>NC_138318.1:2502500-3102500 GCF_965601325.2 Salmo salar
CATTGGTCATTTAGCAGACACTCTTATCCAGAGCGACTTACAGTAGTGAATGCATACATTTCATACAATTTTTTTCCCCGTACTGGTCCCCCGTGGGAATCGAACCCACCCCGACTTCTCTTGAGTCTTTTGCACGGCTCACTTTTAAAGTGGATACCTACTCAACTAAAGTGGAGTTTAAAGACAGCGGACAATGTGCATGACCTGGAAACAGCACGAACTAAGCTAGAAGAGGAAATCAATCTACAATTTTTTTTTAAGAATCACTTGAAAATCTTTCCCATAAATTAAACTTAATTTACCATCCATTGAGTAAGACTCAACCATTACTTCCATGGTAATCGACCCAGCACTGGACAACAAGCTACGCAGTAATGATCAATTAGCTGATTTAGCAATTATTAAATCTAAAACTGAAATTACTAAATCAGAACCCAAATTGATCTAGTTACTCCCACTTCTATAAAGAACTGTACATCTCCGATTGTAAACCCACACCAAGCCAGACTAAGTCCTTTCTAAAAGATGAAACCTCAAAGTATTACAGTCGTTCACAAAGGTTACTTTAGGAGAGATGTGAACACAGCACTAATTGCACTTTTATAAAAACAAAGTTAAGGATGTCACTCAGTGTTCTCACCATCACCCCCCCATCCTTGATAAACACATATTAAACTGTTTTCCAAAATGTTGTCATCCAGTCTCGAGACTTACCCAAAAATAGGCCACATGGACCAAAGCCGGTTTGTTACAAAGTGTTTATCCTGGGCCTCCCGAGTGGCGCAGTGCTAGCTGTGCCACTAGAAATCCTCTCTCTGTCAAAGCCGACCGCGACCAGGAGAACCATGGGGCGGCACACAATTGATCCAAAATCGTCCGGGTTAGGGGAGCGTTTGGCCGGCCAGAATGTTCTTGTCCCATCGCACTCTAGTGGCGGGCCAGGTGCATGCACGTTGACACGGATGCCAGGTATACTGTGTTTTCTCCGACACATTGGTGCGGCTGGCTTCCGGGTTAAAACAGGCATTGTGTCAAGAAGCAGGCGGCTTGGTCGTGTTTCGGAGGAC
The DNA here is from genome assembly GCF_965601325.2 of Salmo salar. Classification (NCBI taxonomy): domain Eukaryota; kingdom Metazoa; phylum Chordata; class Actinopteri; order Salmoniformes; family Salmonidae; genus Salmo; species Salmo salar. The sequence goes on from NC_138318.1 coordinate 2,503,568, forward strand.
GCACGGCTCTCGACAATCGCCTCTCCCGAGTCCGTACAGGAGCTGCTGCGATGGGACAAGACTAACTACCAATTGGATACCATGAAATTTGGAAGAAAGGGGTAAAAAAATAAAAATATATACATGTTTATCCTTGGATAACACACACACACACACACACACACACACACACACACACACACATACATACATACATACATACATACATACATACATACATACATACATACATATATATATATAGAGTATAAAAAACAAAAAAAGGGGCGCGAGAAAAGAGGAAGGGAGCAACTTTCTGGAATGAAACGCAGCCCGGGACAGCCGCAGAGCCATTTGACAAGGTTTGCATCTGATTCTACACCCTCCTCCCAAAGTGTACACTTACACCCGTGCATGGATTTAACAAATGGTGGAAACTCACTCCAGCCAATGCATACATCAATAATATGCTCCAGCCCATGCTAACATCAATAATATGCTTTAAAATCCATGCCGGGAAGCATGCAAGTCAACATTTCTGGAAAAGACTAGAGAATTGGGACAGTTAGTCACCATGAGAAACACCTAACTGGATGGAGGCTGAACAAAGGCATTTCCCCACACACACTACTTGAGAAACAGGGATAGAGGTAGGGGAAAGAAGGAGAGGAGAGCCTGGAGGAGGACTGAGGGTCTAATCACTCGTCCCTACCTCCACTCCAGCCTGACGAAGCCTGTGCTTCTGTGACCAACAACACAAAGCAGTGACGACAAAATAAGCGACAACGAAAAAAGTTACAAAACAGTTTGAATAAAAGCCATACTACGTAACCTCATCAATCAACTAATGCATTGGGTGTGTTGTATGGTTGCATTATGGCTACATGCCTTGGCCTTCACACTTCATTGCATGGATACCCAATAAGAGAAGGGACGAATATAGAGCTCAATTAACTAAACATCTACTTAAACACAAACAATACGAAACCCAAGGAACTTACCCATGTAGACCATTCCCTAGGCCTAGACCGTGTGAGTTCTAGAATGCCAATGCAGAACATAGGCGTGAAAGCAACACACACACACCTCTAAATTGGGGAAGTGTGGGGAAAGACAGGTGCAAACCCAAGGAGAGGGGGGAGCAGGATGGGCGAGCTAGTCGTGTAGGGTTACACCTGCACTTACCGTAGCAGTCTCCTGTGAATTCCTCCTTCACAGGCCACAGCCATGGACAATAAGAAGCGGCTTATAAGATTTGAGCATGAAAAGACAGGTTTATTACACATCGAAATGAGGGGCAAAAACATAAAACATTTAAAATGTCAAACTGTGCTGGGTGGTTGGTGTAGATGGGGAGAGAAAAGGGAAAGTGGGATGGCAGAGGTGAAGAAGCAGACAGAAAGACAGAGGGTGGTGTGTTTGAGAACAGGGTCATTCATATTCATTAGTGCACAATGCACACTGTAGCAAAACATTTTGCAATGTCAATTGTTTACTCCAAATGCTCTACTACGTGATTTAAATGGTTTCCTTTGCAAAACATCTTGCTACATTTAGCTACAATGTGCCTTAATTAATATGAAGTGTAGGGAGTCTAAACTGTCCCCTTTTCTTACTGAACCTCTGAGGAGCTACACATGACATATGTTTGTTTTGTTGTAAACTAGCGCTTTAAGGATAGGTTTCCCCTGACACAGATTAAGCCTAGTCCTGCATTTAAAAGCATCCTCAATGGAGACTGGGTTTAATCTGTGCCAGGGAAACCAGTACAAATTGGTAAGGAGGGCAGGGTGGCGTGGTTAGCACTTGTTACCTGCTGGTACGCCCGCTTTGGGCTTTTTAGCTGACGTGGCATCGTTGGCTGCTCTGGGCTCAGAGAAGGAGGCTGTCCTGGTAGATGCTGGGGTCTAAAAGAAGAGAGACAGTGATGAGAGGGCGATGTGGGCTTCCTGAATAGTAATTACAGGGGTATATAGATACTCAAATATACAAGTGAACACTAAGGTCTAGAAGGGAGAGAATGATGAGGGAGTTTGTTGTGGGAGTTGTTAATTTTGAAGAAGTATCTGGATTTGAGGCTGCTAGAAGTTATGAGGGTCATCATTCCCATGTTGAATGTAGCTGATGGTGGAAATAACAGCAGTACTAGCTAGGTCGTCAAATTGTTAGGGTCAATAAAAGTCTTGAGGTCAGACTACATGCCAGGAAATTCAGACTCTCTGTCTGAAGTGCTGGCATAAAATGTTATCCTATGAGCTGCAGTAGTCAGGGTGGGGCCAATACCTTTTCAATACAGTGAATACCCTGCGAAAGTGACGTCACCCTAAGTCATACTTCCGTGGTCATGTCATGGGCTTCAAAATTATATCATTAAATTCATGATAATTTAAGATATATACACACAGTACCAGTCAAAAGTTTGGACACCCAACTCATTCAAGGGTTTTTCGTTAATTGTACTATGTTCTACATTGTAGAATAACAGTGAAGACATCAGAATAACACATGTAATCATGTATTAACCAAAAAAAAAAAAAAGTGCGCAACAAATCAAAATACATTTTATATTTGAGATTCTTCAAAGTAGCCACCCTTTGCCTTGATGACAGCTTTGCACACGCTTGGCATTCTCTCAACCAGCTTCATGAGGAATGCTTTTCCAACAGTCTTGAAAGAGTCCCCACATATGCTGAGCACTTATTGGCTGCTTTTCCTTCACTCTGCGGTCCAACTCATCCCAAACCATCTCAATTGGGTTGAGGTCGGGTGACTGTGGAGGCCAGCTCATTTGATGCAGCACTCCATCACTCTCTTTAGTCAAATAGCCCTTACACAGCCTAGAGGTGTGCTGGGTCATTGTCCTGTTGAAAAACAAATGATAGTGGGACTAAGTGCAAACTAGATGGCATGGCGTATTGCTGCAGAATGCTGTGGTAGCTATGCTGGTTTAGTGTGCCTTGAATTCTAAATAAATCACAGACAGTGTCACCAGAAAAGCACCCCCACCTCCCTGCTTCACGGTGGGAACCACATATGCGGAGATCATCCGTTCACCTACCCTGCATCTCAAAGTTCTCAAATTTGGACATCAGACCAAAGGACAGATTTCCACCAGTCTAATGTCCATTGCTCGTGTTTCTTGGCACAAGCAAGTCTCTTCTTATTGGTGTCCTTTAGTAGTGGTTTCTTTGCAGCAATTTGAACATGAATGCCTGATTCACTCAGTCTCCTCTGAACAGTTGCTATTGAGATATGTCTGTTACTTGAACTCTGAAGCATTTATTTGGGCTGTAATTTCTGAGGCTGGTAACTCCAATGAACTTATCCTCTGCAGCAGAGGTAACTCTGGGTCTTCCATTCCTGTGGCGGTCCTCATGAGCCAGTTTCAACATAGCGCTTGATGGTTTTTGCGACTTCACTTGAAGACACTTTCATAGTTCTTAAAATGTTCCAGATTGACTGACCATGTCTAAAATTAAATGATGGACTGTCGTTTCACTTTGCTTGTTTTAGCTGTTCTTGCCATAATATGGACTTACATGGCTCTCTTCTGTATACCACCCCTACCTTGTCACAACAGATTAGCTCAAACACAATAAGGAGGAAATAAATTCCACAAATGAACTTTTAGCAAGGCACACCTGTTAATTTAAATGGATTTCAGATGACTACCCCATGAAAGCTGGTTGCAAGAATGCCAAGAGTGTGCAAAGCTGTCTTCAAGGCAAAGGGTGGCTACTTTGAAGAATGTATTTGTTTAACACTTCCTTGGTTACTACATGATTCTATATGTGTTATTTCATTGTGTTGATGTCGTCACTATTATTCCACAAAGTAGAAAATAGTAAAAATAAAGAAAAACCCTTGAGTGAGTGTGTGTGTCCAAACTTTTGATTGGCTGGCTGGCATACATGCGTGCGTGCATGCATACACTCCACTGCTTGACCAAAAACAACAAAAAAATACAATCTTGGTCGACCGAAAAGCTATCGACCAAACAATCGACCTGTCGACTAATTGGGGTCAGCTCTACATTGAACAGAAAACGTACAGCGGCGTTGGTACTGGAGTTGAGCAGGAAGTTGGCCGTGTGGGCGGCTACTGGAGGCTGGTTGGGGATTGGCTGGTGACCCAGCGCCATGCCGACAATGGCCGTCATGTGGGTCTCTGTGCCGAAAACATAGATGGGGATACCGGTGGTCTTCCCTGTGGGGAAAAAAAATGGACATGGTTAACAAATATTTTGATTATCGTGAACTGTACAATAAGAAGGAAACCTATTGATCAAATCTCCAGGTGTGAATTTCCCAAAAACATAAAAATCTTTTTCATTGTCTACCAATGGACTCAAAATGATCTTAGTGCCAAAGATGGTCGTTATGTTTTAGTACATCTTTTTTTGCAATATTACTTTAGCGCCTTGTTGCAAACAGGATGCATGTTTTGGTATATTTTTATTCTGCTCAGGCTTCCTGCTTTTCACTCTGTCAATTGGGTTAGTATTGTGGAGTAACTACAATGTTGTTGATCCATCCTCAGTTTTTTCCTATCACAGCCATTAAACTATTTGAAAGTCACCATTGGCCTGCTAGTGAAATCCCTGAGCGATTTCCTTCATGTCTGGCAACGTTTGGAAGGCCGACTGTATCTTTGTAATGACTGGGTGTAATGACACACCATCCAGAGTAATTAACTTCACCATGCTCAAAGGGATATTCAAAGTCTGCTTTTTTTATTTTTACCCATTTAACAATAAAACGTCCCTGGTGTTTGCGGTTGAATCTGTGTTTGAAATTTCCTGGACCTGACAGCTAATTGTGTGTGGTGTACAGAGTTGAGGTAGTCATTCAAAATTCATGTTATACAGTATTATTGCACACAGAGTCCATGCAGCTTAAAGATACACGTCTCCTTAATGTAACCACATTGTCTGATTTCAAAAAGGCTTTATGGCGAAAGCATAAAGTTGGAACTGTCCTAATATAATCTAACAAGAAAAACCACACAGCCATTTTCCTAGCAAGGACAGGCATCACAAAAAACAGAAAACCAGCTACAATTATGCACTAACCTTTGACGATCTTCATCAGATGACACTCCTTGGACATCATGTTACACAATACATACATTTTTTGTTCGATCAAGTTCATATTTATATCCAAAAACAGCATTTTATGTTGCCGCGTGATGTTCAGAAAATATTTTGCATCCAATACTGCCAGTGAATCAGCACAACAAATTTACAAAAATACTCATCATAAACGTTGATAAAATATTAAACTGTTATTCAAAGAATTATAGATGAACATCTCCTTTATGCAACCGCTGTGACAGATTTCAAAAAAGCTTCACGGGGAAAGCACACTTTGCAATAATCTGAGTACTGAGCTCAGAAAAAGACATCAAGCAATATAGATACCCGCCATTTTGGAGTCATCTAAAATCATAAATAGCATTAGAAATATTCACTTACCTTTGATGATCTTCATCAGAAGGCACTTCCAGGAATCCCAGGTCCACAATAAATGTTGTTTTGTTCGATAAAGTCCATAGTTTAAGTCCAAATAGCTCCTTGGAGTAGCTTACTGAACGCGCAAACAACAAGTGTAGGAAGCACGGCCAAAATGTCACAACGAAAAGTTACAAAAAAGTTATATTTACGTTCGTTCAAACATGTCAAACGTTGTATAGCATCAATCTTTAGGGCCTTTTTAACTTAGAACTTCAATAATATTCCAACCGGACGATTCCAGTGTCTTGAAAAACGTTTTGGAACACAGCTACCCCTCATGTGAACGCGCGCCAATGAATTAATGTGCTTTACATTTACGTCATTTAGCAGACGCTCTTATCCAGAGCGACTTACAAATTGGTGCATTCACCTTATGATATCCAGTGGAACAACCACTTTACAATAGTACATCTATATCTTTTTTTTTTTTCCTGAGTCAACAACTTCCAACTTCCTCTGTTCGCTCTCTGTTTGGACGCCTCAAACAACTTTCTAAAGACTGTTGACATCTAGTGGAAGCCTTAGGAAGTGCAAAATGAACCCTAAGTCACTGTGTTCGATAGGCAATGACTTGAAAGGACTACAAGCACCAGATTTCCCACTTCCTGGATAGATTTTTCTCAGGTTTTGGCCTGCCATATGAGTTCGGTTATACTCACAGACATCATTCAGTTTTAGAAACTTCAGAGTGTTTTCTAACCAAATCTACTACTAATATGCATATTCTAGTTCCTGGGCCTGAGTAGTAGGCCGTATAATCTGGGTACGTTTTTCGTCCGGCCGTGAAAATACTGCCCCCTACCCAAGAGAGGTTAAGCACATTTTTACTCCTGAACCTATTTAGCATTGCCATGACAAAGGTGTTGAATACTTACTCAAAACATTTCAGATAAATAATTTATGAATTTGTAAACAATTCATAAAAACATAATTACACTCGTACATTATGGGTTATTGTGTGTAGGCCAGTGACCAAAAATATAAATTGAATCAATTTTAAATTAAAGACTAACACAATAAAATGTGGATAAAGCCTTTCTGAAGGCACTGTATGACCAGTAGTAGCGTTATCTGGCCACACTTCTACATTACTTAATTACTCCCCCTAAATCGCCTTAACACATCTGATAGTTGAAGCGATGGTGCCACTCAGTTGAAAGCAATATGGCAGAAACTAAGGTCTGTCCCAAATAGCACTCATCCGGGATGCAGTCCTGGACAGTCGTCTCAGATCAGAGAATTGGAGTAAAGGTTGGCAGAAGGGAGGAGTGGGACAATTGCCATGCTTCAATTATCTTTCCTTCTCCACAACTGTGCACTCTTTCACTCCACCTCATGCATTTCAAAGCATTGGCTTGATACAAGAATGGCTGAGGGAGCTACCACCATATTCATTATACCAGTCCATTCCTTTTAATCCATGAGAGGGAGTGTACAAGTGCACACTTCGGGAAGTAGGGTAGAGAATTGGAATGTAGCCAAATAGTTGAAGTGAATGTGCAGCCTGGACTCACCTACTTCTCCCATCACTCTGAGGCCCTCCTGGTAGTTGGGGCCGCCACGACGCACAAAGATGGTGACTCCGTTCTCCTTCAGGGGTCCCTGGTAGTCTTTGATAGCCCTGACGATGCCCTAGTGGTGGACAAAGGAGAGCACAGCATGGTAAAATGTATGGATAGACATGCCTTGTTCAAAGCATGGGATTAATGGCAGGCACAATGGCTAGGGCTGGACAAAATCTGCAGGGTGGCTTTTCTAAATCTGTCCTTATTGAATTTATATAATTATATACATAATTTTCATATATGAAACTGCAGCATGTTATATGTTTAGTGGCATTATTTGGTTTGATTGAATAGATTCTAAATGTTAGAATTTTGCCAGGAAGACTAGGCATCAGCTCATGTGTATCCAAATAGAGTGTGTCCGAAAATCGATCTTGCCTACTAATTTTTAAAACGTACTGTGTACTAATCATACATATATCTCATTTAGAAAGTACTGTTTAATATAAAAGTATGCATTCAGCAACAAATAAACATACTAGGCTCACCCATCCTAAGAAAGCGTCATCTAATGCTCAAACGCGTTGTTTCCCGTCATTCGTTCATTTTGCTACAGCCCATCCTCTTATCACAAATGGGTCTGAAAAGATGCACCTCTTCCTCAATAGAGTATGCAGCAAATACTAGATGAAGTCTAAATGTGTACACTACATGACAAAAAGTACGTGGACACTTGCTTGTCGAACATCTAATTTCAAAATCATGGGCATTAATATGGCATTGGTCCCCCCTTTGCTGCTATAACAGCCTCCACACTTCTGGGAAGGTTTTCTACTGAACTAGATGTTTGAACATTGCTGCGTAGACTTGCTTCCATTCAGCCACAAGAGCATTAGTGAGGTCAGGCACTGATGTTGGGCAATTAGGCTTGGCTCACCGGATGGGGATGAGTTCAGGGCTCTGTACAGACCAATCAAAATCTTCCACACCGATCTCAAAAAAACATTTCTGTATGGACCTCGCTTAGTGCAGAGGGGCATTGTCATGCTGAAACAGGAAAGCACCTTCCCCAAACTGTAACCACAAAGTTGGAAGCACATTGTCTAGAATGTCATTGTATGCTGTAACGTTAAGATTTCCCTTCACTGGAATTAAGGGGCCTAGCCCGAACCATGAAAAACAGGCCCAGACCATTATTCCTCCTCCACCAAACTTTACAGTTGGCACTGTGCATTCGGGCAGGTAGCATTCTCCTGGCATCTGACAAACCCAGTCTGTAGGACTGCCAGATGGTGAAGCGCGATTCATTAGTCCAGAGAACACGTTTCCACTGCTCCAGAGCCCAATGATGGCAAGCTTTACACTACTCCAGACGATGCTTGGTAATCTTAGGCTTGTGTGTGGCTGCTCGGCCATGGAAACCCATTTCATGAAGCTCTTGTGCTGACGTTGCTTCTAGAGGCAATTTGGAACTCAGTAGTGAGTGTTGCAACCGAGGACAGGCAATTTTCAGCACTCGGCGGTTCCGTTCTGTGAGCTTGTGCGGCCTACCACTTCGCGGCTGAGCAGTTGTTGCTCCTAGACATTCCCACTTCACAACAACAGCAGTTAGTTGACCGGGGAAGCTGAAGCAGGGCAGAAATTTGATGACCTGACTTGTTGGAAAGGTGGCATCCTATGACACCACGTTGAAAGTCACTGAGGTCTTCAGTAAGGCCATTCTACTGCCAATGTTTGTTTATGAAGATTGCATGACTGTGTGCTTTATTTTATATACCTGTCAGCAACAGGTGTGGCTGAAATAGCATAATCCACAAATTTGAAGGGGCGTCCACATACTTTGGTATATATAGAGTATGACATCCTGGCATTTAAAGCACTCAATGTTAGACATTTAACATATTATACTATTTAGAACGCGAGTAGAGGTATTTAGACAAGGCCAATGAAAATATTTTCCATTACAAATGACATTCAAGGGACTCATGCACATTCTGCACTCAGATTATGTCTGGCCCTATCAATGACACAGCACTAGGGGAAGACCGTGTTTGGGCGCCTTACTTTGAACGTGGCCGCCACGTTTGTGAAGTTAGCGATGCTTCCTCCGATGATCAGCACTTTCCCTGGCAAGGCAAAGATAGAAATGTGTTAGTATTAATGCTGAGACTTCACGTAACAACAAACATCTAGTTTGACAATGCGGTAACACACTATCACATTGAGCATGTGATAGAACTTAGTGGTACACTGAGTTAAGTAGTCCTAACCAATGGAATTCGTCTGTGTCCAAAAGTAATTTAAGTGTAACTAGTAAAAAACACACACAAAAAAGGTCAACACATATTGGTCCACATTTATTGATGAAGATTAATAAATGAATTAAGAAGATCCAACTCGGATCAAAACATTGGAATAGAGGCAGTACAGGAGCAATACAGTCTGAGGGACTTTTTTCTTCTACATGCATTGTTTTTTATGATATAGCACAAATGTAATATGCGCTGACTATGCCAACGTTGATTTCAAAACTATAAGAGCTGCAAGTGGGCAACCCTGGCGAGTTCGCAGGTGTAGGGTGAAGTTACCACTAGACGTTGATCTTGGGTCAGTTCTACACTTTCCTACTAATGGTTAAGGTTATAATTGGGGTAGGGGAAGCTGAGCAAGTGCCCACCTTCATGGTGCTTCTCTCTGGTCATAAGTGAGAGGATGGTCTTGGCGTAGTCGTAGGTCTGTTGCTCGCTGGGCGCTCCCGAATACTCTCCGTAGTTGGCCAGCTCATCCACTCCACCCAGGTCACAGATGGTGTCACTACGTTCGAGGGGACAGGGGTCAGAGTCAAGGACAAGTGGTTGCCTCCCAAACGGCTCCCTATTGCCTTTACAGTACACTACCTTTGACCAGGGCCCATAGAGTAGTGCACTAGATAGGGAATAGCGTGACATTTGGGACATGGCCAAAGTCATGCCCTGAGCTGCACGGGTTAGAAATGCAATTGGAAAGTCTCTTCAGTGCCGAAACCACCAATGCAGCGCAATTGTTCTATTCAGCAACACTGGGATCGATTCAAACTGAAAACTAAGTGTAGCTGGGATCATAGAATTATAGATGACTTGTTACTGTAGTGAAATGTTATTTTAATATTTTCCAAATCCCAGTTGGAGGATTCACTAAATCAGGAGCGAACAAGCAGGGTGGGAATCCTCCAAATGGAATTTCCGGAGAAAAAAAAACATCTGGATGACAGTATGTTTCTGCTCTCTTGCCAACTAAACAAGAAACGTCCTCTCACTGTCAACTACGTTTATTTTCAGCAAACTTAACCTGTTGGTGCTAGGGGGCAGTATTTTCACGGCGGGATAAAAGAAACGTACGATTTAAACTGGTTACTACTCTTGCCCAGAAACGAGAATATGCATATAATTAGTAGATTTGGATAGAAAACACTGAAGTTTCTAAAACTTGGTGTCTGAGTATAACAGAACTCATATGGCAGGCCAAAACCTGAGAAGATTCCATGCAGGAAGTGCCCTGTGACAATTTGTTGTCCTTCTGTTGCATCTCTATCAAAAATACAGCATCTGTGCTGTTACGTGACACTTTAAGGCTTCCATTGGCTCTCTAAAGCGTTCAGAAAGCGGAATGACGTGTCTCCTGTCTCTGGGCAAAGTACAGCAGCAGAGTTTGTAAGTTGCCTGCCTGGGGACAGTGAGACTGATGCGCGTTCACGAGACTTCTCCATTTCTTTCTTTCAGTCTTTGAATGAATACAACGTTGTCCAGTTGGAATATTATTGCTATTTTACGAGAAAAAAATAGCATAAAAATTGATTTTAAACAGCGTTTGACATGTTAAGTACGGTAATGGAATATTTTGACATTTGGCACGAAATGCGCTCGCGCGTTACCCTTCGGATAGTGACCTGAACGCACGAACAAAACGGAGGTATTTGGATATAACTATGGATTATTTGGAACCAAAACATTTGTTGTTGAATTAGAAGTCCTGGGAGTGCATTCTGACGAAGAACAGCAAAGGTAATCAAATTTTTCTAACAGTAATTCTGAGTTTAGTGAGCCCCAAAGTTGGTGGGTGTCAAATTTTGTGACATATATGCTTGGTTTGAAAATGGCTGTGTGATTATTTTTGGCAGGGTACTCTCCTGACATAATCTAATGTTTTGCTTTCGCTGTAAAGCCTTTTTTTGAAGTGGTTAGATTAACCTCTTGTCTTATCTTTTAAATGGTGTAAAATAGTCATATGTTTGAGAAATTGAAGTCAGCATCTGAGGGATATGTATTTCGCGCCACGCAATTCCACTGGCTGTTGACAAGGGTGGTGACCAAACGTCCCACTGGCCCAGAGAGGTTAACATGTGTAAATATGTATTAACATAAGATTCAACAACTGAGACAAACTGAACAAGTTCCACAGACATCCTCAATGGGATTGAGATCCGGGTTCTTCGCCGGCCATGGCAGAACACTGACATTCCTGTCTTGCAGGAAATCACGCACAGAACGAGCAGTATGGCTGGGGCCATTGTCATGCTGGAGGGTCATGTCAGGATGAGCCTGCAGGAAGGGTACCACATGGAGGGAGGAGGATGTCTTCCCTGTAAACGCACAGCGTTGAGATTGCAGGCAATGACAAGCTCAGTCCGATGACGCTGTGACATCACCCCAGACCATGACGGACCCTCCACATCGATCCCACTCCAGAGTACAGGCCTCGGTGTAACACTCATTCCTTCGACGATAAACGCGAATCCGACCATCACCCTCGGATGAGACAAAACCGAAACTCGTCAGTGAAGAGCACTTTTTGTCAGTCCTGTCTGGTCCAGCGACGGTGTGTTTGTGCCAATAGGGGACGTTGTTGCTGGTGATGTCTGCCTTACAACAGGCCTCAGTCCAGCCTCTCTCAGCCTATTGCGGAAAGTCTGAGCACTGGAGGGACTGTGCGTTCCTGGTGCAACTCGGGCAGCTGTTGTTGCCATCCTGTACCTGTCCCGCAGGTGTGATGTTCGGATGTACTGATCCTGTACAGATGTTGTTAGATGTGGTCTGCCACGGCGAGGACGATCAGCTGTCCGTCCTGCCTCACTGTAGCGCTGTCTTAGACGTCTCACAGTACGGACATTGCAATTTATTGCCCTGGCCACATCTGCAGTCCTCATGCCTCCTTACAGCATGCCTAATGCACATTCACGCAGATGAGCAGGGATCCTGGGCATCTTTCTTTTGGTGTTTTTCAGAGTCAGTAGAAAGGCCTCTTTAGTGTCCTAAGTTTTCATAACTGTGACCTTAATTGCCTACCGTCTGTAAGCTGTTAGTCTCTTAACGACCGTTCCACGGGTGCATGTTCATTAATTGTTTATGGTTCATTGAACAAGCATGGGAAACAGTGTTTAAACCCTTTACAATGAAGAGCTGAAGTTATTTGAATTTTTACGAATGATCTTTGAAAGACAGGGTCCTGAAAAAGGGACGTTTCTTTTGTTGCGGAGTTTATTTATGGGACAGTTTGGCTCGACAATTAGGTAGTGGGCCGAAGCCGAAAAATGTGAAGTTGAATGAGCTGATTTTTGTATATGTGACAGTGAAAAATTCTTACTACTATAAAAGTTTGACACTAATTATTGCACTCAAAAAGGTAGATTTCAATAGGGTCTGCCGAGATAAATGTCAAACTGCTAAACTTGGAACCAACCATAACTTCTGTACATACTCATGATGAAGGAAGCAATTGTTCTGCTTCTATCTACGATGTAAACACAGCCCGTTGTGAGAACGCAAGCTGCTGTCTGATGAAGAGGATCAGATATAGCAGGCTATAAGTAAATATCTGCTTGAGTGCACTTCAAATATAGAAGTGCACTTTAGAGTTAACTCTGACCATTTAGCCAATATATTGAAAGCTAGCCAATGTTACAGTTTGCCAGGCCTAGCCAACTACTGTAAATGTCAATTTGTGTTTCATTAGCAATCTGTCAGTGAATGAAAAATGTTAATCATGTTTTGGCGTTTCATTTCAAATAACTAGCAGCAGGCTTGAAAACATTCAATCATATACTTTTCTTATAAACACAAAGTGTGTGTGTGTCATGTAAGCTAGAGTTAAAACAGCTGCATAGGAATATTAGCCACTACATATGGCATAGCCTACATTGTAAGGCATAACTTGCAATACACATAGATGAGTTCTCAAATAGCAGCTGCCAAATACCATGGTAGGCATGCATAATGTTGGATGCATTGGAATTTAAGATATGGAGAATGTTAGTGTGTAGGACTGTAGAAAAAGCAGTTGGGAAAATGTTTGCTCAGTGAATGCGAGTATATTTAGGTGGTTTGAATGATTAGCTTTCCTATTAACCTTCTAAAAGCTGATGTGCCAAAATCTGGCCAATCCATTCATTGTTCTACTAACTATGACGGAGTGTGGGACATGTTTTCCATAATATACGTTTCATGCATATACATTCGAACAAAGTACACCATCATTAATCGTTTTTCACCATTTATTGAGTACAGAGACAAATAGCAAAGGTGTCTCAGGCAGTTTAAGTATCTAAATACTGTGCATTCGGAAAGTATTCAGACCCCTTGACTTCTTCCACATCACAACCTTGCTCTAAAAACGTATGAAATCCCCCCCCCATAATGACAAATCAAAAAATATATACATTTTTGTTGAGATATAGATAGAGATATATATATAAAAATATACACAAAAAAATATAAAAAAATATTACATTTAGATAAGTATTTAGACCATTTACTCAGTATTTTATTGAAGCACCATTGATAGCGATTACAACCACGTCTTTTGTATGACGCTAAAAGCCTTGCACACCTGTAGTTGGGAAGTTTCTCCTATTCTTCTCTGCAGATCCTCTCAAGCTCCATTAGTCTCTCCAGAGATGTTTGATCGGGTTAAAGTGCGAGCTCTGGCAGGGCCACTCAAGGACATTCAGAGACTTGTCCCGAAGCCACTACTGCGTTGTCTTGGCTGTGTGCTTAGGGTCGCTGTCCAGTCGGAAGGTGAACCTTATCGTTGATGAAAATTGGGTCTCTTTACTTTATTCTGTTCATCTTTCCCTTGATCTTGACTGATCTCTGCTGCTGAAAAACATACCCACACCATGTTGCCGCCACTACCATGCTTCACCGTAGGGATGGTGTCAGGTTTCCTCCAAACGTGACACTTGGCATTCTGGACAAAGAGTTCAATCTTGGTTTCATCAGACCAGAGAATCTTGTTTCTCATGGTCTGAGAGTCCTTTAGGTGCCTTTTGACAAACTTCAAGCGGGCTGAAATGTTCCTTTTACTGAAGAGTGGCTTCCGTTTGGCCACTACCATAAAGGCTTAATTGGGGGAGTGAGGCAAGAGATGGTTGTCCTTCTGGAAGGTTCTCCCATCTCCACAGCAGAACTCTGGAGCTATGTCAGAGTGACCATCGGTTCTTGGTCTCCTCCCCCGATTGCTCAGTTTGGCCTGGGCGGCCAGCTCTAGGAAGAGTCTTGGTGGTTACAATCTTCTTCCATTAAAGAATGATGGAGGCCACTGTGTTCTTGGGGACCTTCAATGTTGCAGACATTTTCTGGTACCATCTCCAGATTTGTGCAGCGACACAATGTTGTCTGAGCTCTACGGACAATTCCTTCGACCTCATGGCTTGGTTTTTGTTCTGACATGTAATGTCAACTGTGGGACCTTATGTAGAAGTGAGTGCATTTCAAAATCATGTCCAATCAATTGAATTCACCACAGGTGGACTCCAATCAAGAAACATCAAGGATGATCAACGCAAACAGGATGCACCAGAGCTCAATTTTGAGTGTCATAGCAAAGGTCTAAATACTTATGTAAATAAAGGTGTTTATTTTATTTATAGATTTGCAAAAACTTCTAAAAACCTGTTTTCGCTTTGTCATTATGGGGTACTGTGTGTAGATGGATAAGAAAAAAACTATTTAATCAATTTTAGAATAAGCCTGTAACTTAACAAAATGTGGAAAAGGGGAAATGGTCTGAATACTTTCCGAATGCACTGTATAGTGTAACCTACCAATCAATGTATATCAAGTGCCGGGGAGGGCACAATCTTACAATGGTGCAGTCCAGAAATGAGAGCTTTAACATCTATGCTAAAAGCCTGGGCCTCTGATGGAGACTGTAGAACTGTCATCAACGCATGTTACAGTATTCTCCCTTCTCTCAAGGAGCATGTGTGTGCCCAGGTCCCATATGCATTTCGAAAGGATTTGGATAAGAGGGTCTGCTAAATGACTAAAATGTAAAATGAAAGGATCCCACCCAGGTCACCAATGTATCGGACCGATGTAGACAGACAAGTGCCTTAGCAGAATGCAATCTAAAGCTTGCGTGATCCAGAGATGAGAACTCTACCATCTATGGCAAAAGACTGGGCTCCTGACGGGGACAATGCAATTCCGAGAATCCTCCAACAGTATGTTACAAATGTAAAGTAATATGTTTGTCACCTGTATGATAGGAAAATTACAAGATTGTTTTAATACTGTTAATGCATCGAATAGCTTTGATGGGTACCCTCTCATCTGTGTCAGTGGGACCGAGTTGGGCCTCTGGGGCTTGGCGCTAGCCATTTATTTATGATGGCTTGGTGATAAAACCTATAGCCTGAATTCCATAGAATGAGTTGGTATTTGTGTACTGTGAGGTACCAGGGAGACGATGTCTCTGGTGTGGACGGCTGATTGGAGGAACCTTGTCTTAACTTCTGTGGGCTACGTGGGACGCTAACGTCCCACCTGCGGGACACAGCCAGTGAAATATCAGGGCGGCAAATTCAAAACAACAAAATGTCAATTCAACTTTCTCAAACATACACTTCTCCTTGATGTAACCACATTGTCCGATTTCAAAAAGGCTTTATAGCGAAAGCAAAACATTAGATTATGTTAGGAGAGTACATAGACAAAAATAATCACACAGCCATTTTCCAAGCAAGGACATGTGTCAATAAAACCCAAAACACAGCTAAATGAAGCACTAACCTTTGACGATCTTCATCAGATGACACTCCTAGGACATTATGTTGCACAATACATGCATGTTTTGTTCGATAAAGTTCATATTTATATCCAAAAACAGCATTTTACATTGGCGCGTGATGTTCAGAAAATGTATTCCCACTAAACCTTCCGGTGAATGCGCACATCAATTTACAAAAATACTCATCATAAACGTCGACAAAATATATAACAATTATTTAAAGAATTATAGATAGACTACTCCTGGATGCAACAGCTGTGTCAGATTTTAAAATAGCTTTACAGAGAAAGCACATTTTTCAATATTCTGAGTACATAGCTCGCAATCACAGCAAGCTATACAGACACCCGCCAAGTTCTGGGGTCACCTAAACTCAGAATTACTATTATAAATATTCTCTTACCTTTGCTGATCTTCATCAGAATGCACTCCCAGGACTGCTACTTCCACAAGAAATGTTTTTGTTCTAAATAATCCATATTTATGTCCAAAAACCTCCGTTTTGTTAATGCGTACAGATCACTTATCCAAAGGCATAACGCGCGAGCGCGGTACCAGAGACAAAGTCAAAATGTTCCATTACCGTACTTAGAAGCATGTCAAACGCTGTTTAAAATCAATCTTTATGGTATTTTTTATGTAAAATTGCGATAATATTCCAACCAGACAATAGCATATTCATTCAAGAAGAAAAAGGAACGGCGCGCTCGCAGGATCGCGCATATCCAATCCCTTTGTCCACTGATTGGGCAGATAATAGGAGCTCAGTCAGTGACAGGAGAATGCTGAAAGAACTTTCTGGCTGTTGACAGGCAATGGAAGCCTTAGGAAGTGCAACGTGACCCCACAGAAACTGTAGTTTCGATAGAGAATCAAAAGAACTACAATTCTCAGACTTTCCACTTCCTGGTTGGATTTCTCTCAGGTTTTTGCCTGCCATATGAGTTCTGCTATACTCACAGACACCATTCAAACAGTTTTAGAAACTTCAGAGTGTTTTCTATCCAAATCTACTAATAATATGCATATTCTAGTTTCTGGGCAAGAGTAGTAACCAGTTTAATTTGGGTACGTTTTTTTTCATCCGGCCGTGAAAATACTGCCTACACCCCAATAGGTTAAGGGCCAAACCCTGATTTCTATACAAATGGAACTATCTGTTCTATCTGGCTGGGGGATACTCCTTTCTCACATACAAATCCTAACCTTTTCACCTATTCCAGACATCTGTTGTTTGTCACATACTCAGGAGGATGTGTCTTAACTATAAAATACTGTGTCTCAGTTCTGCTCGTTGAGCTCTCGGCATCACACTTCAGAGTGTGGGATCGACCAGCTTAATTATTGAAATAATCAATATTAAATAAAGATGATTGTTTGAAATTATAAAGTCTCTCCTTTGAATCAGAAATATTACACGACACCTGTTAAACTGATTCTACATTGAATTTAGTCTTCAAAGTGCTCAAACAAGCACATGTATTTGCAGTTCTTCAACAAAGAAAAGACCGGCAAATGCATATGTGGTCTCAATGTCTAAATAGTGACGCAGGCCTAGTTCAAACAGCAGTAGGATGGTTCTCCTCACAGCCCATGCTTGGTGAATAGCACTTGGTTGATCTCTGAAAGAGACACAGGAGAGCTGAATAGATCATGTGAGACAAATGTGAGAAACGAGAATTAATAAAATAAAGTCACTGCAAAGGAATATAAGGGCTTGTAAGTAAGCATTCATTGTAAAGTCTACACCTGTTGTATTTGGCACATTTAACAAATACAATTCGATGTGTCGTTTGTGAGCTAGAAAATGAACATCCTGACAGTCTGAGTCAGGGTGCTCTGCCACCAACTATTGAGATGGATAATGAGACATTTCTTATTTGTCAGTATGAATGAAATGAGTGGGTCCTGCCTTGACTGTATTAGATTTACACTACGTGTCCTACATATTTTTGTGTTAAATTATTACTTGGAATAAACTGATAGCTAAAACGCTCCTTGTCCCAGAATGATATGCTAGTGATATTTTCTCCTGCTAGCTAGCAACGGATCTACTTGTTGTAGCCGCACCCACTGAATTTAATTTAATTTATTTTTTTGAACATAAATAAGTCGCACATGTCTATAAGCCGCAGGTGTCTACCGGTACATTGAAACAAATGAACTTTACACAGGCTTTAACGAAACACGGCTTGTAACAAAAATAAAAAAAATTGCAGTAAGCTTTAGTTGTCTTTTTGCACTGAGTCAATTCCTCACGCTGCTGTTTCCAACGTCTTATCATCGACTCATTAAGACCAAGCTCCCGTGCAGCAGCTCTATTTCCTTTTCCAACAGCCAGATCAATCGCCTTCAACTTGAAAGCTGCATCATATGCATTTCTCCGTGTCTTTGCCATGATGAGGGTGACAAAATGACTGCCGTAATCAGAATGATGGGAAGTTTGAGAGCGCTCGATTTAATCTAAACAGTAAACAAAAAAGTTTGACCTTAACCCGTTCGGCAATTTCATTGGTCTAATGAAAGCTTCATGCCGCCAAAAAAACTGAGCACGTCACCATTGTCGTGGGAAAAATCCATATATTAGCCGCGTCATTGTTTAAGCCGCGAGGTTCAAAGCGTGGGAAATAAGTTGCGGCTTATAGTCCGGAATTTACGGTACTAAGCTAGCTCCAATACTAAGGTTGCTGTGTTTTAAGTTGGGAGTAATTTTACAGCTTGCATTGATTATATCATATTTCTATAACTAAATAGTTTGATTCCAAAAAAAAAAAAATAACTTAACCTGATAGCAGTTGGTCAGACGGAGATCTCTTGAGATGTCACCAGCTGTCTACAACCTTAGATACGTTTAACGTGATCAGCAGAGATCGTACCATGGATAGTACACACATTTTGATTGGTTTACAGTTTAGTACTCGGCGGTGTTTGCCTGTCCAGCTAACGAACAAAAGTATTTTGAAAATGTGCACAAATTGAGATGGCCAACAAATGGAAATGTGTTCAGAAGAAACTCATCCAGCTCATCCCTCAGAGATCGATCATTTCGAAAACTAAAGCAGATAGCTTGCTATGGCTCACCACCTAAATGACAGGCATGTAGTTGGCAGGAACACAAACAGATCTGGGACTAGGCTAGGAACTTCGTGAAAGTTTCCGGAATTTTGCAAGCCTACCTGTAGACTACGGAGGCTCCTCCACCTGCCACCATTGTCCAGATCCTTCCCAGGGGGTTCAGGATGGTGAGCTTCAGACTGGCCCCGCTCTTGGCATCCAAATCCGCGATGTAAGCCTCCTAGAATAGGTAGACAAGGATGTGTCACTAGGGCATATACTCTGTATCTGAGGGTAGCAGAAACTCTTAGTCACAGGTTAATTACCCCACCAAAATCTATACAAGTTGTTAGTTCCATGGATTGCAAGTTTTCATGAAAAGAAAATTGATAACATTTATTTCAATTGAATGCTGGAGAGCCCTTGCCATCGGCCTGGAGAAACAAGCAAAACCATTAGCTTAGAGAACTGTCAGTCATTTCTGGGGCCATATGTACAATATCAAGCTTCTCATAGTAGGGGTGGAAATCTAGGATCAGGTCCTCACTGTCCATGTAATCTTATTCATTGTGTCCAAAAGGTAAAACTGATCCTAAAATCATCACTCCTACCCTGAGACTCTTGATACATACACTAAAATACGTGGACACCCGTTCAAATTAGTGGAACCGGCCATTTCAACCACACCCATTGCTGAAAGGTGCATAAAATCGAATACACAGCCATGCAATCTCCATAGACAAAGACTGGCCTTACTGAAGAGCTCAGTGACTTTCAACGTGACACTGTCATAGGATGCCACCTTTCCAACAAGTCAGTTCATCAGATTTCTGCCCTCCTAGAGTTGCCCCAGTCAACTGTAAGTGCTTTTATCATGGCGTGAAAATGCCTGAGCAACAACGGCTCAGCAGCAACGTGGTAGGCCACACAAGCGCACAGAATGGGACCACCAAGCACTGAAGCATGTAGTGCGTAACAATTGTCTGTCCTCGGTTGCAACACTCACTACCAAGTTGCAAACTGCCTCTGGAAGCATCGCCAGCACAATAACTGTTCATCGGGAGCTTCATGAAATGGGTTTCCATGGCCGAGCAGCTGCATGGAAATCCACACAAGCCCAAGATCACCATGCGCAAGCGTCGGCTGGAGAGGTGTAAAGCGCGCCGCTATTGGACTCTGGAGCAGCGGAAACGCTTTCTCTGGAGTGATGAATCATTCTTCACCATCTGGCAGTCCTACGGACTAATCTGGGTTTGGCGGATGCCAGGAGAACGCTACCTACCCGAATGCATTGTGCCAACTGTAAAGTTCAGTGGAGGTAGAATAATAATGCTCTGGGGCTGTTCTTCATGGTTCGGGCTAGGCCTCTTAGTTCCAGTGAAGGGAAATCTTAACACTACAGCATACAATGACATTCTAGATGATTCTGTGCTTCCAAGTTTGTGGTAACAGTTTCGGGAAGGCCCTTTCCTGAATGACAAGCCCAGTGCAAAAAGCGAGGTCCATACAGAAATGGTTTGTCAAGATAGATGGGGTCAAGTTCTACCACACCAAACACCATTGGGCTGAACTGGAACGCCGACTGCGATCCAGGCTTACTGCCCAACATCAGTGCCCGACTTCACTAATGCTTGTGGCTGAATGGAAGCAAGTCCACGCAGCAATGTTCCAACATCTAGTGGAAAGCCTTCCCAGAAGAGTGGAGGCTGTTATAGCAGCAAAGAGGGGACCAACTCTATATGAACACACATGATTTTGTAATGAGATGTACATGGACACCTGCTCGTCAAACTTTTGGTCATGTAGTGTACATCTCTAGACCCTCTGTCCAACTCACCTCGGGGTAAGCTTCTCTCCCAAAGGGTGGGGGGAACTCCACGTCACCCCACTTGGCCTTGCAGATGTAGTCGGCCGTGGCATCAATTTTGGCTGCCATGTCGAGGACAAACACGCCATCTTGGTTGACCACTGGAGAGAAAAAGAAATGCCATGATACATCAATGGAGAGTTAAAGACGACAGCTGATTTGCATTGAGGAATTCAAAGTGAGAGGTACTGCTGAGCCATTGGTGTGGGAGCTTGGTTGTAAAAGCCTGGCTTTAAGGCATTTTAACATATTTCAAGCAGGTCCAGATTACATTTGCATTTCATATACTTTTTAACGCAGAACGGGAAACTACAGTAAAAAAAATGATAGTTACATATCGGGATATTATATGCCAATATATTGTATCGACAATATGTGTGTGCTAATTTGCTGTACTTGCACCAAAGTTCCTGTATTTTTCCTAAATATAGTGCCTTCAAAGTATTCACACCCCTTGGCATTCTCCACATTTCACTGTGTGAATCCATTTTAAATTAAGACTAAATTGAGATTTGTCATCACTGGGCTACACATAAGGTCAAAGTGGAATTATGTTCATCAAATTTTTACAAATCAAAAGCTGAAATCTCTTGAGTCAATAAGTATTCAACCCCTTTGTCATGGAAAGTTCAGGACAAAAATGTGCTTAATAAGGAACTTAAGAAGTTGCATGGACAACAGTGTTTAAAACATGATTTTTGAATGACTACCTCATCTCTGTAAACCACACATAGAATTTTTTTTTTTTAAAGACATTGAATATCCCTTTGAGCATGGTGAGGCAATTACACTTTGGATGGTGTATTAATAAACCCAGTCACTACAAAGATACAGGCGTCCTTCCTAACTCAGTACCTCGAAAGGAAGGAAACCGCTCTGGGATTTCACCATGAGGCCAATGGGGACTTAAAAACAGTTCAAGTTTAATGGCTATGAAAAACTGAAGATGGATCAACAACATCGTAAGTACTCCACAATACTAACGTAATTGACAGAGTGAAAAGGAGGAAGCCTGTACAGAATAAAAGTATTCCAAAACATTAATTCTGTTTTCAACAAGCACTAAAGTAATACTGCAAAAAATGTGGCAAAGAAATTAACTATTTAGTCCTGAATTCAAAGTGTTATTGGATTTGCCCCAAACATACAACACATTACTGAGTACCACTCTCCATATTGTCAAGCATAGTGGTGGCTGCATCATGTTATGGATATGCTTGGGGAGTTTTTCAGAATAAAATAAATTAACGGAATGGAGCTAAGCACAGGCAAAATCCTAGAGGAAAAACTGGTTCAGTCTGCTTTCCACCAGACAGAGAGATTAATTCACCTTTCAGCAGGACAATAACCTAAAACAAGGCCAAATATACACTGGAGCTGCTTACCAAGAAGATCATAAATGTTCCTGAGTGGCCGAGCTACAGTTGACAAATCTGCTTAAATATTTTGCAAGACCTGAAAATGGTTATCTAGCAATGATAAACAACCAAATATGACAGAGCTTGAAGCATTTTGAAAATAATAAAAATGGGCAAATGTTGCACAATCCAGGTGTGGAAAGCTGTTAGAGACTAACCTAGAAAGTGCGTCTACAAAGTATTTACTTATGTAAATGAGATTTCGGCATTTCTTTTTCAATAAATAAAATTTGCTTACATTTCTAAAAACATGTTTTCACCATCATTATGGGGTGGGGTATTATGGGTGAGAGAGAAAAAAAAATATCTATTTTGAATTCACTAACAACAAAATGTGGAATAAGTCATGGGGTATGAATACTTTTTGAAGGCACTGTAGCTTGTTCTCCATCTCTTTTTAAATAGGGAGCAACTTTGTTTTCAGCAATTTTATTTCCATGACTGATCAAAACTAATTCTCATGGCTCTCGCTTGTCCCGCTGCAGCAGGCATATGGTGAGCAGTATGTTTGAAACATCGAATTGCAATGCATAACTTATTGGCACCTAAGTATTGCGATAATATCGTATCGTGAGGTCTCGGGCAATTCCCAGCCCTAGTACCAAAAGCTCCAGGATCAGAACCATACAGAGATAGCATCCTTAGTTAAACATCCAAGTAAAACAAGTGGACTTACCCAGTGGGTTGATCTCCAGGTAAGTGAAGTAAAGGTCCTCATACAGGTTAAAGAGACCCACAACAAAACTGACCAGGACCCTGCATACAACAAACATCAAAAGTTTAGATCAGAGGAGAGCTATCTTGGAAAACTGCATATAAGACCACATGGGAAACTGTACACAAGAAGTCTCTTTAAATTGGAGTTTTAAAAAGGGTTTAATAATAAACTAAAATGTTAGTAGGAAATAAAAATTACTCCCCATTGCCATGTAATGGTTAGAATGCTTGTGTCCCAAATGGCACTCTAATCCCCATAAAATCAGGGGTATTCAAGTCTTACCCTACAAGGTCCGGAGCCTGCCGGTTCTATCCTACCTGATAATTAATTGCACCCACCTGGTGTTCCAGGTCTACACTAGGAAGCTCTTTGCTACCTTCTCCTCCCTCCTGAATCCTCCTCCCCCTCCCCCCCCCCCTCCTCCCTCTCTGCGGATGACTTCGTCAACCATTTTGAAAAGAAGGTTGACGACATCCGATCCTCGTTTGCTAAGTCAAACGACACCGCTGGTCCTGCTCACACTGCCCTACCCTGTGCTTTGACCTCTTTCTCCCCTCTCTCTCCAGATGAAATCTCGCGTCTTGTGACGGCCGGCCGCCCAACAACCTGCCCACTTGACCCTATCCCCTCCTCTCTTCTCCAGACCATTTCCGGAGACCTTCTCCCCTACCTCACCTCGCTCATCAACTCATCCTTGACCGCTGGCTACGTCCCTTCCGTCTTCAAGAGAGCGAGAGTTGCACCCCTTCTGAAAAAACCTACACTCGATCCCTCCGATGTCAACAACTACAGACCAGTATCCCTTCTTTCCTTTCTCTCCAAAACTCTTGAACGTGCCGTCCTTGGCCAGCTCTCTTGCTATCTCTCTCAGAATGAACTTCTTGATCCTAATCAGTCAGGTTTCAAGACTGGGCATTCAACTGAGACTGCTCTTCTCTGTGTCACGGAGGCTCTCCGCACTGCTAAAGCTAACTCTCTCTCCTCTGCTCTCATCCTTCTAGACCTATCTGCTGCCTTTGATACCGTGAACCATCAGATCCTCCTCTCCACCCTCTCCGAGCTGGGCATCTCCGGCGCGGCCCACGCTTGGATTGCGTCCTACCTGACAGGTCGCTCCTACCAGGTGGCGTGGCGAGAATCTGTCTCCGAACCACGTGCTCTCACCACTGGTGTCCCCCAGGGCTCTGTTCTAGGCCCACTCCTATTCTCGCTATACACCAAGTCACTTGGCTCTGTCATATCCTCACATGGTCTCATATCATTGCTATGCAGATGACACACAATTAATCTTCTCCTTTCCCCCTTCTGACAACCAGGTGGCGAATCGCATCTCTGCATGTCTGGCAGACATATCAGTGTGGATGATGGATCACCACCTCAAGCTGAACCTCGGCAAGACGGAGCTGCTCTTCCTCCCGGGGAAGGACTGCCCGTTCCATGATCTCGCCATCACGGTTGACAACTCCCTTGTGTCCTCCTCCCAGAGTGCTAAGAGCCTCGGCGTGACCCTGGACAACACCCTGTCGTTCTCCACTAACATCAAGGCGGTGACCCGATCCTGTAGGTTCATGCTCTACAACATTCGCAGAGTACGACCCTGCCTCACACAGGAAGCGGCGCAGGTCCTAATCCAGGCACTTGTCATCTCCCGTCTGGATTACTGCAACTCGTTGTTGGCTGGGCTCCCTGCCTGTGCCATTAAACCCCTACAACTCATCCAGAACGCCGCAGCCCGTCTGGTGTTCAACCTTCCCAAGTTCTCTCACGTCAACCCGCTCCTCCGCTCTCTCCACTGGCTTCCAGTTGAAGCTCGCATCCGCTACAAGACCATGGTGCTTGCCTATGGAGCTGTGAGGGGAACGGCACCTCCGTACCTTCAGGCTCTGATCAGGCCCTACACCCAAACAAGGGCACTGCGTTCATCCACCTCTGGCCTGCTCGCCTCCCTACCTCTGAGGAAGCACAGTTCCCGCTCAGCCCAGTCAAAACTGTTCGCTGCTCTGGCACCCCAATGGTGGAACAAGCTCCCTCACGACGCCAGGACAGCGGAGTCAATCACCACCTTCCGGAGACACCTGAAACCCTACCTCTTTAAGGAATACCTGGGATAGGATAAAGTAATCCTTCTAACCCCCCCCTTAAAAGATTTAGATGCACTATTGTAAAGTGGTTGTTCCACTGGATATTATAAGGTGAATGCACCAATTTGTAAGTCGCTCTGGATAAGAGCGTCTGCTAAATGACTTAAATGTAAATGTAAATCAATGCCTGATTAGAGGGGAAGAATAAAACAAATAAAAAAGCAAACTGGCTTTGAGGTCCAGAGTTGAATGAGGCCCCTATATAGTGCACTACTTCTGAAGAGCCCAATCCGCCCTAGTCAAAAGTAGCGCACTACATATGGAATACTGTGCCATTTGGTATGCACACAATGAGTTTACAGAATACTAGACAGTCATCACTTAAACTTCGGGAACCCCTCAGGGTGAAACAATGAGCTACTCCACACATCGACAATACAATCATCTCAAATGGCACCCTATTCCCAACATAGTGCACTACTTTTGACCTGGGCCCCTCGGTCAAAAGTAGTGCACTATATTGTGGATACAGAGCAATGACCTTGGATGAGTCCTAAATGGCACTCAATGCCCTATATATAGTGCACTACTTAGGGAATAGCGGTGCAGATTGGGACGTATCAAAGTTAATTTCACTGTGTCCACTGTCCAGCCTAATGGGGAGTGCATTGCCTATAAACACTATAAATAACAGAGGTGTGTAATTGAGTTACTCTTTTTGTCATGGGTGGGAAAGTGGAGACCAGACACAGCAGGAAATGTTAAGTATGGGCTCCCGAGTGGCACGACGGTCTAAGTCACTGCATCTCAGTGCTTGAGGCGTCACTACAGAAACCCTGGTTCGATTCCAAGCTGTATCACAGCCGGCCGTGATTAGGAGTCCTATAGGGCGGCGCATAATTGGCCCAGCGTCGTCCGGGTTTGGCTGGCGTAGGCCGTAATTGTAAATAATAATTTGTTCTTAACTGACTTGCCTAGTTAAAGGTTACATAAAAAGTACTCCCACTAGTTCACCACAGAATGTTGAGGGGGACACCATAATATCACAAAGTGATGTAGTGAAATCACTAAACCTCAAGTCAGTCAAATCCCAAGTACCTAGCATTGTAAGTGAAAAGCAAACGTTAGTGGCATAAGAAAAATCAAAGTCCAGTGTGGGTTTGAAAGAAAAAGCCTTTCATGTGTGGGCTAATTAGTAAGTCATTATTAAAATAAACCAATGCATATCGGTTAACGCTTTCATCAGGGCGTCTCAATACCTAGAATTGTAGTCAGTCCTTCATATTCAAGTCAGAGTAGACCTGCGAGTCCCTTGGTATTGCTAAAAGATGCGGTCCAACAAACTTTGAAACTACATTTCGTAACACAGAAAGTGAAATGGCTTGGTGATGAGCATTGCAGGTAAATCGTTCTACTGAAACATTTTAAAGGGTTTGTGACTAAGGAGGTTTCAGTGGATGTATGCCTGCAGCTGAAAGCAAGGGCTGGGCAAAGGACATACTTTCTCAATGCAAGCCCCCAAAAATGCAAAATCAACCTCCCTCATTTTTTGTGGCATTGGCAGTTGAGCGTCAGGTATCTGGACGCTCAACTCTGTAACCCCTGTATAACTTTTGCTTTAAAGCAGGGGTGTCAAACTCAAATCCGTGAGGGCTGAGTGTCTGTGGGTTTTCACACCTCCCATGCATGTGATTGATTATTTAAGGTAATTGATTTGTTAGAAACTACCCTCACCTAGTTGTCTAGGTTTGAACTGGGAACTAAAAGGAAATAACAAAAACCATCAGACACTGCCCTCCAGTGATTGAGTTTGACACCCCTGACCTACGGCTCTCGGTCACTTACTCTTTCTTGTCGTCTGGGACATGCATGAAGAGCTGCTCCTTGACAGAGTCCTCGCTCAGCTTGTCGTCCACTCCCACCAGCAGCCTCTGGGCCTTGGCGTCCACGTCACCCACATCAACGCCTCCCTCGTGGTGGAAGAGCACGTGGTCGCCCTCTCGGGTGGCATAGATGCATATGTAGAACTCCTCCTCCTGCGGAGCACAAAGGGAGCAGGGGGGTAGTAAGGGAGGGAGTAAAAGTTAGAGGGAGCAGAGGTAGATTGTTATGACAGTTATATTACAGTGCATTCAGAAACTATTCAGACCCCTTTACTTTTTCCACATTTTCTTATGTTACAGCCTTATTCTAAAATGGATTAAATAGATTTCCCCCCTCAATCTACACACAATACCCCATGACGAAAAAGAAAAAACAAATGTATAAACAAAAAAACCTGAAATCTCACATTTACATACATATTCAGACCCTTTACTCAATACTATGTTGAAGCATCATTGAGGCGTGGTTTTTGCTCTATCAGAGTGACCAAGGCCCTTGTCCCCGATTGCTCAGTTTGGCCGGGTAGCCAGCTCTAGGAAGAGTCTCGGTGGTTCCAAACTTCATCCATTTAAGCATGGAGGCCACTGTGTTCTTGGGCACCTTCAATGCTGAAGAAATGTTTTGGTACCTTTCCCCAGATCTGTGCCTCCACACAATCCTGGCTCGGAGCTCTATGGAGAGTTCCTTCGACCTCATGGCTTGGTTTTTGCTCTGACATGCACTGTCAACTGTGGGACCTTACATAGACAGGTGTGTGCCTTTCCAAATCATGTCCAATCAATTGAATTTAACACAGGTGGAAAAAGGGAAAGGGTCTGAATGCTTTCCAAATACACTTTAAGATTAGGTTACTTTACAGCCTTATTCTAAAATTGATTAAATAAAAAAAAATCCCCTCATCAATATACACACAATACCCCATAATGACAAAGCGAAAAACAGCTTAAGAAATGTTTGCATGTTTATTACAAATAAAAACAGAAATACCTTATTTACATAAGTATTCAGACCCTTGCTATGAGACTCGAAATTGAGCTCAGGTGCATCCTGTTTCCTATGATCATCCTTGAGATGTTTCTAAAACTTCATTGGAGTCCACCAGTGTTAAATTCAATTGATTGGACATGATTCAGAAACCGTCACTTTTTCCTAATTTCATTACATTAAAGCCTTATTCTAAAATTGAAGCAAAGGGTCTGAATACTTACATAAATAATGCATGTTTGTTTTTTATTTTTAATAAACTTGCAAATGTTTCTAAAAACCTGTTTTCGTTTGTCATTGTGGGGTATTGAGTGTAGATTTATTTTTTATTTCATCCATTTTAGAATAAGGCTGTAAAGTAACCAAATGTGGAAAAAGTCAAGGGGTCTGAACACTTTGTATATGGATATGGGCACGTGAACGCACACACACAAACTGTTAGCATGGTTACTTGCCTACTATACACCTACCCCACCTCATAGGTAGGATATTTAAGACAACCTCACACAAATTACCTGTGTATGTGCAACAAACGGTTCAATGAGAAAGTTCTTCAGGATGCCTTTCGCTTTTGCCACCTGGTGAGAAACAGTAAAATAGATTAATTCAACATTTAGTTTAGTATTATTATTTGGCAAAGGGATATGAAGATGTCTGAGGAAATGGTAGTTTCACATTATGGAGCACTGTGGAAAAGCAACAATCAATGTTGGAAAATAATGATTTTGCAAAAATGCTCTATTCTGCAGAAAAATGCTATTAATGATCCATTCTGCTGAAAAGCTGGCACTAGAAAAAAGAAGTGCAGTAAAATGGAAAAGAGCACTGGACCTATGATAGAAAAATTACATACCTTATTTGTTTGATATTAATAGTAAACGATTATATATTTAACTAAGAGTAAGACTGGCCTGCTAAGGCTGAGTTTTTATGGTGACCACTTTCGCTTCCTGCAGCTAGTCTGGGCGTCAAGGAAATGGGTTTTACTAGAGGGTGATAAAACGTTACAGCCACATTCCATTCTATGATCAGCGGTGCACTGAGGGAGATGTATTCCATGGACAGGATGTAGGGTGTGTGTGACCCGAGATAGAGACAGCCTGGAAGAGTTTAGAACAATGCCTCAGTGTCTCATCTTTCTGTGAAACTTAGCTTGGAGGAGTAAAATACCCACCCACCCCATGCAGATAAACGACTGGATGAACCCAGGGTGGGTTATGGTGCCCAATCTGCATGCTTGCCAGCCATGGTTGAAGCATTTTTAGGTTTGGTATATATAGACCCGGTATTCTCTGTATGATTCAAGCACTCGGTCCGATAGTCAAGACAGTTGGATTGACGGCTTCATTATTGCAGAAATGACCAAGTCTCTCTCAGTACTGAATTTCCACGACAGACCTAATAAGGTTGTTTTGGCCGTACTAGCCTCCTGACATTGGCATTACATACCCTCTGACCCCTTGCATCAGGGGTTCTAAACATAACTCGGAGCCCTCCGGTCCTGGCAGTGGAGAGACAGATGGCAACCTCAGCTCCCTATGTTTGCACGCTGTATGCTCATGAACAAGTACTGCCTGGCACATGGTGAACATGCCGCAGATGACCAACCAGGATTGTATTTATTAGTGCACACCGTAGGACACGGTTCCCCAACTGGTGGTCCACAGGTGATTGTATTTGGCCCACCCAAGTTTTTTTCATTGTTGGACAGACTAAAAACACGAGCAAATCAGCTCCAAGTGATTTTTATTTTGGAAATCTGTTGCAAAAGATTCCCACGCATAATAGAGAGATATATATGTGACCGTATACAAATGTAAGCGAAGTTTAAAATGATTATGTTTTAGTCAAACATATCCGTTTGGGCTTCTTGGGGTCAATTTGCAGTCTACAAATGATGTGTAACTTTGTTCCAGCCCCCTGACCAACAGTTCAAGAAAAAAAGTTACCCGGCCACAGCTGAACCTAGTAGAAGATCGCTGCCATAGGAAAACAGTTTTATTCCATTTTGTTCTAAGAGTATACAACTCGGGTCTCTAAAACCTGGTCTCCCTAACTCGCTCCCTCCAAGTTAAATCAGTCAGGCTCATTGTAAGGACTTTGAAAGTCTTGTGCCTCTCCTTTACTCTTTAGGTGAAGAGAGGAAGGCCTATGGTCTGGACTCTGTGGACAAAGAGTCTGTAGACCACAGTTGACCGCAGTTTGACAATACGGTAGTCACAATGTGAAGCACAAGGAACATGGGGAGAGGACACAACTAATGAGAGACTGACTAACCGTCTGAAAGTACAGTGTATGAGGGCCTCTTTGACTAACTAGGAGGCATATTGCATAACTTGTGGTTGAGCTGGGATGAGCAGTGTGATGTGGATTAGTAGCCCCTGCAGGGGCACCTGTCTGCATGCCACACATTCACCGCATTAACAAGCCCAGAACGGCACACTGTTGGGGCAGGGGAACCTGCCAATGAGCAGAGGGCATTGTTCCCTCAAGCACCGCCATCTCACTACTACCTCTGATAGACAGCTAGATAAGAAAAGCAGGCCTAGTTCCATTCCTGATTGGAGATCTGAACGAACAGAAGGAAGCAAAATGGAGATGGCTCCATGCCAGGTCTCCCTGTAAAACAGTGGCAAGTGTTATTGAGTAGACCATCCTGGCACAATATAAAGGAAGGCTACACTAAGCACTACAATGGCTAGGCCTATAGACTGAAGTCAAATTGCTTTAAAAAAAAAAATCTGCAAACATCAAAGCTGTATAGTAGGTGTACAAAAACTCCACAGCTGTAACTTTCTAACTCCTGCAGCAGGTACCCACTTCCACCAGTGTCAAATTGGCTGCAGCTAATTGGATTCAGGACAAGGAAAAAAAAGAGGGAACCTGGCAGCAGAGTTTCTGTTTATAAAGTTGAGGGATGAGTAGGATGAAGTTGATTTTACATGCTAATCTGGGGTCAGTTTGGTTAAACTTAGGATCGAGGAAGGGAAAGCTGATCCTAGCTCTAACTAGGGGAAACTTCACACTGGATCATGCATGCAGGCATACAGAAAGAGAAAGAGCAAGAAGAGAGAAAAACACAGTGAGCAGCCAATCAACTCACGGTGGTCTCCCTCATGAGGCGGGGCTTGAGCCACTCCTGCACGCCCACCAGGTCCAGGTCAACACCCACCAGGCCCAGCTTCCCTCTGCACTTGATCAGCTGGTCTGGCTTCACCACCAATCGCTGTAGGGAGAATGGACAACACCAACGTTAGCATGACAACAGCACACAGGTGAATCGTTTCTGTCTATTGCGCCTGGATTGTCTAACGTTAACCCGTTGATTGTAAAAATATTGGTTGTGTGATAATGGTTTCGTGACAACCCTATCGGAATGCTCAAAAGTATAATGGCAAGCAAACAAAACTAAGCCAAAATCATTTGAGGAAAATAGCACTCGATAGTTTAAGATGCCCTGTTTCTAGCTTCTAGCCAATTTCGCAGGATTTTTTCTTCCTTACACCATTTGCTCAGAACATTTCTTGTACCTACAGCCGAGAATAACTTTGGGATATTAGATTGGCAGTCACTCACCAGAAATTCGACTTCCCTGACCTGGATCCTTTGTTTGAACTTTGAGGCAGTTCTATACATCCCGGTGGCTGCACCAAAACGCTGATGCACGAGAAGAGTTAAAAGTGGGGCCCTAGTCAGACGGCGTGCATACCATCCACCGCTTCAGAGTATATTGCTCACTAACGTTCAGTCCCTTCACAATAATGTAGACAAGCTCAGGGCGAGGACCTCCTTCCAGAGAGAGATCAGGGACTGTAATATAATCCGTTTTACGGAATCAACGCTCTCTCGGATATACTGCCCAAGTCCATCGCACGGGACAGGAAAGACATTTCCAGGAAAAAGAAAAGCTGAAGGGTTTGTTGTTTCATGACAAATAACTAATTGTGCCATTGTTGTAACATACAGGAACTCAAGTCACTTTGGTCTCCCAATCTGGAATACCTGCATTACCTCACAAGACAATGTTCTTCGGTCATCGTCACTGCCGTGTATATTCTGAGGAAATCTGAAGGAAAACGCTACCGAATTTCTATCAACATCTGAACCACTGCATTTAGCCATGGGGCCCTAGTCAGACTAGGAAAATTATAAATCGGTATCGTTTTTTTGGGCAAGGAAAATATTGGATATCGGTATCGGCCAAAAATGTCATAAGTGCATCACTACCTAGCACTGTGTGATTATTTGTCCATGTACAAAAAGGTGAGATCAATGTCCTTGCTGGAGGACAATACTATTTTATTGTACCTCAGTGAGCAGCCATGGGTGGTCCTGCGTCAAGCGGTCCCAGTCCGTCTCCGAGGTGACATTGGCGTAGCGGAAGCGGTTCTGCACAGCCGCCGAGGTGCAGATGTGCTTGTAGAGGAACTCCTTCCCCGTCTGCTCTGAGATGGCTTTGGCCGACATGGCGAATCACTGGCTCACTATCTAGCAGAGGGAAGAGGGGAAGCCAGAAGAGTTTCAGGGGCAGTTAGTACAGGTCCACACAGAAGTCCTTGAATTAGTAAGAGGAATGTTAGCCTCCTAGTCAATTGACACACTGGTGTTTGTCACACCATGTCATCCCAAAAAAAATCGGTCTTCTCACGAAAACATATATAGCGTCCGAACGGTTTGACCTACAAACTACTATGACCCCTCTATGGAAAGGGGAGACTCTCCGTGTTGTTCTATGACCACAAGAGTCACGGGAATCATCTGAAGGTAACAAGCACCTGTTAAAAAAAATAAAATGAATGGAAGTATGAAGGTAGTTTTGTGCCTACACCCCAAAAATAAGTTAAATGCGTATAAAATGAATATTTCATGAGCTTTCTTAACCTGTTGGGGATAGGGGGCAGTATTTGCACGGCTGGATAAAAAACGTACCCGATTTAATCTGGTTACTACTCCTGCCCAGTAACTAGAATATGCATATAATTAT
Source organism: Salmo salar (assembly GCF_965601325.2). Taxonomy (NCBI): domain Eukaryota; kingdom Metazoa; phylum Chordata; class Actinopteri; order Salmoniformes; family Salmonidae; genus Salmo; species Salmo salar. The sequence continues at coordinate 2,536,599 of NC_138318.1, forward strand.
TGGCTTTGGATAGAAAACACCCTAAAGTTTCTAAAACTGTTTGAATGGTGTCTGAGTATAACAGAACTCATATGGCAGGCAAAAACCTGAGAAGATTCCTTACAGGAAGTGGCCTGTCTGACAAGTTCTTGTTCTTCTTGACTCTCTTTATTGAAAACTGAGGATCTTTGCTGTAACGTGACACTTCCTACAGCTCCCATAGGCTCTCAGAACCCGGGAAAAAGCTGAATGATGTAATTCCAGATTTCGTCCCACCGACCCTAGAGAGGTTAACTTCTTTGGGATAGGAGGCAGTATTTTGACTTCCAGGTGAAAAGTGTGCCCAAAATAAACTGCCTGCTACTCAGGCCCAGAAGCTAGGATATGCATATAATTGGTAGATTTGGATAGAAAATAGAGGTCGACCGATTAATTAGGGCCGATTTCAAGTTTTCATAACAATCGTAAAATCGGTATTTTTGGACGCCGATTTTTTTTAACACCTTTATTTAACTAGACAAGTCAGTTAACCTGTTATGGATAGGGGGCCGGATAAAAAAAACATACCCGATTTAATCTGTTTATTACTCCTGCCCAGAAACTAGAATATGCATATAATTGTTTGATTTGGATAGAAAACACCCTAAAGTTTCTAAAACTGTTTGAATGGTGACTGAGTATAACAGAACTCATATGGCAGGCCAAAACCTGAGAAGATTCCAAACAGGAAGTGCCCTCTCTGACCATTTCTTGGCCTTCTTTAGCCTCTTTATTGAAAACAGAGCATCTCTGCTGTAACGTGACACTTTCTAAGGCTCCCATAGGCTCTCAGAAGGCGCCAGAACATTGAATGATGACTCTGCAGTCCCTGGCTGAAAAACAGTAGCGCATTTGGATAGTGGTCGATCTGAGAACAATGAGACGGGTGCGCGCGTGCACATGAAGAGTCCATTTTACATTTTCAGTCTCCCGGGTCGGAATATTATCGCTATTTTACGAGACAAATCGCATAAAAATTGATTTTAAACAGCGTTTGACATGCTTCGAAGTACGGTAATGGAATATGTTGAATTTTTTTGGTCCCGATACGCGCCGGCGCGTCACCCTTCGTTACCCTTCGGATAGTGTCTTGAACGCGCGAACAAAACGCCGCTATTTGGATATAACTAGGGATTATTTCGAACCAAAACAACATTTGTTGTTGAAGTAGAAGTCCTGGGAGTGCATTCTGATGAAGAAAAGCAAAGGTAATCCAATTTTTCGAAAAAAAAGCACAATCGTTGCACGACTGTACCTAACCATTTAATCAATTGACAGAAGTATATATTTTTAAAACTGCATATTTAGCTAAAAGAAATCCAGGTTAGCAGGCATTATTAACCAGATGAAATTGTGTTACTTCTCTTGCGTTCATTGCACGCAGACTCAGGGTATATGGAACAGTTTGGGCCGCCTGGCTCGTTGCGAACTAATTTGCCAGAATTTTACGTAATTATGACATAACATTGAAGGTTGTGCAATGTAACAGGAATATTTAGACTTAGGATTGCCACCCGTTAGATAAAATACGTAACGGTTCCGTATTTCACTGACAGGAAAAACGATTTGTTTTCGAGATTCGACCATATTAACCTCTATGGGCTAGGTGGGACGCTAGCGTGCCACTCGTGGTGCACTCCATCAACAGCAGGTGCATTTCAAGAGCGGCAAATTTGAATCCAAATAAATGTCAAAATTCAAATTTTTCAAAAATACAACTATGTTACACCATTTGAAAGATAAACATCTCCTTAATCTAACCACGTTTTACGATTTCAAAAAGGTTTTACGGCGAAAGCATAAATTTAGAGTATGTTAGGACAGTACATTTACAAGAGTTGTGTGTAATGTTTTGTCAAGTCAAAGACAGGGTCACCAAAACCATAAAACCAGCTAAAATGATGCACTAACCTTTTACAATCTCCATCAGATGACACTCCTAGGACATTATGTTAGACAATGCATGCATTTTTAGTTCTATCAAGTTCATATTTATATACAAAAACAGCGTTTTACTATGGCATTGATGTTGAGGAAATCGTTTCCCTCCAATAACCGGCAGTCAAGTCAGCGTCAGAAATTAAATAATTAAAATTAGAAAACATTGGTAAAATATTATATTGTCATTTAAAGAATTATAGATTTACATCTCTTGAACGCAATCAACTTGCCAGATTTAAAAATAACCTTACTGGGAAATCACACTTTGCAATAATCTGAGCACTGCGCCCAGAAAAATACGCGTTGCGATACAGACTAGACGTCATGTTGGGGAGATCTAAAATCGAAAATACTATGTAAATAATCCATTACCTTTGATTCTCTTCATCAGATGTCACTTCCAGGTATCACAGGTCCATAACGAATGTAGTTTTGTTCAAAAAAGCTCATCATTTATGTCCAAAAATCTCCGTCTCGTTAGCACATGATGTAAGCCAGCCGGACTTCTCGTCATGAACGAGGGGAAAAAATATATTTCCGTTCGTTCAAACATGTCAAACGTTGTATAGCATAAATCATTAGGGCCTTTTTTAACCAGAACATGAATAATATTCAAGGTGGACGAATGCATACTCTTTTATAACGTATTGGAACGAGGGTACCCAACATGAAGTAGCGCGCCAGGTGTCTAATGGGACATCACCGTTCCATGGCTCTTGTTCGGTCAGATCTCCCTCCAGAAGACTCAAAACACTTTGTAAAGGCTGGTGACATCTAGTGGAAGCAATAGGAAGTGCCAAAATATTCCTAAACCCCTGTGTTTTTCAATGGGATAGGTTTAAAGTCAATACAACACATCAGGTATCCACTTCCTGTCAGAAAATGTCTCAGGGTTTTGCCTGCCAAATGAGTTCTGTTATACTCACAGACACCATTCAAACAGTTTTGGAAACTTTAGAGTGTTTTCTATCCATATATAATAAGTATATGCATATTCTAGTTACTGGGTAGGATTAGTAACCAGATTAAATCGGGTACATTTTTTTTATCTAGACGTGCAAATGCTGCCCCCTAGCCCTAACAGGTTAATGACCTAAGGCTCGTATTTCTATGTGTTATTATGTTATAATTAAGTCTATGATTTGATAGAGCAGTCTGACTGAGTGATGGTAGGCAGCAGCAGGCTTGTAAGCATTCATTCAAACAGCACTTTCGTGCGTTTGCCAGCTGTGCTTCAAGCATTGCGCTGTTTATGACTTCAAGCCTATCAACTCCCGAGATTAGCCTGGTGTAACCGATGTGAAATGGCTAGCTAGTTAGCTGGGTGCACGCTAATAGCGTTTCAAACGTCACTCGCTCTGAGACTTGGAGTAGTTATTCCCCTTGGTCTGCATGGGTAACGCTGCTTCGAGGGTGGCTGTTGTCAATGTGTTCCTGGTTCGAGCCCAGGTAGGAGCGAGGAGAGGGACGGAAGCTATACTGTTACACTGGCAATACTAAAGTGCCTATAAGAACATCCAATAGTCAAAGGTATATGAAATACAAATCGTATAGAGAGAAATAGTCCTATAATTGCTACAATAACTACAACCTAAAACTTCTTACCTGTGAATATTGAAGACTCATGTTAACCTGTTGGGGCTAGGGGGCAGTATTTGCACGGCCGGATAAAAAAACGTGCCCGATTTAATCTGGTTACTACTCCTGCCCAGAAACTAGAATATGCATATAATCAGTAGATTTGGATAGAAAACACTCAAGTTTCTAAAACTTGGTGTCTGTGAGTATAACAGAACTCATATGGCAGGCCAAAACCTGACAAGATTCCATACAGGAAGTGCCCTGTCTGACAATTTATTGTCCTTCTGTAGCCTCTCAGCATCTGTGCTGTAACGTGACATTTTCTAAGGCTTCCATTGGCTCTCAGAAGGCGCCAGAAAGTGGAATGAGATGTCTGCGGTCTCTGGGCAAAGAACAGCAGCAGAGTTTGTTACTGGCCTGCCTGGGGACAGTGACACTGGAGATGCGCGTTCATGTGAATTCTCCATTTTGTTCTTTCAGTCGTTGAATGACGTCACCCGGTCAACGTCGCCCGGTTGGAATATTATCGCTATTTTACGAGAAAAGTCTCATCAAAATTGATTTTAAACAGCGTTTGACATGCTTCGAAGTACGGTAATGAAATATTTTGACATTTTTTGTCACGAAATGCGCTCGCGCGTCACCCTTCGGCTTGTGACCTGAACGCACGAACAAAACGGAGCTATTTCAATATAACTATGGATTATTTCGAACCAAAACAACATTTGTTGTTGAAGTAGAAGTCCTGGGAGTGCATTCTGAAGAAGAAAAGCAAAGGTAATCCAATTTTTCTTATAGTAAATCTGAGTTTGGTGAGGGCCAAACTTGGTGGGTGTCAAATTAGCTAGCCGTGATGGCCGGGCTATCTACTCATAATATTGCAAAATGTGCTTTCACCGAAAAGCTATTTTAAAATCTGACAGCGCAATTGCATAAAGGAGTTCTGTATCTATAATTCTTAAAATAATTGTTATGTATTTTGTGAACGTTAATCGTGAGTAATTAAGTAAATTCACCGGAAGTGTTCGGTGGGAATGCTAGTTCTGAACGTCACATGCTAATGTAAAAAGCTGGTTTTTGATATAAATATGAACTTGATTGAACAAAACATGCATGTATTGTATAACATCATGTCCTAGGAGTGTCATCTGATGAAGATCAAAGGTTAGTGCTGCATTTAGCTGTGTTTTTGGTTTTTGTGACATATATGCTTGCTTGAAAAATGGCTGTGTGGTTATTTCTGGCTATGTACTCTCCTAACATAATCTAATGTTTTGCTTTCGCTGTAAAGCCTTTTTGAAATCGAACAATGTGGTTAGATAAACGAGTCTTATCTTTCAAATGGTGTAAAATAGTCCTATGTTTGAGAACTTTGATTTATGACATTTTGTGGTTTTACATTTGGCGCTCTGATGTGTCACTGGCTGTTGAATAGTGCGGGATGATTTCGTCCCACCTACCCTAGAAAGGTTAACCTGTTAGGGACAGACGTTCCGCTAGCGAAACGTCTCAGAAATATCCATATAGCGTGCAAAAACTTCAATTTCTCAAACATATGACTATTTTACACCATTTTAAAAGACAAGACTCTCCTTTATCTAACCACATTGTCCGATTTCAAAAAGGCTTTACAGCGAAAGAAAAACAAATTATGTCAGGAGAGTACCCAGCAAAAAATATTCACACAGCCATTTTCAAAGCAAGCATATATATCACAAAAACCCAAACCACAGCTAAATGCAGCACTAACCTTTGATGATCTTCATCAGATGACACTCCTAGGACATTATGTTATACAATACATGCATGTTTTGTTCAATCAAGTTCATATTTATATCAGAAACCAGCTTTTTACATTAGCATGTGATGTTCAGAACTAGCATACCCACCGAACACTTCCGGTGAATTTACTCACAATAAACGTTGACAAAAAACATAATTATTTTAAGAATTATAGATACAGAACTCCTTTATGCAATCGCTATGTCAGATTTTAAAATAGCTTTTCGGTGAAAGCACATTTTGCAATATTCTGAGTACATAGCCCGGTCATCATGGCTAGCTATTTTGACACCCAGCAGGTTTAGCACTCACCAAACTCAGATTTACTATAAGAAAAATTGGATTACCTTTGCTGTTCTTCGTCAGAATGCACTCCCAGGACTTCTACTTCAACAACAAATGTTGTTTTGGTTCCAAATAATCCATAGTTATATCCAAATAGCTCCGTTTTGTTCGTGCGTTCAAGTCACTATCCGAAGGGTGACGCGCAGGTGCGTTTCGTGACAAAAAAAATCAAAATATTCCATTACCGTACTTCGAAGCATGTCAAACACTGTTTAAAATCAATTGTTATGCTATTATTCTCGTAAAATAGCAATAATATTCCAACCAGCGACGTTGTATTCATTCAAACACTGAAAGAAAAACATGGAGTCGTCTCATGCACGCGCGCTCCAGTGTCATTGTTCTCAGCAGGACCACTCACAAACTCCTGCTGTTTTTCGCCCAGAGACTGGAGAGCTCTCATTCCACTTTCTGGCACCTTCTGAGAGCCAATGAAAGCCTTAGAAAATGTCACGTTACAGCAGAGATGCTGTATTTTTTGATAGAGATGCCCTAGAAGGAGAACAAATTGTCAGACAGGGCACTTCCTGTATCGAATCTTCTCAGGTTTTGGCCTGCCATATGAGTTCTGTTATACTCACAGACCCCATTCAAACAGTTTTAGAAACTTTTATCCGGCCGTGAATATACTGCCCGCTATCCCAAACAGGTTAAGCTGTCAGGCATTCCCTTGGCAGCAACAGCCTCTCGGTGGATGCTGCAGTGTACCCAAGTGGCGTAGGGAGCAACTGCTTGCACTGAGTTACCACTCCACTATGTCTTCCTGTCATGGCTTTTGCACCATCAGTACAGATACCAACATGAGCAACAGCTACGTTTGGCTACATACGGACACGTTAATGTGATTGGATGTTAATTATTTGACTAGGCTACATGTATTTGACATTGTGTTGTTATTTCGCTGAACACTAGATGGTTAAATTTTATTTTTGGCAGTGAAAGAGGCTACTCAGGCAAGAAAAACCACTCACCCAAATGTATAGCCCCGTTGGAAAATCAGACGGAATGTTTGAAAATGTGTAAAGATTGACGTTTTTAAAAATGTGAATCACAATTTTTTGGGGCTTACCTCCGACAGCATTGTACGTACCCTAGTTTGGGAATACCGGTTTAGTGTATATCATGAAATGTTGAGTCAAATAAAACCTATTTTTAAAAACAATTATAAAGTTTGTTTTGTAGCATCAACTTTGACTGATATAACTGTCTGTTTCATATCTGCAAAATAGTTAAAATACTGTCAGTTCACCTTTAATATATCCAATAATTTTCATTGTACTGCTAAATTTATTTGTGCGCATATATTTTTCAACTGGGGCGCAAACGTGCTCCTTGTACAAAAGTTCAGTGTATAGCCCTGCTTTATTTCAGACTGTAAACAGAAAGCTTTTATCACTCACTGTCTGACTTATTAAGAAGTTAGCCAGCTAACTAGGTAACAAAGAACAAACGTTCGCTACAGACGCACAAAACTTCAACTCTTCACAACACTTAATTCCACACCCTCTTGTCTTGGACAAATTAAATACATGATAGTGTTTAGCAGTAGCTAACAACATTGAGCCCGGAACATCCTCCTGGGTTGGTGATTGAGTGCAGATTACAAAACTACCTCCAGTAGAAATTATAGAAAAATATTTAGCATCACATGCTAACTTGTAGCTAGATACCTAGCCAGTGAGCTACTCAGTCCTGGCTTGGGGTGGGTAAACGCTTTAGCTAAACAGGCACGGTAAAGATGGATTTTCTGGTTACTTGCTAGCTGGCTAAATTAGTTAGTTAACGGTAACGTTAGAGTCCTGCATGACAAACTCACCAGCACGTTGTTTGCAATTTAGTCGCTGCTAAACTAACTCCAGCTAGCTTCAGTAGTTAACTAACTAGGAAGTAGGGAACGACATATTTGACACCGCCAGATGGTTTCCACTAACTTCTAAATACACAAAGTCAGAGTCGAACGCGACAAAGTCAAAATGACTAATTTAAGGTTAGGCTTAAAGTTAGAATTGTGGTTCGGTTTAAAATAAAATGTTTATAGGAATTGTAGAAATGGGCGGGGTTTATTACTTTGTAGTAACGATCCCGCCAGACGGTCCTAGCATCATGCGCGCATAGCTCTCCAAGTAAATGTCGATGTAGCTAGACATGAAGAAAGTCAGAAAAGATAGAATCATACCTTATGCGAATGCTACGTCCTAGGGATGTATAAATGGTGTCCTGGTTGCTACGAGCTAGTTTAGAGGGCTGCGCAATCTACGCCAAATACAGCCGTCTTCTCTTGCCACCTCACTCCAGTTTTGTCGCCCCATAATCTGCCGATACGATTACGACCTCGTCGGCTGTTCCATTGGCTCAAACATAACCACGTGGTGATATTCCTCCAAACCTTTACAACCACTACCATTGGGCAAGGTGTCTTATTCTTTACATTTAATTGGCGAATCGCAAACAACTGACATCTGCATACACCGCCAGCTACTGTACTGGAGTGTGAGGCCGGTCACGACCTATCTACACAACTATATGCTCTTACCTAACCCTGAATTTCTAATAAAATAAAACAATTCCCTACAAACCTCACTACTCCCATCACCCCGAATCAATATTTTAATTCCCCCTCTTTCCCAACTGCACCTGTATATCCACAATATTCGTTTTCACTGATCTTTTTGCTTTAATATCTACTATATAATTTCCATGAACATGTGGAAGAGCCTGAATCGAACAGGACTGAATTTCAAAACCTATTTGTAACCTCAACAATAGCATCATTATTTCTAACCATAAATCCTCACGTTCTGACTTTCCAGATCTTAAACTACACAAAACTGATGCAGAATCCAAACATATTACTACTGTTCTTATTTGCACCACCTCTATCCATTGCAATCCAACAAATTAATCGCAACAATTTCTGTTGAATATACAGATACATTTGTTAGTCACTTGCTTAGATGAACATCGAACTCAGGAATAAATACACCTGCTCCTGTCCTCCCATTTATGGGATCTGTATACACTGCAAGACAAGAATAAAACTGATTGATAATATACTGATAATGTTCCTTCATTATCTTCTTCACACCACTGTTTATTTTCTTCCATCAGGCTAAGATCAAGATGTGGTCTGGTATAAAACCACGGTGATACATTTCCTATTGACACAAATGGCCCTATGACAATATCTGAGTCAACAGTAACCAACCCTTTTTCCAATCTCCGTACCAAAACCCCTCTTTTGATATCGTTCATATTCGCAGCAGTCTTCCAATAGTGTCAGTGTAGGATGATCTACCGTACTACCCTTCAGTCTTGCCCAGTATGTCAGGGCTATCTTAACTCTTCTAAGGGATAGTGGCGTTTCCCCAGTATCTATTTGTAAAGCCTCAACCAGTGTTGTTTTAAATGCACCATCGCACAACCTGAGTGCCCTCGCATCTTATCAAGGCACAACAGCGATGTAAAAGCCGCAGAACAATATACAAAGCACCCATAATCTATGGACGATCTCATCAAAGTACAATAAATATTCAGTAAAGATTGGCATGATTGGGGGCAGATAGGCAAACTCTATCATCCTCATTAGATTAAATGTATGAAAGTATTCAGTCTCAATTTTATTTATTTAACTAGGCAAGTCAGTTAAGAACAAATTCTTATTTTCAATGACAGCTTAGGAACAGTGGGTTAACTGCCTTGTTCAGGGGCAGAACAACAGATTTTTACCTTGTCAGCTCGGGTATTCGATCTTGCAACCTTTCGGTAAGTAGCTCTAACCACTAGGCTACCTGCAACCCCTCAATACATTTAATGATGTCTTCATGTAAGCTTTTCATCAAACCATAGCCCCAAATACTTAAATGCTGTTACCATTTCCATTCGCTCATATAATATTTTTGTTAGCGAACAACATATGGCAAGATTCAGATACAGTGACTTGAAACCTCATGATAAGGACCATTCCACTACTGCTACAAAAGCACCTTGCATTTTCTCTATCACATAAGGAATATTCCTTCCCCTTTTCCAACAGGCACCATCATCTGCATATAACGCCGCCCCTATACCCTGTCCGATATCCCCAAAGATATCATCAATCATCAACATGAATAAGAAAGGACTAATAGCACTACCCTATGGAGTTTCATTTTCCACCTCCTTCTCTTGATATCTCCAATCACACCCTGACCTGGAAGGTTCGGTCAAAGAAGAAATCCTTAATCCAGTTATACATTCTCCCACTAATATGCATTTCATTCAATTTAATCAGTAGACCTTCCCACCACATTGTATCATAATATGATAAGCATATTACGCTTTTTCAATATCAAAACACAATATTGACATCACTTCATTGCCAAATCTTTGGTCACCTAAGTACTAACTTTAACTAATGCATCAAGGGTAGTTCTTCCCTTTCTGAATCCACTCTGATATGGACTTAATAGACCCCTATGTTCCAGATAATACATCAATCTACCAACAATCAACTTTTCCATTAATTTACAGAGATTTGATTTACAGAGATTATTGTAAATGCGATAAGTCTATAACTAGCAGGACGGGATGGATCTTTATGAGGCTTCACAAAAGGCAAAACCACAGCACATTTCCATCCTGATGGTGGCACTCCTGTACTCCATAAACTCAAAATCTTTCCCAAAACTTCTGTAGGCAGATGTTTAAACATTATATAGCATAATTGATCCTCACCTGGAGCAGCGCAACCACACCCCTCATTATTTCAAACATGTTGAATTCAGCATCCAGCGATTCTCCAGAATCACACTTCTTACAGTATACATTTTCATGCTTTTCTTCCTTATGTATTTTACATTCATCACTTAGATTGTCAACTTTATGCACTGCTGCAAAATCTCTTCTTAGAGCGTCTGCTTTTTAGGCAAGGTTTTTAATCAGAAAAATTACATTTATACTGAACAAAAATATAAACAACATGTAAAGTGTTGGAGCCATTTTACATCCCTGTTAGGAAGCATTTCTCCTTTGCCAAGATAATTCATCCAACTGCCAGGTGTGGCATATCAGGAAGCTGATTAAACAGCATGATCATTACACAGATGCACCCTGTGCTGGGGACAATAAAAGGCCACTCTAAAATGTGCAGTTTTGTCACACAACACAATGTCTCAAGTATTGAAGGAGCGTGCAATTGTCATGCTGACTGCAGGAATGTCTACCAAAGCTATTGCCAGGGAATTGAACATTCACTTCTCTACCATAAGCTGCCTCAAACATAATTTTAGAGAATTTGGCAGTATGTCCAACCGGCCTCACAACCGCAGACCACGTGTAACTATTTCTGCACCTCCACATCTGGTTTCTTCACCTGCGGAATCATCTGAGGGGGTGCTGAGGACCATTTCTGTCTGTAATAAAGCCCTTGTGTGAAAAAACTAATTCTGATTGGCTGGTGTCGTGTCTTTGGCTATGCCGGATTAAGTGATATGACATGCTAACCTATAAAATTATTTATCTGTAATTAATATTACCTGATTAAGCTAATCATGTAAATGTAATTAACTAGAAAGTCGGGGCACCACGGAAGAACGTTTATAGAGCCGTTATCTTCCGAATAAACTCTTAAAATAATTAGTAATATTTTACATCGATAGCAGTCAATATTAACCCTTATCTTATTTTCAGTCTCATAATGAAAGTTGTAAATTCTTGGCTATCTTCACGAACCCTGGCTAACAAGTTGAATCAGCAATACAAAATTGGGTTTAATTATTTATTTACTAAATACCTAAACTAATCACACAGAATTACAAATACACAGAATACAAATGATGTCATACAGAAAACATCCCTGGTGGACGGAACCTGTATGATGGCTGGTTACACAAAGGAAAGGGGGTTGGGCTTGAATGAAAGAGCGGGAAGACTTAGGAACAAAGAAACAGCAGCTATGCTATCGTAAATACAGTATCTTATGCATTCTAAATTACCGCCCATTTGGAAAAGGAAAATGCAATAAATATTTACTCTGATCTGCGCTTCGGTAGATTGGTCGTAGATGCTGGCCGGGTTGGCCAACAGATCTTCCTGTCCTCGGAAGAATGTCTCTGGTGGTAAATTGGATACGTGGTGGTATCTTCGTCTGTTTGTTAGACTGGATCCGTCGTCCGTCCTTTCCTAGCCCACGTCTACAGCGGCCGCTGCTAACTCAACGGCTAGGAAGTATCACTTCTGTAGTGAATAAGCTCAAAGTTCATACCATTCGCCACCAAAGCTCACGCCGAGGTTGGCTTAGTTCTGTACTTGACGTGTGTCCTTCTAACGTAGAGGCTGCAGACCTCACGTACTGGAACAATGGTTATCTTTTCGTCAAAGGCTTATATAGTGGAGAGGGGGAAGGATGTGTTTCATCGTTTATAACCCCTGTCTCTTCACAGGGGTGGGCCACTGATCAAGCAGGGCACTTTCCTTATGAAAACCAAATTCTCTCATTTGGAAGCTAAAATTACATTTAATCTCCTAACAAACAATTTCAATATCAAACATTTCAATTGCATAACAATTCCATGTGACTCTGATAACTAGAGGGTGTATACTTTCCCAGGTACAGTTTATGTCGTCCTGTCATCAGTCATAATGTCTCAGATGACAACCGAACTGACATCCATACTCATTACGTTCCAAAGCATATTTCCAACTGGTTTTATTACCAAAATATGGTTCCTTTCCCCATTTGTTTGATGTTCCCAGACTCTATATTTAACAGGACAGCAGTCCTTCAGTAGGGTCAGAAAGAGAGGGGAAGGGAGAAAGGTATTTATGGGGGGGGGGGGGGGGGGGGGTCATAAACCTTACCCATAGGCCAACATCATGACACTGGGCCTGGCTCCCAAGTGGGTGGGCATATGCCCTCCCAGGCCCACCATGGCTGCACGCTTGTCCAGTCATGTAAAAAAACAGATTACAGCCTAATGAATTTATTTAAATTGACTGATTTCCTTATATGAACTGTTGAGTTTATAATTTTGCTCTGTATACATTTAGTTGAAAATCCTAGCCTTATATTTTATGGGGAAAATACATATTTTTTTGCTGTAATTTGGCAAAGCCGTTTGTCAGCGTTGTATTGTTGACCAAAAAATACCAGCTTTCTGAAACTGTACTTGTAGGATCAGAGATAGTGGAAGCAATATCTCCACTCAAATGTAAACAAACAAAGAGGACAAAAGAGATAAGGGGAAAAGATTCATCTTTATTTCCTTCAACCAAAACATTGAACAGAGGCATATTCTTAAAGAAAAAAATGGTACACTGGTACTAGGATCATGAAAATGTACAGTGTTTCTGTTCACGTTTTCAACCTGCTTCACAGATTGAGAGGGGACATACTGACCAAACGTTCATGACAGATACAAGGCATGATGACAATCCCCAAAAGCAGAATAAAAGCCTCTCAATGAGAGCTGGTTCTAGGTGCAAAAAAGGGATCTGTTTTTTGTCAAGTATCTTCTTTCAAGATCCCATTGCCTAGACTGGCCAAAGTGAGAATTAGTTGTTTTTCTGGAACAGAACACAAAACCAATTCCAGCAAGTCAATTCTCGTCTTGTATCGTACGTTCTAGGCTGCGAATCCACTTTTCTTTTTAAATTTAAACATCTTCAAAGTAAAATTACAATTAAAATAGGTGACTTTGCTTAGCACACTTTACAAGAGTTTCTCAACCTCTGTGTTTAAGCAACGTCAGTCAGCAGGGTTCTCCTAACATTTATTGCAAAATAAATGTACACATACGTTATTCAATAATTTAATCCAAACAGCTTGTGTGTGTCAACGAGCGTCTGAGTAGCCAGGCGCTAAAATAGAAGATGGTTCTATTTATTTTTTTTACTCGTGACACGCTGCAAGTCCTACAATCTCCTCATTAGTTTTCAGGAGAATATACCCACATGGGTGATTGAAGGATGAACTGAGGTTCCCACTCCAGTCCAGTTGGTGGTGGTAATGCACCTTAAAGTTGGTTGCCAACTGCCACAAAGTCCACAGAAGAAGAAAAAGGCTGGAGTAGAGATTACTAGAAACCACCTATGTGGATTGACGGAGAAGAGAACACACAAATTCGTGTGACTCAAAAATGGGCCAACATTCTACAAAGATCCAGAAAAAAAAGGACCTAATGTTTATATCCCAGGACAAATTAGCTAGCAACAGCAAGGTAGCTAGCTACATTTTTCATGTGTTTTTCGACCTCTCCCCAAATTAATATAACATCTAAGGGACTGACTAGCTCTGGTCCATCTGCTACACAGTTCCTCTACTAAGTACATGTTCCTCTACAAACTAGTAGAGGAACTGTGTAGCAGATGGACCAGAGCTAGTCAGTCCCTTAGACGTTGACTATACTGTAAGTCTTGCGTGCAAATGTCCATTTTGTCCATCTTTTTATTTTTATCTGGACCAACTGATCTACAAGACTGGCTGCTGAAGTTTCAAATGTTGACTTGGGAGTTGAAACCGGATGCATCGTATTATGGGGCCAAAGCAATGCTAGAAAACCACATGGAGAAAAATATATCTATTATGAGGTCAAAACTTTACATACATTGATTTTGGATGCAGAAATAACAGACAGAAGAATCGTTAGTCCCAAGGAGGACGTGGGTCAAGGATGTTTTTTTTTTTTTTTTTACATTCTATTTATTAGAAATCAAATGGAATATCACCAACACTGGTCATTGAGATGGATACAGTTTGAATATACAATAAATAAATACATTTAAGAGAACTGAACAAAATCTCAAATCAAATTAGGAGCACAAAATAAGACTTAAAACATGCCAGTAAAATGCACAATGCATCAATGAGCAAAATGGAGACTAACATGAAACTGTAGTTTGAGTCTGCAGGAAAATCCAACGAAAGAAAACCAGGCCTCATTCTACATGGGACTGAAGTAGTTCCTAGGCTCTGCCCTAAGGTCAGTTTCTGCTTTACCTCCAAATGATTCCCATGCCAACTTTGTTTTTGGGGAGACCTCTATGTGGCGTGAATGAAAAACTCATGCGACCTACTAAAACTAACAACAGAGTTGCTCTCCCATGTGTTCATTTACAAAGCTCTACTTGCTCCAGGTACAGGAAACATTTTCCATTCAAGCAATGAAATGTATATTTTGGCAACAGTACTACTATTTCACGCCTTCAAAACATGCTTTGCGACAAATACTCACAAAAGAGAATCAGGCCAATTTCTTCAGGATTCAAGTTTTTCCAAAACCCCCTTGTCAAATAACCTTTAACCTATTTAATTTGTTACGTTCTTAGTTACTAAACCTACCAAAAGTCACCCTGTCAGTTTGAATTTGAAGAGGATATTGTCAAATGTGGTGGCAACAGCCAAAAAGATTTTATGAAGATGCCAAGCATGATGAGCACCATCTCTCTCGCTCAGATAACAACACCGAGTGTCTTTTTAGCATGTGAAAGCAACATTTTGCAAAAAACATTGGGAGCATAAAAATCAGGTTGTGACGGTGCATCCGACTTAATATTGTCCACCACAAGGCTACAGCATTCCCAATGGCATTCTTCATTTCTAGCCAAACTGAAAAAATACATTTCCTGGTGCTTGGTCTAAAGGGTGGGAAAAAAAGAAATGTGTTACTTTGCTGTGTTGAAATCCATGACAAAGTATGATTACAGTACATTCGGAAAGTTTACAGACCCCTCGAGTTCTTCCACATTTTGTTATGTTACAGCCTTATTCTAAACTGGATTAAATAAAAACTGTTCCTCATCAATCTACATACAATACCCCACAATAACAAAGCAAAAACAGTATTTTGAATATGAAAGTCGACGAAAAAGAGATTTGGCTCATTAATCTATATGGTCCAAATCAGGATGATCCACGTTTCTTCTAAAACATTTATAACAATTTATTCAACTTACAGGCAACAAATTATCTAAATCATTATGGTAGGAGACTATAACACAAGGTTAAGTACCTCAATGGACCGTAAAGGTAATAACTCTACAAACTATCATCACCGTGCCCTTAAGGAAATCACAAATATTATGGACACATTAGAAATAGTGGATATTTGGAGACTAAAAAAGCCCGACCTAGTGAGATATACATGGAGGAGACTTAATCAAGCTAGTTGTCTTGACTACTTTGTCTCTTTCTCTCTTGCATCAAAGGTTAAAAAAAGTTTTAATAGGAGACAGAATGCGATCGGATCATCATCTAATTGGCATTCACATAACTCAGATTTTCCACAGGGATATTGGAAATTTAATCAAAGTTTACTGGAGGACAACTTATTTTTAACTAAGACAAAATAATTTATAACTGAATTTTTCCAGTATAACATAGGTTCAGCTAATCCCCTTATTGTTTGGGACACCTTCAAATGTACCTTCAGGGGTCATTCAATTCAATATTCATCAATAATAAAAAAAAAAAAAGCAGTTTCTGGCTAAAGGGAGACTAAGAAGGGAAATCCATGAACTAATAGTACAGGCAATACTACAGAGATACAAAATAAGAGGAAAAACAAAAAGAACTTGAGGAACTTCTACAAGAATGATCTAATGTAATCTATTACAAAAATAAAGCAAACTGGATGGAATATGGAGAAAAATGCACAAAATTCTTCCTGAATCTCCAATACAGGAATGCTAACAAAAATAATTTGCAGAAACTCGTTACTGAAGACGGAGTCATCTATGATTCTCCGAATTATATTTTAAAAGAGGAAGCTAATTATTTTAGGCAGATCTTCTCTTTTCCGTATAATCCTTTCCCACTGAATGAAGATTATGGTAAGGAATTCTTTCCAAATAATATAAAAAAAAATGAAAATTAACAAAATGTACAGAAAGATCAGGGCGAAGGCCAAATTACAGAGGAAGAACTTTGAGGCTATTAAATCCTTTCAGTCTGGAAAAACCCAAGGGCTTGATGGCATGGTAGAGGTATATCAAGTATTTTTTGATATACTAAAAGCACCATTGTTAGATTGTTTTAACTACTCCTATAGAAATGGTAGTCTGTCAGGTACTCAGCAGGAAGGTCTGATTTCTCTATTATTAAAACAAGACCCAGATGGCAAATATAAAGACCCAGTCTATCTAAAAAACTGGAGGCCCTTTACACTTCAATGTTGTGATGCAAAAATACTAGGAAAATGCATAGTACTCAGAATTAAAAAGGTTTTACAAGGTATTGTTCATCCTGATCAGACAGGTTTTATTTAAATGGACGACACATTGGAGATAATATACGACAACTACTAGAAATAATAGAACATCATGAAACATATAAGAAGCCAGGAATGGTATTTATAGCGGATTTTGAAAAGGCATTTGATAAAGTAAGACTGGATTTTATTTATAAAGCCTGGATTTTTTCAATTTCGGTAATTCTCTTTATAAAATGGGTAAAAAATTATGTATAACAACCCCAGGTGTAAAATAGTAAATAACGGCTCAGAGAGTATTGAATTGTCAAGAGGAGTTAAACAAGGGTGTCCGCTGTCACCATATCTGTTCGCTATGGCCATCTAAATGCTAGCTATTAAAATCAGATCCAATAACAACAGAGGATTAGAAATCCAAGGCTTAAAAACAAAGGTGTCTATGTATGCCGATGACAAGTTTTAGATTAAGTCCGCAAGCTAGATCCCTGCAATGTCTCATTGAAGATCTAGATAGGTTTTAGTCCAGAGTACAGAAAAGTTAATTATGATAAAGTGTACAATATTACGTATTGGATCCTCGGTATTCATATCACAAAATATATAAATAAGCTCTGCACAATGAATTTCAATAGAAAATCTGTAAAAATAGACAAGATCCTGCAACCATGGAGAGGTAAATACCTGTCTATTAATGGAAAAACTGCCCTGATTAACCCAAATATATATCTCTGTTTACTCAATTACATATGGCACTGCCTACTGATGATTCGTTTTTCAAATCATATGAGCAAAAAATATTTCGCTTTATCTGGGACGCTAAACCAGACAAAATAAAACGTGCCTATCTATATAATGAATATGAATTGGGTGGGTTGAGATTAAATATAAAAGCACTAAACCTCTAAAAGCTTCACTCATTCAAAAGTTTTAATTGAACCCTAAATGGTTCTCAAGTAGATTACTAAGAAATGCTCATCCATTATATAAAAATTGCCTTTTTGCCTTTGTGCAGATTGCCATGACTCATTTTCAATGAATTGAAAATTATACTTTTTCAAAGTATCTCTTTTTCAAACAAGCATTGCAGAGCTGGCTACAATTTCAATTTCATCCCCCTGAAAAGATAGAACAAATATTATGGCAGAACTCAATGTGCTGATTGATAAAATACCTGTATTTATGGGAAAGATGTTGGAAAAGGGTAGTTTGTTCTTAAATGATATTGTAAATTGGAATGGTAGAGTTATGTCCTTCATGGAGTTATCAGAACTATGCGGAAAGGTCTGCTCAATCCAAGAGTATAACCAATTGATCACGGCATTGCCCCAAAAATGGAGGCGGCGGGTGGCAGCGGGAGGAGGTAGGGAACTGGTCTGTCTGCCCAATATAAAGGATCAAAACTGGCGGAGGAATAAAAAGTTGCATAAATAGGAAAGTATACCAGTTTCATTTGAGGACCAGGATGTTGACAACTGTGCCATACAGATTGCAAAATAGTTGGGAAGAGATTTTTTATGTACCGATTCCGTGGTACAGGGTGTATGAGTTGATATATAAAATGCAAGATTCAAGACTTCGTGCTTTTCAGCTAAAATTATTATATAGATTTCTTACCACCAACAAAATGTTGAATATTTGGGGCATAAAATCATCGAAGCTCTGCAGATTTTGTTGTGAGGATACAGAATCAATAGACCATTTATTTTGGTATTGCCGTCAGGTAGCTGGTTTCTGGTCTCAGGTTCAGGAATGGCTGAAAATGCATAGCATTGATCTAAAATTGACCCTACAAATAGTACTGTCAGGAGATCTGGAGAGACCGGGTCAGTCAATTACTAATACTCTTAGTCAAAGTATTTATCTTCAACTCGCAATCTGTGGATTCTATTCGATTAGATTGAAATTGTACGTTAAACATCACAGCATAGTTCAATTGCGTAGAAACCCGAAGTGGGTGGCCTGCAGAGATGGATGGGATGGGCTGAGGGAAGCTGAGGGTTGGTATGTGGAATTGGAGACAAGTGGGAGTGGAGTTGCTGTGTGAGAGAGAATGATGGTCAAGATAAAAGAAAAAATAAGTCAAAATAAAAGAAAAAGTACATTTGAATGACACTAAGTGGCAGTGTTTTTACAACTAATGCCGGTTTGCCTGAGGTTGATGCCGTGCAGGTGTTTGTACACATGCGCACACACACACACGTAATAGTGCCAGACATGCACACAAACATATACAGTTGGCATTGCTGTTATGATTTTAGTTGTCCTTGATGTCCTTTGTTTTAAATTGAGAATTTTTTTGCATTGTTGTTTGCTGTTTTCTTCTGTCTTTTCCTTTTTACTCTTTAGTATATTCCCTTGGTGGTTTGTGCATTGGGGGGTTCTTGGGGGTGGGGAATGGAATTAATTGTATTTTTTATTTTTCTTCCTGGGGGGGATGTGGGAGGGGTCTCAAATGGTTGAGGGACAGCTATTGGGGAACTGTGGGGGGGGGATCTTGGAGGGTTCGGGTTCAAGTTTTTTCACCTGGTGGTAGATCGGTCAACAGGCCCTTGAGCAGGGCATTGACCCTGAATGGGAATCTGTTGGAAGACTGGCATGATGTAGTAGTTGAGTGGCTTCACTGCAAGTATATTGTACGTTTCAAAAATTCAATTATAAAACAAAAACAAAATAAAAAAACAAAGCAAAAACAGGTTAAGAAATATTGGCAAATATGCTCTTTGGTAAAAGACAGAATAGACAGAATATTCTCTTTGGTAAAAGCGGTAAATTGGTCATCAAAAAGGAGGACGAAGGCACTCTTAATTTACATAAGTATTCAGACCCTTTAATATGAGACTCGAAATTGAGCTCAGGTGCATCCTGTTTCCATTGATCATCCTTGAGATGTTTCTACAATTTGAATGGAGTCCACCTGTGGTAAATTCAATTCATTGTACATGATTTGGAAAGGCACACACCTGTGTAAATAAGGTCCCACAGTTCACATAACAAACCCATAACATCAAAGGAATTTCTCGTAGAGCTCCGAGACAGGATTGTGTCGAGGCACAGATCTGGGGAAGGGTACCAAAACATTTCTGCAGCATTGAAGGTCCACAAGAACACAATGGCCTCCATCATTCTTAAATGGAAGAAGTTTGGAACCACCAAGACTCTTCCTAGACATGGCTGCCCAGCCGAACTGAGCAATCGGGGTAGAAGGGCATTGGTCGGGGAGGTGACCAAGAACCCGATGGTCACTCTGACTGAGCTTCAGAGTTCCTCTGTGGAGAAAAGAGAACCTTCCAACAGCACTCCACCAATCAGGCCTTTATGGTAGAGTGGACAGACGGAAGCCACTCCTCAGTAAAAGGAACATGACAGCCCAATTGGAGTTCGCAAAAAGGCACCTAAAGGACTCACAGACTATGAGAAACAAGATTCTCTGGTCTGATGAAACCAAGATTGAACTCATTGGCCTGAATGCCAAGCGTCACGTCTGGAGGAAACCTCCCACCATCCCTATGGTAAAGCATGGTGGTGGCAGCATCATGCTGTGGGGATGTTTCTCAGCGGCAGGGACTGGGAGACGAGTCAGGATCCAGGGAAAGATGAACGGAGCAAAGTACAGAGAGATCCTTAATGAAAACCAGCTCCAGAGTGCTCAGGACCTTGGACTGGGGCAAAGGTTCACCTTCCAACAAGACAACGACCCTAAGCACACAGCCAAGAAAAGGCAGGAGTGGCGGCTTCTGGACAAGTCTCTGAATGTGGCCCAGCTAGAGTCCAGACTTGAACCCGATCGAGAATCTCTGGAGAGATCGGAAAATAGCTGTCCAGCGACGCTCCCCATCCAACCTGACAGAGCTTGAGAGGATCTGCAGAGAACAGGAGAAACTCCCCAAATACAGGTGTGCCAAGCTTGTAGCATCATACCAAAGACTCGAGGTTGCAATCACTGCCAAAGGTGCTTCAACAAAGTACTGAGTAAAGGGTCTGAATACTTATGCATATGTGATATTTCCGTATGTTATTTTGAATACATTTGCAAAAATGTATAGAAACCTGTTTTTGGTTTATCATTATGGGGTATTTAATTAATTTTAGAATAAAGCTGTAACACTACAAAATTTATTTAAAAAAATCAAGGGGTCTGAATGACCTGTGTACAAATAAAAGGTAAAAAAGTGTCATTGTCACAGCAGTGTTACTACATACTTTGATTGGATTCAAAACTGAATCCTCCTGCTGGGCCTCCAAAAAAGGTCTTGAAGATGTTGTTGGCATTGAAATCTGCAGAGAAACAACAGCAATGAGTCAAAGTGAGATATTAATTCTCCCCCCAATTCAGTTACATCCACACATCAAAATAAACATTTTTGTATTAAAAGACTGCACTGGGAATAGACGTTTAAAATTGGCAACTATTTCTCGCACAATTCGATCACATTTGTATATTTTTCAGAGATATGCCATTCTCCTAGAATTACATTTTGACTCTTGACCATGAGAGAGTGAGGAGGCCGACGCTGATCAATGGCCAGTGTTGCATTTGTAATGGTTCAGACTAGCATTGAGGGTAAGGTAATCTTAAACTACACTACTGGTCAAAAGTTTTAGAACACCTACTCATTCAAGGGTATTTCTTTATTTTGACTATTTTCTACATTGTAGAATAAAATTGACGACCTCCAAAATATGAAATGACACATATGGAATCATGTAGTAACAACAATAAGTGTTAAACAAATCAAAACATATTTTATGTTTGAGATTCTTCAAATAGCCACCCTTTGCTTTGATGACAGCTTTGCACAGTCTTGGCATTCTCTCAACCAGCTTCACCTGGAATGCTTTTCCAACAGTCTGGAAGGAGTTCCCACATATGCTGAGCACTTGTTGGCTGCTTTTCCTTCACTCTGCGGTCCGACTCATTCCAAACCATCTCAATTTGGTTGATGTCGGGGGATTGTGGAGGCCAGGTCTTCTGATGCAGCACTCC
Organism: Salmo salar; assembly: GCF_965601325.2. NCBI lineage: Eukaryota > Metazoa > Chordata > Actinopteri > Salmoniformes > Salmonidae > Salmo > Salmo salar. Next base: position 2,558,433 of record NC_138318.1, read on the forward strand.
ATCACTCTCCTTCTTGGTCAAATAGCCCTTACACAGCCTGGAGGTGTGTTGGGTCATTGTCCTGTTGAAAAACAAATGATAGTGGGGCTAAGCGCAAACCAGATGGGGTGGCATATCGCTGCAGAATGCTGTGGTAGACATCCTGGTTATGTGTGTCTTGAATTCTAAATAAAATCACAGACAGTGTCACCAGCAAAGCACCCCCACACCATAACACAACCTCCTCCATGCTTTACGGTGGGAAATACACATGCAGAGATCCGTTCACCCACACCGCGTTTCACACGGCGGTTGGAAACAAAAATCTCCAATTTGTACTCCAGACCAAAGGACAAATTTCCACCAGTCTAATGTCCATTGCTCGTGTTTCTTGGCCCAAGCAAGTCTATTCTTCTCATTGGTGTCCTTTAGTAGTGGTTTCTTTGCAGCAATTTGACCATGAAGGCCTGATTCACACAGTCTGCTCTGAACAGTGGATGTTGAGATGTGTCTGTTACTTGAACTCTGCAATTTCTGAAGCTGGTAACTAACTTATCCTCTGCAGCAGAGGTAACTCCGGATCTTCCTTTCCTGTGGCGGTCCTCATGAGAGCCAGTTTCATCATAGCGCTTGACGGTTTTTGCAGCTGAAATTTTCCGTATTGACTGACCTTCATGTCTTAAAGTAATGATGGACTGTCTTTGCTTATTTGAGCTGTTCTTGCCGTAATATGGACTTGGTCTTTTACCAAAAAGGGCTATCTTTTGAATACCTCCCCTACCAACACAACTGATTGGCTCAAACGCATTAAGGAAAGAAATTCCACAGATTCCACAAATTAACTTTTAACAATGCACACCTGTGAATTGAAACGTATTCCAGGTGAATACCTCATGAAGCTGGTTGAGAGAATGCCAAGAGTGTGCAAAGCTGTCATCAAGGCAAAGGGTGGCTATTTTGAAGAATCTCAAATATAAAATGTCTTGATTTGTTTAACACTTTTTTGGTTACTACATGATTCCATGTGTTATTTCATAGTTTTGATGTATTCACTATTATTCTACAAAGTAGAAAATAGTAAAAATAAAGAAAAACCCTTGAATGAGTATGTGTTCTAAAACTTTTGACCCATAGTGTAGATCTTTGGTTTAGGGGAAGTGTTTGGGTAGTGTTTAATGTGAGGTTTGAGGGGGATGTAACCTTATCCCCAGGCTCAAACGCTACCACATATAGAGCCAGGAAACGGCCTCCCGAGTGGCGCAGCGCTCTAAAGCACTGCATCGCAATGCTAGAGGCGCGTCACTACAGACCTGGGTTCGATCCCAGGCTGTGTCGCAGTCGGCCGCGACTGGGAGACCCATGAAGTGGTGCACAATTGGCCCAGCATCGTCTGGGTTAGGGGAGGGTTTGGCCAGCCGGGATGTCCTTGTCCCATCGCGCTCTAGCTACTCCTTGTGAAGGCCCGGACGCATGCACGCTGACTTCGGTCGCCAGTTGTACGGTGTTTCCTCCAACACATTGGTGAGGCTGGCTTCCGGGTTAAGCGAGTAGTGTGTCAATAAGCAGTGCGGCTTGGTAGGGTAGGAGGACGCATGGCTCTCGACCTTCGCCCCTCCAGAGCCGTACGGGAGTTGCAGCGATGGGACAAGACTAACTACCAAATGGATGTCACAAAATTGGGGAAAAAGGGGTTAAAAAACATTTAAAAAAATCAAGAGCCAGGAAACACCATGCAACAAAGTGGGACTTGAAAGGGGCGTGGGATAAGATCAAGTCGGGAGAGAGAACCTGCTACAGCTGTATTAGACGGGATTTTTTAAAAGGCAGAAAATCACCAATAAAAATAAATGTTCAATCACAGCGACCATATTTTATTTAGGAAGCCCAATTGATTGTGAGTTTGGGCATATAAAGTTTATGTGAAAACTAGTTCTGATATGCATACTTTCTGAACTCACTTCCTTGTTTAGCCTAAACCACTTGCACTGCTAGCGCTTTGAAAACCACAATGTAGAGGGGAGGTTCTAAAGGTTATGCTAGATGGTGATGGATTAAGAGATCCAGCGGCAGTTTTTCCCCTTCCTGCCATAGGCTCCATTCAAGTCCCTTTTTGAAGTGCTGTGAAACCAGACGGGTCAAAAGAGAAAGAGCCGGTTGGTAGACGAGGTTAAGGGGGATGAGATCTGATCCTAGACCTGTCGCTAGGAATAGCGAAATGGTTAGGGCTAGGATTTGGGGTAAAGAAATATAATCCTAAATCAGTGGTTATGGGGTAGTGTTTAAGGTTAGGATAATGCAATCTGATTCTAAACTCTCAAAAAAAAAGAAACGTCCCTTTTTCAGGACCCTGTCTTTCAAAGATAATTCAACAATTAATGAACATGCACCTGTGGAACGGTCGTTAAGACACTAACAGCTTACAGAAGGTAGGGAATTAAGGTCACAGTTATGAAAACTTAGGACACTAAAGAGGCCTTTCTACTGACTCTGAAAAACACCAAAAGAAAGATGTCCTGGGTCCCTGCTCATCTGCGTGAACGTGCCTAAGGCATGCTGCAAGGAGGCATGAGGACTGCAGATGTGGCCAGGGCAATAAATTGCAATGTCCGTACTGTGAGACGCCTAAGACAGCAGTACAGGGAGGCAGGACGGACAGCTGATCGTCCTCGCAGCGGCAGAGCACGTGTAACAACACCTGCAACAACAACTGCCCGAGTTACACCAGGAACGAACAATCCCTCCATCAGTGCTCAAACTGTCCACAAAAGGCTGAGAGAGGCTGGACTGAGGGTTTGTAGGCCTGTTGTAAGGCAGGTCCTCGCCAGACATCACTGACAACAACGTTGCCTATGGGCACAAACCCACCATCGCTGGACCAGACAGGACTGGCAAAAAGTGCTCTTCACGGTCTTGTCTCACCAGGGGTGATGGTCGGATTCGCGTTTATCGTTGAAGGAATGAGCGTTACTCTGAGGCCTGTACTCTGGAGCGGGATCGATTTGGAGGTGGAGGGTCCGTCATGGTCTAGGGCGGTGTGTCACAGCATCATCGGACTGAGCTTGTTGTCATTGCAGGCAATCTCAACGCTGTGCGTTATGGGGAAGACATCCTCCTCCCTCATGTGGTACCCTTCCTGCAGGCTCATCCTGACATGACCCTCCAGCATGACAATGCCACCAGCCATACTGCTCGTTCTGTGCGGGATTTCCTGACAGGAATGTCAGTGTTCTGCCATGGCCAGCGAAGAGCCCGGATCTCAATCCTATTGAGCACGTCTGGGACCTGTTGGATCCCCCCCAGAAATGTCCGGGAACTTGCAGGTGCCTTGGTGGAAGAGTGGGTTAACATCTCACAGCAATAACTGGCAAATCTGGTACAGTCCATGAGGAGATGCACTGCAGCACTTAATGCAGCTGGTAGCCTCACCAGATACTGACTGTTACTTTTGACCCCCCTACCCCTTTGTTCAGGGACACATTATTCTATTTCTGTTAGTCACGTCTGTGGAACTAGTTCAGTTTATGTCTCAGTTGTTGAATCCTGTTACGTTCATACAAATATTTACACATGTTAATAAGTTTGCTGAAAATAAACACAGTTGACAGTGAGAGGACATTTTTTTTGCTGAGTTTAGACCGGTGGTTACTGACCTCCCATATTATTGCTGTCGTCCTCCAGGTCATGGCCGCAGTCATAGCGAGTCTTCTTCTTGGGGTCAGAGAGCACAGTGAAGGCCTCGCCCATCTCTTTAAACTTCTTCTCCTCCTCCTTCTGTACCTCTGGCGTGGCCGCACTGTGACGATCTGACCGGCAAATAGAAAACATTCGTTTGAAAATTAGAACGCTTTACTTGACCGTTGCGTTGTAGCTGGTATTTCCCAGCGACACAAAAATGAAAATGGGAAAGGCTGCTCTCTGATCTCTTATATAACATCCTGCAATTATGCCCTTAACCTCTATGGGCTAGGCGGGACGAATTCGTCCCACCTACGTAACAGCCACTTGAAGCCTGTGGCGCGATTTTCAAAACCTTAAAAATCCTATTACTTCAATTTCTCAAACATATGACTATTTTACAGCTATTTAAAGACAAGACTCTCGTTAATCTAACCACACTGTCCGATTTCAAAAAGGCTTTACAACGAAAGCAAAACATTAGATTATGTCAGCAGAGTACCAAGCCAGAAATAATCAGACACCCATTTTTCAAGCTAGCATATAATGTCACCAAAACCCAGAAGACAGCTAAATGCAGCACTCACCTTTGATGATCTTCATCAGATGACAACCCTAGGACATTATGTTATACAATACATGCATGTTTTGTTCAATCAAGTTCATATTTATATCAAAAACCAGCTTTTTACATTAGCATGTGACGTTCAGAACTAGCATACCCCCCGCAAACTTCCGGGGAATTCGCTAACATTTTACTAAATTACTCACGATAAACGTTCACAAAAAGCATAACAATTATTTTAAGAATTATAGATACAGACCTCCTCTATGCACTCGATATGTCCGATTTTAAAATAGCTTTTTGGTGAAAGCACATTTTGCAATATTCTAAGTACATAGCCCAGGCATCACGGGCTAGCTATTTAGACACCCGGCAAGTTTAGCACTCACCATAATCATATTTACTATTATAAAAGTTTGATTACTTTTTGTTGTCTTCGTCAGAATGCACTCCCAGGACTGCTACTTCAATAACAAATGTTGGTTTGGTCCAAAATAATCCATCGTTATATCCGAAAGCGGCGTTTTGTTCGTGCGTTCCAGACACTATCCGAAATGGTAAAGAAGGGTCGTGCGCATGGCGCAATTCGTGACAAAAAAATTCTAAATATTCCATTACCGTACTTCGAAGCATGTCAACCGCTGTTTAAAATCAATTTTTACACCATTTTTCTCGTAGAAAAGCGATAATATTCCGACAGGGAATCTCCTTTTCGGCAAACAGAGGAAAAAAAATCACAAAGGCGGGGGCGGTCGGGTCACGCGCCTAAGCCCAGAGTCCCTTGATCGGCCACTTGAGAAAGGCGATAATGTGTTTCAGCCTGGGGCTGGGATGACGACATTCTGTTTTTTCCCGGGCTCTGAGCGCCTATGGACGACGTAGGAAGTGTCACGTTAGAGCAGAGATCCTTAGTAAAAGATAGAGATGGAAAAGAAGTTCAAGAAATGGTCAGACAGGCCACTTCCTGTAAAGGAATCTCTCAGGTTTTGACCTGCCATTTGAGTTCTGTTATACTCACAGACACCATTCAAACAGTTTTAGAAACTTTAGGGTGTTTTCTATCCATATGTAATAAGTATATGCATATTGTAGTTACTGGGTAGGAGTGGTAACCAGATTAAATCGGGTATGTTTTTTATCCAGCCGTGTCAATACTGCCCCCTAGCCCTAACAGGTTAAGCAAGGCACAATTGCTCTCCATCCAGGGGTGCTTGCACTGCAGCTGACCCTGTGCCTCTCAATGTGTGAGTCTATATATGGGGGTGTTGGGAAAGGCAAAAGACAAATTTCCGTTCTAACCAATTGAAAACAAAGTATCTATTCTATAGTGTTGGTTCTCTTTCAAAAACGTTGATGTTTGATTGAGCCTGCCTGGAGTAATGGAAAGAATATAAATATTATTTGAACTCAGGTCAGAGTCTTCCTCCTCAATGGTGTTGCCTGTGTGTGTTGGTGTACCTGGGTGGTGCATGAGGGCCCGTTTCCGATAGGCCTTCTTAATCTCATCTTCTGTGGCATTCTTTCCCACCCCCAGAACCTTGTAGTAATCTTTCCGCTTGCTCTTCTTCAGTTCCAACTGAGCCGTCTTCAAGAGATGCTTGTGTTCTATACAGAGGGAAAGGGAAATAGAGGGAAAGACAGAAGAGAGAATGTTAACAAAAGTGAGCAATTTCACCCGAATGAACAAATGCAATCAACCATCACCATCAAGAACATTTCAAGAAATGAGTGAAACACTGGTGACTATGAAGTAAACTATGGTTGCAATACCAACATACCTTTTGTCTTCTCTGTCTGGTAGACCTTTTCATAGTCCCGTACAGCTTCTTCATACTGTTCGATGTCCATATAACTGCAGAAAACACAAGCAGAGTTAAGTGTCTCACTGTCTCAGAGTCAAAAGGCAGAATCTCTTGGAAGAGATATTCAGCAGCCTAGCTACCAGCGACCAGTCATTTTCAATGGAAGGGGGAAACAAGAGGAGAGACCCAGCGACTTAACGATCAGCGACGAGAGAGCTAGCGACCAGAATTGAAATGTCTCAATATTAAGAAAATTTCGACGACACGACCACGCCACAGCCAATCAGGAGAGGGTAGTTCTTGCTGGCAAGCCTTGGCTAACAACAAAACTGCCGTCATCTAAGGTGTTTGCATGAAACACCCACCATGGGAGATCTTAACTGATTATCGCTCCAAGTCTGAGCCACTTGTAATAAGTACTTTTTCATAGCTTACCACTGGGCTCGTCTCAAATAGGCCTTGATATATGTGTCGTCCAACTTTATTGCACTTGTGCAATCTTCGATTGCTTGATCAGGTTTATTCAGCTGAAGGAGAGGAAGTAAAGATACAAAATGAACAGATGGCATGCGTTTCAAACAATTAGGGACTCAGCTTCCAGAATCTAGCTTGGATTGCTAACATATGTAAAGTATTATCAAATGTACTTTTAACTAACCCCAAGATGGGCCTTTTACAATGGGAGTTGGGAGACACATTGGGCAGAACAAGCAAGGAGTTAGGCTGAGCCAAGCATGAGCTGGTGAGATCCTATTGGCGCATTTTAGCATGTATTTGCATATTTCTGTTAGGGAAGGCCTATTCTCTGAAGTACGTGTGAGCAGGAACTTGAATTTGTATCTGCACTCCTAAACAATGGCATTTTTTACAACTTGGCAAAGGTTAAATTCTAAGAAACGTGCGCTCTGTTCGTGTGATGAAGTGGACTCAGCCGCTCTCGTCATGAACGCACATTATTTAATTCAAATCAAATTTATTTATATAGCCCTTCTTACATCAGCTGATATCTCAAAGTGCTGTACAGAAACCCAGCCTAAAACCCCAAACAGCAAGCAATGCAGATGTAGAAGCACGGTGGCTAGGAAAGACTCCCTAGAAAGGCTAAAACCTAGGAAGAAACCTAGAGAGGAACCAGGCTATGAGGGGAGGCCAGTCCTCTTCTGGCTGTGCCAGGTGGAGATTATAACAGCACATGGCCAAGATGTTCAAATGTTCATAAATGACCAGCATGGTCAAATAATAATATTCACAGTTGTCGAGGGTGTAACAAGTCAGCACCTCAAGAGTAAAGGTCAGTTGGCTTTTCATAGCCGATCATTGAGAGTATCTCTACCGCTCCTGCTGTCTCTAGAGAGTTGAAAACAGCAGGTCTGGGACAGGTAGCACGTCCGGTAATTCCCCTTATAAATGGTTTGGCGCATTCATGGTTTCCCTTATATCTAGTAATGAATTTATCCTAAATGTATATATTGTTGTACTTTAACTCTTTCGCCAGTATCATGAGTATTAACTGTGCGCAAGGCTAATCGTGTTGAAATGTTTGGTCAAGTTGCAGAATGGCACTTTTTTTTCAGGTATTTTTTATTGAACCTTTATTTAACTAGGCAAGTCAGTTAAGAACAAATTCTTATTTACAATGACGGCCTACCCTGGCCAAACCCGGACAACACTGGGCCAATTGTGCGCCGCCCTATAGGGACTGTACTGATGCCTCTTGCACTGAGATGCAGTGCCTTAGATCGCTGAGCCACTCAGGAGCCCATTCAGTTTCAGTAATTTATCCTTTTGCAATCCTCCAAGTGGATGCGATGTTCAGATGCACATGAACACTCGCTACACTGATGAGAAAAAAAGCTTGTTTATTTCCATATATTAAATGTTTCCTATGTTTGTAATCCGTGCATCTTGGAGCTCCATGTCTGTCATTGTTCACATGTCCATGTGTAGCGGGAGAGTGGGCAATGTGCGGCTCCATAAGTAATACGTTTTGCTGCCTGTTTATAATACTGGTCAACAGAGTCAGTATTATATAAAAATAAAAAAAATAAAAAACGTAAAGTATTACCGCTTGTTTGAGATGTCTATTTGGACGGAAAATGTAAAAGTGGCTATAATGAAGATGCCTGTTACTAAGGATGCAATGATTCGCCGATACACATCGGTCCCCGATTCAAATGTTTAAGATACAGTGGCTTGCGTATTCAACCCCCTTGGCATTTTCCCTATTTTCTTGCCTTACAACCTGGAATGAAAATAGATTTTTGGGGGGTTTGTATCATTTGATTCACACAACATGCTTTGAAGGTGCAAAATATTTCTTGCTTTTCACAATAAAAAGTAAGATTTTAAAAAAAAATGCAAACTTGAGCATGCATAACTATTCCTTCCCCAAAGTCAATACCTTGTAGAGCCACCTTTTGCAGCAATTACAGCTGCAAGTCTCTTGGGGTAAGTCTCTATAAGCTTGGCACATCTAGCCACTGGGATTTTTGCCCATTCTTCAAGGCAAAACTGCTCCAGCTCATTCAAGGCCCTCCTCTTGGCCGCTGAGACAAAAGGTTGGCATTTTAAAGCTAATTTACCTGCAATTCTACACATTTTGCCATGGCTTATGCCGTGTTCTTATGCTATCTCAGTGACTCATAAAATCAATGGGGGCCCCAAGCCATGACATTGAGAATTTTAGATTCTCCCTGACTGACCAGTTTATATTTTGGTGATTGTTGGATCTCAAAGATGATCTTATTAAAAAATATATATAACACCAAACGTTTTACCATCATATTTTTGGGAGTGGCAGCAACTATCACAGCTGTCCGCGTGATATTGGGTGAAGCACTCATCTCTCAATCTGTGATAAAGTCTGCATCTGAGCAGTTTTGGCACTAAACATCGGAAATTTGCGAGGATATTTTTGCATATTTCTTTTAACTAAATGTACAGAATTGATCAAAACGCCATTCTAAAATTGATAAACGGGCCGGACGTGACCCGCGGGCCGCCAATTGAAAAGCTCTGGTGCACATGGTCCATTTAGAGATACAAGGCAATAATTTCAAAACGAGCAATCACTTTTGCGAGGCGCACTGCATGGCCGAAGCGAGAGGATTAGATCACTATGGAAAAACTAAGATGGGGTGAAATCCAAAAAGTTGTGCTATACAGTGCATTTGGGAAGTATTCAGACCCCTTGACTTTTTCCACATTTTGTTACATTACAGCCATATTCTAATGGATTAAATAAATAAACATCTACACACAATAACAAAACGAAAACAGGTTTTTAGAATGTTTTGCAAATTTATTACAAATAAAACAGATACCTTATTTGCATAAGTATTCAGACCCTTGCTATGAGACTCAATTGAGCTCAGGTGCATCCTGTTTCCGTTGATCATCCTTGAGATGTTTCTACAACTTGATTGGAGTCCACCTGTGGTAAATTAAATTGATTGGACATGATTTGGAAAGGCACACCTGTCTATATAAAGAGTTGACAGCGCATGTCAGAGAAAAAAAAACAGGCCATGGGGTCTAATCAATTGTCCGAAGAACTCAGACAGGATTGTGTCGAGGCACAGATCTGGGGTACGGTACCAAAAAAATGTCTGCAGCATTGAAGGTCCCCAAGAACACAGTAAATAGAAGTTTGGAACCACCAAGCCTCTTCCGAGAGCTGGCCGTGTCGCCAAACTGAGCAATTAGGGGAGAAGGGCCTTGGTCAGGGAGGTGACCAAGAATCCAATGGCCACTATGACAGAGCTCAAGACTTCCTCTGTGGAGATGGGAGAACCTTCCAGGAGGACAACCATCTCTGCAGCACTCCACCAATTAGGCCTTTATGTTAGAGTGGCCAGACAGAAGCCACTTCTCAGTAAAAGGCACGACAGCCTGCTTGCAGTTTGCCAAAAAGGCACCTAAAGGACTCTCAGACCATGAGAAACAAGATTCTCTGCTGTGATGAATTCCAAGCGTCAAGACTGGAGGAAACCTGGCACCATCTCTACGGTGAAGCATGGTGGTGGCAGCCTCGTGCTGTGGGATGTTTTTCAGCAGCAGGTACTGGGAGACTAGTCAAGGGAAAGATGAACGAAGCGCAGAGAGATCCCTTTATGAAAACCTGCTCCAGAGCGCTCAGGACCTCAGACTGGGGCGAAGGTTCACCTACCAACAGGACAAAGACCCTAAGCACACAGCCAAGACAATGCAGGAGTGGCTTCGTGACAAGTCTCTGAATGTCCTTGAGTGGCCCAGCCAGAGCCTAGATTTGAACCCATCAAACATCTCTGGAGAGACCTGAAAATAGGTTGGATGGGGACAGTGGCAGTTCTAGACCATTTCAACTGGGGGGGGCCAAACTGGGGCCAGTTGTACTGTTAGAGGGGCCAGTTACATTAGACGTTATTGTTGTCATATCATTTTCTTCACTGCATTGCAGGCATTAGCAGGCAAAACACCATGTTCATTATCATTCAACAATTTATTAGCATTTTCTGTCAATTATTATTTTATATATATATAATATATATATATATATATATATATATATATATATTTTTTTTTTTACACCTTTATTTAACTAGGCAAGTCAGTTAAGAACAAATTCTTATTTTCAATGACGGCCTAGGAACAGTGGGTTAACTGCCTGTTCAGGGGCAGAACGACACATTTGTACCTTGTCAGCTCGGGGATTTGAACTTGCAACCTTTCGGTTACTAGTCCAACACTCTAACCACTAGGCTACCCTAGTAGAACGATAGCAAAAATTAGTTATGTAAAAATTATTTCATACTCCACATTTAGGGGGGCCACAAGGGGGTCCAAAATTGTTGTCACAGGGGCTTGAGCTTGAGAGGATCTGCTGAGAAGGGAGAAACTCCCTAAATACAGGTGTGCCAAGCTTGTAGCATCATACCCAAGAAGACTTGAGGCTGTAATAGGCGCTTCACAGTACTGAGTACAGGGTCTGAATATTTATGTAAATGTGATTTCAATTTTCAATTTTTTATACATTTGCAAAATTGTGTTAAAGCATTTGTTTTGCTTTGTCATTCTGGGATATTGCATGCAGATTGACGATTAATTAAAACAAAATCTATTTTAGAATAAGGCTGTAACGTAACAAAATGTGCAAAGTCAAGGGGTCTGAAAACTTTACGAATGCACTGTTTATTCATTGACTATGTCATAGCTACACTGAACAAAAAAATTTACACAACAATTTCAAAGATTTACTGAGTTACAGTTTATATTAAAGAACTCAGTCAATTGAAATAAATAAATTAGGCCCTACTCTATGGATTTCACATGACTGGGCAGGGGCGCAGCCATAGGTGGGCTTGAGACAGCATAGGCCCACCCACTTGAGAGCCAGAACCAGCCAATCAGAATGAGTTTCTCCCCCCAAAGGCCTTTATTAGAGACAGAAATAAGCTTCAGTTTCATCAGCTGTTCGAGTGGCTGGTCTCAGATGATCCCGCAGGTGAAGAACCGGATGTGGAAGTCCTGGGCTGGTGTTGTTACAGGTGGTCTGCGGTTGTGAGGCCGATTGGACGTACTGCCAAATTATCTTTACAACGTTGGAGGCGGCTTATGGTAGAGAAATTAACATTCAATTCTCTGGCAACAGTGGGTCTGTGGTCCAAAGGGTCTCTTTTCCAAGATTAAAGGGATAAACAATACATTGGCCATGCTGTCAATCCAGCATGACTTCTGCCACGTTCAAAACAACTGGAAACTGAAATCTGAGTTCAACGAGTTCAAGACAACTGGGAACTGTGATTAAAAACTAGCTGCGACTGGAAGTCGGGAACTCCGGCCTCTTTCTAGAGCTCCAACCAGAAGATCACTGACGTCATGATTCAACTTTGTTCCCAGTTGTCTTGAAAGCACCATAAATCCAGAGAATGCCAGACTTTTATATAATTTGCACACAAGTCAGCCATATCAGCTGTGTTTTTAAAAAAAGGAGTAAATGAGGCTGAATTAACTGTTTCGCTGTCAGACAAAGCTCCGCTGATAACCAGGTGTATTAGTGGTAAGGATTCACTCAATGGTTCTGAAAAGAAAGCTCTGCTGTTGGGACAGCTTTATGTAGGCCCTAACAGTTTGTGGGCACCATTTGTCACCGGTATAGTGCAATTAATGTATTGTTTCGTTTTGTGTAGTGGCTTTGCTGGCAAGCATCATTTTTTTTTTTTTTGTCCCACCAAGATTTACATGCTAATCTCCGCACTGACTCATACAATAGAGAAGTCAGCTCAGACAGATCCAACTTAGAGGCCCAGGTCATGAGCTCCGTCAGCAGCAGATCTTAATTTAAAATGGAAAATTAATGTGTTTAAGTTTGTGCATCGAATCGTATCAATTTGTTCTCTAATGAAACCGAATTCCAACTAATCTAAAACGGAAAACATATCATTCCTGTATTATATCTTCTTGGGTAGGACGCTACAAGCTTGGTGCACCTGTATTTGGGTAGTTTCTCCCATTCCTCTCTGCAGATCCTCTTAACTCTGTCAGGTTGGATGGGGAGCATTGCTGCATAGCTATTTTCAGTTCCAGAAATGTTAGATTGGGTTCAAGTCTGGGCTCTGGCTGGGCCACTCAAGGACATTCAGCGACTTGTCCCGAAGCCAAATCCTTCTTTGTCTTGGCTGTGTGCTTAGGGTCGTTGTCTTGTTGGAAGGTGAACCTTCGCCCCGGTCTGATGTCCTGAGCGCTCTAGAGAAGGTTTTCATCAAGGAGCTCTCTGTACTGTGCTCCGTTCATCTTTCCCTCGATCATGACAAGTCTTCCAGTCCCTGCCGCTGAAAAACATCCCTACAGCATGATGCTGCCACCGTAGGGATGGTGCCAGGTTTCCTCCAGACGTGACGCTTGGCATGGTTTCATCAGACCAGAGAATCTAGTTTCTCATGCTCTGAGAGTCTAGGTGCCTTTTGGCAAACTTCAAGTGGGCTGTCATGTGCCTTTTACTGAGGAGTGGTTTCCGTCTGTCCACTCTACCATAAAGGCATGATTGGTGAAGTGCTGCAGAGATGGTTGTCTTTCTGGAACTCTGTCAGAGTGACCATTGGATTCTTGGTCACCTCCCTGACGAAGGCCGTAATCCCCTGATTGCTCAGTTTGGCCGGGCAGCCAGCTCTAGGAAGAGGCTTGGTGGTTCTAAACTTCTTCCATTTAAGAATTTATGGAGGCCACTGTGTTCTTGGGGACCTTCAATGCTGCAGAAATGTTTTGGTACCCTTTGCTAGATCTGTGCCTCGACAAAATCCTGTTTCAGAGCTCTACGGACAATTCCTCCGACCTCATGGCTTGGTTTTTGCTCTGACATAAACTGGACCTTATGGCCTGGTTCCTCTCTAGGTTTCTTCCTAGGTTTTGGCCGTTCTAGGGAGTTTTTCCTAGCCACCGTGCTTCTACACCTGCATTGCTTGCTGTTTGGGGTTTTAGGCTGGGTTTCTGTTCAGCACTTTGATATATCAGCTGATGTAAGCGTTCTTACATCAAAATAAATTTGATTTGATGTGCCTTTCCAAATCATGTCCAATCAATTGAATTTACCACAGGTGGACTCCAATCAAGTTGTAGAAGCATCAAGGGTGATCAATGGAAACAGATGCACCTGACCTCAATTTCAAGTCTCATAGCAAAGGGTCTGAATACTTAAGTAAATAAGGTATCTGTTTTTTATATTTAATAAATGTGAACAAATAAAAAAATAAAATAAAAACTGTTTTGACTTTATCATTATGGGGTATTGTGTGTAAATTGCTGAGGATTTTTTATTTAATCCATTTCAGATTAAGGCTGTAACGTAACAAAATGTGGAAAAATTCAAGGGGTCTGAATACTTACCGAAGACACTGATTGTAAATATTCTGCCATATTATATCTTCATATGGAACCACCTTTTCACTGTGAATAAACTGGACACTATTTTACACTGGATCCTGCTGCTTCCTGCTTCTTACTGCCCTTAAGGCTGCTCCAACTACAGTTCATAACAGATTCTAGTTTTGGGAACAGAAAACTGAATTGATATTGGATGTTTCTCTCAGAAAATTAGCAGAATGTCGGCCCAGTCATCTTGCTCTGTCTTCTCCCTCTTCCTGGCCACTGCACTTCCTCTCTGGTGGTGCTTCAGATTTTTACCCCATGTGACATATCTGGGTTCCTTTTTCATTTGTAGTATTATTTAAGGTCTGGCCATTATGTACATTCAGGATTTTTACAAAAGTACTTTCCCAGTCCTGTCTAGTATTCCATAAATTGGGAGAACACTTTTGAGATGAGGTACTACCTGAACTTGCCAAATATGAACACTTAATTCTGCAATGTTTTTGCGCATTTGTTCCTGAACTCTACCTTGTTCTAGAGCATTCCAGTTGAGGTTCTCACCTTAGCCCCGACGGTGCCTCTGTTGCAGTAGAGCTTGGCGTTGGTTTTGATGTTGTTGGGGTCTATCGCCAGGGCCTCTGAGTAGAGCCGGTAGGCTGCCTCAAAGTTGCTGTCCTTGAACACTTTGTTTCCCTCCTCCTTCTTGGCTTTCAAAGCTTTAGCATTCTGATTTTAGGTAGATATCAACCACATTGAATCAGTACGTCAGATGCAGTAGAACTCAAATCGCGGGCTACAGTACTGATGTGTAACCTTTATTTAACTAGGCAAGTCAGTTAAGAACAAATTCTTATTTACAATGACGACCAACCCCGGCCAAACCAGGACAACGCTGGGCCAATTGTGCGCCGCCCTATGGGACTCCCAATCACGGCCGGATGTGATGCAGCCTGGATTCAAACCAGGGACTGCAGTGACGCCTCTTGTACTGAAATGCAGTGCATTAAACCACTGCGCCACCCTCTATTGATCAAGTAGTGTTGTCACAATACCAACATTTTACTCACAATACAAGGCCAAATAGTAACATGATACCACGGGGGTGAAAATCACAGTGGCTTAGCGTTCCTAATTTTTTATTAAGATCTATAGCTTAGGCTTACATTAGGCCTATATGAATCCTATCTTTGAAGCACATCTCTCTCAGTAGCTAACCTTTTTCCTTTCTTCCTGTGCCATCCAAATATGTGCCTATAGCCTAGGTCTGCTGGTGAAGTTACCAGGTTGTTAGCTAGCTACTGTATGTAACATGACTGAACAAGGCTGTTATCAAAACAATAATTAGCAGCCTAGGATTACTTTAAAACGTCCCACAACATGCACGCTAATACACGACAGAAAGAAAAAAAGGGTTGCTCCGGTAATATGGGTCATAACTTTTGAATGGTTTTGGCTAGAGACAAGCCGGTTTCTTTGTTTTTGTGCTCAGACTGGCCTGTGCTCTAGGCTCTAACACGCTAAATGAAATTACAAAATGTAACTGAATTTATAAACACAACTTCAGAAAACAATTATAACAGGCACCAGTGGGTTCTTTGGATCGGTATAAGTATCACAACGTTTTGGTACTGGTATACTATGATCAAGTTAAAGCAATCAATAGATCTTCGAAAGCTGTAGGTATAAATACATCTGTTGGCCAAAATATATTGTAGTGAAACAGTATTTATTGTGAGGAATACTGATGCTTTTTAGTATTGGTGCTATTAAAAATGGTTGTTATGTTTGTGACTTGGATTTGTTAAGCTAAAAAACGAAATATAGCCAGTAAGAGGTAGGCCTAGTACAGACCTCTCCCTGTACACTATCCAATGACATAAAACTACTCTACACGAGTAAATCATTTCAACATTTTAAAATAAGTACAGGCGCAAGTTGAGTGACTCACTCTGCAAGCTAGACGAGACTTCTCGTGGTCTGGGGCCATGCGCAGTGCTTGCACGAAGAACTGCACAGCTTTGTCAATGCAATCCTCGTAGTACAGACACAGGCCTCGCACGTACAGAGCGTCTCCGTTAGTCGAGTCCATCCTCAATATATCGCTGGGAGAGAAAAGACAAGATTCATAAGACAAAGAATCTGACTTTGATATTCCCCTAACTGGAGCAAACATAAAAATTAGGGCAAAAGAAGCCTCATCAACTGGCAATGTTCCTGGGGTTTGTAATTGAATTTTAACTCATGTTAGTCACCAATAGTTGTAAAAAAAAATATGGGCTGAAGTGAAATTCGACAGTTGAAAAAGTTTATAACCCATGAAAAATTACAAACATCCTATTACAGCTGAAGAAAACAAAATAACACTACATGACCAAAGGTATTCAGACCACTTGACTTTTTCCACATTTTGTTACTTTACAGCCATATTCTAAAATTGCTTAGTTTTTTCCCTCTAAATCTACATACAGGTTATCAAAACAGGTTATCAATTTTAGCAAATGTATAAAAAAACTGAAATATCACATTTACATAAGTATTCAGACCCTTCACTCAGTACTTTGTTGAAGCACCTTTGGCAGCGATTACAGCCTCAAGTCTTCTTGGGTATGACACTACAAGCTTTGTTCTTAACTGACATGCCTAGTTAAATAAAGGTTAAATAAAAAAATGTAAAAGCCTGGCACACCTGTATTTGGGGAGCTTCTACCATTCTTCTCTGCCACCCAGTAAAACTGAGCAATCAGGGGAGAAGGTCCTTGGTCAGGGAGGTGACCAAGAACACGATGGTCACTGACAGAGCTCTATAGTTCCTCTGTGGAGACGGGAGAACCTTCCAGAAAGACAGCCATCTCTGCAGCACTCCACCAACTAGACCATTTATGGTAGAGTGGGCAGACAGAAGCCAGTTCTCAGTAAAATGCACCTGACAGCCCTCTATGAGTTTGCCAAAAGGCACCTAAAGACTCTGACCATGATGAAACCAAGAAACCAACTATTTGGCCTGAATAACAAGCATCATGTCTGGAGGAAACCTGGAACCATCCCTACGGTGAAGCATGGTTGTGGCAGCATGTTGTGAGGATGGTTTTCAGTAGCAAGGACTGGGAGACTTGTCAGGAACAAGGCAAAGATGAACAGAGCAAAGTACAGAGAGATCCTTGATGAAAACCTGCTCCAGAGTGCTCAGAACCTCGGACTGGGGCGAAGGTTCACCTTCCAACAGGACAACAAACCTAAGCACAAGGTAGTTAATCCATTTTAGAATAAGACTAGCGTAACGAAATGTGGAAAAAGTCAAGTGGTCTGAATACTCTCCGAATGCACTGTACGTACATACAAAAGAATGTGGACACCCTTTACAATGAGTGGATTCGGCCATTTCAGCCACACCCATTGCTAACAGGTATAAAAAAAACAAGCACACAGCCATGCAATCTCCATACAAGCTCGCAGAACGGGACTGAAGCGCAATTTAAATGAATTCATTAGGTCCTAATCTATGGATTTCACATAACTGGGAATACAGATATGCATCTGTTGGTGACAAATACTTTAAAAAATAAACATTTTAACGAGACATGCAATCGGCGGTTCCATTCTGTGAGCTTGTATGGAGATTACATGTCTGTGTGCTCGATTTTATACACCTGTGAGCAACGGGTGTGGTTGAAATAGACATATCCACTAATTTGAAGAGGTGTCCACATACTTTTGTATATATACACAGTGACTTATTTGCGAAAGTATTCACCCCCTTGGCATTTTTCTTACCTTACAACCTGGAATGAAAATAGATTTTTTTGGAGGTTTGTATCATTTGATTTACACAACATGCCTACCACTTTGAAGATGCAAAAATGTTTTTATTGTGAAACAAACAAGACGACAAAAAAACTGCAAACTTGAGCATGCATAACTATTCACCCCTCAAAAGTCAATAATTTGCAGAGCCACCTTTTGCAGCAATAACAGCTGCACGTCTCCTGGAATATGTCTCTATAAGCTAGGCACATCTAGCCACTGGGATTTTTGACCATTCTTCAAGGCAGAACTGCTCCAGCTCCTTCAAGTTGGATGGGTTCCGCAGGTGTACAGATTCTCAATTGGATTGAGGCTTTGACTAGGCCATTCCAAGACATTTAAACGTTTCCCTTAAACTACTCGAGTGTTGCTTTAGCAGTACGCTTAGGGTCATTGTCCTGCTGGAAGGTGAACCTCCGTCCCAGTCTCAAATCTCTGGAAGACAAACAGGTTTCTCTCAAGAATTTCCCTGTATTTAGCGCCATCCACCATTCTTTCAATTCTGACCAGTTTCCCAGTCCCTGCCGATGAAAAACATCCCCACAACATGATGCTGCCACCACCATGCGTCAATGTGGGGATAATGTTCTCAGGGTGATGAGAGGTGTTAGGTTTGCCAGACATAGCATTTTCCTTGATGGCCAAAAAGCAACATTTTTGTCTCATCTGACCAGAGTACTTTCTTCCATAGCTTCCATGTGGAGCTTTGCAGCTCCTTCAGGGTTCTCTTTGGTCTCTTTGTTGCTTCTCTGATTAATGCCCTCCTTGCCTCGTCTGTGAGTTTTGGTGGGCGGCCCTCTTGGCAGGTTTGTTGTGGTGCCATATTCTTTCCATTTTTTAATAATGGATTTAATGGTGCTCTGTGGGATGTTCAATGTTTCGGATAAAAAAAAATTATAACCCAACCCTGATCTGTACTTCACCACAACTGTGTGCTTGACCTGTTTGGAGAGCTCCTTGGTCTTCATGGTGCCGCTTGCTTAGTGGTGCTGCAGATTCTGGGGTCTTTCAGAACAGGTGTATATATACTGAGATCATGTGACACAGATTGCACACAGGTGGACTATATTTAACTAATTATGTGACTTCTGACGGTAATTGGTTGCACCAGATCTTATTTAGGGGCTTCATAGCAAAGGGGGTGAATACATATGCACACACCAGTTTCCGTTTTTAATTTTTTGTAATTTTTTTGAAACAAGTTATTTCACTTCACCAATTTGGACTATTTTGTGTATGTCCATTACATGAAATCCAAATAAAAATCTATTTAAATTACAGGTTGTAATGCAACAAAATAGGAAAAACACCAAGAGGGATGTATACTTTTGCAAGGCACTGTAGTGTATATAGTACCACAGATATAAAACCTGCCTTTCAAATTTGAAACAAATGTCCTGGTAAAGAGTTTGGTTGGATAATCCTCTTAACTTCCACTCCTTCCTGCCCCACTTTAGTGCCTGATTGGTTTATACCTGGCCACAGACTGGGCTTCTAGGTAGCGACCCAGTAGGGCCAAACACTCAGCCTTAAGGATTTTGAAGCGATGGCAGGTGGACGCCAATCCCAGGGCCTTGTCCATAGAATACACCACCTGCAGCAGAGAAGACAACAGCTACCATCTCACAACTGGGTTGACTGCCAATGTCTGTGTGTGTGTGTGTGTGTGTGTGTGTATGTGTTGAATGGGGTAACATGCCTTTCTGAAATCCCTCTTTTCGAAGTCAAGTTCTGCCATTCGTTCGTACTCCAGTACTGCTGTGGCATTTTTGTGCTGCAAGGCACAAAGAAAAAAAACAAAGCACATCAAAATCACACTGGGATAGAAATTTCTACACAGAGTATGATAAGCATAGGAGGCTGAATAATTGAGAAAAACACACACAACATCTTGCACAGCTCCCTTTGACATGATTTACATGCAAGTCAGAGTTGTGCAATGCGTAACCAAAAAGATATCTGAAAGACGGCGAATACAACAATCAAAAGATAACGCACTTGCAGAAATTAAAAACTTTAAAAGGTCCAATGCAGCAGTTCTTATCTCAAAATCAAATACATTTTGGGAAACAATTAAGTATAAGGGGTCACGTTAGAGTTCAGGAATCTGGATTTTTAAAACAAACAAAAAATCTGCGTTTGAAATTGAAAGTCAACAAGTGTATTTTTTGCTTCATTAGAGTGGCGTGCAACTAGTTTTCCTTGACAGAAAATACATTAGTGCAACACATTCAGCAGAAAAAAGCTTCATTTTGATCAGATGACAACAGAAGAGCAAGGCATTTTGACTAGCAGCCACACAAATAGACATGCTTACAATGAAAAAGCAGTGTCTTTCTTGCAAAAAAAGGATGCATGGCATTCATATTTCTAATATTTATCATAGAAATAATGTAGCCAGCTACACTTCCTAATGTTTTGCTTGAAGTTAATCTTGCATTTACCGGAGAAAAGCAGGCTACACCGAGAAAAGTATTTTCATCTAAGTGGAGAAGTGCAATTGAAGCACAAACTGTGTCTAATGCTGAGCATAAATTACAGTAAGAAGCAATTTAGATCTGTTTTTACAAAACGCTGCAAGATATTTCTTATGCGTTTTATTTTTTGGGGGGTGTGAAAAACTCAGAATTCTGCTTTAACGCGATCTTAAAAGTACCTTACTGTGATTGTTTTCAATTAAAATTGTAAAAAAAAAGATACAAAAATACCTTCTTAGCAAAGAGCAATTTCTCAATCAATATTTTTGCTAGGACTGTCTGGGAGTGGTCTGAGTGGGGAACACTGAAAACTAGCTGTTATTGGAAGAGAGGTTTGGTACTCTTAAATAGGGCTGGCACAAACACCCTATAACCAACATTTATGGATAAAGACCGTCATGAAAATAAAATATCCTGAATTTTTTTTTTACAAAAATAATTATAATAAATATATCACACACGCTATATAGAATATACAGTACCAGTCAAAAGTTTGGACACCTACTCATTCAAGGGTTTTTCTTCCTTTGTACTATGTTCTACATTGTAGAATAATAGTGAAGACATCAAAACTATGAAATAACACATATGGAATCATGTAGTAACCAAAAAAAAGTGTTAAACAAATCAAAATATATAGATTCTTCAAAGTAGCCACCCGTTGCCTTGATGACAGCTTTGCACACGCTTGGCATTCTCTCAACAAGCTTCACCTGGAATGCTTTTCATAGGTGTTCCCACATATGCTGAGCACTTGTTGGCTGCTTTTCCTTCACTCTGCGGTCCAACTCATCCCAAACCATCTCAATTGGTTTGAGGTTGGACAATTGTGGAAGCCAGGTCATCTGATGCAGCACTCCATCACTCTCCTTCTTGGTCAAATAGCCCTTCCACAGCCTGGAGGTGTGTTGTGTCATTGTGCTGTTGAAAAACAAATGATAGTGGGACTTAGCGCAAACCAGATGGGATGGCGTACTGCTGCAAAATGCTGTTGCAGCCATGCTGGTTAAGTGTGTCTTGAATTCTAAATAAATCAGACTGGGTCACCAGCAAAGCACCCCCACACCATCGACTCCATGCTTCACGGTGGGAACTACACATGTGGAGATCATCCGTTCACCTACTCTGCGTCTCACAAAGACACGGTAGTAGGAAACAAGAATCTGACATTTGTACTCATATCAAAGGACAGATTTCCACCAGTCTAATGTCCATTGCTTATGTTTCTTGATGTTGAGATGTCTGTTACTTGAACTCTGAAGGATTTATTTGGGCTGCAATTTCTGAGGGTGGTAACTCCAATGGAGGTATCCTCTGCAGCAGAGGTAACTCTGGGTCTTCCTTTCCTGTGGCGATCCTCAAGAGAGCCCGTTTCATCATAGCGCTTGATGGTTTTTGAGACTGCACTTGAAGAAAACTTAAAAGTTCTTTACATTTTCCGAATTGACTGACCTTAATGTCTTAAAGTAATGGACAGTCATTTCTCTCTGCCTATTTGAGCTGTTCTTGCCATAATATGGACTTGGTCTTTTACCAAACAGGGCCAGCTTTTGTATACCACCCCACCTTGTCACAACACAACTGATTAGCTCAAACGCATTAAGGAAAGAAATTCCACAAGGCACACCTGTTAATTGAAACGCATTCCAGGTGACTACCTCATGAAGCTGTTTGAGAGAATTCCAAGAGTGTGCAAAGCTGTCCTCAAGGCAAAGGGTGGCTACTTTGAAGAATCTCAAATGTAAAATATATTTTAGATCTGTTTAACACTTTTTTGGTTACTACATGATTCCTCATGTGTTACTTCATAGTTTTTACATCTTTACTATTATTCTACAATGTAGAAAATATTGAATGAGTAGGTGTGTCCAAACTTTTGACTGGTATGGTCTATATTAATTCTGGGGGGGAACAAACAGCTGACTGAGGAGATGGCGGGGCATTCGTGTGGCAATTTGACTGGTAAACTCATGGATACACTCGCAATGGCTGCCTGGAATTGTGATGCAATAACTTCCATGGTAATGTATAATGTTCATTCAAATTATGTTAACTGATGTGGTTCATGCAACGGAATGTATTTTTTTGTAATGACAGTTAAGTTGAATAAACAAATTACAGCACATATTGGTACTAGTGATGCTTATCGGTCTATAGGTAAAATTTGCATAACTTAGTGGAATTAAATTGCCGAGTGTGTATTGGTTTTTGGTCGTCATTTATCTTATTTACCACACGCTTACAGCATACAGAGCCTAGTTTTTAAAGTGGAATGGCCTATCACCTGTCAGACAACGCGAGAGCAGTACTGGCACTGGAGTGAAATGTGTGCTTTTAAAAGCCCAGTCATTGGGCAACAAATAAGTATTCTAAAATGCAATAACGTGTTAAAAACTTTGATGGCCACGATAAAAAAGGCTACTATTATTTCTCAATCTCAACTCGTAATTAAAGTGCGCATCCCATTTGCAATTTGAGTGCATAGGCTATAAATCAACGGTAGGCAGGCTATCAGCACATTACAATGTAAGCTTAAGGCAGTATAATTGTCTGAAACATGAACGTTTTGTTTTACATTAAATAATGAGGAATGTATTACCTTGCATCAAAGTAGTCTAGCCACAATCCAACCATAGAAATGTTGAGGCAATATTTTTAGACCTCCTCATGCCATTAACCAGCATTTCTCTCCTGTTCTATTGGTTTACATATCAACATTATTTCGTTGTCCAAAAGCCAAATGCACAATCCCAGTCATATTAGCAATCCATCCTAGTTCTTGCTATTAGATTCTCTTTCTAATTTTGTAACAGATTTTCATCTCTGTCACATATGGAACCGCTCGCATTAGGTGCACTATATAGAACAGTGTTTCCCCCTCGAATTGCATTTTTGGAAATGTTTGAAAATTGTTTTTATTAGCTGCTTCATTACATCAGTTAGTTGCATGTTCAATAATAGGCTATATAGCCTTTTGACTGATGGGTACTGACTTCTATGACATATCCTTATTCATGTTATCATATTAGAACTGAGGGTATGGAAATATACTGAGTGAGAAAGGGGAACGCAAAAAGTTAACATTCTGTCAGAACAAGTTATAGTTAGATATCAGGTATCCTATGGAGAGGAGAAGAGCCACAGCCTGGTTCAAGTCAACAGGACAGCCATGAGTTGGGGAGGAGTGAGGAATTTGGGCCAAGGTCAGGTCAGAGTAAGTGAGAAAGAAAAGGCATCACTAAAGTCCTGTCTAGTAACATAGATGTATTGGCTGTCCAGATGTTTAAGGAGACTCAGCATGAGAGGAAAGTATAAATGGGTTTGTGTAAATATGTATTTGTCTTATACAGCTGTGTGACCCAGTGAGTGAGTAAACTTGGTTTGAGCTTCACTAGCCGTCTGTCAGTTGGCGTTGTTGGCAGGATTCACCACGATTTTTAGTCAAACTGTAGGAGTCTGAATCAGTGGAGCAGGAGCCAGCACAGTTCCTACACCGGTTACCACTCATTTTGACATCTCAGGGAGATGAGAATCGCAGGCTGAACAATGATAGGATACGGCCCTAGCAAGCCTGAGCTTATTCAGTAGTCCCATTGTACTACGACCGGTCGTAAATGCATGGTATATGGTAAGTCCCGGAAGGTAAGCCTGAGCAGGGTAGTCCCTGCAGAGGGTAAGTCGTAGGGGGTAAATCCTGAGTGGGTTGGTTCCTGCGAGTACCATAAAGAATAGGTTAAGGCCCGGAAGGTAAGGCCGAGCAAGCTAGTACCTGCAGAGGGTAAATCCTAGGGTGTAATTCCTGAGTGGGGTTGGTTCCCTGCTAAACCCGTAACAGGGGGTGAAAGCCCAGCCGCGGTGGCCGTGAGGCCGCATGGTGTGTGAGGGTGTATGAATGGTTGAACATGACTTGTCTGTAGTAACAGTAAAGATAGGTTTTTATATTCTTGATCCTAATATTGGCCTTGGTGTAAAACACCCGAGGTGATAGAGCAACGACCCTGGAATAAAAAACAAAACTGTGTAACCAAATCAAACTATTTGCCACATGCGCAGAATACAACAAGTGTAGACTTTTCTGTGAAATGCTTACTTACAAGCCCTTAACCTGTTGGGGCTAGGGGGCAGTATTTTCACGGCTGGATAAAAAAAACGTACCCGATTTAATCTGGTTACTAATCCTACCCAGTAACTAGAATATGCATATACTTATTATATATGGATAAAAAACACCCTAAAGTTTCTAAAACTGTTTGAATGGTGTCTGTGTATAACAGAACTCATTTGGCAGGCAAAACTCTGAGACAGATTCTGACAGGAAGTGGATACCTGATGTGTTGAATTACCTTTAAGCCTATGCCATTGAAACACACAGGGGCTGATTAATGTTTTGGCACTTCCTATTGCTTCCACTAGATGTCACCAGCCTTTACAAAGTGTTTTGAGTCTTC
This sequence comes from Salmo salar, assembly GCF_965601325.2. Taxonomy (NCBI): domain Eukaryota; kingdom Metazoa; phylum Chordata; class Actinopteri; order Salmoniformes; family Salmonidae; genus Salmo; species Salmo salar. Next base: position 2,583,022 of record NC_138318.1, read on the forward strand.
TACTGTGAGATCTGACCGAACAAGAGCCTTGGAACGGTGATGGCCAATTAGACTCTGGCGCGCGAGGTCATGTTGGGTACCCTCGTTCCAATACGTTTTAAAAGAGAATGCATTCGTCCACCTTGAATATTATTCATGTTCTGGTTAAAAAAGGCACTAATGATTTATGCTATACAACGTTTGACATGTTTGAACGAACGTAAATATATTTTTCCCCCTCGTTCATGAAGTGAAGTCCGGCGGGCTTAGATCATGTGCTAACAACATGGAGCTTTTTGGACATAAATGATGAGCTTTTTTGAACAAAACTACATTCGTTATGGACCTGGGATTCCTGGAAGTGACATCTGATGAAGAGAATCAAAGGTAATGGATTATTTACATAGTATTTTCGATCTCTCCAACATGGCGGTCAGTCTGTATCGCAAAGCGTATTTTTCTGGGCGCAGTGCTCAGATTATTGCAAAGTGTGATTTCCCAGTAAGGTTATTTTTAAATCTGGCAAGTCGATTGCGTTCAAGAGATGTAAATCTATAATTCTTTAAATGACAATATAATATTTTACCAATGTTTTCTAATTTTAATTATTTAATTTGTGGTGCTGACTTGACTGCCGGTTATTGAAGGGAAACGATTTCCTGAACATCAACGCCATAGTAAAACGCTGTTTCTGGATATAAATATGAACTTGATAGAACTAAAAATGCATGCATTGTCTAACATAATGTCCTAGGAGTGTCATCTGATGGAGATTGTCAAAGGTTAGTGCATCATTTTAGCTGGTTTTATGGTTTTGGTGACGCCTGTCTTTGAATTGACAAAACATTACACACAGCTATTGTCAATGTACTCTCCTAACATAATCTAACTTTATGCTTTCGCCGTAAAACCTTTTTGAAATCGGACAACGAGGTTAGATTAAGGAGATGTTTATCTTTCAAAGGGTGTAAGATAGTTGTATGTTTGAAAAATGTGAATTTTTACATTCATTTGGTTTCAAATTTGCCGCTCTTGAAATGCACCTGCTGTTGATAGGGTGCACCACGGGTGGCACGCTAGCGTCCCACATAGCCCCAAGAGGTTAACCAACAGTGCAGTTCAAGAAGAAGAAAATATTTACCAAGTAGGCTAAAATACAAAAAAATTATAAAAAGTAACACAATAATAATAACGAGGCTATATACAGGGGCCACCGGTACCGAGTCAGTGTGCAGAGGTATAGGCTGGGTGGAGAGAGGGTTGGTTTTACAGGTTTACTCGCTCTGGATTGTCAGTACTGCATGTATTCTTGGCTATTGTGCCATGGCTGTGTCAGAGTCAACTGTAAGTTAAACTTGGGTATTCCTTTATGGGTAGTGTGATGCCTAAGACGACTCTTTAGCGACCGATAGAATCTGCTCCTTTTTCCTTCTTCCTTTTTTTGACAAAGTTTGCTGCTTCAGTGTCTTTAGATATTTTTGTCAGATGTTACTATGGAATACTGAAGTATAATTACAAGCATTTCTTAAGTGTCAAAGGCTTTTATTGACATTTACATGAAGTTGATGCAAAGAGCCAATATTTGCAGCATTGACCCTTCTTTTTCAAGACCTCTGCAATCCGCCCTGGCGTGCTGTCAATTAACTTCTGGGCCACATCCTGACTGATGGCAGCCCATTCTTGCATAATCAATGCTTGGAGTTTGTCAGAATATGTGGGGTTTTGTTTGTCCACCCGCCTCGAGGATTGACCACAAGTTCTCAATGGGATTAAGATCTGGGGAGTTTCCTGGCCAAAACAATCGTTGTTTTGTTCCCCGAGCCACTTAGTTATCACTTTTGCCTTACGGCAATGTGCTCCATCATGCTGGAAAAGGCATTGTTCGTCACCAAACTGTTCCTGGATGGTTGGATGAAGTTGCTCTCGGAGGATGTGTTGGTACCATTCTGTATTCATGGCTGTGTTCTTAGGCAAAATTGTGAGTGAGCCCACTCCCTTGGCTGAGAAGCAACCCCACACATGAATGGTCTCAGGATGTTTTACTGTTGGCATGACACAGGACTGATGGTAGCGCTCACTGTGTCTTCTCCGGACAAGTTTTTTTCCCAGATGCCCCAAACAATCGGAAAGGGGATTCATCAGAGAAAATGACTTTACCCCAGTCCTCAGCAGTCCAATCCCTGTACCTTTTGCAGAATATCAGTCTGTCCCTGATGTTTTTCCTAGAGAGAAGTGGCTTCTTTTCTGCCCTTCTTGACACCAGGCCATCCTCCAAAAGTCTGTGTTTCACTGTGCGTGCAGATGCACTCACACCTGCCATTCCTGAGCAAGCTCTGTACTGGTGGTGTCCCGATCCCGCAGCTGAATCAACTTTAGGAGACGGTCCTGGCGCTTGCTGGACTTTCTTGGGCGCCCTGAAGCCTTCTTCACAACAACTGAACCGCTCTCCTTGAAGTTCTTGATGATCCGATAAATGGTGCAATCTTACTTGCCTGTGAAGCCCTTTTTGTGCAAAGCAATGACGGCACGCGTTTCCTTGCAGGTAACCACGGTTGACAGAGGAAGAACAATGATTCCAAGCACCACCTTCCTTTTGAAGCTTCCAGCATGTTATTCGAACTCAATCAGCATGACAGAGTGATCTCCAGCCTTGTCCTTGTCAACACTCACACCTGTGTTAACGAGAGAATCACTAATATGATGTCAGCTGGTCCTTTTGTAGCAGGGCTGAAATGCAGTGGAAATGTTTTGGGGGGGATTCAGTTCATTTGCATAGCAAAGAGGGACTTTGCAATTAATTGCAATTCATTTGATCACTCTTTATAACATTCTGGAGTATATGCAAATTGCCATCATACAAACTGAAGCAGCAGACTTTTGGCCACGACTGAACATGAAATATGTCTTGCATGTAATGCAATATATTTATGTCATTTTCTCTTCATTTTTTCAAAATGTTTCAAACAATTGAATCCAATGAACTAAGCAGGCTGGGCTGACATGCTTATAGCCTTGCCAGGACTTTTTAAATATGATCATGCATTTATAAGATTGTGCTGTTATTATTTCTATGAATATTATTGTTACTATTTATTTGACTGTTATCATGTTATTTGGTGGGCTTGTAAGCACCCTCATAGATATTTATGTTATCGTGGGACCGCCCATATTTCCCTCTGGCCAACACCAATTGGCGACCAAGGGTTTGCGCCATGCAAAGGTGCGTTATGAGTCAGGGAAGTGGTCTGATGGTCTTAGTGACAACAGATTTAGATATTGGGGGAGGTTTTAGTGGGTGGAATATTAGGACAGCTGGAGGTTTACAAAGTTGCAGCTACAGTATGCTTAACAGTGCAAATTACTATGGTACAGCTATATGGACACTTAATCATCATGGTGCTTTTTAATGGTAAGTTTACAAACATTGGTTGTGGTAAGCATAATTGAAACTTGGGTATCATTATGGTAAGTGGGGAAATAAGTACAGCCAGTTATAATTGTAATGGCTTAGCAAATCATAAAATATATATTCTTTCTCTTTTAGCCATGTAAAAATTTAACATTTATTGTTTACAGGAAACTCATTCTACAAATATAGATGACGTTGGGTGGAAAAAGGACTGGGAGGGATAAATATATTTTTGTCATGGGCAAAGAAATTCAAAAGGGGCGATTATACTAATTAATACAAATTTTTATCAGATTGAGGATCTGTTTGCACAGTTTGTACAAGGAATATGGACTATTTTAAATATGCTATTGAACCAAATTAATCTATATGGGCCAAATAATGATGATTCGCACTTCTTCGAAAATATATATAATAATCTATTGAGCTAACTGCACAAATGAATCTTATTATGGTGGGAGATTATAATATGGTTTTAAGTATCTCAATGGATCGTAAAGGAATCACTCTACAAACTATCACCCTCAAGCATTAAAGGAGATCAAAGATCACAGATACATTAGAACTAGTGGATTTTTGGAGATTGAAAAACCCTGACCTAGTGAAATATACATGGAGGCGGCTTAATCAAGCTAGCCGTCTTGATTACTTCCTAGTCTCATTCTTACTGGCACCAAAAGTAAAAAAATTTTTTTTTTAAAAAGTATTAGTAGGAGGCCGAATGCGATTGGACCACCATCTAATTGGCCTCCATATAACTCTTACAGAATTTGCATACTTGGGGATGTGTGTCATCGGGAATAGTGTTGTCCTCCTCCGGTAATATTTGTCCCGGATAATATGTAACCAAGGTCGTGTGCGTTCGTACTGGGCGCACATCTCTATGATTACCTGGATCATGCCGATCTACTATTCAATCCGGGACTACTATATCCGGACTCGTAATGTGCCTCTCTCGCAACCCATATCGCTTTTTTACCTCTTTAAGAGAGGGGTATAATGGTGGCCTACCAGATGTCACCTCCTCCACACTCATTTTGATACTGTTGAAGCGCAACCTTAAGTTGTTTAATTTGTTCTTGTCTATCCTCAAGGGCTTCCTCTAATTCCTGGTTTAGGTTTAGACTCTTGTATAGCACAAAAGCCAATTCCTGCTTCTGTTCATATAATCCATGCGCATACCATTTGGATATGCCTAGTTTTCTTATTCGTCGCCTCATTCTTGTCTACTGCCTGATCCATTTTATCTTGCAGGTCTCTATTTTTCTCTTTTTCCCAGTTATATCTGCTACTGATAAAATGCCGTGGTTAGGATGCCTGCGTAATGTGATCTGGACCGTTCTCTGATTTCAGTGTTCCACACTACCGTTGCAGGAGGGGTTAATAAAAAATGTATTATTTTTTAAAAAAGAGGTTGGTGGAGGAGTTAATAAAAAATGTAAAAATTTAAATAAAAGTTGGTCCATGCCCTATTGGGGCAGAGAACCGTGACAGATTAGGTGGAAATAGGAGGACAACTGTCAGTAATTTTGGTAATGAGGATTGTTGTGAACAGTGGTATTTAATGTTGAGAAATAGGACTAGAACCTCCTTCCCATGCTAGACATTAGTCGTCCACAATTGCCTGTGGTGAATTGACACACACGACAGTGTCGTCAAGCACCAAAAGTGTAATTATTAATAGCCTAAGATGTTACTACTTAATGCCGTTGGGGGGGTCAGGAGACTCCCGGAGTGGGAGAAGGGGAAAATGTTATCAAAGCATTAGAAGCACTAAGGCATATGACCAGCACCAAGAAGCAAATAAATGGTGGGTAAAATTTGCCAAACTGGGCAAAATTGGTACACATTATGCAGTAGATGGAAAGTTTAAAACCAGCCAAGAGTGTATGGATGCAACAGTAGTGTGGAACACTGAAATCAGAGAACGGTCCAGATCACAATATGCAGACATCTTAACAACGGCATTTTATCAGCAGCAGATAAAACTGGAAAAAGAGAACATTTTGATTTTGGTCAGTGCCTGAGGAGTCACAAAACTGGTTTGGGTTTTGTTGCCGGGGGAGCAGTATACGTGGGCACCAATGGGATTTACAAATTTTCCAACTTTGTATCATGCCGCATTGAAACAATCGCTAAAAGGGTGTAAATTTGACGGTTCTGTGTTAATACAATACGTAGATAATTTGTGATTGGCGTCAAAAGATGAAGAAACTCATACGAGACCTCACCACATTAGCAAACTATTTGGCAGAACAGGGTCACAAAGCATCACATGAGAAAGCACAACTAGTGAAACAAGAGGTAATATATTTGGGGGATTCGATTTCAAAAGGCACGAAACACATTACACGTGATCGAGTAGAAACAATGAGTTCTTTGGCACGACCAAACACTCCTCGCACTCTCAGGTAAACTTTGTGTTTTTCATATTTGAGAGACATTTTATATTCTGTCGTTTTCTGAAATTTGTGAGCCACTTACAAAATTGACTAAGTGGGGGGGTCCCCATGAAAGAATCGAATGGAGACAAGAATGTGAGGAAGCGTTTGTCGAACTAAAGAAGCAATTGTGTCAAGCACCAGCATTGAGGTTGAAAAACCTAAAATGACCTTTTAAAATTTTGTTCATGAACATGGACGTTGTAGCACGGTGGTTATGCAAAATCATTGGGGAAAAGGGAGACCAGTAATGTACTGGGGTAAATCGGTACAAGCGCCGGAAATGGTGTTGCATAACATGGCTTCAATTACAGTAGCAACAATAGTTAACAGTACGAAAGCACATGTTACTAGCGCGAGATGGACAAAATGTAAGTTAACGTTAAATGGGGGAAATCTTCAATTCCATAAGATTGGTGGTTTGAATCCTGCATCGTTAAGGACATTGCCTGGCGAGGGTGAACCGCATATATGTGACCCAGATCAAATTACTCCAAAGCCTCGGCCCGATTTGCAAGAAACAGCATTGGAATCGGGACAGGTATTGTATACAGATGGCTCTAGTTACATGACCATAGAAGGGAAGGGAGTAACGGGGTACACTGTGTGTGATGACAGGAGTGATTTCGTACAGATGAAATAGCCCTTTAGTCTGCTCTGCGATACCCTATGGCGAAGGCGGCAGCCTTTGTAAGATCAGGTGTTAAGGAACCGCATGTAAATATTGTTAATACCAAGGCTGGGATTCTAACTCAAAATTATTACAGCAGCAAACTAACAAGAAAGAAATGTGGGAGTGGTTAGAACATGGGTGCCAAGTAGACACTGAGGGGTTGTGGTATAATACTACCACTGGAAGGCCCATGGCACCAAGTGGGATACATATAGCTCTCTCTGAAATGTATCATGGACCAACACATCAATCGGCAGAGAACATGTATTCTCAGTTCAAGACTTCAGGACTGGGTTAAAATACGTGTGATATGTGTCCAACACAATATTGCACCTACAATGCCTACTCCTGCCCGACAGCAACCCCTGCCGGATGGACCATTTACATCACCGCAGATAGACTTTATAGGGCCACTCCCTCGAAGCAGGGGAAAGACTTATGCATTGGTGGTGGTGGACAGATTGGACGGATGTATTTGCAACTTCCTCAGCTTCAGGGAACTTTGTAGCACAAACTTTGTTAAGGGAAGTGATACCGAGATGGGGCTTATTCCGGACATTAGATTTCGATAAAGGGACACATTTCACCTCCAAAGTGCTACAGGCAGTGTGTAACACTTTGGGAATCGCACCTGGCTTTCATTGTCCATATAAGCCGCAAGCGGGAGGGATTACGGCACGTCAATTGTTCGATTAAGGAGAAATTTGTCAAGACGTTGAGCACCGAAGAGAAAGACAGGGTTACAAATTTATCCGTGGTACTGATGTCAATAAGGGCATCAACTAACGCCACCACAGGACTCACACCACATGAAGTGGTAACGTATTCTTCGTTCTGTCACACGCAGACCAGAGTGCTCTGAAATCGGAATAGATAGCCAGAGTGAATTTACAAAATGCAGAGACACTTCAACATTCTATGGCAGCCATGTTAGTTCCCCATTATTTTACATGGAGAATGTTTGAAAAATACCCTAAAACAGAATGTCTAGAATGAGCATTATGATGCATTTACATGACACTACAACATCGTCTTACATCAGATAGATCAGCGCAGGCGGAATCAACGCTCTGTCTCGTATCTCGCAAAAGATCAGTCACTGAAATCATCTTTGACTGAAACAATGCTGCCAACCAACCTACTTAGTGCTGCACACAAAATGTTGAATCTTCCAACAAAAGCTAGCTAGCAAGCTACTGTAGCTAGTAGTGCTAATGCTTACATTATTATGAGTTTTCACGAAGCAGCTGTTCTTCTGTCACAAGTCATTGCAATAGCCTCCCGAGACAGGTGCTGTGCTCAGCTGAGTCAACGATCCGATCATGGAGGAACATGCTGATCTACGGACTGATCTCTGATAAAAGTCAGATCCTCTTAATTGTGGTGCTGTATGTTTACAATGTCAGGGTAACTAAAACAGGCTAAGCAAGCTTTTAACGTCAATTAAGAAAGAGCTAGCTAACTAGCTAGCCAACTGTGTCAGTAAGCTAGCTACAACAGTTAGCCACACAGCTGATCAAGTCGCTGCACTGGCGACCAACGTCCTTGCACAGAATGTGCAGGAGATAGCCACCGGTTGGTTTATTTTCTCACAATTGCAAACTATTAAATCATGGTCAACATTTGTAATCATTTAGCTAGTTATTCTGCCTATTTCTTGGAGAGTCATACAAAAGTGCAGAGATGAAAAAAATGAAGTAGTACATTTACATTTTTTTAAATGGTGGATGCTCAATATTCACATTTGAATATAAGTTCCACGTCCTTCAAGACAGATCGGTTGAGGGACGAGCGTCGTGGTGGAGTGACACCATCTGACATGAGACAATGAGCGACGCAATCTGATGGCAGCCATATTAGCTCCCCATTAAAATTGCATGGGGAATATTTAAACAATGCTATGAACATATCTAAAACTTGGCCTAAATCTCTAAATATATGGACACCTGTTCTATTCATTCTAATTCAATGGCAGCACATGCAGTCTGGAGCAGAGAGGAGAAAATGTTCAGTTGAAGTTAGAAGTTTACATACACTTAGGTTAAAGTCATTAAAACTCATTTCTCAACCACTCGACAAATTTCTTGTTAACAAACTATAGTTTTGGCAAGTCGGGTTAGGACATCTACTTTGTGCATGACAAGTAATTTTTCCAACAATTGTTTACAGACAGATTATTTCACTTATAATTCACTGTATCACAATTCCAGTGGGTCAGAAGTTTACATACACTAAGTTGACTGTACCTTTAAACAGCTTGGAAAATTCCAGAAAATGATGTCATGGCTTTAGAAGCTTATGTTAGGCTAATTGACATCATTTGAGTCAATTGGAGGTGTACCTGTGGATGTATTTCAAGGCCTACCTTCAAACTCAGTGCCTCTTTGCTTGACATCATGGGAAAATCAAATGAAATCAGGAAAAACAATTGTGGATCTCCACAAGTCTGGTTCATCCTTGGGAGCAATTTCCAAATGCATGAAGGTACCACGTTCATCTGTACAAACAATAGTACGCAAGTATATACACCATGGGACCACGCAGCCATCATACCGTTCTGTCTCCTAGAGATTAATGTACTTTGGCGCGAAAAGTGCAAGTCAATCCCAGAACAGCAAAGAACCTTGTGAAGATGCTGGAGGAACAGGTACAAAATTATTTATATCCACAGTAAAACGAGTCCTATATCGACATAACCTGAAAGGCCGCTCAGCAAGGAAGAAGCCACTGCTCCAAAACCGCCATAAAAAAGCCAGACTACAGTTTGGAACTGTACATGGGGACAAAAATCTTACTTTTCGGATAAATGTCCTCTGGTCTGATGAAACAAAAATAGAACTGTTTGGCCATAATGACCATCGTTATGTTTGGAGGAAAAAGGGAGATGCTTGCAAGCCGAAGAACACCATCCCAACCGTGAAGCACGGGGGTGGCAGCATCATGTTGTGGGGGTGCTTTGCTGCAGGAGGGACTGGTGCACTTCACAAAATAGATGGCACATCATCAGGAAGGACAATTATGTTGATATATTGAAGCATTATCTCGGGACATCAGTCAGGAGGTTAAAGCTTGGTCGCAAATGGGTCTTCCAAATGGAAAATGACCGCAAGCATGCTTCCAAAGTTGTGGCAAAATGACTTAAGGACAACAAAGTCAAGGTATTGAAGTGGACATCAAAGCCCTGACCTCAATCCTATAGAACATTTGTGGGCAGAACTGAAAAAGCGTGTGCGAGCAAGGAGGCCTACAAACCTGACTCAGTTAAAAATTCACCCAACTTATTGAAGGAAGCTTGTGGAAGGCTACCCAAAACATTTGACCCAAGTTAAACAATTTAAAAGCAATGCTCCCAAATACCAATTGCGTGTATGTAAACTTCTGACCCACTGGGAATGTGATGAAAGAAATAGAAGCTGAAATAAATGATTCTATTATTCTGACATTTCACATTCTTAAAATAAAGTGGTGATCCTAACTGACCTAAGACAGGGAATTTTTACTAGGATTAAATGTCAGGGATTGTGAAAAACTGAGTTTAAATGTATTTGGCTAAGGTGTATGTAAACTTCTGACTTCAACTGTATGTCAAAACAATTATATTACAGTGACTGCATTTATTTGTCTGGCCAATTACCATTATCCAAAATTCCATGACCCTCACAGCCCTACTATTAACTAATTGACCAGCTGGTGATGTCACCAGGCAGGCCAAAACTCCATTTCACCAAAACAGGCTGAATATTCAATAAAAAGGCATAATGTTCATAATTTCACAGTATTATTCCAACCTCATAGTGTGGAAATATATATAAAACACAGGAAAATCACATTTTGACAGCACTTGCCCTTTAAAAAATAAAAAAAATAAAATGTGTTAAGTAGGTCAAGTGAAGGTAAATGTTCAATGGGAAAACAAGAGGGAAGATCTAGGTATGCATGTATAAGTATTTGTTTAATAATCCTAGGTCATTTAAAATACTCAAGGTCACTTGGACCCACCTCCTGCTGCGCCTGGCTGTTGCTGGGCTCCAGTTCCAGGACCTTCTGAAAGCAGCGGCTGGCTGCCATGGCGTTGCCCAGAGACAGGTGACACTTGCCCTCTCGCAGATGGCCCTGTGGTGCAGTGGGTGGAAAGATACTTCCTGGTTAAAGCTGCTGGAGGACAACAAAGGGTTGGTGTGCTCCACATTGGGTTCTGATTAGAGCCCAACCGATATCGGATTTCTGGATCCAATACCAGTTTTAGAGGTTGAAATTAGCCAATTAACGACATAACTGCCCCCAATTTTTTTGTAAATATTTTGCTGGAATGAAAAGTATAGTTCGGGCAAAATAAATTCTGCTCCAAATGACAACTTTAAATGAATTCACAAATTTTAGCAACAAATCTTATAAATTAACATTTAAGAGCATTATACATTTCCTAGTTTGCATGATGAATAACTACAAATCTGCAACTTCTTACTAGACATAAGTAAGGTGTGAACAATTATAAATTTTTTGTAGGCCTACGCAAAACTGATTTAACTTAAGTTATCCTCAAGGAATGCAAAGCCAAATACAAAGCACACATAAAAAAGCCAGGGGAGGGAACATCATGAACTAACACTCACACTTTACTTCCCCACCCCCCCAACTAGCACTGACTTTGCTGAGAAACTTTGAGGAAAAATGTACTTACTATGACTGAGATATATGGTTGTCCCACCTAGCTATCTTAAGATGAATGAACTAAGTCGCTCTGGATCATCTGCTAAATGTAATTAGAATACTATAAAAATGTGAATACTTTAATAGGATCTCTATGGGAGGGACAATATGTGGTGTACAGTAGGTAGATGCCCAGGCTGAATTAATAAACGTAGTGTCAATGTAAATATGAAAATTGCACTTGTAATGTTGTACTGCCGCTTTAATAACAGGCAGTGAGATGACAATGTTCTATCCGAATCATCACCAGATAGTCAGTCATCGCTCTTCTCGAAAGTCTAAGCTATCATTTAAACTTTAAAGCATTTGTACTGATCTTTAACCAAGCCTAAGTCTCAAATCATTACAGCACTTTGGTTCACAAGCAATGTTATTCAATACAAAATGTATTAGCTAGATATTTCAAATCTGTATGGTCAGCGATACTTTTGAGTCACAACTCGTTCTAGCTAGTAACAATCTAATCACAATATCAGCACATGGCCTGAATGACAGGCACAGACAATAACTGCAACCAGTGTTATTGTATAACTTTCGCCACCAGTCCAGTCATTAGCAGCACAGACTGCCAGGCATGCTAGCTAAAATACTTTGCTAGCTAATGTTAGCAAATTGAGAACTTTGCATCGGTGAAGTGTACATAGCCAGTTTGATATACTTTGATTAATTACTTTTTCAAATGCAGTTGCATCGTCAAACCAGCATGCCTACTACTGTTCACAATAAACCCTTTGCGATCTGCTGGCTACTGAATGATGTTCAGTGAGAGGCTTAAATAAGACTAGAGAGCCATCTCAGGGGAAACCTGGAAAAATGATAGTAATATCTCAGATTATGCTCAGATTTGTGTATTTATTTGTTAATTCATGTATAAATAATATCGTCATTTTAAAGACGGAAGACTGATACAAATATATTTGTGAAAGGACAATATCGGCCAATGGATTTATCGGTAGGGCTCTAATTGTGATACTCAGAAGTATCATGTCAAGGAAACAAAACATGATGCAGTCTATTTCTTGAGGAAAACAGTCCTAATTGGAAACAGTCAAAATTATGTTTATTTTCCAATATACAGCACATATTTTATATAAAGTAGGTTCTTAAAGGACTCAAGAGTTCGAAAATGTAGTATTGTAATACTGGTATACAACCCTATGCTCGACTCCCAATTCTACAATGACGTCACGCCGCTGAAGCAAGCAGGCTGAACTCTGACCTTCATGAAACAGTCGTCCAGCCGCACAGCCCGCTGGGAGTCCACCAGGGCCTCTCGGAAGCGGCACAGCATCATGAGGGTGGCCGCCCGGTTTCCATAGTAACTGGCGTTTTTAGGACATGCATCTGATAAAAACAAAAAGGGAACCATATTCTCAAGAGTCACACCTGTAATCAATCACTTTGAAACAACAATCTACAATTCCAGAGAAACATATCAGCATGTCTGGATACCGAAATATAATAGCATTCGCTGAATGTTCAAACTGGTCGTCAATGAGAATTGGCTCTAACGATCCAGTTAAATACGAACTATATAATTTGAGAATCCTTCAAAAAAAAAAGTGCCTACACAGTTGCTCTCTACACTATGGCCTAGCATGTTGTTACTAAACTAAGGTACAAAGCTAGTGTTGCATTCTCACCAATGGCCTTTGTGTAGTAGTTAAATGCCTCAGAATAATCCTTCTTGACGTAGAAAGCATTTCCTTGATCTTTGAAGCCCTCAGCCTCCCTGAGAGGAAAAAACACCAAACAGTTGAAATTTGTAGGCTAAAGAGAGAAACAAAACGGAGCAAAGGCTATCTACCAAAAATGCTGCAATACCCTTATCAATACGTTACCTACAATTCAGCAGTAATTGATATACAATTACGCTTAACAAGCCAGTTAAGCAGGGGAAAATCCATTAACAAATCCTCTTTACTTGCTCGTTGGTATTTTGATTGTGATGTCAGCAAAAATATTCAGAGGCAATCTATTTGTGCATAGCAGCCAGGGGATCTTGTCTTGGTAACAAACTCATTTTGACCTATGAGAATGAATTTGCTTAGTGTACCAAATAGGAAAGCACAGTTGGCATGTTTACCTGATTGGAACAAACAGAACAGCCCCAACTGGCCCAGTGTGAGGACATAGAAGGCACTGGAGCAAAACCAATGGAGGGGGATTAAATAAAGATCTCATTAAGACATAGGCCTACTGCTAGGGGATGTGTAGTCTACTCGATCGGATATAGCGGCTATTTAGCAACTGTCCCCTCCGTTCCAATTCAAAGTTGTGCCCCTGAGTCTATGGACAAGCAATCCATGCTTTGGTTTAGTTTGCCTGGCACTGTTTCCAAATGCTAACGTTTTAGAATTTGTGGCACAAATCCCATTCAAATCATGGTTCCAATTTCAGCCCTTTTCACACATCCTGTCCAAATTATCCAAAAGCACCTAAAAATGGATTGTGACGCTCAGTCACTTACAGTTGATTTGAACATGATGCTTAAGAAATTCTAATAACGGTCCCATGACTTGAATGGGATTTGTGACACAAATGCAACCGTGCCAGCCACTGCAAGGGAAACTAAACCAAAGCATGGATTGCTGCTATACCTTGTTCATAGACTGTTTACAGGGTAAGGAAACCAATGAGAGTTCTATTAACCTGAGCCGTGGTGCACCCGTCTATGGCCCGTGACGTGAAAGAGCAAAAACAGTAATATAGGTTGCTCAGTCAAGTTGTCAACAAGGCAGCATTATCCAGAAACGTACATCTCTTTACATAGAAAATACATTTGAACTAGTTTCCATTGGGAAGGCAGATAAAAGGCATTTTCACAAAAATAACTAACTTTTGTATGTCAAATCACAATCCTATTCAGCTAAATGTCTGCGTTTCATTAGTTATCGCTCTGTCAGTGAATACAATTGAATCATGTTTTGGCATGATTACACGTCTCATTTCAAGTAGCTAGCTGCAGGCTTAAACAAATATTCAATCATATACTTTGCATAGAAAATCAAATAAAAGCATGGAGATAGAAAGGTGTGTCACGTATGCTAGAATGGATGTTTCAAAACGACAGCTGCATATGCATATTAGCTAATACATATGGCAAAGCCTAGACATATCGCATAACTTGCAATACGATCTTCTCCAAAAACAGTTGTACAATGCGCTGTGCAATAAGAACCTGCTACGAACTGGCTCGTAGCCCGTAACAAAGAGACGACTAAGAAAGAAATACCCAAAATTATTTAATAAATATAAGTAACTTATATACAAGTAACAATGGTGTTTAGTCAGTAGTGTAAGTGAGTGGATGTGTACATTGATGGTGATGAGGGGTGTTGAGAGGTGCCAAAATAAATGAACAAAGAAGCCCCAAAATGCCCCAACAAAAACAACGTGTCTGCGCAGAGTCTCCTCGAAGTATGGGGGAAAGTATTTATCGCCAGGACACACCTGAGCCAAGGTGTGTCCCATCTCGCAGACGATCCTCCCAGCGCCACCCACCGACATCCTATTAGGGAAAACAAGAGCAGAGAGAAATAATTTGTCAGAGTGGGAGAACCCGGACGGGGACCACACCAACCAAAAAATATTTCTAAATATTAAAAAACAAACATATTGCCCTGGTTAAAGCTATCCCACTGCCCCAGCCAACCTCATCCTCCCCAGACCTCGGCAACCTTCAAGAGGAAAGAAAAAACGAGGACAGAGCAGGGAACAGATGACAGGAGCGTCAAGACAACATAAAATAAACAGTTTCCCGGTTACGTGGACAAAAATCATACGTCACAACACTCAGGGACTACACGCATAAGAAAGCACATGTCCACCGATCAATAGAACCAGATGCGTTCATGCACGAGAGAGCATCATCAACAACATTATCAGACCCCCTAATGTGCCGCACATTGAGATGGAATGCCTGTAAGAACATTATCCTCTGGTTAGGACACATCAAGAAGGTGAGAGGGTTATGGTCGGTGTAGACTAGAGGTCGACCGATTAATCGGAATGGCCGATTAATTAGGGCCAATTTCAAGTTAAAACAATCAGTAAATCGGTATTTTTGGACACTTTTTTTTTTTTTTTTACACACCTTTATTTAACGAGGCAAGTCAGATTAAAAACACATTCTTATTTTCAATGACGGCCTAGGAACGGGGGTTAACTGCCTTGTTCAGGGGCAGAATGACAGATTGTCACCTCTGGGATTCGTTTTTGCAACCTTCCGGTTACTAGTCCAACGCTCTAACCACCTGCCTTACATTGCACTCCACGAGGAGCCTGCGTGGCAGGTTGACTACCTGTTACACGAGGGCAGCAAGAAGCCAAGGTAAGTTGCTAGCTAGCATCAAACTTATCTTAATAACCTGTTGGGGCTAGGGGGCAGTATTGAGAATTTTGAAAAAAATATGTGCCCGTATTTAACTGCCTCCTACACCAACTCAGAAGCTAGAATATGCATATTATTGTTCATGTTCGGATAGAAAACACTGAATTTTCTAAAACTGTTTGAATGGTGTCTGTAAGTATAACAGAACTCATATGGCAGTCAAAACCCTGAGACAAATTCTGACAGGAAGTGGATACCTGATGTGTTGAATTACCTTTAAGCCTATGCCATTGAAACACAGGGGCTTATTAATTGTTGACCACTTCCTATGGCTTCCACTAGATGTCACCAGTCTTTACAAAGTGTTTTGAGTCTTATACTGTGAGAACTGAACGAACAAGAGCCTTGGAACGGTGGTGGCCGATTAGACTCTGGCCCGGGAGTTCATGTTGGGTACCCTCGTTCCAATACGTTTTAAAAGAGAATGCAATCGTCCGCCTTGAATATTATTCATGTTCTGGTTAAAAAAGGCACTAATGATTTATGCTATACAACGTTTGACATGTTTGAACAAACGTAAATATTTTTTTCCCCTCGTTCATGACGAGAAGTCCGGCTGGCTTAGATCATGTGCTAACAAGACGGAGATTTTTGGACATAAATGATGAGCTTTTTTGAACAAAACTACATTCGTTATGGACCTGTGATACCTGGAAGTGACATCTGATGAAGAGAATCAAAAGGTAATGGATTATTTACATAGTATTTTCGATTTTAGATCTCCCCAACATGACGTCTAGTCTGTATCGCAACGCGTATTTTTCTGGGCGCAGTGCTCAGATTATTGCAAAGTGTGATTTCCCAGTAAGGTTATTTTTAAATCTGGCAAGTTGATTGCGTTCAAGAGATGTAAATCTATAATTCTTTAAATGACAATATAATATTTTACCAATGTTTTCTAATTTTAATTATTTAATTTGTGACGCTGACTTGACTGCCGGTTATTGGAGGGAAACGATTTCCTCAACATCAATGCCATAGTAAAACGCTGTTTTTGGATATAAATATGAACTTGATAGAACTAAAAATGCATGCATTGTCTAACATAATGTCCTAGGAGTGTCATCTGATGGAGATTGTCAAAGGTTAGTGCATCATTTTAGCTGGTTTTCTGCTTTTGGTGACGCCTGTCTTTGAATTGACAAAACATTACACACAGCTATTGTCAATGTACTCTCCTAACATAATCTAACTTTATGCTTTCGCCGTAAAGCCTTTTTGAAATCGGACAACGTGGTTAGATTAAGGAGATGTTTATCTTTCAAAGGGTGTAAGATAGTTGTATGTTTGAGAAATTTGAATTATGACATTTAATTGTTTTCAAATTTGGCGCTCTTGATATTTCACCTGTTGTTGATAGGGTGTACCAGGGGTGGGACGCTTGCGTCCCACATAGCCCATAGAGGTTAACATACTCACTAGTTAACTACACATGGTTGATGATATTACTAGTTTATCTAGCGTGTCCTGGTTGCATATAATCGATGCGGTGCCTGTTCATTTCTCATTGAATCACAGCCTACTTCGACAAACGGGTGATGATTTAACCAGCGCATTTGCGAAAAAAGCACTGTCGTTGCACCAATGTACCTAACCATAAACATCAATGCCTTTCTTTAAAATCAATACACAAGTATATATTTTTAAACCTGCATATTTAGTTAAGAAATTCCTGTTAGCAGGCAATATTATAACTTGGGAAATTGTGTCACTTCTCTTGCGTTCCGTGCAAGCAGTCAGGGTATATACAGCAGTTTGGGCCGCCTGGCTCATTGCGAACTGTGTGAAGTCCATTTATTCCTAACAAAGGCCGTAATTAATTTGCCAGAATTGTACATAATTATGACATAACATTGAAGGTTGTACAATGTAACAGGAATATTTAGACTTAGGGATGCCACCCGTTAGATAAAATACGGAACGGTTCCGTATTTCACTGAAATAATAAACCTTTCGTTTTCTAAATGATCGTTTCCGGATTCGTCCATTTTAAATGACCAAAGGCTCGTATTTGTGTGTTATGTTAGAGTTAATTATATGATTTGATAGAGCAGTCTGACTGAGCGATGGTAGGCAGCAGCAGGCTCCTAAGCATTCATTCAAACAGCACCTTTGTGCGTTTGCCAGCAGCTCGTCGCAATTCTTCAAGCATTGCGCTGTTTATGACTTCAACTCCCGAGATTAGAATCAGGTCAACTCCTAGCGTTAGAAACTCACTCAAACAATAAAAAGAAAGTCTCAGGGTCCTTCTCATTAGATTTTGGCAACAGCCGTAAGTTTCCAACAATATCAAGTGTGTCCGGAGCAGGAACGAAAGAGAAAGCGACCCTTAGGTGAATCAGGGTCATATTCCATAAGCAAACTCTCCCCAGAGAACCTTCCTTCCCTAACCAATTCTAGCCGCTCGTTGCAGCTTGATTTTAGCAAGCTCCAAATACTCTAAATTCCAATTCCTTATGTTTAACACAATCAGCGCGCTACAAATCCTATTTGAATTCCAAATCATGCTTAACACGATTATGCTCAAGCTATAACAGAAGCAGTTAGTTCTGCTGTTCAGAAGACTACTAGGGCTAACAGATGGAGCGGCCATTGCAGCGAAACAGGGAGATGGCTGGAGAGTCCTCGGCAGAGGCTGCCCCAGTGGTAACTACGAGTATACCACTCTCCATCAGATTGACCTGCAATGTCAATAACAGAATGTTATTGATTTATCACTAATTTCACCAACTGTACTTTAGTACATAATTCGAACAGTTCCTCTGATGGAACATGAATGAACATTTGACGCCATAATCACAACTACTAAAAAAATTATACAAATCTCACTCTTCCCCTCTGCTGAGCACACCAGACTGGACTAAAACAAGATAAGTGCCAATCACACTGGGCACCACAGGAGAGAGATGAGCTATACAGCACCAGTCTAAATTTGGCACACCTACTCATTCAAGGGTTTTTCTTTATTTTTACCATTTTAAAAATGGTTGAATACTGAAGACGTCAAAACTATGAAATGACACATATGGAATCATGTTGTAACCAAAAAAAAAGGTGTTAAATCGAAATACATTTCATATTTAAGTTTCAACAAAGTAGCCTTGATTACAGCTTTGCACACTCTTGGCATGCTCCCAACCCGCTTCATGAGGTAGTCACTTGGAATGCATTTCAATTAACAGATGCGTCTTGTTAAAAGTTAATTTATGGAATTTATTTCCTTCTTAACGCATTTGAGCAAATCAGTTGTGTTGTGACAAGGTATGGGTGGTATACAGAAGATGGCCCTATTTGGTAAAATACCAAATTCCATATAATGACAAGAACAGCTCAAATAAGCAAAGAGACAGTCTATCATTACTCTAAAGAACTTTGAAAGTTTCTTCAAGTGCAGTCGCAAAAACCACCAAGCGCTATGATGAAACTGGCCCTCATGAGGACCGCCACAGGAATAGAAGACCCAGCGTGACCGCTGCTGCAGAGGAAACGTTCATTAGAGTTACCACCCTCAGAAATTGCAGCCCAAATAAATGCTTCAGAGTTTAAGTAACAGACATCAACATCAACTGTTCAGAGGAGACTGTGTGAATTAGGCATTTATGGTCAATTGCTGCAAAAGAACTACTAAAGGACACCAATAAGAAGAGACTTGCATGGGCCAAGAAACACAAGCAATGGACATTAGACCGGTGGAAATCTGTCCTTTAGTCCAAATTTGAAATGTTTGGGATGAGTCGGACCACAGAGTTAAGAAAACGCGGCCAACAAGTGCTCAGCATATGTGGGAACTCCTTCAAGACTGTTGGAAAAGCATTCCAGGTGAAGCTGGTTGAATGCCAAGAATGTGCAAAGCTGTCATCAAGGCAAAGGGTAAAAATATATTTAGATTTTGTTTAACACCATCTTGGTTACTGCGTGATTCCATGTGTTATTTCATAGTTGTGATGTCTTCACTATTATTCTACAATGTAGAAAATTATAAAAATAAAAACCCTTGAATGAGTAGGTGTGTCCAAACTCTTGACTGGTATTGTACAAGGTGCTTCGCCAAATCCTACAACAGCTGAACCCTAGTTTTCGTGCGGATTCGCGATGGGTAATTAAGCACTGTAGCCCGCTAGAAGGGGGGGCAGCAAAATAGCAGATCCCCCCCCCCCCCCGAGCAACAGATGTGCCCCCGAGACAACTGATCGGCTCCACGGACCCCACACAATATTTTTCCCCGGGACACACCCGAGCCCAGGTGTGTCCCATCTCGCTGACAACCCTCCCGGCTCCGCCAACCGACAATCCTGTTAAGGATAACAAGAGCAGAGAGAAAGAATTTGGCAAACAGGGTGGGAGGGTCTTCACAAACCATAGTTAAATTTCTAAACGAGGTGAGTTCTCAAATAGCAGCTTCTCAATACCATGCATAATGTAGGATGCATTGGAATAAGGTATGGAGAATAATAGAGCCTGTAGGATTATAGTTCGGAAATGTGAGTTTTAAATACTAAATGTTCAGTGTATGCGAGTATATTTAGGTGGTTTAAATTATTAACCTTTAAAAGTTGACTGTCATATCTTGCCAATCCATTCATTATTCTACTACTAACTATGACTGAGTACGAGACATGTTTTCCATTATCTAAATATAGTGTAACCTACCAATCAACGTCTATTTATTGCCATGGAGGGCACAATCTTAGTCCAGAAATTAAAAGCTTTTACCATGTATGCCAAAAGCCTGGGCCTCTGAGACTGTAGAAGAGTCATCAACGCATGCTTCAGTTTTCCCCCACCTCTCTAGGAGCATTTGTGTACCCAAGCCCTATAGGCGGATTGAAAGGATCCCACCCTAGTCACTAATGTAGCGGACCGATGTAGACAGACAAGTGCCTTAGCGGAATGCAATCTAAAGTTTGTGTCTTGTGTGGTCCAGAGACGAGAACTCTACCATCTATGGCAAAAGCCTGGGCTCCTGACGGGGACAATAGAATTCTCCCCAATGCATGTTACAATAGTAAAATAATTGTCACCTGTTAAACTGGTTCACATTGAATTGAGTCTTTGAGATGTTCAAACAGGCACATATCTGCAGTTGGTGTTCTTCAACTCTAAAATGCACTAGATTGTTTAAGACCAACCCCAAAAAGAAAAGACAGCAGGCAAATGCATATCTGGTTCCAATGACTAAATAGTGACAGCAGGGCTAGTTCAAACTGCAGTAGGATGGTTCTCCTTACAGCCCATGCTTGGCGAATAGCACTTGGTTGATCTCTGGGAGAGGGACACAGGAGAGCTGAATAGATAATGTGAGACAAAAGTGAGAGACCTGAATGAATAAAATAAATCACAGCAAAGTAAAGTAGTTTGTGAGCTAGAAAATGTACATCCTGACAGTCATCCTACTTCAACTATTGACAGGGATAATGAGGCATTTCTTATTTGTCAGTATAAATGAAATTAGTGGGTCCTGCCTTTGACTGTATTAGATTTACACTACTTGTCCTACAGATCAGTCCTCTTAAATTATTACTTGGAATAAACTGATAGCTAAAACGCTCAACTTCCCGGAATTACATGCTAGCTAGTGATAAAACTACACTACATGACCAAAAGTATGTGGACATCTGCTCGTCAAACATCTCATTCCAAAATCATGGGCAATAATATGGACTTGGTCACCCCCCCCCCCCCACCCCCCACTACTATAACAGCCTCCACTCTTCTGGGAAGGCTTTCCACTTGATGTTGGAATATTCCTGCAGGAACTTGCTTACATTCAGCCACAAGAGCATTACTGAGGTCAGGCACTGATGTTGGGCAATTAGGCCTGGCTCGCAGTCGGTGTTACAATTCGTCCCAAAGGTGTTCGATGGGGTTGAGGTCAGGGCTTTGTGCAGGCCAATTAAGTTCTTCCACACTGATCTAAACAAACCATTTCTGTATGGACCTTGCTTTGGGCACGGGGACATTGTGCGGCAGGTAGCCTAGTGGTTAGAGCGTTGGACTAGAAGCGGAAGGTTGCTAGATCGAATCCCCGAGCTGACAAGGTAAAAATCTGTTGTTCTGCCCCTGAACAATGCAGTTATCCCACTGTTCCTAGGTCGGCGTTGAAAATAAGAATTTGTTCTTAACTGACTTGCCTAGTTAAATAAAAGGTTAAATACAACTTTTTTTTTAAGTCACGCTAAAACAGGAAAGAGCCTTCCCCAAATTGTTGCCACAAAGTTGGAAGCACAGAATCGTCTAGAATGTCATTGTATGCTGTAGTGTTAATTCCAGTGAAGGGAAATCTTAAGAGGCCTAGCCCAAACCATGAAGAACAGCCCTAGAACATTATTATTCTACCTCCACTGAACTTTACAGTTGGCACAATGCATTCGGGTAGGTAGCGTTCTCCTGGCATCCGCCAAACCCAGATTAGTCCGTAGGACTGCCAGATGGTGAAGAGTGAGTCATCACGCCAGAGAAAACATTTCCACTGCTCCAGAGTCCAATGGGGGCGAGCTTTACATCACTCCAGCCGACGCTTGGCATTGTGCATGGTGATCTTAGGCTTGTGTGTGGCTGCTCGGCTATGGAAACCCATTTTGTGAGGCTCCCAACAAACAGTTATCGTGCTGACGTTGCTTCCAGGGGCAGTTTGGAACTTGGTAGTGAGTGTTACAACCAAGGACAGACAATTGTTACGCACTACGTAGGCACTCAGCGGCCCTATTCTGTGAGCTTACCACTTTGTGGCTGAGCCGTTGTTGCTCCTAGACGTCACCACTTCACAATAACAGCACTTACAGTTGACCGAAGAAGCTCTAGCAGGGCAGAAATTTGACGAAATGACTTGTTGGAAAAGTGGCATCAAAGGTTTTATAACTATACCAAGATAGACCACAGCCTGTTGTTTCCAATGGGAACATATGAGGCATAGTGGGCAGAACAAGCAAGGAGGAGGGCAGAGGCAAGCACAAGCTAACGAGATCCTATTGGCACATTCTAGCGTGCATCTGCATATTTCCGTTAGGGAACACCTACTATGAAGTAGGCGTGTGCATTAACTCAATTCACCTTTACACTCCTAAACACAATTTTGAAACACAGAGTGAAGTCTACAAAACTTAGTCCACTCTGTTCATAAGATTATAGTTTTGGGAACAGAAAACTGTATTGAGATCAAACGTTTCATAGATGAGAAAATGTGCAGAATGCCAACCGGATGCCTCACATTTTTACATCTGGTGAAATATCTGTCCCATTGTTCTATCTGTGGTGGCATCCTATGAAGGTGCCACATTGAAAGTCACTGAGCTCTTCAGTAAGGCCATTCTACTGCCAATCTCTATGGAGATTGCGTGACTGTGTGCTCGATTTTATACACCTGTAAGCAATGGATGTGGCTGAAATAGCCAAATACACTAATTTGAAGGGGTGTCCACATACTTTTGTATATATAGTGTACTTACTCCGGCTAGCTAGTAACAGATCTACTTGTTCTATCTAGCTAACGTTAGCAACATTACTATGGTTGCTGTTTTCTATGTTGGAGTCATTTTACAGCTTGCGTTGATGCATCACGTTTCTATGGCTAAATAGCTAAATTACAAATACATTTAAAATACTTTACCTGATAGCAGTTTGTCGGAAGGAGATCTCTCGATGTCACCAGCTGTCTACTACGTTAGATACGGATAACGTGATCAGCAGCGATATTACACAAGTTTATATTGGTTTACAGTTTAGTATTTGGCGGCGTTTGCCTGTCCAGCTACCGAACATAAGTCATTATTTTGACAAACGGAATGTGTTCAGAATTAATTAATAGACCTATACATTGTTAAAACCAGCTTCTCCCTCAACAGAGATCGATCATCTCGAAAACGAATGCAACTAGCTTACTACGGTTTACCACCTATAGTTAGCTAACGCACTTTTGTACATCACGCTATAACGTACAACTGACCTTATTTTAACGCCCAAAAAACATCATACTTCCAGGTCAACTGTAATATGAATACCATTGTAAAGCACAATATCTACCATTTCCTGCAAAATCAACGACAAGACCGTCATGCAGCCCGTCTCTGCATGATTGAAGAAGGCAATGAGCTCCGTTGGGTCTTTTTAAAAATGGCGGGTGGGGAAACGAAACCTAGATGGGGAAAGCGGGAGATAAGCAGTGTGGGGAAACGGATTTTTTCACCTGATCTGTCCAACTCATCACCTCTGAAATGTAAATAAAACACTATAAAATTTTATATTATGTGTCATTACATACCTATTTGAAGTTTGTCGGGTTTTTAGGGCGGCACTTCAGAAGTAAACAGTGGCTGTCGCGGCTTTTGAGAGTCATGGTGGCTCGCAGCGATTATGCAAACTATCTAGGTACCCCCCTTACCCTGTCCCTTTCTTGTTTTTAATCTGCGAGAAGAGCTACACCTGGTGGAGAGAGGCTGTACGACACAGAATGAGTTGCATAATGCGTGGGTACGTTACGTCATGACACGTCACATTTAAGATAGCGTCATAGGGGTCAGTTTTTTCAACTTTTCTACAATACTATCGGGCTATTACCATGTCAATCAATGCTTGAATAGAAACGTAGTTCACAACCCAGATTTTGATGCCAACACGGTCCTATTACTTTTCATTGCAGTCTCGTTTGACTGCCGCGGTTGCGCCAATTTGTACAGAATGGGGTTAGTCAACAGTAATTGTGTCGTTTTGTTTTGGTAAACTGTCCACATCAGCTTTCTTCCATTATGCCCATCCATGTAAACTACCTGCAATTTATGCAGGTTTAACAGCGTGATATTCTGCCACCACATCAAGTTCACACTTCGTTTCTTTTGAAAACCAAACTTAAATGCTAAGAGTTGCTAACTAGCGTGCACAAAGATCATTGATAACTGGATCTCGACGCTAAGTAGGCAAAAAAAGGGCCACATCCGTTCATTTGAAAAATGTAATGAGCAGACCGATATACATACACACAGTTCAGTTATTGACACTTGTGTGGCAGGTAGATACTATGATGGCATTATCATCGTGACTGAGAAATGGGTCATTCCGTCTGGCCTCAGCATGGTTTTATTCTCTAGTCAGATGCGGTGGCCACTTTTGGCTTCCTAGGATAATCCATAGGCAACCTAACATGAGTGCCAATAATGCAGTGACAAAGGATACACAGAGAAAAACAGCACAGTTCAGGGTGGTTTGCAGATTGTCAATTAACGTTAGCTAGATAAACTACAACCTCGAACCCATTTTGTCATTGTAAAGTAACGTTAATTGCCAATACGATGGAACAAATGGCATAGTTAACGTTCTGTCTGGAGACTTGACAATGGCACTCTTTCTTGCCCCTTGGATTAACTAGTTAGTTGTAGCTAACGTTACATAACCCTTGTTAGTTGGTGAAAGACAGTTAGCGAGCTACTGTTAGTTAGCTAGCCAGGTAGGCCCCGCTAAATATAAATTACGATTATGCTCGGATTTCGATCAAATAACAAAGAGTACTTTCTTCACAACCCGTACACATGCATGAAAAAGTGCATATTTAGCTACCTCTTCATGTCGGCGTCAATAATTATTTGTGGCTCTAGTTCCATCTGCATGTCGATGTCAACTGCTGCCATTTTTTCCTGAAAGGAACCCGTCTTTTTTCTCCAAACGAGTTTAGCCAAAGCCACGCCTAGGGGCGTATTTCAGCCTACATACGTCCGCGTCATTGGTCAACAGCATGCGAACGGTGATTGGATAGATTTAGAGAGCCTCAGCCAGGCGTATGGGGAGTGATTTAGGTCAGAATGCTACTGATACCTCTCAATTTAAGGGCTTTATTGGAATGGGAAACATATGTTTACATTGCCAAAGCAAGTGAAATAGATAAACAAAAGTGAAATAAACAAAAAATGAACAGTAAACATTACACTTACAAAAGTTCCAAAATAATAAAGACATTTCAAATGTCATATTATGTATATACACAGTGTTGTAATGATGATCAAATAGCAAAATAGTACAAAAGGGAAAATAAATAAACGTGGCTCTTCTCCAGGTTAATCTCTCTGTAGGTGATGGCTTTGTTTTGGAAGGTTTGGGTATTGTTCCTTTTAGGTGGTTGTAGAATTTAACGACTATTTTCTGGATTTTGATAATTAGCGGGTATCGGCCTAATTCTGCTCTGCATGCATTATTTAGTGTTTTACGTTGGACACAGAGGATCTCTAAGAAGAGATGTTTCCATGGAAGACCTGGGTTCACTAACGCCAGGAAAGGTGAGAAGACAGATGAAAACATGAATCAACTAAATTAATGTTACTGTGTGAATTAAATTGTCATGTTTGAATTGTTCAAGAGTTCATGAAGAGCTATGAATTTTCATAGATTTTATTGCTCTGCAAGTGCTATGGATTTATTGGTAAAGGAAAACTGTGTTATTTTGTTTGTTGGAGGGAGAGAGCAACACAAGGGTGGGTGCACTCCTATCATTTAAATTGAGTTGATTAGAATCTGGCCGTGTTTTCCTGTCTTTTGTTTTCACTAGTAAAGTGCAAAGACATGCTAACTCAGGTGGGCATGAGTTTCTGCTTGAATTTGGTTAAAAGACAGTGAATTTGTTCATACTTTGAGAACTTGCTACCAAGCTGCTGTGTGTATCTGACACAGTTTTTTCTTTTAGAGATTATTTTGAACTGAAGACACGTTACCACATTGTTTTAACCTAATGGTGACAGTCATATAGGCTACTCTGTAATGCATAATACATTTCATGTACACTAATTGTTTCTGTAAATTCTTTCATGACTAATACATCCTATTAGTTGAATGGAGTAACTGCATTCCTCGTTTTACAGAGTTATTTGATAGACTAAACGCTTATAATTTAGGTCTATTGGTAGTTATTTATACTATACACATAGCATATTCGTGGGTACCACCTTGACATCTCTGATTTGCTTGCCTCAATAAATTAATGCTAGAACACTGGTCGCCAGGATTAGCTATTTGTATCTAGTTTCTTAATAATTGCATAATGATGCAAGTTTGACACGTTTATTATACTGTAGTCATACTGAGTCGTTGATGCAATGATTTGCTATCTTGCTAGATCCTCCAGAGATGCACATGGCCTGTTATATCCCCACCAGTAAATGTTCACCGTTAATGCTGTTTTTTATGATCTACAATGTTGATTTATGGTAATTTATGTTAATGAAATTCAAACTGCTACACTTGATCAACAAGTTTTGTTTTATTTCATAACATTTACAACTGTTGTCAATTTCTTTTTTGGTTTGTACATTTCTTGATTGCCTTTTGTTTTCATGTGAGCATGTCTTTTTTTGTCAGTCCTGTCAATATTGAGTGATCACACATGCCTCAGCACGCATACAGTAGAAGGCTACTTTGCCTGCTTGCAAATGTGCTAAAAGTAGAGATGTTTCATAGTATTTCTGGTTATTTTAACCACCAATGAACCATTTAAAAATATATATTTTACAGAAAACCACAGAACCACCACTGCAATATAGGCCTACATTCAGAAAAAAAAGGTGCTATCTAGAACCTAAAAGGATTCTTCTGCTGTCCCCATAGAACCCTGTTTGGTTCCACGTCGAACCCCTTCTGTGTCTAGGTAGAACCCTTTTGGGTTCCATTCCACAGAGGGTTGTATTTGGAACCCAACAGGGTTCTTACTAGAACCAAAAATACTTCTACCTGGAACCAAAAAGGGATTCTCCTTTGGTGACAGCCAAAGAACCCTGTTGGAACCCCTTTTTCAGAGTGTATTCAACAAGTTTTAGTTTACACCATTTCATTATGTACTCAAACTTCTGCCTGGTATTCAAGATAATACGCAACATAACACCACCAACTTTGAAGGTTTTCATCAACCTCTGCTCAGACTTAAATAGCAGTGTTCCAACAACCTCCACCACGGGAGACTGTAGCATCCTCAAGCGGACAAAAATGAGACACGAGGGCACCCCACACTCATTTTAGATCCCAAGGGGTCTTAATTTTCATATGCTCTCACTCACATCACTATCTCCTTTGCCATCTTCCATTTATGGCATTTCAACATTGATACATAAGGGCACACCACATGTCTTTTCTTGGAACGCCATACGCACACACTACTGTAGCATCTTGTTTACATTTCTCTCATTCTAGCTGTCCAGCTGACGCCTTGGGATTGATCAAGTAGCACTGAGATAGGGAAAGGAGTATGCAAGTACAGTCCTTTTCAATGTGTCAGCAAATTTGTTGAACAGGAGAAGAGGATGTGGTTGATTGTGGAGGGACAGCAGTGGGCGTGGTGAACGGAACAGCTGGAGAAGTTAATTGAAGGTTACATTTTAAAAAATTAATACAAATCACATCTTGACAAAAACAAAAGAGCAATTTAGAAATTAGGTAGACATTGCCATAGTTCAACAGCTGAAAAGACTTCAAGAATATGCTCCCAGAGATAGCAAGACATCCAGTATTCACTGAATGAAGTAGCCTACCCATCCCCATTTACAATTTCATTCATCAATAAAATAAATTATACTAAAGCACATTCAATGACATTATTGTAGACTATAGTTTACTCCTGTATCTACCTGGTACAATACCGTAATCATTGAACGAAGTATCGTACCAATCCACATTTAAAATTGTATTTATCAATAAGATAAATACTAGCACATACAGATACATTATTGAAGAATAGGCTACTCCTGGATCCACACAATAATAGGATACCGTTATGAATCCATTGGTCTTGTCAGGCATGATTTTAAGTCTTCAATCGAAGTTCTATGCTGTACCTCGTTTCTCACCTTCAGGGAAAAGTAGTTATGCATCCCCCTTCAATTCAGCTCGGGTGTGAATTTGTAGGCCAACTGACAGTGGAAAAATAAACCCATACCTTCAGCACACAATGTAAAATATGTATACAGTGCATTCGGAAAGTATTCAGGCCCCTTGACTTTTTTCACATTTTGTTGCGTTACAGCCTTCTTCTAAAACGGATTAAATAAACGTTTTTCCTCAACAATCTACACACAATACCCCATAATTGCAAAGCGAAAACAGATTATCCTTTTTAGCAAATAAAAATAATATTCACCTAACCTGTTAGGGCTAGGGGGCAGTATTTACACGGCCGGATAAAAAATGTACCTGATTTAATCTGGTTATTACTACTTCCCAGAAACTAGAATATGCATATAATTATTGGCTTTGGATAGAAAACACCCTAAAGTTTCTAAAACTGTTTGAATGGTGTCTGTGAGTATAACAGAACTCATATGGCAGGCAAAAACCTGAGAAGATTCCAAACAGGAAGTACCCTCTCTGACCATTCCTTGGGCTTCTTGGCTCTGTTTATTGAAAACTTAGGATCTTTGCTGTAATGTGACACTTCCTATGGCTCCCATAGGCTCTCAGAACTCGGGAAAAAACTGAATGATGTAATTCCAGCCCCTGGCTGAAAAACATTAGCGCCTTTGGTAAGTGGTCTATCAGAGGACCATCAGACTGAGGCACGTGCACGGGGTGACACCATGTTTTTATTTTCTCTGTCTTTGTACTAAAACACGATTTCCCGGTCGGAATATTATCGCTTTTTTACGAGAAAAATGGCATAAAAATTGATTTTAAACAGCGGTTGACATGCTTCGAAGTACGGTAATGTAATATTTAGAATTTTTTTGTCACGAAACGCGTCGGGCGCGTCACCCTTCTTTACCCTTTCGGATAGTGTCTTGAACGCACGAACAAAACGCCGCTATTTGGATATAACTATGGATTTTTTGGAACCAAACCAACATTTGTTATTGAAGTAGAAGTCCTGGGAGTGCATTCTGACGAAGAACAGCAAAGGTAATAACATTTTTCTTATAGTAAATCTGACTTTGGTGAGTGCTAAACTTGCTGGGTGTCTAAATAGCTAGCCCTGTGATGCCGGGCTATCTACTGAGAATATTGCAAAATGTGCTTTCACCGAAAAGCTATTTTAAAATCGGACATAGCGAGTGCATAGAGGAGTTCTGTATCTATAATTCTTAAAATAATTGTTATGTTTTTTGTGAACGTTTATCGTGAGTAATTTAGTAAATTCACCGGAAGTTTGCGGGGGGTATGCTAGTTCTGAACGTCACATGCTAATGTAAAAAGCTGGTTTTTGATATAAATATGAACTTGATTGAACAAAACATGCATGTATTGTATAACATAATGTCCTAGGAGTGTCATCTGATGAAGATCATCAAAGGTTAGTGCTGCATTTAGCTGTGGTTTGGGTTTATGTGACATTATATGCTAGCTTCAAAAATGGGTGTCTGATTATTTCTGGCTGGGTACTCTGCTGACATAATCTAATGTTTTGCTTTCGTTGTAAAGCCTTTTTGAAATCGGACAGTGTGGTTAGATTAACGAGAGACTTGTCTTTAAAATGGTGTAAAATAGTCATATGTTTGACAAATTGCAGTAATAGCATTTCTAAGGTATTTGAATAACGCGCCACGGGATTCCACTGGCTGTTACGTAGGTGGGACGAAATCGTCCCACTGGCCCTAGAGAAGCTAAGTATTCAAACCCTTTGCCATGAGACTAGAAATTGACCTCAGGTGCATCTGTTTCCATTGATCATCCTTGAGATGTTTCTACAACTTGATTGTAGTCCACCCATGATAAATTCAATTCATTGGACATGATTTGGAAAGGCACACACAGCTGTCTCTATAAGGTCCCACAGTTGACAGTGCATGTCAGAGCAAAAGCCAAGCCATGAGGTCGAAGGAATTGTCCGTAGAGCGCCGAGATAGGATTGTGTCGAGGCACAGATCTGGGGAAGGGTAACAAAACATTTCTCCAACATTGAAGGTCCCCAAGAACACAGTGGCCTCCATCATTCTTAACTGGAAGAAGTTTGAAACCACCAAGACTCTTCCTAGCGCTGGCCGCCCAGCCAAACTGAGCAATCGGGGGAGAAGGGCCTTGGTCAGGGAGGTGACCAAGAACTGATGGTCAGTCTGACATAGCTCCAGAGTTCCTATGTGGAGATGGGAGAACCTTCCAGAAGGACAACCATCTCTGCAGCACTCCACCAATCAGGCTTTTTTGGAAGAGTGGCCAGAAGGAAACCACTTCTCAGTAAAAGGCACATGATAGCCTGCTTGGAGTTTGCCAAAAGGCACCTAAGGACTCTCAGACCATGAGAAACAAGATTCTCAGTTCTGATGAAACCAAGATTGAACTCTTTGGCCTGAATGCCAAGTGTCACATCTGGAGGAAACCTGGCACCATCCCTACGGTAAAGCATGGTGGTGAAAGCATCATGCTGTGGGGATGTTTTGCAGTGGCAGGGACTGGGAGACGAGTCAGGATCAAGGCAAAGATGAACAAAGTATAGCGAGCTCCTTGATGAAAACCTCCTCCAGTGTACTCAGGACCTCAGACTGGGGTGAAGGTTCACCTTCCATCAGGACAACAAACCTAAGCACACAGTCAAGACAATGCAGAATTGGCTTCGGGACAAGTCTCTGAATGTCCTTGATTGGCCCAGCCAGAGCCAGACTTGAACCCGATTGAACATCTCTGGAGAAACCTGAAAATAGCTGTGCAGAGACGCTCCCCATCCAACCTGACAGAGCTCGAGAGGATCTGCAGAGAAGAATGGGAGAAACACCCAAAATACAGGTGCGCTAAGCTTGTAGTGTCATACCCAAGAAGACTCGAGAGTGTAATGGGTTTCAAAGGTGCTTCAACAAAGTACTGAGTAAAGGGTCTGAATACTTATGTACATGTGATATTTACTGAGTTACAGTTCATAAGGGGAAAAAAATAATTCAGTCCTATTCTATAGATTTCACATAACTGGGTAGGGGTGCAGCCATGTTAGGGGTGCAGCCCTTGGAAGGCCCACCCAATTGGCAGCCAGGCCCACCCATTGGGGAGCCAGCCCCAGCCAATCAGAATGAGTTTCTCTCCCACATCTATTTACAGTGCATTCAGAAAGTATTCAGACCCCTTGAAATTTTCCACATTTTGTTACGCTACAGCGTTATTCTAAAACGAAATAGTTTTTTCCCCCCTCAATCTAGACACAATACCGCATAATGACAAAGTGGAAACAGGTTTTTAGAAATGTTAGCAAATTTATAAAATAAACAGAAACCTGGCACCATCCCAAAGGTGAAGCATGGTGGTGGCAGCATCATGCTGTGGGGATGTTTTTCCAGTGGCAGGGACTTGGGAGACTAGTCAGGATCGAGGGAAAGCTGAACGGAGCAAAGTACAGAGAAATCCTGCTCCAGAGTACTCAGGACCTCAGACTGGGGTGAAGGTTCACCTTCCAACAGGACAACAATGCAGATTTAGTTTCGGGACAAGTCTCTGAATGTCCCTGTCACTGTAATCAGTGCCAAATGTGCTTCAACAAAGAACTGAGTAAAGGGTCTGAATACTTAACTAAATGTGATATTTCTGTTTTAAATTTGCAAACATTTCTAAAAACCTGTTTTTGCTTTGTCATTATTGGGTGTTGTGTGAAGAATGATGATGAAAAAAAAAAACGTTTTGAATAAGGCTGTAACGTAACATAAGGTTACGGGGTCTGAATACACTGTGTGTGGATTTATTTATTAACTTATTTCTAATTACAGGAGCTTTGGTCCTCCACACCTACAAGCCTTTCATTGTAATAGTAATATATACTGCTCAACAAAATAAAGGGAACACTTAAACAACACATCCTAGATCTGAATGAAAGAAATAATCTTATTAAATACTTTTTTCTTTACATAGTTGAATGTGCTGACAACAAAATCACACAAAAATCAATGCAAATCCAAATTATCAACCCATGGAGGTCTGGATTTGGAGTCACACTCAAAATTAAAGTGGAAAACCACACTACAGGCTGATCCAACTTTGATGTAATGTCCTTAAAACAAGTCAAAATGAGGCTCAGTAGTGTGTGTGGCCTCCACGTGCCTGTATGACCTCCCTACAACGCCTGGGCATGCTCCTGATGAGGTGGCGGATGGTCTCCTGAGGGATCTCCTCCCAGACGGGCGGGCCAGTCCATAGCATCAATGCCTTCCTCTTGCAGGAACTGCTGACACACTCCAGCCACATGAGGTCTAGCATCGTCTTGCATTAGGAGGAACCCAGGGCCAACCGCACCAGCATATGGTCTCACAAGGGGTCTGAGGATCTCATCTCGGTACCTAATGGCAGTCAGGCTACCTCTGGCGAGCACATGGAGGGCTGTGCGGCCCCCCAAAGAAATGCCACCCTACACCATGACTGACCCACCGCCAAACCGGTCATGCTGGAGGATGTTGCAGGCAGCAGAACGTTCTCCACAGCGTCTCCAGACTCTGTCACGTCTGTCACATGTGCTCAGTGTGAACCTGCTTTCATCTGTGAAGAGCACAGGGCGCCAGTGGCGAATTTGCCAATCTTGGTGTTCTCTGGCAAATGCCAAACGTCCTGCACAGTGTTGGGCTGTAAGCACAACCCCCACCTGTGGACGTCGGGCGCTCATACCACCCTCACGGAGTCTGTTTCTGACCGTTTGAGCAGACACATGCACATTTGTGGCCTGCTGGAGGTGATTTTGCAGGGCTCTGGCAGTGCTTCTCCTGCTCCTGCTTGCACAAAGGCGGAGGTAGCGGTCCTGCAGCTGGGTTGTTGCCCTCCTACGGCCTCCTCCACGTCTCCTGATGTACTGGCCTTTCTCCTGGTAGCACTTCCATGCTCTGGACACTACGCTGACAGACACAGCAAACCTTCTTGCCACAGCTCGCATTGATGTGCCATCCTGGAGGAGCTGCACTACCTGAGCCACTTGTGTGGGTTTTAGACTCCGTCTCATGCTACCACTAGAGTGAAAGCACCGCCAGCATTCAAAAGTGACCAAAACATCAGCCAGGAAGCATAGGAACTAAGAAGTGGTCTGTGGTCCCCACCTGCAGAACCACTACTTTATTGGGGGTGTCTTGCTGATTGATTAATAATAATTTCCACCTGTTGTCTATTCCATTTGCACAACAGCATGTGAAATTTATTGTCAATCAGTGTTGCTTCCTAAGTGGACAGTGTGATTTCACAGAAGTGTGATTGACTTGGAGTTACATTGTGTTGTTTAAGTGTTCCCTTTATTTTTTTGAGCAGTGTATATGTAAACTTCTGACCCACTGGAATTGTGATACAGTGAGTTATAAGTGAAATCTGTCTAAACAATGTTTGGAAAAATGGCTTGTGTCATGCGCAAAGTAGAAGTCCTAACCTACTTGCAAAAACTATAGTTTGTTAACAAGAAATTTGTGGAGTTGTTGGAGTGACCGCAACCATGTGATTGCCTTTCCCCTTACTTAGCAACATTCCAAGACCCTGGCACATATCCAACCTCCACTGACCCCACCATATACAGTTGAAATCGGAAGTTTACATGCACTTAGGTTGGAGTCATTAAAATTCGTTTTTCAACAACTCCACAAATTTCCACTTTAATTTTGAGTGTGACTCCAAATCCAGACCTCCATGGGTTGATAAATTGGATTTCCATTGATTATTTTTGTGTGATTTTGTTGTCAGCACATTCAACTATGTAAAGAAAAAAGTATTTAATAGGATTATTTCTTTCATTCAGATCTAGGATGTGATGTTTAAGTGTTCCCTTTATTTTTTTGAGCAGTATACTAAGTTGACTGTGCCTTTAAAAAGCTTGGAAAATTCCAGAAAATGTCATGGCTTTAGAAGCTTCTGATTCACTCAAATGATGTCAATTAGCCTATTGGAGGTGTACCTGTGGATGTATTTCAAGGCCTACCTTCAAACTCAGTGTCTCTTTGCTTGACATCATGGGAAAATCTAAAGAAATCAGCCAAGACATCAATTTTTTTTTGTAGACCTCCACAAGTCTGGTTCATCCTTGGGAGCAATTTCCAAACGCCTGAAGGTACCACATTCATCTGTACAAACAATAGTATTCAAGTATAAACACCATGGGACCACGCAGCCGTCATACCGCTCAGGAAGGAGACGCATTCTGTCTCCTAGAGATGAACGTACTTTGGTGCAAAAAGTGCAAATCAATCCCAGAACAACAGCAAAGGACCATGTGAAGATGCTCGAGGAAAAAGGTACAAAAGTATCTATATCCTCAGTAAAACAAGTCCTTTGTCGACATTACCTGTAAGGCCACTCAGCAAGGAAGAAGCAAGCCACTGCTCCAAAACCTCCATAAAAAAAGCCAGACTACGGTTTGCAACTGCACTTGGGGACAAAGTTCATACTTTTTGGAGAAATGTCCTCTGGTCTGATGAAACAAAAATAGAACTGTTTGGCCATAATGACCATCGTTATGTTTGGAGGAAAAAGGGATTGGGAGTCTGGTTCATCCTTGGGAGCAACCTTTTTCCTCGGCTTGCAAGCCGAAGAACACCATCCCAACCGCGAAGCACGGGGGCGGCAGCATCATGTTGTGGGTGTGCTTTGCTGCAGGATGGACTGGTGCACTTCACAAAATAGATGCCTTCATGAGGTAGAAAATGACCGCAAGCATACTTCCAAAGTTGTGGCAAAATGGCTGAAGGACAACAAAGTCAAGGTATTGGAGTGGCCATCACAAAGCCCTGACCTCAATCCCATAGTAAACTTGTGGGCAGAACTGAAAAAGCGTGTGACTCAGTTACACCAGCTCTGTCAGGAGGAATGGGCCAAAATTCACCCAACTTATTGTGGGAAGCTTGTGGAAGGCTACCCAAAACATTTGACACAAGTTAAACAATTTAAAGGCAATGCTACCAAATACTAATTGGGTGCATGTAAACTTCTGCCCCACTGGGAATGTGATGAAATAAATCATTCTCTCTACTATTATGACATTTCAGATTCTTAAAATAAAAGTGGTGATCCTAACTGACCTAAGACAGGGAATTTTTACTAGGATTAATGTCAGGAATTGTGAAAAACTGAGTTAATGTATTTTGCTAAAGTGTATGTAAACTTCCGACTTCAACTGTACATTGCTCCTACACATAACCATTAACTTCTGGTGTAGCAAGTATTTCAAATTTACAACCCAACAACTGAAACCAGACTGTGGCCCTTCTCTCCATTGGATACCTAATAACTAACAATAACATGTTCTGACAGAACGTAAACTCTCTGCATTCTCCTCTCTCCCTCTATAACATGAATAAGGATACCAGCTGTCAGAGCAGCTCAGATCACTGCACCTGTACATAGCCCATCTGTAAATATCCCATCCAACTACCTCATCCCAATTCTGTATTTATTTATCTTGCTCCTTTGCACCCCAGTATCTACTTGCACATTCATCTTTTGCACATCTATCACTCCAGTGTTTAATTGCTATATTGTAATTACTTCACCACCATGGCCTATTTATTCCCTTACCTCCCTTATCTTACCTCATTTGCACACACTGTATATAGACTTTTTCTATTGTATTATTGACTGTATGTTTGTTTACTCCATGTGTAACTCTGTTGTTGTATGTGTCGAACAGCTTTGCTTCGTCTTGGCCAGGTCTCAGTTGTAAATGAGAACTTGTTCAACTAGCTCAACTAGCCTACCTGGTTAAATAAAGGTGAAATAAAAAATATTTCAAGTTTAGAAGTCAGAACATTAACTCCATACTGTTCAACATTATATAAACTTGGAAATGACTTATAATTGAAAAAATATTCACAGTTGATTATTAGGTTTACACTTCCGAAACTTATGGCCTCTGATCTATTATTACACTATGCACACTTATTTCCACCTCTGACAACCGATAATGATATTTCAGCTGGAGCTTTTGACTTAATTTTCATCTTCTGGTTCCTAAGGGAGTGATAACACAAGACTTTAAAAGCAAAGAGAAACACAAAACATATGTATTAATAATGTGTTAAGCTATACATATGCAAAGAAAAAACTGTTTGTCAACATGATGATTCCCAATCTCTCCTGATTCTATGCCTTCGGGATACTTTTTCTGCTGGGTTCCACAAAAATGAAGGCCCCAAAAAACCTCCTGCTTTCATCCAGTCTTCCCCCGTCCGGCCATAGGTTCCAAAAGGTGTTCCCAAGCCATGTTATTTTATCTTCACTCCTCCTCTCCTATTGCCTTCATGGTTTACTGATAGATCTAGGACTGAACCTTTCCTACCCGTCTCCCTACTCATACCCGGTTCCCTAGCCCCCAACATCTCCAATGGCATCCTATGTACTGCTACAGTCAGAACCTGTGGATAATATTTTCCTGTGCTCAGTTTAGGTACAACACTATCTCTGCTACTCCCACCATGATCTGGGTATGTGTGACATTCAATTTAACTTCATAGTACTCGACGAGGAATATTAAACTACCAACAGGATATTAAAAACTAATATATTATGCTTCACGGGGTCGTGGCTGAACGACGACACTATCAACATACAGCTGGCTGGTTACACGCTGTATCGGCAGGATAGAACAGCGGCATCTGGTAAGACCGGGGGTGGTGGACAATGCATATTTGTAAACAGCTGGTGCACGATATCTAAGGACGTCTCAAGGTTTTGCTCACCTGAGGTAGAGAATCTCATAAGCTGTAGACCACACTATCTACCTAGAGAGTTTATCTGTATTTTTCGTAGCCGTCTACATACCACCACAGACCGATGCTGGCATTAAGACCGCACTCAATGGGCTGTACTCCGCCACAAGCAAACAGGAAAACACTCACCCAGAGGCGGCGCTCCTAGTAGCCGGGGACTTTAATGCAGGGAAACTTAAATCTGTTTTACCAAATTTCTAATCAGCATGTTAAATGTTAAACCAGAGGGGAGAAAAAAATAAATAAAAATAAAATAAAATAAAATAAAAACTCGGGACCTCCTTTAGTCCACACACAGAGACGCGTACAAAGCTCACCCTCCAAATCTAACCATAAGTCTATCCTCCTGATTCCTGCTTACAAGCAAAGTTAAAGCAGGAAGCACCAGTGACTTGGTCAATAAAAAAAGTGGTTAGATGAAGCAGATGCTAAGCTACAGGACATTTGCTAGCACAGACTGGAATATGTTATGGGATTCTTCCTATGGCATTGAGGAGTACACCACATCAGTCATTGGCTTCATCAATAAGTGCATCGATGATGTCGTCCCCACAGTGATCGTACATACATACCCCAACCAGAAGACATGAATTACAGGCAACATCCGCACTGAGCTAAAGGATAGAGCTGCCGCTTTCAAAGAGCGGGACTCTAACCCGGAAGCTTATAAGATATCCCGCTATGCCCTCCAACGAACCATCAAACAGGCAAAGCGTACATACAGGACTCAGATCGAATCGTACTACACCGGCGCCAACGCTTGTTGGATGTGGCAGGGCTTGCAAATCATTACAGACTACAAAAAGGGAATCACAGCCGAGAGCTGCACAGTGACACAGGCCTACCAGAAGAGCTAAACTACTTATATGCTTGCGTCGAGGCAAATAACACTGAAACAAGCATGAGAGCACCAGCTGTTCCGGAAGACTGTGTGATCACGTTCTCCGCAGCTGATGTAAGACCTTTAAACAGTTCAACATTCACAAGGCCGCAGGGCCAGACCAGGGGCGGAAATCCCAGGGGGGGGGGGGGGGGGGGGGGACACGACCCCCCCCCCCCCATCCTGGGAAAAATATGATTTGTCCCCCCCAATATATCACTGAAACATAACTATGTAATTTAAATAATAATAATAATAATAATAATAAATAATAATACGCAATGAAAGCAATTGTGCTGATTATAGACACTTAATAGCGCGTTTAAGTTTCAAAAGATTGCGACCCCCCACCCTTTGCCTCACAATGGTTTGATCCACTGCCAGTTCCTTAGTTGGCAAGGTAACAGAGGGGTCGTGTCTACTGTCTGAAAGGCACTCAATGAACGTAACTGACGTGAGGTTAATCCAGTCAATCGCGCACACACACTAGCTGAATATGCAGAGCTAGCGCGCAAATATTAACTATTAAGCTAGCTAGTACCTATTCCATTTATTTGGCGTCGTCAAAGATGGAATCTTTGCTATCGTCAATTTATTCCAAGATCAGCATGCAGATGATGCAAGTTAGTGCTTCAAAGTCCCTGTGATAAGGTTAGCAATAAACTGAAGTCCAAACTGAACAGAACTACACTCTTCTACCATTGTCTTAAATATATTTAATGGTCTCGTTGCAAAAGCTAAATTGTCGCAAGGGAACTTTTATTTATTTTATTTCACCTTTATTTAACCCGGGTAGCAAAGATTTATAGCAAACACCACTGAAACGGAATTGGTGCTCGCTAGCTTTGCAAATTCAGCTATTGTTGGAAGCCAGCCAATATGAAACAAACTTAAAATTACAAAAGGTTGCAGCATATGTTGTGTAAATGGTGAACTCATACAGCTGTCAACTCGTCATTTTAATCCGTTTCACATTTGCTAGCTACCTTTTAGATCGAAGCCCAAATAGAATGATAGAAGATAAGATGATAGAAGCCCATCTCCTACTGTAAATAACCTACACACTGTGCGTGTGTGTAGCCAGCCAGCCAGCCAGGTAGAAAAATGGCAGAAAAATAAAAGACGGACATCAGAGTATTTTGCAGTACACCAAAACGCAAAGTAAGAACACTAGTAGCCTAATATCTCAAAGACTAGTTGATAAAATGTTCATAAGAAAGAAATGAAATTCTAATGGAAATGTTTCACAATGATGTCATTAGGCAGAGCAGGCAACAGATGGCACACAGACAGCAGAGTTGGGGACAGATATGCAGGGACAGACTGGCAGAGACAGGGAGTCTCAGGTAAGTTTGTTGAGTCTGTTTGGCAACATTATGAAAGGTTCTCAATTTTCTTGACTTGTAAAATAGGAACATAATTGGAAAATGCCGTGGATACCCCCACTCTCAACTTAAACTGGTGACTGAACTAAGATTTGTTAAAGGCAATGGTATTGCTGTTATGATTAGTTGTGTAGTTTTGGGTACCAGTAGTTAGGAGTACGGCAAACACCTTATTTCTTTGGTTCCTCAATATACATTTACCATATTACAATGTAGGTTATGTGTTACAGCACTACTTTTGGTGTCCCCCTCAGGAATTGCTCTTGAGAAAATGTTATGTAATTGTCCCCTCCAAAGTTGATATCAGATGTTTGCCCCTGGGCCAGACGGATTACCAGGACATATACTGCGAGAATGCGCTGACCAACTGGCAAGTGTCTTTACTGACATTTTCAACCTCTCCCTGTCCGAGTCTGTAATACCAACATGTTTCAAGCAGACCACCATAGTGTTTTTGGGCACAGGGACTAAGGTAAACTGCCAAAAATGACCACCCGACCCCGTAGCACTCACGTCTATAGCCATGAAGTGCTTTGAAAGGCTGGTAATGGCTTACAACACCATTACCCCAGAAAACCTAGACCCACTCCAATTTGCATACCACCCTAACAGATCCACTGTTGATGCACTCCACACTGCCCTTTCCCACCTGGACAAAAGGAACACCTATGTGAGAATGCTATTCATTGACTACAGCTCAGCATTCAACACCATAGTGCCCTCAAAGCTCATCAATAAGCTAAGGACCCTGGGACTAAACACCCCTCTCTGCAACTGGATCCTGGACTTCCTGATGGGCCGCCCCCGGGTGGTAAGGGTAGGTAACACATCCATCCTCAACATAGGGGTGAGTGCTCAGTTCCCTCCTGTACTCCCTGTTCCCTCATGACTGCATGGCCAGCACCATCATTAAGTTTGCCGATGACACAACAGTGGTAGGCCTAATCACCAACAATGATGAGACAGCCTATAGGGAGGAGGTCAGAGATCTGGCCGTGTGGTGCCAGGACAACAACCTCTCCCTCAACGTGATCAAGACAAAGGAGATGATTGTGGACTACAGGAAAAGGAGTACCGAGCACGCCCCCATTCTCATCGACGGGGCTGTAGTGGAGCAGGTTGAGAGCTTCAAGTTCCTTGGTGTCCATATCACCAACAAACTAACATGGTCCAAGCACACCAATACAAGTTGTGAAGAGGACAAGACAAAACCTACTCCCCCTCACGAGACTGAAAAGATTTGGCATGGGTCCTCAGATACTCAAAAGGTTCTACAGCTGCACCATCGAGAGCATCCTGACTGGTTGCATCACTGCCTGATATGGCAACAGCTCGGCCTCCGACCGCAAGGCACTACAGAGGGTAGTGCGTACGGCCCAGTACATCACTGGGGCCAAGCTTCCTGCTATCCAGTACCGCTATACCAGGCGGTGTCAGAGGAAGGCCCTAAAAATTGTCAAAGCCTCAAGCCACCCTTGTCATAGACTGTTCTCTCTGCTACCGCACGGCAAGCGGTACCAGAGCGCCAAGTCTAGATCCAAGAGGCTTCTAAACAGCTTCTACCCCCAAGCCATAAGACTCCTGAATATCTAATCAAATGGCTACCCAGACTATTTGCATTGCCTGCCCCCCCTTTACACCGCTGCTACTCTTATTATCTATGCATAGTCACTTTAATAACTCTACCTACATGTACATATTACCTCGACTAACCGGTGCTACCGCACATTGACTCTGTACCGGTACATGTATATAGTTAGTTATTTTACTGCTGTTCTTTTACTACTTATTACTTTTATTTCTTATTCTTTAAACTGCATTGTTGGTTAGAGGCCTGTAAGTAAGCATTTCACTGCAAGGTCTACACCTGTTGTATTCAGCGCATGTGACTAATAAAATTTGATCTGATATATTGTGCAGTTATCCGTCCTTCCTCTCCTACGAGCTATTCAATGATATCACTATACACAGCGTAGTGGTATTGTTCCCCAGATTCTACTAACCACTTAATTTATGAGCCACACAGATCTCTGGCCCACTCACATTCCATCCCACTCTCCCAATACCCTGTAATGTTAATACCTTGGTTTTTGGGACTCCACAGAATACACTGATATCGGTCCTGCCAGACTTTGCAATTAACACCCTTACGCAAACATCTGGTCTGCAACATGTACCTTACTTCCGGCCACAAATACATATGCACATAAATCATTCCATCTAACCCGTAACACATTAGTTACCACTATTAATCCACTTCTATACATACAAAAACATTCTCAAGTCAATTAGTCAATTTCCAACAATCCCTTTTAATATATTTGTTTTAGAATATAAAGTCATAATGTTAACATTTTACATTTAGTGTACATTTGTTACTATGTTATTACATATCTTTAGTTTACCTGTCAAAACAACATTGCAGTTACACTGGAACAGCTATGTAATTGCAGTAGAAGTTATAGGTAGATAGACGGTAAGGACTGAGTATAATCCGATTGGTGCATTGGGAGCTGTTGTGCCTCACATTTATTCAAATTGGACATGGATAGTTTTCCAGGTGATATTGTCTGGACCTGGGGGCTAGCAATCATGTGTACTTTCGTGAGTAATCGACTCAAACACTAGTGTGAAGGTGTCAGGTTTCACAGTAGAACTGTGGGGATTGTGTGTGGAGACCTGTGCCCCGTCACTCTTCTGATTAATTGTCCTGGATGCCTGGAGAGCCACTAAAGCCAGTTGTTTTTCTGTGTGTGTCTTGGGGTCACCTACATCACACGTGCTAACCCAACAGATAGGTTAATACATAGCAATTCCATCTACAATTTTGTTACTACAGGTGTTGATATATACTTACAGCATAGCTAAAACACACTTAATGTAAAGTGTGTTCAATGTTTCAAGGTCACGCAGCCATTTGAACTACTTGGGATGGACCTTATCGGCAAACTGGACAGACAGACAGCGGACACCAGTATATCTGTGTTATGATTGACTACCTCACTAAATGGCCACAGACATACCCCCTCCGCACAAAGTCTGCTAAGGAGGTCACAGACTGCATAATCAAATTTTTCTATCAGTTTGAGGCACCCAAACATACAGTTGAAGTCAGAAGTTTACATACACCTTAGCCAAAAGCATTTAAACTCAGTTTTTCACAATTCCTGACATTTAATCCTAGTAAAAATTCCCTGTCTTAGGTCAGTTAGGATCACCAATTTATTTTAAGAATGTGAAATGTCAGAATAATAGTAATGAAATGATTTATTTCAGCTTTCATTTCTTTCATCACATTCCCAGTGGGTCAGAAGTTTACATACACGCAATTGGTATTTGGGAGCATTGCCTTTAAATTGTTTAACTTGGGTCAAACGTTTTGGGTAGCCTTCCACAAGCTTCCCACAATAAGTTGGGTGAATTTTGTCCCATTCCTCCTGACAGAGCTGGTGTAACTGAGTCAGGTTTGTAGGCCTCCTTGCACACACACACACACACACACACACACACTTTTTCAGTTCTGCCCACAAATGTTCTATAGGATTGAAGTCAGGGCTTTGTGGTGGCCACTCCAATACCTTGACTGTTGTCCTTAAGCCATTTTGCCACAACTTGTGAAGTATTCTTGGGGTCATTGTCCTTGGAAGACCCATTGTCCATTTGGAAGACCCATTTGTGACCAAGCTTTAACGTCTTGACTGATGTCTTGAGATGTTGCTTCAATATATCCACATAATTGCCCCTCCTCATGATGCCATCTATTTTGTGAAGTGCACCAGTCCCTCCTGCAGCAAAGCAACCCCACAACATGATGCTGCCACCCCCACAACATGATGCTGCCACCCCCGTGCTTCACGGTTGGGATGGTGTTCTTCGGCTTGCAAGCATCCCCCTTTTTCCTCCATACATAACGATGGTCATTATGGCCAAACAGTTCTATTTTTGTTTCATCAGACCAGAGGACATTTCCCCCGAAAAGTACGATCTTCATCCCCATGTGCAGTTGCAAACCGTAGTCTGTCTTTGATGGTTTTGGAGGAGTGGCTTCTTCCTTGCTTTTCAGGTTATGTTGATATAGGACTCATTTTACTGTGGATATAGATACTTTTGTACCAGTTTCCCCCAGCATCTTCACAAGGTCCTTTGCTGTTGCTCTGGGATTGATTTGCGCTTTTCGCACCAAAGTACGTTAATCTCTAGGAGACAGAACGCGTCTCCTTCCTGAGCAGTATGGCGGCTGCGTGGTCCCATGGTGCTTATACTTGAATACTATTGTTTGTACAGATGAACGTGGTACCTTCTGGCATTTGGAAATTGCTCCCAAGGATGAACTAGACTTGTGAAGGCCTACAATTTTTGTTGGCTGATATCTTTTGATTTTCCCATTATGTTAAGGAAAGAGGAACTGAGTTTGAAGGTAGGCCTTGAAATACATCCACAGGTACACCTCCAATTGACTCAAATGATGTCAATTAGCCTATCAGACACTTCTAAAGCCATGACATTTTCTGGAATTTTCCAAGCTGTTTAAAGGCAGTCGATTTAGTATATGCAATCTTGACACACTGGAATTGTGAGATTAATTCACTGTCTAAACAATTGCTGGAAATATTACT
Source organism: Salmo salar (assembly GCF_965601325.2). Lineage (NCBI taxonomy): Eukaryota > Metazoa > Chordata > Actinopteri > Salmoniformes > Salmonidae > Salmo > Salmo salar. Next base: position 2,627,104 of record NC_138318.1, read on the forward strand.
TGTGTCATGCACAAAGTAGATGTCCTAACCGACTTGCCAAAACTATAGTTTGTTAAGAAATTTGTTTTAATGACACCAACCTAAGTGTATGTAAACTTCCAACTTCAAACTACAGATACTTAAGACTCCAACCCCCAACCTATTAAGGGGGCTAAACCCTCCTGAACACATTGTGCTCCAGTCTAACCTAGTATATACAGTAGGCCTACTAAACAAACTCAGGCTTTTCTAGGTCCGTATCCTTTAATTGTTCCATCTATGATTCTCATCTCCCCAAGATGTCAGAATGAGTGGTATCTTTGCCTACCTTGTTTCTGGTGCTAGCTCCTTTTTCACTGATTCGGACTCCATAGTTCCACTGTAAATCGTGGTGAACCCTGCTCACAGCACCAACTGTTAGGTTCTAAATAAACATAGTAAAAACTCAGACAACTAGTAAAGCTCAAACCAAGTTTATTCACCCACTGGGTCACACAGCTGCATAAGAAAAACATGTTTACACAAGCACATATATTTATAACTTCCTCCTATGCTGAGTCTCCTCACACATCTGGACAGCCAATACATCTGTTGCTAGGCAGGAAGTTAAGTGATATGGGTAATAAACTGTTCCTTCTCCCTTCATGTGACCTGACTTCGGCCCCATTACTCACTAATCAACAGCTATCCACCCTTAGTGACCGGAAGCATGCGATTGGATATGGGCCAGGGTCTTGGAATGTTACTAAGGGGAAAGCAACCTCCACTGACCCCACCATATGCATTCCTCCTACACATAACCACTAACTTCTGGTGTAGCAAGTATTTCAAATTACAACCAAACAACTGAAACCAGACTGTGGCCCTTCTCTCCATTGGATGCCTAATATCTACAATAACATGTTCTGACAATGTAAATTCTGCATTCTCCTCAGTAACAATATTTCATATTCATGTTTATAAGTCAGAACACAAAGTTCTTGAAATCAGCCTAAAATATGCCAATTTCAAAACTTTAAATTTCTGTGAAACTGTGTACACTGTGGTATTTTTCAAATGAAAAATCAAGATATCAGTTCGTCTCAATGCCATTTTAAAAACAATGCAGCTATTGGAGGAAACCCATTTTGGGTTAAGACAAGTAACTATAGCATGAGTAAGGGCAAACTTCATGTTAAGCTTGCACACTTTAATTGAACAAGACAAAATAAATGCATGTCATATCAACCCCGGCAATTACAGTCGTGGCCAAAAGTTCTGAGAATGTGGAAATTAATATTTGTGTCAAAGTTTGCTGCTTCAGTGTCTTTAGATATTTTTGTCAGATGTTACTATGGAATACTGAAGTATAATTACAAGCATTTCATAAGTATCAAAGGCTTTTATTGGCAATTACATGAAGTTGATGCTAAGAGTCAATATTTGCAGTGTTGACCCTTCTTTTTCAAGACCTCTGCAATCCGCCCTGGCATGCTGTCAATTAACTTCTGGGTGGGCCACATCCTGACTGATGGCAGCCCATTCTTGCATAATCAATGCTTCGAGTTTGTCAGAATTTGTGGGTTTGTTTGTCCACCCGCCTCGAGGATTGACCACAAGTTCTCAATGGTATTAAGATCTGGGGAGTTTCCTGGCCAAACAACCGTTGTTTTGTTTCCCGAGCCACTTAGTTATCACTTTTGCCTTACGGCAAGGTGCTCCATCATGCTGGAAAAGGCATTGTTCGTCACCAAACTCTTCCTGGATGGTTGGGAGAAGTTGCTCTCGGAGGATGTGTTGGTACCATTCTTTATTCATGGCGGCGATCTTAGGCAAAATTGTGAGTGAGCCTACTCCCTTGGCTGAGAAGCAACCCCACACATGAATGGTCTCAGGATGCTTTACTGTTGGCATGACACAGGACTGATGGTAGCGCTCACCGTGTCTTCTCCGGACAAGTTTTTTTCCCGGATGCCCCAAACAATCGGAAAGGGGATTCAGAGAAAATGACTACCCCAGTCCTCAGCAGTCCAATCCCTGTACCTTTTGCAGAATATCAGTCTGTCCCTGATGTTTTTCCTGGATAAAAGTGGCTTCTTTTCTGCCCTTGACACCAGGCCATCTTCCAAAAGTCTTTGCCTCACTGTGCGTGCAGAATGCACTCACACCTGCCTGCTGCCATTCCTGAGCAAGCTCTGTACTGGTGGTGCCCTGATTCCACAGCTGAATCAACATTAGGAGACGGTCCTGGCACTTTTGCTGGACTTTCTTGGGCGCCCTGAAGCCTTCTTCACAACAATTGAACCGTTCTCCTTGAAGTTCTTGATCCGATAAATGATTCATTTAGGTGCAATCTTACCGGCAGCAATATCCTTGCCCTTTCTGTGCAAAGCAATGACGGCACGTTTCCTTGCAGGTAACCATGATTGACAGAGGAAGAACAATGATTCCAAGCACCACCTTCCTTTTGAAGCTTCCAGTCTGTTAACAAGAGAAATCACTGACATGTCAGCTGGTCCTTTTGTGGCAGGGCTGAAATGCAGTGGAAATGTTTTTGGGGGATTCAGTTCATTATCATGGCAAAGAGGGACTTTGCAATTAATCTGATCACCCTTCATAACATTCTGGAGTATATGCAAATTGCCATCATACAAACTGAGACAGGAGACTGAAAATTTATATTTGTGTCATTCTCAACTTTTGGCCACGATTGTAGGTCGGCATACGCATCATCACACTCCATAATCTGATTGGTTGAGTATGCGTACACTATGATTTTGTGGCTGTGGTAATTAGTAACGATCCCATTTCAGGGGGTCATAGGTACAAGTGAAAATGGCAGAGTAAAATGTTGAGCTTCATTTGAGATACCTGTATCGGTTTAAAAACGGCATGATTGTGGAAATTAATACACCCACTATAATACATTGCTTGCAACATTCTAAATATTTAAAACATTCATGGATTTAAATTTGGACAATTCAGTAGGAATATATCCTGTTCTACAACAATGCTCTTGCTAACCCAAAAGTCCCAAAATAATTAAGTGTAGGCCTCTGAGGTGAACTCAGGACTGTAATCATGTAACACTGCCGTTACATCGCTCAGGCCTGTTTCAAGTGAGCCCTACTCTGTTGGATCTTGGATGCCCATTTATTAAAAAAAAAAAAAAAATTAAATAATAAATAAAAATAAAAATAGTCCCCTACCCCCTATGCATGTGTAGATTATATCATTTTTTACCTGCAATATAGCAATACTAGGATTCAGAACAGTGGACAGCATATAACCAATTTACACGATTGGTTAATCATGAACTGGACCACCATGTAGGAGAATCTAGATGCTCTTTAACACACGCTGGTCCCCCCCCCCCCAAAATGAATAATCGCTCCAAGTCAAGTCACTTAATATTTGCAGATCTGTAAGGTCTGGATAGCTATAAGCAGTGCAGTGGTAAAGCTCTCACCATATTGCTTTACACCTTACAGATCTGCAGAAACAAAGGGTTACAGAGCGATTTGGGAACATCCACTGATTACATCTCCATTCTCCAGCTTCCTTTTGTAGACACCATTGAGTTATCATAACTCAACCAAACCTCACTACATTGTAGTCTATGACCTACAGGTAGTGGACAAAAAAACGGAATAAATTGGGGACAGTAAGTATGCCAGCAAGATTCAATCAAAAAGCTGATTGATTTACTCATGAAAGAGGTGCATTCCTCCAACAGTATTCCAGACTATTCAACCGTGCATAATTTATAGACCCTGAAATTCTCCACTTATTTTAGTACCAAGAGGTAAAGCATGGCCTCTACATTGCAGTCTCCTTCCAGAAATCACAACGCCTGGATAAGGGTTTACATATTAGCTAACCACATATGATAGCAATCTCATGCCTGACTGTGTACATTCACAACGTTGCATGCAACCTTAGGTTGCTTCATGCAGCAGGACTGAAAAATAAAAATCAGCCTGGAACGAGACCAGTATATTCACAAGCTACTTGTCACAATCACCACACCTTGCTAATAACCACTGGTGGTCCAGTTTGGGGGTAATCAGTAGTCCAAACTGGTTAGATGTCCATGGAGCTGAACCTCCATTTAACTACTAGAAAACACTTATGGGACGGTTTCGGAGACTCATTTATTTGTTTAATATTTTTTTTTTACCTTGATTTAACTAGGCAAGTCAGTTAAGAACAAATTCTGATTTACAATGAACGCCTAGGAACAGTGGGTTAAATGCCTTGTTCAGGAGCAGAATGACAGATTTTTACCTTGTCACCTCGGGAATTCGATCTAGCAACCTTCTGGTTACTGGCCCAATGCTCTAACCACTAGGCTACCTGCCACCCCCTCATTAAGCCTAGTCCTGGACTAACAAGCACTCGCAATGGAAATTCTCCACTGAAATCACTTATTCCAGGACTAAGCTTTATCTGGGTCTGGAAAACCGGCAATATACACTGAGTGTACGAAACATTAAAGGCACCTGCTCTTTCCATGACAGAGTGACCAGGTGAAAGCTATGATCCCTTATTGATGTCACTTGTTTCATCCACTTTAAAATCAGTGTAGATGAAGGGGAGAAGACCAGTTAAAGAAGGATGTTTAAGTATTGAGACATGGATTGTGTGTGAGGGTGAATAGGCAAGAAAAAAAGATTCAAGTGCTTTTTAACAGGGTATGTGAGTAGGTGCCAGGTGCACCGTTTTGTGTCAAAACGCTGCTGGGTTTTTCACGCGCAACCATGCGTATCAACAACAGTACACCAGCCAAAGGACATTCAGCCAACCTGACAACTGTGGGAAGCATTGGAGTTAACATGGGCCAGCATCCCTGTGAAACACTTGACACCTTGTGGAGTCCATTCACCGACAAATTGACGGTGGAGGCCGACTCAATATTAGGACAGTGGTCCTAATGTTTGGTATACTCAGTGTATGTCCTCTTCTAAACCTAAAAGAAAAAAACAACCAATAGGCATATCAAATCTTTATTAAATCTTAACAAAAAGTTAAACAATTTCATTTGAATCTGTTACTTATTCCATTTATCTGTGAAATCCCATTCCATTTGTGTCTTCCTTTACAAATCTATCCCGTCACGATTACGTAGCTCTGGAATAAATTTTTGTCAAAGTCAAAAAGTTAGATTAAATTACCTGAAATGAGACTTCAATACAATTTACAGCCATTAGCAATGTGACATCAAAACACTTGCTCCACATCCTGACTTCCAGACTAAATGGAATTGTAGTCCTGCAGGAGGACATACCAGTTAGCAATTATTATTCCAAATGATCTGAGAATCCAGATTTTTATTTGTTTACCTCTAAAGAGTATGGCCACACAGACACATGAACACATATTAATATGATGTAGTACATCATTGTTCGTCATAAATGTATTGGGATTTTGTGTCCGAGTATTTTGGATGCAGCCAATGCTTTCTCAATGGGAGTCATCTGTTCCCAAATGAATAACAACAGAGATGATTGTCTGCCCCAAAAAATAATTGAACACAACTTTACGATGAACTCAGTAATCAGGGTTCCCGCCGTTCAACTGTAGGCTATAACCCCCCCCCAAAAAATAAACATGATAGAAATGTTCTATTTGAATAATATCTGCTCGCAGTCTCATTTTCTTGACGACACATCTCCAGTTTTTGCTGAAGTAGCAGAGTTTGGACACCCTGCAAGAAAATCAAGAAAAATATTGATCATTTTGTGACTACTTGTGGGCAGAACTGAAAAAGTGAGTGCGAGCAAGGAGGCCTACAGACCTGACTATTACACCAGCTCTGTCAGGAGGAATGGGCCAACATTCACCCAACTTATTGTGGGAAGCTTGTGGAAGGCTACTCAAAACACTTGACCCAAGTCAAACAATTTAAAGGCGTATTTAAACTTCTGACCCACTGGGAATGTGATGAAAGAAATAAAAGCTGAAATAAAATCAATCACTATTATTCTGACATTTCACATTCTTAAAATAAAGTGGTGATCCTAACTGACCTAAGACAAGGAATTTTTACTAGGATTAAATGTCAGGAATTGTGAAAAACTGAGTTTAAATGTATTTGGCTAAGGTGTATGTAAACTTTGACTTCAACTCTATATAAATAAAGATATGGATGATACGGTGCTTGTGGAAAGCTATGGCTGGCAACAACACCTGACTCCGGACTTCAGGCCGCTGCCACAGATCAAGCAGTACCAGCACTTCTTTGGCCTGAATGCCAGCGTCACATCTGGAGGAAACCTGGCACCACCACTACGGTGAAGCATGGTGGTGGGGATGGTTTTCAGCAGCAGGAACTGGTAGACTAGTCCGGATCGAGGAAAAGATTAACGGAGCAAAGTACAGCGAGATCCTTGATGAAAACCTTCTCCAGAGTGCTCAGGACCTCAGACTGGGGAGAAGGTTCACCTTCCAACAAGACAACGACCCTACACAGCCAAGACAACACAGGAGTGGCTTCGGGACAAGTCTCTGAATGTCCTTGAGTGGTCCAGCCAGAGCCCGGACTTGAACCTGATCGAACATCTCTGGAGAGACCTGAAAATAGCTGTGCAGCAACGCGCCCCAGCCAACCTGACAGAGCTTGAGAGGATCTGCAGAGAAGAATGGGAGAAACTCCCCAAATACAGGTGTGCCAAGCTTGTAGCGTCATACCGAAGAAGACACAAATCAAAGTTTGTCACGTGCGCTGAATACAACAGGTGTAGACCTTACAGTGAAATGCTTACTTACAGGCTCTAACCAAGTGCAAAAAAGGTATTAAGTGAACAACAGGTAAAGAAATAAAAAACAGTAAAAAAGACAGTGAAAAATAACAGTAGCGAGGCTATATACAGTAGCGAGGCTACATACAGACACCGGTTAGTCGGGCTGATTGAGGTAGTATGTACATGTAGATATGGTTAAAATGCATATGTGATGAACAGAGAGTAGCAGAAGCGTAAAAGACGGGGTGGTGGGTTGCGGGACACAAATGCAGATGGCCTGGTTAGCCAATGTGCGGGAGCACTGGTTGGTCAGGTCAATTGAGGTATGTACATGAATGTATAGTTAAAGTGACTATGCATATATGATGAATAGAGAGTAGCAGCAGCGTAAAAGAGAGGTTGGGGGGCACACAATGCAAATAGTCCGGGTAGCCATTTCATTACCTGTTCGGGAGTCTTATGGCTTGGGGGTAAAAACTGTTGAGAAGCCTTTTTGTCCTAGACTTGGCACTCCGGTACCGCTTGCCATGCGGTAGTAGAGAAAACAGTCTATGACTGGGGTCTTTGACAATTTTTAGGGCCTTCCTCTGACACCGCCTGGTTAGAGGTCCTGCATGGCAGGCAGCTTAGCCCCAGTGATGTACTGGGCCGTACGCACTACCCTCTAGTGCCTTGCGGTCGGAGGCCGAGCAATTGCCGTACCAGGCAGTGATGCAACCAGTCAGGATGCCCTCGATGTTGCAGCTGTAGAACCTTTTGAGGATCGCAGGACACATTCCAAATCTTTTTAGTTTCCTGAGGGGGAAATAGGCTTTGTCGTGCCCTCTTCACGACTGTCTTGGTGTGTTTGGACCATTCTAGTTTGTTGTCGATGTGGACACCAAGGAACTTGAAGCTCTCAACCTGCTCGAGGCTATAATCGTTGCCAAAGGTGCTTCAACAAAGTACAGAGTAAAATGGTTGATGATAGAGAGAAAGACTGCGAATTCACTGATTTAAAGCATCAATATTCGAGTGATGGGCTGTTTTAAAACGCTTACCATGATGATAAGTAGGTCTACATGCATTGTGAACTGCACTCCATATTGAGATGGGCTGTCTTTCCCCAACTTGAGCGTTGATTTAACAGTTCCATTTCTCGCCATGCTGTTCAAGTAAAGGTATTATAATTTACTAGTTTCTCGCAGCCATTTATCCCGGGAAAAGGGAGTGGTTTTGGGTGGAAAATCTCAGTAATCAGGGTTCCCGCCATTCAACCGTAGGCTGTAACTCCCCCCACCAAAAAAAAAATTAGAAATGTTCTATTTGAATAATACCTGCTTGCAGCCTCTCATTTTCTTGACGACACATCTCCAGTTCTTGCTGAAGTAGCACACACTTTGGACACCCTGCAAGAAAATCAAGAGAAAGATTGATCATTCTGTGACTACTTGACCAGTGGTTACAGAGTGCATTGATGGCTTTTTGGGAATAAACTTAGTCTTCCCATCTGTGGTGTAAGGCCGGTAGAGTGACCCTGAGGGACCAGTACCAACAACCAACGTGTTTCAGATGGGCTCGGTCTCAAAAAAGTGCATGGAAAGTGAATATGGAAGGTGCGTCACAATTGCTAAATGTAAAACACCTGGAGACAAATATTGATACGGCAGCATTGCTATTGTAAAATAATGCTAGAAGCAAGAGTAGCATCTCCTGCTTGTTCAGAGTGAGCGGTCGGTCTACCAGAAGATGGTTGATGACTGCAAGACCACCTGTCAAGATCTGCAGTTGTCTCTGGGGGGCCCTACTGAACCAGCAAGCAAAGACATCAGGATGCATTACAGCATTGATTTTGCTCAACAAGCAAGCAACATTTCCTCCTTTATACTGATTAATGACAGGTGGCTAGACACAGTTGAAGTCAGAAGTTTACATACACTTTGGTTGGAGTCATTAAAACTCGTTTTCAACCACTCCACAAATTTCTTGTTAACAAACTATAGTTTTTGCAAGTAGGTTAGGACATCTACTTTGTGCGTGACAAGTCATTTTTCCCAAAATTGTTTACAGACAGATTATTTCACTGTATCACAATTCCAGTGGGTCAGAAGTTTACATGCACTAAGTTGACTACCTTTAAACAGCATGGAAAATTCCAGAAAATTATGTCCAGGCCTTAGAAGCTTCTGATGGGCTAATTGACATCATTTGAGTCAATTGGAGGTGTACCTGTGAAGATAGGCTTGAAATGCATCCAAACTCGGTGCCTCTTTGCTTGACACCATGGGAAAATCTAAAGAAATCAGCCAGGACCTCAGGAGAAAAAAAATGTGTAGACCTTCACAAGTCTGGTTCATCCTTGGGAGCAAATTCCAAACGCCTGAAGGTATCACGTACATCAGTACAAACAATAGTATGCAAGTATAAACACCATGGGACCACGCAGCCGTCATACCGCTCAGGAAGGAGATGCATTCGATCTCCTAGAGATGAACGTACTTTGGTGCGAAAAGTGCAAATCAATCCCAGAACAGCAGCAAAGGACCATGTGAAGATGCTGGAGGAAATGGGTACAAAAGTACCTATATCCACAGTAAAACAAGTCTTTTGTCAACATAACCTGAAAGGCCACTCGGCAAGGAAGAAGCAAGCCACTGCTCCAAAACCGCCATAAAAAAAGCCAGACTACGATTTGCAACTGCACATGGGGACAAAGACCGTACTTTTTGGAGAAATGTCCTCTGGTCTGATGAAACAAAAATAGAACTGTTTGGCCATAATGACTACCGTTTTGTCTGGAGGAAAAAGGGGGAAGCTTGCAAGCCGAAGAACACCATCTCAACCGTGAAGCATGGGGGTAGCAGCGTCATGTTGTGGGGGTGCTTTGCTGCAGGAGGGACTGGTGCACATCAAAATATATGGCATCATGAGGAAGGGAAATTATGTGGATTACATTTTTTACATTTTAGTCATTTAGCAGACGCTCTTATCCAGAGCGAATTACAGTAGTGAATGCATACATTTATTTTCCTCCGTACTGGTCCCGTACTGGTCCCACGTGGGAATCGAACCCACAACCCTGGCGTTGCAAACACCATGCTCTACCAACTGAGCCACACGGGACCTGGATATATTGAAGCAACATCTCAAGACATCAGTCAGGAAGTTAAAGCTTGGTTGCAAATGGGTCTTCCTAATGGACAATGGCCCCAAGCATAATTCCAAAGTTGTGGCAAAATGGCTTAAGGACAACAAAGTCAAGGTATTGGAGTGGCCATCACAATGCCTGACCTCAACCTTATAGAACATTTGTGGGCAGAACTGAAAAAGTGTGTGCGAGCAAGGAGGCCTACAGACCTGACTGTTACACCAGCTCTGTCAGGAGGAATGGGCCAAAATTCACCCAACTTATTGTGGGAAGCTTGTGGAAGGCTACCCGAAACGTTTGACCCAAGTTAAACAATTTAAAGGCGTATTTAAACTTCTGACCCACTGGGAATGTGATGAAAGAAATAAAAGCTGAAATAAATCAATCACTACTATTATTCTGACATTTCACATTCTTAAAATAAAGTGGTGATCCTAACTGAACTAAGACAGGGAATTTTTACTAGGATTAAATGTCAGGAAATGTGAAAAACTGAGTTGAAATGCTTTTGGCTAAGGTATATGTAAACTTCCGACTTCAACTGTATACGTCCTGGATGTCAGGAAGCTTGGCCCCAGTGATGTAATGAGCCGTACGCACTACCCTCTGTAGCGCCTTACGGTCAGATGACGAGCAGTTTCCATACCAGGCGGTGATGCAACTGGTCAGGATGCCATCGATGGTGCAGCTTTAGAACTGAGGATCCATGCCAAATCTTTTCAGTCTCCTGAGGGGGAAAAAGTGTTGTCCTGCCCTCTTTACAACAGTCTTGGTGTGTTTGGAACATGATAGTTCGTTGGTGATGTGGACACCAAAGAACTTGAAACTCTCGTCCTGCTCCACTTCAGCACTGTCGATGTTAATGTGGGCCTAGTCCACGATCAGCTCCTTTGTCTTGCTCACATTGAGGGAGAGGTTGTTGACCTGGTACCACACCAGGTCTCTGACCTCCTCCCTATAGGCTGTCTCATCATTTTCGGTGATCAGGCCCACTGTTGTGTAGTCAGCAAACTTAATGGTGTTGGAGTCGTGCTTGGCCACGCAGTTGTGGTTGAACAGGGAGTACAGGAAGGGTATAAGCATGCACCCCTGAGAGGTCCCAGTGTTGAGGATCAGTGTGGCAGATGTGTTGCCTACCCTTACCACCAGGGGCAGCCCGTCAGGAAGTGCAGGATCCAGTTGCAGAGGGAGGTGTTTAGTCCCAGGGTCCTTAGCTTAGTGGGTACTATGACTACAGCTCAGTATTCAACACCAGTTCCTTTTGTCCAGGTGGGGAAGGGCAGTGTGACAGATTGCGTCATCTGCGGATCTGTTGGGGTGGTATGCGAATTGGAGTGGGTCTAGGGTTTCCGGGATGTTGGTGTTGATGTGAGCCAATGCTAGCCTTTCAAAGTACTTCATGGCTACCGATGTGAGTTCTACAGGGCAGTAATTATTTAGGCAGTTTACCTTTGCATTCTTGGGCACAGGGACTATGGTGGTCCGCTTAACCTGTTAGGGCTAGGGGGCAGTATTTGCACGGCTGGATAAAAAAAATGTACCCGATTTAATCTGGTTACTAATCCTACCCAGTAACTAGAATATGCATATACTTATTATATATGGATAGAAAACACTCTAAAGTTTCTAAAACTGTTTGAATGGTGTCTGTGAGTATAACAGAACTCATTTGGCAGGCAAAACCCTGAGACATTTTCTGACAGGAAGTGGATACCTGATGTGTTGTATTACCTTTAAACCTATGCCATTGAAAAACACAGGGGCTGAGGAATATTTTGGCATTTCCTATTGCTTCCACTAGATGTCACCAGCCTTTACAAAGTGTTTTGAGTCTTCTGGAGGGAGATCTGACCGAACAAGAGCCATGGAACGATGATGGCCCATTAGACACCTGGCGCGCGAGTTCATGTTGGGTACCCTCGTTCCAATACGTTATAAAAGAGAATGCATTCGTCCACCTTGAATATTATTCATGTTCTGGTTAAAAAAGGCCCTAATGATTTATGCTATACAACGTTTGACATGTTTGAACGAACGTAAATATATTTTTTCCCCTCGTTCATGACGAGAAGTCCGGCTGGCTTAGATCATGTGCTAACAAGACGGAGATTTTTGGACATAAATGATGAGCTTTTTTGAACAAAACTAAATTCGTTATGGACCTGTGATACCTGGAAGTGACATCTGATGAAGAGAATCAAAGGTAATGGATTATTTACATAGTATTTTCGATTTTAGATCTCCCCAACATGACGTCTAGTCTGTATCGCAACGCGTATTTTTCTGGGCGCAGTGCTCAGATTATTGCAAAGTGTGATTTCCCAGTAAGGTTATTTTTAAATCTGGCAAGTTGATTGCGTTCAAGAGATGTAAATCTATAATTCTTTAAATGACAATATAATATTTTACCAATGTTTTCTAATTTTAATTATTTAATTTGTGGTACTGACTTGACTGCCGGTTATTGGAGGGAAACGATTTCCTCAACATCAATGCCATAGTAAAACACTGTTTTTGGATATAAATATGAACTTGATAGAACTAAAAATGCATGCATTGTCTAACATAATGTCCTAGGAGTGTCATCTGATGGAGATTGTAAAAGGTTAGTGCATCATTTTAGCTGGTTTTATGGTTTTGGTGACCCTGTCTTTGAATTGACAAAACATTACACACAACTCTTGTAAATGTACTGTCCTAACATACTCTAAATGTATGCTTTCGCCGTAAAACCTTTTTGAAATCGTAAAACGTGGTTAGATTAAGGATATGTTTATCTTTCAAAGGGTGTAAAATAGTTGTATGTTTGAAAAATTTGAATTTTGACATTTATTTGGATTCAAATTTGCCGCTCTTGAAATGCACCTGCTGTTGATGGAGTGCACCACGGGTGGGACGCTTGCGTCCCACCTAGCCCATAGAGGTTAAAACATGTTGGTATTACAGACTCAGTCAGGGAGAGGTTAAAAATGTCAGTGAAGACACTTGCCAGTTGGTCCACGCATGCTTGGAATAGACGTCCTGGTAATTCGTCTGGCCCGCGGCTTTGTGAATGTTGACCTGTTTATAAAGGTCTTGCTCACATCAGCTATGGAGAGCGTGCTCTCATGCATGCTCCAGTGTTGCTTGCCTCGAAGCAAACATTAAAAAAGGCATTTAGCTCATCTGGTAGGCTCACGTCACTTCGCAGCTCGGTTTCCCTTGGTAGTCCGCTATAGTTTAAGCCCTGCCACGTCGGATTCAATCTTTGTCCTGTATTGCCCCTCTGCCCGTTTGATGGTTCGTCTGGGGGCATAGCGGGATATCTTATAAGTGTCTGGAATAGTGTGCCACTCATTGAAAGCGGCAGCTCTAGCCTTTAGCTTGGTGCAGATATTGCCTGTAATCCATGGCTTCTGGTTGGGATATCTATGTACGGTAACTAAAGGGACAATTTAGTCGTCGATGCACTTATTGATGAAGCCAATGACTGATGTGGTGTACTCAATGGCATAGGAAGAATCCCGGAACATATTCCAGTCTGTGCTAGCAAAACAGTCCTGTAGCATAGCAGCCATGTCATCTGACCACTTACGTATTGAGCAAGTCACTGGTACTTCCTGCTTTAGTTTTTGCTTGTAAGGAAGAATCATGCGTATGGAATTATGGTCAGATTTGCCAGATGGAGGGCGAGGGAGAGCTTTGAATGAGTCTGTGCGTGGAGTAAAGGTGGTCTAGAGTTTTTTTTTCTCCATCTGGTTGCACATGTGGCTTGCTGGTAGAAATGAGGTAAAACAAATTTAAGGTCGCATGCATTAAAGTCACCGGCCACTAGAGGCACCTCTTCTGGATGAGCATTTTCTTGTTTGCTTATACAGCTCATTGAGTGCGGTCTTCGTGCCAGCATCAGTTTGGTGGTAAATAGACGGATACAAATAATATAGACGAGAAACCTCCTGGTAAATAGTGTGGTCTACAGCTTATCATGAGGTATTCTACCTCAGGGAAGCAATACCTCGACTTCTTTAATATTAGACAAGCAGTTATTGACAAGTAGGCACACCCACACTCATCTTAACAGACGTAGCTGCTCTGTCCTGCCGATGCACGGAGAAGACAGCCAGCTTTATATTATCTGTGTCGTCGTTTAACCACGTTTCGGTATAACATAAGACATGACCTTTTTTTTACTTTTAACAATGTGAAGAAACTTTGTTGCTCCTTGCTGAAACAAGCAAACAAGTCTTCAGTTGCCTAGGCAACTGTCCCCACAATGCAGCACACAGAAATAGAATGAATTGAATGGGACTGGAACCTCTAACGGTGGCAATTTGACTGGTAAATTCATGGGTACAATTGCCATCTGGTATTGTGATTGAATAATTTCAATGGTAATGTAGAATGTTCATTCAAATGTTACCTGATGTGAGGCTCCTGGAATGGAATGTATTTTTTGTAATGTCAGTTGAATCAACAAATCACAGCACATATTTTACTTCCTGCTTTGCTCCTATGGGTACAATTGCAATGGAAGCTACTCCACCCATTATGCCATAATCAACTTCAATGGGGATGCCCGTTCTATTTCAATTGCAGCACATGCAGTCAGGAGCAGAGGACAAAAGATGCATATAAAAACTTGTTTTTTTGCTATATGAATGGTTATTACGGTGATCACGGTCATTAGGCTGGCCAATCACCGTCATTTCAAATTCCATGACCTGCACTGTTATTCCTTAATTAACATCCACACCACACACTATATCAACAATGCAAGTCCATCTAGCTCACAGAATAATTACCCATTTTTTTCCTCTTTGCTACAGGAAAAGCATCACTGCTGGTTGGCAAGTGCTTCTGGCCTTGGTTGGGTGCTTGTAGATTCCTTCCATTTAAACCTGTGATGAAATGGAACATTTGTTATACAAATTAAGGAAAATTACCAAAACTAAGGATTTCAGTCTATTTTCAAATGTTTGACAAAAACAACCTTGTCAGGGATTTGTCTGATAAAGAAACATGGAAAACAAATAACTGGGTTAACACTTACAGGTGGAATATTCATAAGTAATTAATGTACTGTTTAGGTTATACAATTCAGACATGCATGACAGAAAAACACAGTACCATTACATTAACAGATCATATGGCAACTTACAGCACGTTCGGAAAGTATTCAGACCCCTTGACTTTTTCCAGTCTTATTCTAAAATGTATTAAATCTCCCCCCCCCCCCCCCCCCCCCTAAATCTACACACAATACCCCATAATGACAAAGCAAAAACAGGTTGACATTTTTGCAAATTTATAAAAAACGGGGGAAAAATAATCACATTTACATAAGTATTCAGACCCATTACTCACTCCTTTGTTGAACTACTCCAATTTGCATACCGGACCAACGGATCCACAGATGACACAATCTATTGCACACCACACTGCCATTACCCACCTGGACAAAAAGTCAAAATGCTGTTCATTGACTACAGCTCAGCATTCAACAACATGGTGCCCTTCAAGCTCAGGACCCTGGCACTGAACACCTTCCACTGTAACTGGATCCTGGATTTCCTGACGGGCCGCCCCCCAGTTGGTGAGGGTAGGCAACATCCGCCACGCTGACAATCAGCACAGGGCCCTTCAGGGGTGTGTGCTTAGTCCCCTCCTGTACTGTTCACCCACAACAAACAACAACAAAAAAATATCACAAGTATTCAGACCCTTACTCAGTACTCTGTTGAAGCACCTTTGGCAGCGATTACAGCCTCGAGTCTTCTTGGATATGACGCTACAAGCTTGGCACACCTGTATTTGGGGAGTTTCTCCCATTCTTCTCTGCAGATCGTCTCAAGCTCTGTCAGGTTGGATGAGGAGCGTTACTGCACAGCCATTTTCAGGTCTCTCCAGAGACGTTTGATCAGGTTCAAGTCCGGGCTCTGGCTGGGCCACTCAAGGACATTCAAAGACTTGTCCCGAAGCCACTCCTGCGTTGTCTTGGCTATGTGTTTATGGTCATTGTCCTGTTGGAAGGTGAACCGTCGCCCCAGTTGGAGGTCCTGAGCGCTCTGGAGCAGGTTTTCATTAAGGATCTCTGCTCTCTTCATCTTTCCCCACAATCCGGACTAGTCTCCCTGCAGCTGAAAAACATCCCCACAGCATGATGCTGCCACCACCATGCTTCACTGTAGGGATGGTGTCAGGTTTCCTCCAGATGTGACGCTTAGCATTCAGGCCAAAGAGTTCAACCTTGATTTCATCAGACCAGAGAATCTTGTTTCTCATGGTCTGAGTCCTTTAGGTGCCTTTTGGAAAACTCCAAGCGGGCTGTCATGTGCCTTTTAATAAAGAGTGGCTTCTGTCTGGCCACTCTACCATATAGGCCTGATTGGTGGAGTGCTGCAGGGTCAACTGTGGGACCTTCTATAGACAGGTGTGTTCCTTTCCAAATCAAGTCCAATCAATTGAATTTACCACAGGTGGACTGGAATCAAGTTGTAGAAACATCAAGGATGATCAATAGAAACAGGATGCACCTGAGCTCAATTTTGAGTCATAGCAAAGGGTCTGAATACTTACGTAAATAAGGTATCTGCTTATTCTTTATAAATTTGGAAAAATTGATGAACTTGTTTTCACATTGTCATTATCTTTTGTGTTGTGTGTAAAAATATTTAATTTTAGAACCCAACAAAATCTGGAAAAAGTCAAGGGGTCTGAATATTTTCCAAATGCACTGTACATGAAGTTGTGGGATCAAGCTTGTAAGATTCTCATAATGGGCAGTTAGGTTTAATTCCAACACTCTCACACAATGCTGTTCATACCTGAAGCGAGGCTGGGGTTTTCAGTGGAGCGGGTTGCCATAGCTCTTACTGCAGGATGCCTGAGGCTAGCTATGGATCTCTGAGTGCCATAGGATTGAGGTTTCCTCAGGCCAGTGCTCGTCAGTTTCGATTCTATAAATTCAACAAATAAACAATTAGAGGTGATGACTGAGGGAATCAAACATAAAAGTATCACATGCTTTGTAAACAGGTGTAGAGTAACAGTGAAATGCTTTATTCCTGGCCCTTCCCAACAATGCAGAGAAAGAAAATAGAACAATAATAGAAAAGTAAAACATGTAATAAATACACAACGAATAACAATAACTTGGCAGTGCTTTTAGAAAGTATTCGGACTGCTTCCCTTATTTCACATTTTGTTACGTTACAGCCTTATAAAAAACAGAAATACCTTATTTACAACAGGTCCAATGAAGTTGTAGAAACATCTCATAGATGAGTGTCAACAATGGTGCCGGAGAAAGATGACCTTTTACGCGTCCCCAACCGATTGTGTTTTTTGTAACTTATTTTGTATTTAATGTTGCCGCTACCATCTCTTATGACCAAAAATAACTTCTGGACATCAGGACTGCGATTACTCACCACGGAGTGACAGAATCCTTTTTTCCCCCTTTAACGAGTCTGACGAGCCCAACGCGAATGAAATACTGCTTTCTCGGGAACAGGCCCAGATCCCCGTGATTTGCGTGAAGAGGCGGCGGAGAAAAGGGGCCAGAGGGCAGGCTGCCTTCTGAGAATTCGTATGCGATCGAATACAGCCCCACTTCCTTCCATTCTGCTAGCAAACATGCAATCTTTGGAGAATAAAGAAGATTAAACTACCAACAGGACATTCAAAACTGTAATATCTTATGCTCCACGGAGTCATGGCTGAACGACGACACAATCAATTATATGCTGTACCGGCAGGATAGAACAGCGGCGTCTGGTAAGACAAGGGGCGGCAGACTGTATATTTCTATAAATAACAGCTGGTGCACGATATCTAAGGAAGTCTCGAGCTATTGCTCGCCTGAGGTAGAGTATCTCATGATAAGCGGTAGATCACACTATCTACCTAGAGAGTACATCTGTATTTTTCAGAGCTGTCTACATACCACCACAGATTGAGGCTGGCACAAAGACAGCATTGAACAAGCCGTATTCCGCCATAAGAAAACACTCACCCAGAGGCGGAGCTCCAAGTAGCCTGGGCCTTTAATGCAGGGAAACTGTTTAATTAAACAGTTTAAAAACAGATTAAAAATCAGTTTAATCAAATTTATATCAGCATGTTAAATGTGCAACCAGAGGGACAAAAACTCTAGACAGCCTTCACTCCACACACAGAGAGTAGAGGTCGACCGATTAATCGGAATGGCCGATTAATTAGGGCAGATTTCAAGTTCACATAACAAATCGGTATTTTTGGCCACCGATTTGCCGTTTTTTTTTTTGTTCATCTAGGAAAGTCAGTTAAGAACACATTCTTATTTTCAATGACAGCCTAGGAATGGTGGGTTAACTGCCTTGTTCAGGGGCAGAACGACAGACTTTAACCTGTTAGGGCTAGGGGGCAGTATTGACACGGCTGGATAAAAAAAAAACATACCCGATTTAATCTGGTTACCACTCCTACCCAGTAACTAGAATATGCATATACTTATTACATATGGATAGAAAACACCCTACATTTTCTAAAACTGTTTGAATGGTGTCTGTGAGTATAACAGAACTCAAATGGCAGGTCAAAACCTGAGAGATTCCTTTACAGGAAGTGGCCTGTCTGACCATTTCTTGAACTTCTTTTCCATCTCTATCATTTACTAAGGATCTCTGCTCTAACGTGACACTTCCCACGTCGTCCATAGGCGCTCAGAGCCCGGGAAAAAACAGAATGTCGTCATTCCAGCCCCAGGCTGAAACACATTATCGCCTTTCTCAAGTGGCCAATCAAGGGACACTGGGCTTATGCGCGTGACCCCGACCGCCCCCGCCTTTGGGATTTTTTCCTCTGTTTGCCGAAAAGGAGATTCCCTGTCGGAATATTATCGCTTTTCTACGAGAAAAATGTCGTAAAAATTGATTTTAAACAGCGGTTGACATGCTTCGAAGTACGGTAATGGAATATTTAGAATTTTATTGTCACGAATTGCGCCATGCGCGTGACACTTCTTTACTATTTCGGATAGTGTCTGGAACGCACAAACAAAACGCCGCTATTCGGATATAACGATGGATTATTTTGGACCAAACCAACATTTGTTATTGAAGTAGCAGTCCTGGGTGTGCATTCTAACGAAGACAACAAAAGGTAATCAAACTTTTATAATAGTAAATATGATTATGGTGAGTGCTAAACTTGCCGGGTGTCTAAATAGCGAGCCCGTGATGCCTGGGCTATGTACTTAGAATATTGCAAAATGTGCTTTCACCAAAAAGCTATTTTAAAATCGGACATATCGAGTGCATAGAGGAGGTCTGTATCTATAATTCTTAAAATAATTGTTATGCTTTTTGTGAACGTTTATCGTGAGTAATTTAGTAAAATGTTAGCGAATTCCCCGGAAGTTTGCGGGGGGTATGCTAGTTCTGAACGTCACATGCTAATGTAAAAAGCTGGTTTTTGATATAAATATGAACTTGATTGAACAAAACATGCATGTATTGTATAACATAATGTCCTAGGGTTGTCATCTGATGAAGATAATCAAAGGTGAGTGCTGCATTTAGCTGTCTTCTGGGTTTTGGTGACATATGCTGGCTTGAAAAATGGGTGTCTGATTATTTCTGGCTTGGTACTCTGCTGACATAATCTAATGTTTTGCTTTCGTTGTAAAGCCTTTTTGAAATCGGACAGTGTGGTTAGATTAACGAGAGTCTTGTCTTTAAATGGCTGTAAAATAGTCATATGTTTGAGAAATTGAAGTAATAGGATTTTTAAGGTTTTGAAAATCGCGCCACAGGCTGGCAGTGGCTGTTACGTAGGTGGGACGCAACCGTCCCACCTAGCCCATAGAGGTTAACCTTGTCAGCTTGGGGATTCAATCTTGCGGTAAACTAGTCCAACGCTCTTACCACCTGCTTTACATTGCACTCCACGAGGAGCCTGCCTGTTACGCGAATGCAGTAAGAACTCATACATTTTTAAACCTGCATATTTAGTTAATATTGACTGCGAACATGAATTTCTTTCAACTAGGGAAAATGTGTCACTTCTCTTGCAACAGTCATGGTATATGCAGCAGTTTGGGCCGCCTGGCACGTTGAACTAATTTGCCAGAATTTTACGTAATTATGACATAACATTGAAGGTTGTGCAATGTAACAGGAATATTTAGACTTATGGATGCCACCCGTTAGATAAAATACAGAACGGTTCTGTATTTCACTGAAAGAATAAACATGATAGTTTCCGGATTCGACCATACTAATGACCTAAGGCTCGGGTTTGTGTATTATGTTATAATTAAGTCTATGATTTGATAGAGCAGTCTGACTGAGCGATGGTAGGGTGCAGCAGGCTCATAAGCATTCATTCAAAACAGCACTTTTGTGCATTTGCCAGCAACTCTTCGCAATGCATTGCGCTGTTTATGACTTCAAGCCTGTCAACTCCCAAGATTAGGCTGGTGTAACCGATGTGAAATGGCTAGCTAGTTAGCGGGTGCGCGCTAATAGCGTTTCAAACTTCACTCGCTCTGAGACTTGGAGTAGTTGTTTCCCTTGCTCTGCATGGGTAACGCTGCTTCGAAGGTGGCTGTTGTCGATGTGTTCCTGGTTTGAGCCCAGGTAGGAGCGAGGAGAGGGACAGAAGCTATACTGTTACACAGGCAATACTAAAGTGCCTATAAGAACATCCAATAGTAAAAGGTATATGAAATACAAATCGTAGAGGGAGAAATAGTCCTATAATTCCTATAATAAACTACAACCTAAAACTTCATACCTGGGAATATTGAAGACTCATGTTAAAAGGAACCACCAGCTTTCATATGTTCTCATGTTCTGAGCAAGGAACTTAAACGTTAGCTTTCTTACATGGCACATAATGCACTTTTACTTTCTTCTCCAACACTTTGTTTTGCATTATTTAAACCAAATTGAACATGTTTCATTATTTATTTGAGGCTAAATTGATTTTATTGATGTATAATATCAAGTTAAAATAAGTGTTCATTCAGTATTGTTGTAATTGTCATTATTACAAAATATAAAAAAATAAATCGGTATCAGTCTATAATTTTAATGGTAGGTTTATTTGAACAGTGAGAGACAGAATAACAACCAAAAAATCCAGAAAAACGCATGTAAAAAAGGTTATAAAATGATTTGCATTTTAATGAGGGAAATAAGTATTTGACCCCTCTGCAAAACATGACTTAGTACTTGGTGGCAAAACCCTTGTTGGCAATCACAGAAGTCAGACGTTTCTTGCAGTTGGCCACAAGGTTTGCACACATCTCAGGAGGGATTTTGTCCAACACCTCTTTGCAGATCTTCTCCAAGTCATTAAGGTTTCGAGGCTGACGTTTGGCAACTCCAACCTTCAGCTCCCTCCACAGATTTTCTATGGGATAAAGGTCTGGAGACTGGCTAGGCCACCCCAGGACCTTAATGTGCTTCTTCTTGAGCCACTCCTTTGTTGCCTTGGCCGTGTGTTTTGGGTCATTGTCATGCTGGAATACCCATCCACGACCCATTTTCAATGCCCTGGCTGAGGGAAGGAGGTTCTCACCCAAGATTTGACGGTACACAGCCCCGTCCATTGTCCCTTTGATGCGGTGAAGTTGTCCTGTCCCCTTAGCAGAAAAACACCCCTAAAGCATAATGTTTCCACCTCCATGTTTGACGGTGAAGATGGTGTTCTTGGGGTCATAGGCAGCATTCCTCCTCCTCCAAACTCAGCGAGTTGAGTTGATGCCAAAGAGCTCCATTTTGGTCTCATCTAACCACAACACTTTCACCCAGTTGTCCTCTGAATCATTCAGATGTTTATTGGCAAACTTCAGACGGGCATGTGTATTTATTCTTGAGCAGGGGGACCTTGCGGGCGCTGCAGGATTTCAGTCCTTCACGGCGTAGTGTTACACCAATTGTTTTCTTGGTGACTATGGTCCCAGTTGCCTTGAGATCATTGACAAGATCCTCCCGTGTAGTTCTGGGCTGATTCCTCGTTCTCATGATCATTGCAACTCCACGAGGTGAGATCTTGCAAGGAGCCCCAGGGATATTGACAGTTCTTTTGTGTTTCTTCCATTTGCGAATAATCGCACCAAATGTTGTCACCTTCTCACCAAGCTGCTTGGCGATGGTCTTGTAACCCATTCCAGCCTTGTGTAGGTCTACAATCTTGTCCCCGACATCCTTGGAGAGCTCTTTGGTCTTGGCCATGGTGGAGAGTTTGGAATCTGATTGATTGCTTGCTTCTGTGGACAGGTGTCTTTTTTTACAGGTAACAAGCTGCGGTTAGGAGCACTCCCTTTAAGAGTGTGCTCCTAATTTCAGCTCGTTACCTGTATAAAAAGACACCTGGGAGCCAGAAATCTTTCTAATTAAGAGGGGCTCAAATACTTATTTCCCTCATTAAAATGCAAATCAATTTATAACATTTGCCATGCTTTTTATGGATATTTTTTTGTTATTCTGTCTCTCACTGTTCAAATAAACCTACCATTAAAATAATAGACTGATCCTTTCTTTGTCAGTGGGCAAACATACAAAATCAGCAGGGGATCAAATACTACTCCTCCCCCCCCCCCCCCCCCCCCCCCCCTCTGTACATACCCCAACCAGAAGACATGGATTACAGGCAAAAGCCACACTGAGCTAAAGGCTAGAGCTGCCACTTTCAAGGAGCGGGACTCTAACCCGGAAGCTTATAAGAAACCCGCTACGCTCTGACGAACCATCAAACAGGCAAAGCATCAATACAGGACTAAGATCAAATCGTACTACACCGGTTCCAAGCTTACCAAACGAGCTTAACTACTTCTACACTCGCTTTGAGGAAAATAAACACTGAAACATGCATGAGAGCACCAGCTGTTCCCGGAAGGCTGATCACGCTCTCCGCAGCCGATGTGAGTAAGACCTTTAAACAGGTCAATATTCACAAGGCCGCAGGCCAGACGGAATACCAGGACATGTCCTGCGAGCATGCGCTGACCAACTAGCAAGTGTCTCCACTGACATTTTCAACCTCTCCCTGTCCGAGTCTGTAATACCAACATGTCATAAGCAGACCACCATAGTGCCTGTGCCCAAGAACACCAAGGTAACCTGCCTAAATGATTACCGACCTGTAGCACTCACGTCTGTAGACATGAAGTGCTTTGAAAGGTTGGTCATGGCTCACATCAACACCATTATCCAGGAAACCCTAGACCCACTCCAATTTGCATACCGCCCAAAAAGATCCACAGACAATGCCGTCTATTGCACTCAACACTGCCCTTTCCCACCTGGACAAAAGGAACACCTATGTGAGAATGCTATTCATTGACTACAGCTCAGTATTATACACCATAGTGCCCTCAAAGCTCATCAATAAGCTAAGGACCCTGGGACTAAACACCTCTCTCTGCAACTGGATTCTGGACTTCCTGACGGGGTCGCCCCCAGGTGGTAAGGGTAGGTAACACATCCGCCACGCTGATCCTCAACACAGGGGTCCCTCAGGGGTGCGTGGTCAGTCCCCTCCTGTACTCCCTGTTCACTTGACTGCATGGCCAGGCACGACTCCAACACCATCATTAAGTTTGCCGATGACAACAGTGGTAGGCCTGATCACTGACAAGACAGCCTACAGGAAGAAGGTCTGAGACCTGGCCGTGTGGTGCCAGGACAACAACCTCTCCCTCAACGTGATCAAGACAAAGGAGATGATTGTGGACTACAGGAAAATGAGGACCGAGCACACCCCCATTCTCATCGATAGGGCTGTAGTGGAGCAGGTTGAGAGCTTCAAGTTCCTTGGTGTCCACATCAACAACAAACTAACATGGTCCAAGCACACCAAGACAAGTTGTGAAGAGGACAAGACAAAACCTACTCCCCCTCACGAGACTGAAAAGATTTGGCATGGGTCCTCAGATCCTCGAAAGGTTCTACAGCTGCACCATCGAGAGCATCCAGACTGGTTGCAGCACTGCCTGGTATGACAACTGCTCGGCCTCCAACCGTAAGGCACTACAGAGGGTAATGCGAACAGCCCAGTACAAAACTGGGGCCAAAATCCAGGACTTCTATACCAGGCAGTGTCAGAGAAAGGCCTAAAAATTGTCAAACACTCCAGCCACCCTAGTCATAGACTGTTCTCTCTGCTTACCGGAGCGCCAAGTCTAGGTCCAAGAGGCTTCTAAACAGCTTCTACCCCCAACCCATAAGACTCCTGAACATCTAATGAAATGGCTACCCAGACTATTTGCATTGCGCTCCCCCTCACCGCAACGCTGTTGTTATCATCTATGCATAGTCACATTAATAACTCTACCTATATGTACATATTAACCAGTGCCCCCGCACATTGACTCTGTTCTGGTACCCTCCTGTATATAATCTCACTATTGTTATTTGCATCTAAGCTCAATTTCGAAGTCTCATAGCAAGGGTCTAAATACTTATGTAAATAAGGTGTTTTTTGTTTTGCAATAAATGTGCAAAAATGTCTAAACCTGTTTTCGCTTTGTCATGAGATAGTGTGTAGATTGATTGACTTTATTAATTTAAGCCATTTTAGAATAAGGCTGTAACAAAATGTGGAAAAAGTCCAGGGGTCTGAATACTTTCCGAACGCACTGAGTGTGTGCGTGTGTAAAGACGTAAATCTTAAATTGTATCTCTTGATTCTTCACCGCCGCCTCCTTCCATAGAACCTTTTTATCAAATGCGTTTGAGAAAGAGGATGTAAGGAATCAGGGAAGTATGATTGAGATTCCCTTTAGGCTGTCTCAGTACTCTAAAATGGCTTCTTCTCCTCATATCCTTTCCTTCATGAACATATAGGTAAAAGGAAAAGATACGTTTCCACTATATTGCTTTCACCTGCCATGTTCTGCTAAATCAGTAATCAGCAGAGGGTAGGATACGAGGAAAGGTTTAAACTTTGAGAGAGCCATACATACTCAACAGATTAAAAGGAACAGCTGCTCACCTGCAATTGTGCTACACCTACTACTGGAAGTTTTATCTGTCGAGACCTAGGAGAGAAATGGAGGAAAATAACTGACTGGATAGCCTTGTACAATCTGTTGATTCAATCTTACTAAATACAGTGGATGGATTGGTAGAGGATAATATCAAACTCATAAATATAGCCTTCATATTAAAATGTTTAGAATTTTTAAATATACCCTTTGATGTAAGCACACTTGCATTCCCCATAGCCTACCTGCTGAGAAACAGTGACCGCAGCATGTCCCGAGGCATCTGCTTGTGTTTTGCGTCTTGTGCTGGGTATGGCAGAGGATGGCTCCGAGGGGGCTGAAGCCACGGGGGCTGTCTTGGTCTTTGGTGGGCAAGTCAGTGATGGAAGCTGGGACACAGATCTCAGTGGGGGTAGCAGTGATTTGGGATTAGAGGGGACACTCGTGGGCTGAAGGAACGTCTTCCTATAAATGGCGAGTTTAGAGACAGCAGGTGGTTTGGCTGGTTTTGGCAGGGAGCCCGAAGATAACATTTTCCACACATCTGAGGGTCTCTCTGGTTTCCTTAAAGCCTTAGATGTACCCATGGGAGTGGATGTGAGCAGAAAGTTGGGACCAAACGCCAGGGTGTCGTCCAAGGTGAAGGGGTCACCATCTCTCCCGGACGGGCCTGGTTGGGACTGTACCGTATGTGCACAGACATCGACTTCAGAACTTTTTGTTGGTTCGTGGTCAGTTTGAAAAGGGGGGCGTGAATTGCCAACAATGGTCACTGGCTCAGTGGCTGCATTTAAATGAGGGTTAGTTTGAAAGGTATTGTTTAGAGGTTGTTTGGTACCATCATAAGTCTCTTGCTCAGTGGTTGCATTGAACTTCATAGTAGGGCAAGCTTCAAAAGTGTCTTTCAGTGGCCTACTAATCTCCACAGACTCCAGCGCAGTAGTTGTGACACTGGGCTCGGTAAGGACCATAGTGGAGTTGGTCCCAGTTTCGGGCTCCAGTGTTGGTCCAACCATAAGTTCCACAGTGCCGTTCACACTCTTGTCAACATCTGGTTCCTTGTGTGATGATGAGGACAATGGCACCGTATAGGACGCAGACATCTCACTATCAGGGCAAATTATGTGTGTGACATTAGCATTTGAGAGACAGGAAGAGGTAACACTTGAATTTCGGACCACAGCAGACATGGCAACCTTGGTGGTCAGGTTCTGTACCTTATGTTCTAAGGAATGCAGACTTTCTTTGCTGCCCTCAAATGCAGATATGTCATGTGTGCCCTCCAGGGAAGCTTTGTAACAGCTATTGATTGATATAGTCTCCCCGAGAGCTGTTGGTGCAGGACTTCCCTGCAAACTGAGACTAAAATTAGAGCCCCTTGGCAAATCTGTATTTGCATCCTCTGGTTTAGTGAAACTCTCTTTCATAGAAACGCAAGTCTCCGGAGGTGTGTGTGACAAATCCATTGTAGAGCTGCCCCCCTTGGGCTCCACCACAATAGGCAAAAAGCAGGAGTCTATAGTGTCCTCAAATAAACTTTCTCCAGTGCAGTTCGGGAAAGATTCATCTTCAAGCCTGAAGGTCTTTGAGGCATGCATGGGACTCAAAATTGGGGAGTAGGACTTCTGCCTGTTGAATCCCAGATGGATGGGTTTTAAAATAGGGATGATCATGGTTCTTGGGTTAGAGGACCACCGCTTGGCTCCGGGCTCCCCACTGATACCACTGTGCTGTGATGATGTAGATGAAAGACAGCTGTCTGAGAGAGGTGAAGTTTCTCCACTTACAACACTAGGGTCTGGCAGAGTCTCCATCTGGAGTGACATACTGGAGACGTCTGTATTTGGCCCGGGGCACTCAAGGTGGATAGTTGGACAATTCAGTTGAGCTGTCTGACTGGTCATCTCTGGGCTGCTTTCAGACTGAATGGGATCTTCCTTACAAATTGGTTGCTTAACTTAGCATCAATAGGCCTGACATCAGTGGAATGGGACTAATTGACACTGCTGGTGTCTCTTAGGGTACTTCTTTGCTCCACAGAGCCAGGTGGCAGATTCCGTGCTTTATGCTTCAAAGCAGAAACATGTGTGACCCCAGAGATCAATGGCAGTGAGGTTCAGATTGTCCTCGTCAGTGGCCTGTAGGGTAGAAATAGAAATTCCCATAATCAAATCAATGTACAAACAAAATTAGATATGCCCAACAGGCAATGGCTGCAGCTATGACTAAATTAACCATAATAGGATAGACCCAATATGGAACAAATGGGAGGAACGGGGGCTAAATGTAGAGTTTATATGGATAACATTCAAGTTAATAGTTTTCAATACTCGTAGATTAAATATAGTTTTTACATCTAAATAATAATCACATTACAGATCAAGCTGTAAAACTTTACATGACACCAATGTTTGCTTTGTAGCACCTACAGATGAAACATTATGCATCTTAAAGGGGACTGGAAACACTAAGTAATCCTAATTAAAGAGATTTATTCAATCCACTAACGTTAAACATGTGCATTTAACATAGAACCATCTCCATTTTTCAGATTTTGATCTTGAACAATGTTTATTAACGATATGGGTAGCACAATCTTGTCAGGATTTACCAAATGTTTTGTTTTGGCAGGGAGACAAAGTGAATGCTGCCACAGGGAGGCACCTCACCTCCACCGGACCTGAAAGGTTTCTCACAACTTTGACAGCTCTGCCATTGAGATAACAATATGAAGGTAAGAAACTGTATACAATTCGTTATTTAGATTTGGTAATTATAATATACTGAACAAAAATAAAACATGTAAAGTGTTGGTCCTATGTCAAAAAGATAATTTTTTACATCCCTGATAGTGAGCATTTCTCATTTGCCAAGAATCCAGCCATCTGACAGGTGTGGCACATCAAGAAGCATGATCATTAGACAGGTGCACCAGATGTCTCAAGTTGAGGGAGTGTGCAATTGGCATGTTGACTGTAGTAATGTCCACCAGAGTGGTTGCCAGAGAATTTAATGTTAATTTCTCTACCATAAACCACCTCCAAATTTGTTTTAGAGAATTTGGCAGTACATCCAACCAGCCTCACCAACCGCAGACCATGTGTACTCACACCAGCACAGGGCATCCGCATCCAGCTTCTTCATCTGTGGGATGGTCTGAGAACAACCACCCAGCCAGCTGATGAAACTGTAAACAATTCCTGGAATCTGAAAATGTCCCAGTTCTTTCATGGCCTGCATACTCAGACATGTCACCCATTGATCATGTTACGGATGCTCTGGAACGACATGTACGACAGCGTGTGCCAGTTCCCGCAAATATAAAGCTACTTCCCACAGCAATTGAAGAGTGGGATAGCATACCACAGGCCAAAATCAACAGCATGCTGAAGTCTATGCAAAGGAGATGTGTCAAGCTGAATGAGGCAAATGGCGGTCACACCAGATACGGACTGGTTTTCTGATCCCCATTCCTACAGTTTTTAAGTATCTGTGACTAATGGATGCTTATCAGCAATCCTAATCATGTGAAATCCATATTTGAGCTTCTACTTTTAAAAATCCACCTTTCCAAAAACAAGTCTCTTACCCATTACCGCTTGCAATAAACCACCTTCAGCCCCCAGCTGTGCCCTGGACACCATATGTGAATTGATTGTCCCCCTCATCTATCTTCAGAGATCGTGCCATTAGGTGACCTAAACTGGGACATGCTTAACACCGCGGCTATCCTACAATCTAAGCTTGATGCCCTCAATCTCACAAATTATAAAATGAACCTACCAGGTACAACAAAAAATCTGTAAACACAGGCACCCTCATAGATATCATCCAAACCAACCAGCCCACCAAATACACCTCTGCTGTCTTCAACCAGGATCTCAGCGATCACTGCCACATTGCCTGTGTCCGTAATGGGTCTGCGGTCAAACGACCACCCCTCATCGCTGTCAAACGCTCCCTAAAACACTTCAGCGAGAAGGCCTTTCTAAATCGACCTGGCCCGGGTATCCTGGAAGGACATTGACCTCATTCCGTCAGTAGAGGATGCCTGGTTCATATTTAAAAGTGCTTTCCTCACCATCTTAAATAGGCATGCCCCATTCCAAAGAATTTTTGAACCAGGAACAGATATCGCCCTTGGTTCACTCCAGACCTGACTACCCTTGACCAGCACAAAAACATCCTGTGGCGTATTGCATTGGCATCGAATAGACCCCGCGATATGCAACTTTTCAGGGAAGTTAGGAACCAATATACACAGGCAGTTGGGAAAGCAAAGGCTATCTTTTTCAAACAGAAATGTTCATCCTGTAGCACGAACTCCAAAAAGTTCTGGGACGCTGTAAAGTCCATGGAGAATAAGAGCACCTCCTCCCAGCTGCCCACTGCACTGAGGCTAGGAAACACTGTCACCACCGATAATCGAGAATTTCAAGAAGCATTTTTCTACAGCTGGCCATGCTTTCCACCTGGCTACCCCAGACAACAGCCCTGCACCCCCCACAGCAACTTGCCCAAGCCTCCCCCTTTTCTCCTTCACCCAAATAGCTGATGTTCTGAAAGAGCTGCAAAATCTGGACCCCTACAAATTAGCCGGGCTAGACAATCCGTACCCTCTCTTTCTAAAATTATCCGCCACAACTGTTGCAATCCCTATTACTAGCCTCTTCAACCTCTTTCGTACCGTCTGAGATCCCCAAAGATTGGAAAGCTGCCGCGGTCATCCCCCCTCTTCAAAGGCGGAGACAGTCTAGACCCAAACTGTTACAGACCTATAGCCATCCTACCCTGCCTTTCTAAGGTCTTTGAAAGTTAAGTTAACAAACAGATCACCGACCATTTCGAATCCCACCGTACCTTCTCCGCTACGCAATCTGGTTTCCGAGCTGGTCATGGGTGCACCTCAGCCACGCTCAAGGTCCTAAACGATATAACCACCATCGACCTGGCCAAGGCTTTCGACTCTGTCAATCACCGCATTCTTATCGGCAGACCCAACAGCCTTGGTTTCTCAAATGACTGCTTCGTCCGGTTCGCCAACTACTTCTCAGACAGAGTTCAGTGTGTCAAATCGGAGGGCCTGTTGTCCGGACCTCTGGCAGTCTATGGGGGTGCCACAGGGTTCAATCTTCGGGCCGACTCTCTGTATACATCAATGATGCTGGTGATTCTCTTATCCACCGCTACGCAGACGACACCCTTCTGTATACTTCTGGCCCTTCTTTGGACATGGTGTTAACTAACCTCCAGATGAGCTTCAATGCCATACAACTCTCCTTCTGTGGCCTCCAACTGCTCTTAAATGCAAGTAAAACTAAATGCATGCTCTTCAACCGATCGCTGCCCGCACCTGCCCGCCCATCCAGCGTCACTACTCTGGACGGTTCTGACTTAAAATATGTGGACAACTACAAATGCCAGGGATCAGCTCGCTAGAAGAGAGGGCTGCTGCAGTCTGGTTAGACTGTAGACGCCTTCCAGACTCATATTAAGCATCTCCAATCCAAAATGTAATCTAGAATCGGCTTCCTATTTCGCAAAACAAAGCAGCCTTCACTCATGCTGCCAAACATAACCTCATAAAACGGACTATCCTACTGATCCCTGACTTCGGCAATGTAATTTACAAAATGGCCTCCAACACACTACTCAGCAAATTGGATGCAGTCTATCACAGTGCCATCCGTTTTGTCACCAAAGCCACATACACTACCCACCACTGCGACCTGTATGCTCTCGTTGGCTGGCCCTCGCTTCATATTCGTCACCAAACACACTGGGTCCAGGTCATCTATAAGTCTTTGCTAGGTGAAGCCCAGCCTCAGCTCACGAACTGCAAAAATCACTGCAGCTGGAGACTCATATCTCCCTCACTAGCTTTAAGCACCAGCTGTCAGAGCAGCTCACAGATCACTGCACATAGCCCATCTGTAAATAGCCCACCTCATCCCCATATTATAAAAATATATTTATTTTAGGGCCTAATGAATTTGTCAATTGAGTGATTTCCTTATATGAACTGTAACATCTTTGAAATTGTTGCATGTTCCATTTCTATTTTTGTTCAGTGTATTACATTTTAGAGTATTTTCTGTCTCCAATTGAGGAGTCTGAAATTATCAAAAGTTAACAAGCCGAGTAAGCAGTCTGCCAAAATGAGGCAAGGTCGCTAGCAAAGCTAACATTTGCTACTTGATTTAGCGCGTGTCGTCGTCTTTATGTTTAACTGTACAAAATTAAACGTTTATATTGACAATTCGAAGAGCATTCGTCATTAGGTAGGCTATTATTAGATAGAGCTAAAACGAACTGGCTAGGGAGTCGATAAGTAGCTAGCTCGCTAGAAGAGAGGGCTGCTGCAGGATTGATAACGTTATTTTACCAGTAAAATGTAGCTTTTAGAATGTACCTTTTAATGTGGCACAACCTGTCATGTTTTCATCAGATTACTTCAAAATGATTGTGATTCAAATGATTCAATTGTCTTGTAGCCTGAATTGATGTGTCCACTGCTGTCCGTGCGCAACTTGGCCATACATCTATACTTTGGCGAAACGTTGGTGTTCTCATCAAACCACACACTTTCAAGTCCATTTGCTCTTTTTTCATGTAGTGATGATAAATAATGGTGTAATAGCCTACAGCTTTCTTGGCATTTAGTTTTAATGACATTGTCGGCCGATAACGATATTCTCCTTGCCCCCCCAAAAAAACGACACTGATACCGATAACCGACATTTACAATTTTAGCTGCCTTTTAAGCATTCCTCGTAAGTTAAATAGTTACACACACACACACACAGAGCAGTCTAAGGCACTGCATCTCAGTGCAAGAGGTGTCACTACAGTCCCTGGTTCGAATCCAGGCTGTATCACATCCGTCCGTTTTTGGGAGTCCCATAGGGTGGCACACAATTGGCCCAGCGTCATCCGGGTTTGGCCGGGGTAGGCCGTCATTGTAAATAAGAATTTGTTCTTAACCGACTTGCCTGGTTAAATAATAGGTTACACACCAAAAAGTTTTGGCATTACGAATGTCCCCATTAACAGTAAACAATCAAAACCCATTTCTTTCACATACTTGCTGTGCTGTTTCGTTGCTCATTTGTTTAGTCGTTTCATTCTCAACCAGGATTTCTTTGGAACGCTGTTTGGGTCTTTGCATGTCAAAAATATACTATTTAACACGTCAATTAAGCTTGTTGACCAATCAGGACCTGAATATGACTGCACATCACATAATTGAACACGTTCATACATTTTTTACGTAGTTATTACACTATCACTCGTATTTCATACGTCACATTGATTCATCGATACGTATGCCATGATGCTGGTAAAGTTGTCTCGTGCACCTACAGTGGTGGTCATAATTTTTTTTTTTTTTTTTAAAGCTAGCTCGCTCATGGATGCAAACACTGTTCTTCACCAAAAACGACAATCCGTTTCAGTAACTATAGCTAGGTGTCATCTAAAATAACCCTAATTTATAAGACAGTTCTTATTTGATTAATGGTGGTCCGACCCATCTATGTGAAGCTAGCCACAATAAGGATTAGCCACAACAGTCGACTTTGCGGTTAGCCTTCAAAATAAAAATATGACTATTCTACTATTTGTAGTCATTTGCATCACTGTCAATGACACTTACTTTGAAGGCAAACTGCAAATTCCACTATTGTACCTAATCCTTTTTTGTGGCTAGCTTCACAAAACATAACCCGGTCAAGCCTCACTAGTCAGACGAAGCTAGCTGGCTGCTTATAACATTAGCTTTGGGCAACAGGGTTAAGTAGCTGGTCAGCTATTTATTTTCATGAACTTTAGTTCAATTTCAATAGGCGAACAACAAGTGGCAACCTAGCTAATGCCCACAAGGATTCCTAAATCATTGCTAAGAATAGTGAAAATGACTGCAGTTTCTACTGGTCATTGACATATTGGCACGTCGAGGGCCGGCAAACCGTGCCAATATATCCTCCAAACACTGACTTCTAGGGCATTTTCACTTTTATACAACGGGTTACCAACATAATCAAATAATGATTGACATTTTCATTCAAATGTTATTTTGATGAATTTATTCATACCATTTCATTCTTGCGCAATATATACAGTGGCAAGAAAACATATGTGAACCCTTTGGAATTAACTGGATTTATGCATAACTTGGTCATCAAATCTGATCGGAGCTTCATCTAAGTCACAATAATAGACAAACAGTGTGCTTAAACTAATACACAAATTGTATCTCTTGTCTATATTGAATACATTTAAACATTCACAGTGTAGGTTGGAAAAAGTATGTGAACCCCAAGGCTAATTACTTTTTCAAAAGCTAATTGGAGTCAGGAGTCAGCTAACCTGGAGTACAATCAATGAGACAAGATCGGAGATGTTGGTTCGAGCTGCCTTGCCCCATTAAAAACACACAAAATTTGAATTAGCTATTCACAAGAATCATTGCCTGATGTGAACCATGCCTCGAACAAACAAGATCTCAAAAGACCTGTTGACTTCCATAAAGCTGGAAAGGGTTACAAAAGTATCTCTAAAAGCCTTGGTGTTCATCAGTCCACGGTAAGAGAAATTGACTATAAATGTAGAAAGTTCAGCACTTTGCTACTCTCCCTAGGAGTGGGTGTCCTGCAAAGATGACTGAGGATTCTGCGATGTGCTCTTGTAATGAGGTTAAAAATCCTAGTGTCAGCTGAAGACTTACAGAAATCTCTGTAACATGCTAACATTGACGAGTTTGTTACGTAAAACACTAAACAAATATGGTGATCATGGGAGGACACCATGGAAGAAGCCACTGCTGTCTAAAAAAACATGGCTGCACGTCTGAAGTTTGCACCTGGATGTTCCAGGTGCAATATTCTGTGGACATATGAAACTACAGTTGAGTTGTTTGGAAGGAACACAACACTATGTGTGGAAAAAAGTGGCACACCACACCAACATCAAAACCTCATCCCAACTGTAAAGTATGGTGGAGGGAGCATCATGGTTTGGGACTGCCTCAGGGTCTGGACAGCTTGCTATCGTTGACGGGAAAATGAATTCCCAAGTTTATCAAGACATTTTGCAGGAGAATGTTAGGCTAACTGTCCTCCAATTGACGCTCAACAGAAGGTGGGTGATGCAACAGTACAACGGCCCAAAACACATAAGTAAATCAACAGAAGAAAATATGCCTTCTGGCCCAGTCAGTCCTGACTGCAACCTGATTGAGATGCTGTGGCATGACCTCGAGAGCAGTTCACACCAGACATCCAAAGAATATTGCTGAACTGAAACAGTTTTGTAAAGCGGTATGGTCCAAAATTCCTCCTGACCGTTGTGCATGTCCGATCGCAACTATAGAAAACATTTGGTTGAGGTTATTGCTGCCAAAGGAGGGTCAACCAGTTATTAAATCCAAGGGTTCACATACTTTCGCCACCCTGCACAGTGTGTTTAATAAAAACACAAAAACATATTGTTTCTGTTTTATTAGTTTAAGCAGACTGTCTATTGTTGTGACCTAGATGAAGATCAGATCAAAGTGTATGACCAATTTATGTAGAAATCCAGTTATATCCAAAGGGTTCACATACTTTTTCTTGCCACTGTAGTCCCTAAACAAAACTAGGTTTGCTACCCTAGCCGGCTGGCAACGTTCTTATTACTTGCTAGCCAGCCAACTACGGCTAACTTAGTCAAGTCAAACAGTGCAGACAGAACAACAGTAGCTGCATTTGTTTAAGCTGTTTTCTAGTGACATTTATTAGGATACACCCTGTTAGGGTTGAACTGGCTATTTGTATGCATAACCTTTATAATATACCGGGGAAGATATGCTACAATATTAAGTATATAAACTACGGATAAATCAACTGCTGAAGACAGGAAGAACGACACCCGGCGACAGGAAGTGCGTCACTAGGCTGGGACCAGCCTGCACGCCGACGATAGGAGGAGCAAGTTTAAACCACGCTCCTCCTCCCTCTGACAGGCCAGCATTGGGCAGGAACTATCACTGTCAGAGTATATAAGCGAGAACAATAGGTGTCGTTCTCTTCTCTGTTTGCCCTGCAAGGTATAACAGCGAGACCGTATATATACGAACCACCCATTTACCACACACGTGTTTGCATTAATTAAAGTACAAATAAATCAGAAGTTACTATGTGCTGACTATTTTGTTCTGATACCAGAAACGAATAGAAGCAACTTTAACAACCCGTAACAATGAGCTAATGAAGCACGATTTCGCCTGGCATAGAACATGTGCTCTCGTTTGGACACTGTTCAGAGGAGCTAGCCAACAGCACAGCTAACACTAACTTGAAACTGAAGCTGGAAAGACTGCAAACTAGCTGCAGTTCTTTTCGTTCTAATTTTTTTTACATGTCTATATCCACAAAAATGATGCCAACTGATTCATGATTTCGACTGGCTGAGAATCGCTGCCTGTCTCCCTCTCGTCCCGACCCCTACACGTTCATTACTATGGGACAGTCGAAGATTGAATATAGAAACAAATTCAATGTTGCAAATGTCAGAGACAGATGGAGATTTGTATAAATCTTACTACTGTTAAATGAAATGTTAGTCTAAAAGATGTGAGAATGTCTAGATGCTTTTTAGTGGAGATTAAGTTTATAATTTACCTGGCTGGGCCGATGAGACAGTGGATTGCGCAGTCAGATGTAACCAAGTAAATAGGCATTTTAACAGATTTAGCCGGTGGTAACTTTTGGAATAGACACCGGCTGGAATGCGCTTTTAACCAAATCTGCATTCAGGATTAGACCAACCCGTTGTATAATAACTATTATAAACTGGGTAGTTCGAGCCCTGAATGCTGATCAGGCCGTATACCACGGGTAAGACAAAGCATTTATTTTTACTGCTCTAATCAGTTTGGTAGCCAGTTTATACTAACAATAAGGCATCTGGGGGCTTTGTGGTATATGGCCAATATACCAGGGCTAAGGGCTGTATCCAGGCACTCCGCGTTGTGTCGCGATAAGAACAGCCTTTAGCGGTGGTATATTGGCCATATGCCACACCCCTCGTGCCTTATAGCTTAAGTAAAATGGTTTGCTAACGTTAGCAGCAGTATAGCTAATACCAAAATGAAACGTTTTAACCAATTTACCATCATCTTAGCTAGTGCAAGTTTTGCCAACGAAAGTACCCAGTGTTTTTTGATTAAGTAGCTGGGGGGGAAAAACAAACGAACTCACCCGTAGCAGACTTGCAATGTAGCCAAACCGTTGAGAATCAAAAATACCACCTCTGTTCTCATTGGACAGCACACATTCCAACCTATCGGGAAAATGGAACTGACGATTGCTTTTGTAACAGCTGGCCAGAATGTAGACTTCCTGTTTTCGATTCCGCCTTCAAAATAAAAGCTCGCGGTAAAAACAAAATGCTATATGATCTCATTGATAGAAAATCATCAATATATTTTAGCTGTTTCTATATTTATGCTAGTCTTGCTAACACCAGCCTCACTACGCCCTTAACTTCAGAGTCAGGAACGGCTGCTTTGTGTTAAACGAAGCCAGAGAGGTTCAACTCGGCGGAAAATCTGTCTCCCTCCAGCAGGTGACGTTTTTTCATTGTTTCGCCCACCAATGTAACGAGTTTTTTTTTGTGTGGAGATCAATGAGCGTGTCGAATTTGGTTAACAAAAAAATGTATGGCTTATTTGCTACGCGATGTTTACTTTATCAAATATAAGTAATGCTTAAGTAATATAAGTACAGTTGCTTCGATTGTACTGATATAAGTAGGACACTTGACAACTTAATAAAAAAATTGAAAAAACACTTAAAATCGGAGTTGTCTGGAGATGGCTATGCACATTCATGTCATGAGGCTCGTGGCATAGCATCTCTCTCTGTTTAATACCGGCGGTTGACGTCAACAACCCTCATCGAATACTTAAAAGTATTACAATAATGAAATGTATCTACTAATCCAAAGAAAGGATAGGCTGAAGCTAAACAGCCCACCCTGCCGATTTGTGAACAACGACATCGTTAGGGTGGAGAGACGTGTACTTGTCAGTATATCCATATTATTTGAGGAAGCTAATGTTAGCCAGGACACTAACCCTAGCCCCAAATGTAGCAGTAGTGACACAGAGACAGCAGCAGAGGAAATGGCTGATACTGACAGCTTTGAGGCTCAAAGTAGGTCGGTTTGATGGACAAGCATCATGGGAAGTGTTCAAAGCCAAGTTTGAGGTAGTGGCTGCAACTAACAGGTGGTCCACTACAGAGAGAGCAGTACAGTTGGCTATTTCACTGGAAGGGGAAGCACAGCGAGTACTATTGGAACTATCTGAACAGGAGATCCAGGATCCCCAGGCTATAGCAACTGCAATAGCACTGCAGTTTGGTCAGCCGGTGCCAGCCGTGGTTAAGGCATCAAAAGTTTGCTGAGTGAGTCCCGAAGCCCAGGTAGACATCAGTTGTTTATGCCGCTGAGGTTAGATATTTGGCATGGAAAGGATACCCCCAGTTCTCAGACAGCGTTGTCATGACCATGGTTACAGAGGCTTTTATCAAGGGGCTAACACCAGACAGACTCTGCAAACAGGTCCGCCTTAGTGTATCAGAGACGCTAACGAAGGCCCAGACTGTCGAGAAAAGGGCAGGCCACCTCAAATGGGAGACCCCATCCCCAAACGCACCAGGTGCGAATTCCAAGCCCCCCACCTCAATCAGCGGCAGACAAAACCTCAACAAGACACCTGCCCCGGCCCGATTGTGGACCACCGGATTTATCACTATAAATCTACTGGCGCTGTGGCCATAAAGGCCACCAGATGAGATACGGCATCCTTGTGGAATCTAGAGCCACTCCAGAACCACAATGTTTGGGAAATAGCATGGACCCAGTGCAGTAGGGGCACAGCTGGGCTCCACATCAAAAACCCCACTCACAGAGAGACTACCACTGGTGAATAGTGTCCGTCCTGCCCCTTATCACCTACCTCCTTAACACCCTGACAGCTGTCAGATACCTGTGCAAATAGGAGGCCAGAGCACGGAGCCCCTCGTTGATTCAGGCTCCACTGTTACATTGATCAAAATAACCCTAACCCTAACCCTGCACAACCCCCCAGTGTACAGTACCCGGTGGATGTGTTTACACCAACCTACCTCTATTCCCCACAGCCATCCAAACTGTGACCCCCAGGGGTCCTACATGGACTCCAAAGCCAACTGACCAAGTGCCATGCCTTGCAGTGCTCGCCCTTCAGGTGATATCTCCCCTGGTCACTCTCAGATAGCAGAGCCTGTCACTGTTGAGGTGATTCAGTCCATTTTCGGAGAAGAACTGCAAAGGCATGGAATTGGAACAACAACGTCTCCTTTAGTATCTGCTATTTGATTTCCCACCACAGCTTTGCAACCACCCCTGGAGATGTTGGTTTTACACATCTGGTGCAGCACCAAATCAATACAGGCGATGCCAGCTCCATCAGTCAGTAACCCTGTCGCCTCCCCAATGTATGGCAGGTCATTGCAGATTAGAATGTGGAAGACATGCTCGCAGCTGATATTATCAAAACCCTCATACGGCCCCCGGGCCTCCTCAGTGTGTTGGTCCAAAAGAAGGATGGGACATGGAGGCACTGTGTGGACTACCGCCAGGTGAATGATATAACTGTCAAGGACTCCTACCCGCTGCCCCAGGTGGATGAGTCCCTTGACTTGGTGGTGGGGTCCATATGGTTCTCTTCTTTGACCTTCGAAGCGGCTACTGGCAAATGGCCATGCACCCTGAAAAGTGGCAAGACTACAGCTGCTCTATCCAGCAGCCCACTTGCCCATAGGGCTCTTTAAAAGAGAGGAACCACTTCAAAGCTACGTGGTTTGTCTTTCGAAACAGATGGTTTGTCATCTGTATCAAAATGAAATCAGCCAAAACAAGCTCAATAACTTAATGCATGCACAAACTCCTATTGAATAGGAATTCACCTGTATTGTGAATAGCCCTAGGCTACATTTTGATGTTCCCAGGTTATCAATAGAGATTTACCATTCAAATAAATGATTACCATGATGTTATTATGTAGTTAAATTGGTAAAAACAAAGTCAAATTGATCGTATGATTGTATAATTGATTCGTTAATGCATAAATGGCTGTCTGAAAAATATTGATGTAAAAAATGTAAAATATGGCCTCCTGAATTGCACAGCGGTCTAAGGCACTGCAGTGCTTGAGGCGTCACTACAGATCCGGGTTCGATCCCGGGCTGTGTCGCAGCAGGCCGCAACCGGGAGACCCATGAGGCGATGCACAACTGGCTTAGCATCGTCCGGGTTAGGGAAGGGTTTGCCCGGCCGGGATGTCCTTGTCCCATCGCATTCTAGCGACTCCTGTGGCAGGCTGGGTGCATGCACAACTGACACGGTTGCCAGTTGTGCGGTGTTTCCTCCGATACATTGGTGCGGCTGGCTAAGTGAGCAGTGTGTTAAGAAGCAGTGCGGCTTGGCAGGGTCGTGTTTCAGAGGATGCATGACTCTCGACCTTCGCCTCTTCCAAGTCCGTATGGGAGTTGCAGCGATGTGACAAGACTGTAACTACCAATTGGATATCTCGAAATGGGGGCGAAAAAGGACAAAAATGTAATAAATAAAAATGATTATAATGATATTGAACTCAAAAGATGCCCAATGATTGAACAGCGCAGTAGCTGAGTTTATCCCACACAAAAATACTGTCATGTCTGCTCCCGCTCTTCCCCTTCCCTGGCGCTTCAGGGCAAACAGGCTGCCCTGCATCATGCACTCCTATCATCCATTACGCACACCTGCCTTCCCGCGTCACATGCATCAACGATATTGGACTCACTCATCACCTGTTATTACCTCCCCTATATTTGTCAGTTCCCCAGCTCTGTTCCCCGCTTCTGCATTGATTGTCTTTTGTTTGTGTTACCTGTTTTCTGACGCTGTTCCTGTCTCGTTCCATGTCCATTCTT
The DNA here is from genome assembly GCF_965601325.2 of Salmo salar. Classification (NCBI taxonomy): domain Eukaryota; kingdom Metazoa; phylum Chordata; class Actinopteri; order Salmoniformes; family Salmonidae; genus Salmo; species Salmo salar. The sequence continues at coordinate 2,666,884 of NC_138318.1, forward strand.
CATTAAATGTTTGACTCCCTGTACCTGCTTCGTCTCTCCAGCGTCATCCCATGTGACAGAATGCAGAAGCCATCACATGAAGCATCGGAGAGTACTGGCGTTACGGTTGGTATGGTGGCATCGGCTCTGGGTCGCCACCGATGGAACTGGGGGTGCCTAGCCAGCTCGTCGGGCATCCACACCCTAGCTGACTTGAGAGGTTTCCTTGCCCCAGTTGGCTCGGATGGCTCCCATCCCACGTCGGGCCTCAGCCGGATCGTCAGTTCTTGTTCGCCCAGCCGGTCCTGGAGTTTTTTTGTTTGTTTTTTGTTTTGTTGGTGACGTCGGGGTGGATTCCACCGCCGATGGAACCGGGGGTGCCTAAGCCAGCCCGTCGGGCTTTCATGCCCTGGCTGGCTCGAGAAGTTTCCTTGCCTCGGTTGGCTTGGTCACTTCCCATCCCACGTCACACTCCACTGGATCTTCGGGCTCCCTTTCTGCAGCAGGATTGACAGGCGTCTTGCCTCAGCCGGATTGTCGGGCTTCCATGCCTCAGCCGGCTCGCCAGGCTCTCACGCTCCTGCCGGTTTGTTGGGCTTCCACGCCCCAACCGGCTTGCCCATCGCCCATGTCTCGGCCGGTTCGCCCAGGTGGGCGCCCCTAGAGGGGGGGGGTACTGTCACATCTGCTCCCGCTCTTCCCCCCCTGGTGCTTGAGGGTGCCAGGCTGCCCTGCATCATGTACTCCTATCAACCATTACGCACACCTGCCTTCCCTCGTCACGCTCATCAGTGATATTGGACTCACCTGGGCTCACTCATCACCTGTTATTACCTCCCTTCTATATTTGTCAGTTCTGCAGCTCTGTTCCCTGCTTCTGCATGGATTGTCTTTTGTTTGTGTTACCTGTTTGCTGACGCTGTTCCTGTCTCATTCCATTTCCGTTCTTTATTAAATGTTTGACTCCCCGAACCTGCTTCGTCTCTCCAGCATTCTCCCATGTGACAGTCACTTAAATATTCCTGGCTAGGAACTAATGTTAACAAACCAGTGCACAATACTATAGACGAAACACAGATCCTCATCCGCAAAATATCTTTATCAGAGTGTGTGAGTGCAGTGGCGATTTTAGCATGTAAATCTTGGTAGGGCAAACGTTTTTGGGGGGATGCATGCCAGCAAAGCCACTACACAACACGAAACAATACATTAATTGCACTATAACGGTGACAAACGGTGCCCACAAACTGTTAGGGCCTAAATAAAGCTGTCCCAACAGCAGAGCTTTCTTTTCAGCACCATGGAGTGAATCCTTACCACCGCTACACCTGGCCAGCCTTGTCTGGCAGTGAGACAGTTCATTCAGCCTAATTTACTGCCTTTTTAAAAACATAGCTGATATGGATGACTTGCTTAAAACATATGCTGTTTTTACTGACAATTGAGATGTACATAAGGGGCATAAGGGGACGACAAGCGGATAAGAGGCAATACGTAATTTCAATTAAGACATTAATAAGCGAGCTAGGATGGACGTAGTCAATATAACTATTTGTTCAGTTTGAAATGTACAGCAATAGAATTCAGAACATGGGCCATTCTTACAGTGTTCTCCCTGTACACCAAGTCAGAACCGTAGGATGAATAAACGGGGCACAGACAATGAAAGCTCTTACAATATTTAATGATTACATTTCTCTAAAACAGGATATAGGCTACATGTGGACCACCAAGTCAGAGCAGAAGGCTAAGCTATGAAGGGGAAAGGGACCAAATTATTAGGGTGAGGCACATGGGCTGTTAACAGCTTACTACACAATATACACTTAGTATTACTTTCTTTGCTACAGTATACATATCTCCCTGGCATATTACATAATTTATGCAACAGCATACATTTTTGGACTCACCTTGTTATGCTGTTCTTACTTGAACAGGAAGGTGGCATGGAGGTCCTTCTTGTGGGCAAATGTTGTCGTCAAACTTTGTCATCAAAGTCTGTAATTCTCTGGATTTATGGTGGTTTCAAGATAACTGGGAACTCGGAAAAAAACAAAATTGAATCATGACGTCAGTGATCTTCAAGTCGGAGCTCTAGAAAGAGGCCCGAGTTCCCAAATTGGAATTCCGAGTTGGATGACTGTTCAAAACGTATTTTCCCAGTCAGAGCTAGTTTTTTTCCAAGTTCCCAGTTGTCTTGAACTCACTGAAGTCTGAGATTTCCGAGTTCTGAGTTTCCAGTTGTATTGAATGTGTCAGAAGTCATGCTCCATTGACAGCATGGCCAATGTATTCAACCTTTTCTGGCCCATGTCATGTGAATGTTTATCCTTTTAAGCTTGGAAAATATATGTGGTCCAACCCAGACTTGGACCACATACCTATTCCACTGAATATCAGGCTAGTGATTAATTTTCAATACTTGCAGTTAGCCACTGATTCCTTCCAAACCACTCATTGTTGAATTTGTGATTTCCAACTTGTAATGTTTATGTCCAATGGCCGATGAGCACCGAAAAGTTAGCTATAATTTCTCTTCATATTTATTTTTAATTTAACCAGGCTTTTGAGAGTCATTGAAAAGGATTTGCCAGTAGATTGTCGACTTGATTCATGATTCATTATGATGACTGCTTGTCTAGCTTGCTAGCTAAGATTTTGAAAATATGATGTTGACATGATCAGTCCAATCAAAGCTACGGTAGATATAATGTGATTTCACAGAATTTTATCTGTGGCCAATGACCTTCAGCCTTCTTGGATGGGCACTTCTATCTAATATAAATCTATGGCAGAACCTACAGTAAGCTGTATGAATTATCAAGCTCTGCTCGTAGATCTTGCGGTGACGTAATGTCCCCATGAGTGACAGAACACTGATCCAATCACGACGCAACTAGAGAACATTATCAACCCCTACGCTCCGTTTTTTCCGCTGGCTGACCCACCACAACAGAAAGCACTGAGCTAGGCTGAAACACCTGCATTTTGGAGCTGCCTTACTCAAGAAAGCAAAAGTTAGACCATGTTTTATGTGGCTTTATTAACTCACTTTTTTTTTTTTTTACATTGTTTGCAAACTGATGTGTGATGCATTAATGCCGAAATAATGTGCAAAACAGGCAAAATGTTTTGCTATTTTATTTTAAAAAATTGCTAACCAGGTGGGGCTCAATGGAGCATCTGAATAACAAGTTACCACTGTGTGAGTGTGTGTGTATCAGTGTGTTTGTGTGCATGTGACTGGAGCGTGTAAATAGGTTTTTGTCTGGCTCAGTCCTTACCCACCGCTCTAATTTGAAGTGAATACAAAACAACCTGTGATTTATACATCACAAACATTGTCGATCAGCCACTCTCCTGTCCATCACACTAATCACACGTACAGAACCTCAGAACCCTGGGAACAGAGTGTGACTTGTGATCAAAATAAACTCTCCTATCTAAATCTGCATTCAGAATGTCTGTATTATTTCACGGTTGCCCTAGCCATGTATGATGGGCCTCATTTTCCCAGGGATGGGCCTCTTCTTCAGGGCAGTAGGTAAAATAAGGACAACTATCCCTGTCACAAGAGCCCAAGTCCTGAGATTGACCTCAAGAAGCCTACAGAGTGTAGGAACGCAGCAGCTTGCCAAAACCTCATGTTTACAAGACCTTTCCAAAGGCCTGCCTCAGACTGACTATCTCCAAGAACATCAAGAGAGATGTGTTTGGAAGGCCTACAAAGAGATGAGTAGCTGTGGGGGAGATGGAGATCAGACGTGCTGAAAGACCACAACAGGACAATGTGTTACTGAACGAGACTGCACTCAAAGCCAGGCTGTGGAGCACCCAGAGTTCACATAGCTGGAGATCCAGGCTGTAGGGATGATACTGGTTAGGAGGAAAATGTATTCTCTCCTCCCCTCCGTCATTCTACAGTCAGGAAATCAGAACTTGAGGGGGAATGATTTATAGGCTCGCTTCGCACCACAAATGTGGACCTTGGTTCAAAGTAACAGACAGCTAGGGATGTTCTTCGGAATCAGCATGTGATGTGACTGCTTGAGCTTGAAGAGAAGGTAATCTACTTACAGGTAAATACCAAAATAAAGGAAACACTTGAGTAAATGAGGGATACAAAGTACATTAAAAGCAGGTGCTTCCACACATGTGGTTCCTGAGTTAATTAAGCAATTAACATCCCATCATGCTTAGGGTAATGTATAGAAATGCTCAGTTGCCCAATCTTTGGGCTACCATGGCTAGAAGAAGAGATCTCAGTGACTGAAAGGGGGTTCTCAAAGGAGTATGGGGGTTTAAAGAGTGTGTGTGTTTCAGTGGAAGCTGCTGAGGGGAAGACGGCTCATAATAATGGCTGGAATGGAGCAACTGGAATGGCATAAAACACGTGGAAATCATGCGTTTGATGTTTTTGATACCATTCCACTTATTCTGCTCCAGCCATTACCATGAGCCCGTCCTCCCCAATTAAGGTGCCACCAACCTCCTGTGGTGTGTGTGTATGTGTGTGTGTCTCAGTCACCAGATCTCAACCTAATTAAACACTTATTGGAAATGCTGGAGTGGCACCTGAGACAGCGTTTTCCATCAACAAAACAACCAATTAATGACATTTCTCGGGGAAGAATGGTGTCGCATCCCTCCAACAGAGTTCCAGAGACTCGTAGAATCTATGCCAAGCTCTCACAGTCTCATGTAAGAATTAGATGTTAATCCATCTTTCTCAAACATCACATTTTGAAATTGTTGCAAATGTCACATTTTGAAGTGTTTAAGGTTAGGCATTAACGCCGAATGGTTATGGTGAGTGAGGGTTAAGGTTTGGGATAGGTGTAAAACAAAAATCTAAAAAACAAATTTTATCACTGGATTCGAACTTGCAATCCTAACCCTAACCTTAAACTTTACCTTAACCATTTGGAGTTAATGCCTAACCTTAAAAATTCTGAGTTAATGACTAAACTTAACCTTAAGCACACTTTCTATCGCTGGATTTGAACTTGCAACCTTTTGAATCAGAGGCAGATGCTTATGCCCATCCACCATCCATGTCCATAAGGCCCTAATAAAACAGAAACCTACTTGAAGGAATTGCCCCTAATTACCCGTTTTCACGTCTACCGATGTCCTCAAACATGGATAGCCTTTGAATACTTACTTGTATCACGGATGACCTGGTTGGCCAACGAACATTGAAGCTGTTCTGGCAGCTTGTGGTGGCCCAAATGGCCTTTAAGACACTTTATGTTGGTGTTTCCTTTATTATGGCAGTTACCAATATGTCAGAAAGAGGCCAAGGACACCTTGTGTTGCCATGGCACCCACCTACAAAACACTTCTTGCAGTTCATCAACCTGCATAGTGGTCAGCTAGCTGTCAAAGAAACATGTTTACTTTACAGTACAGAGCCCCCAGAGGAGACTATTTCCCTTTATTTTGGACATTATATGAAAATTGTCATGAAAATATTTTTGTAATTAATTGAACCTTTGAAATTATGTTCATGACCAAAATGTGTGTAATGGGCCATGCAGCAACAAAATCCCCCCTCAGAGTTGCTAAACCACACCTGAGGGAACTCCAGCTTACTGAGAACATCAAACACTTGGCAAGGCTTCAATAAAGTAATTGTGATTTACAATGCCTGGATGTAGTGAAAATCCCACAGGCTAAGATAATGATTACAAGGGCCTTTTTGGAAATAAAAGTAATTTTCTATGCATGTAATACTGTAATAAAATTGTATGCAATCATACATAAAATGGACATGCTGTCTTAGTTTAGAAGTGTGGAGTTGCATCTTGTTACTATCTACTATACCACAGACAGTAGCCTACACAGCCTATACAATGGTCAAACCTGAGCACAGGCCTCCAACAGTTAAGCACATTTCACCTTCATCCTACACCTCTCAAGAGCTTAGTGAGAGAGATGCTCCACTGTGGGACTGACATCACTTCTGTTCTTACCTGGAAGTTGCCCACCATGATGAGTCCTGCAGCACAGATCCAGCCAGTGGAGAGGCTGGCCGTGTTGAGGACACAGTTCTGGTGCTTCTCTATGACGTGGGCATACCGCAGCAGCCCTATCAACATCACTGGGGGAGGGAAGAGAGAGGGATAGACAGATGAGGAAAAAAACTACGATTTAAATTTTCACCTAACTATCAAGCAGAGAAAGCCACTCATCTGTTGACGGTTCACTATCAAATCTGCTACAGCATGGAAGCAACATCAAACAAAACTCTAAATGTGCCTCTTGCAGAGTAAAGGAAAGAAAAGGGGGATACCTAGTCAGTTGTACAACTGAATGCATTCAAATAAAATGTGTCTTCCACATTTAACCCAATCCCTCTGAATCAGTAGGGAGGGAGTAACCTTGTACATCTTCTTCCCAATCCACTACATATTCCCCCACTTTTGGTTGTGAGTTGCAAGATGGAAAAGATGATAGAGTGCACATCATTAGGGCCAAGATGTGCCGACTTCGCCAAGTTGTTAAAAATTGGAAACCACGTAGTGTGCCAATTCCTGACGGCTGTTTACCAAGCTGCCCAATGAAGGCTTCTCTGCAGTCGCACAACACTTCCAAGAACAGCAAACTGTTCTCCCACAATTCCATTGGATGCACATGGTATTCACATCTGGTGTCCATATCACCACCAAGCGAGTGAGTGTGTAAAGATGTGTGTGTCGTCAGTGAGAACAAGGGCTGTTCTTTGATAATACATCGGATAATGCAATAAAAATCCCTGTTTAGTAGTGATTTTCCGGCAACTTCACTAGTTAGGATCTACTTTGTGGTTAGTGGGGTTTCAGACATGATTATTCTTCTCATCTGTACGCCACACCTCAGAGTTAAGTAAATGCTCTCACAGTGCGTGTGCTCTAACAAAAACAGTGTTTTGTTTGTGGGAGTGGGAAGAATTGAGGAAAGCTTTGATGTGTGTGTAAAGGGGTGCGTAACTGGTGGCAATGAAGTTGGACGCAGGAGAGCAGAACTAGGTAATAGCCAGAGCAGTTTAATTTCAAAACCCAACGGCATAAAGAAATAACCAACATGGGTCCAAAACCAAACGCGCACCAGTAAACATGTGCACAAGCACTTACAACAAACAATTCCACACCAAGACATGGGGGGGAACAGAGGGTTAAATACACAACACTTAATGAGGGAAATGAGAACCAGGTGTGTAGGAAAACAAGACAAAACAAATGGAAAATGAAAAATGGATCGACGATGGCTAGAAGACCGGTGACGCTGACCGCCGAACACCACCCGAACAACGAGAGGAAACGACTTCGGTGGAAGTCGTGACAGTACCCCCCCCCTTGACACGCGGCTCCAGCAGTGTGCCGACACCAGCCTCGAGGACGACCCAGAGGGCGAGGTGCAGGGTGATCCGGACGGAGACGGTGGAACTCCCGCAGCATTGAGGGGTCCAACACGTCCTCCACCGGAACCCAGCATCTCTCTTCTGGACGGTACCCCTCCTAGTCCACGGAGGTACTGAAGGCCCCTCGCCTGACGCTTCAAATTCAGTATGGATCGAACGGAGTACGCTGGGACCCCCTCGATGTCCAGAGGGGGCGGAGGAACCTCCCGCACCTCAGATTCCTGGAGCGGGCCAGCCACCACCGGCCTGAGGAGAGACACATGGAACGAGAGGTTAATACGGTAATTGGGGGGGGAAGCTGTAACTCACCTGGTTCACTCTCCTCCGGATTTTTAATGGCCCCACAAACCATGGACCCAGCTTCCGGCAGGGCAGGCAGAGGGGCAGGTTTCGGGTTGAGAGCCAGACCCGGACCCCTGGTGCGAACACCGGGGCCTCACTGCGGTGACGGTCTGCGCTGGCTTTCTGGCGCAGCAGGGCGCGCTGAAGGTGAACATGAGTGGCGTCCCATGTCTCCTCCGCGCGCCGGAACCAGTCATCCACTGCAGGAGCCTCGGTCTGACTGATGCCAAGGAGCCAGAACCGGCTGATACCCCAGTACGCACGGGAAGGGGGAGAGGTTAGTGGAGGAGTGGCAGAGCGAGTTCTGGGCCATCTCTGCCCAGGGCACAAATGCCGCCCACTCCCCTGGCCGGTCCTGGCAATAAGACCTCAGAAACCTACCCACATCCTGGTTAACTCTCTCCACCTGCCCGTTACTCTCAGGGTGAAAACCCGAGGTAAGGCTGATCGAGACCCCCAGACGTTCCATGAACGCCCTCCAGAACCTCGAAGTGAACTGGGGACCCCGATCAGACACTATATCCTCAGGCACCCCGTAGTGCTGGAAGACGTGCGTAAACAAGGCCTCTGCAGTCTGTAGGGCCATAGGGAGACCGGACAGAGGAAGGAGACGGCAGGACTTAGAGAAACAATCCACAACGACCAGGATCGTGGTGTTTCCCTGTGATGGAGGGAGATTGGTCAGGAAATCGATCAACAGGTGCGACCATGGACATTGTGGAATGGGTAAGGGGTGTAACTTACCTCTGGGCAGGTGCCTAGGAGCCTTACACTGAGTGCACACCGAGCAAGAAGAAACATAAACCCTCACATCATTGGCCAAAGTGGGCCACCAGTACTTCCCACTCAGACAGCCCACCGTCCAACCGATGCCTGGATGACCAGAGGAAGGTGACGTGTGGGCCCAATAGATCAGCCAATCACGGACAGCAGATGGAACGTACAGACGCCCAGCGGGACACTGGAGGGGAGCGGGCTCTGCACGTAACGCCTGCTCAATGTCCCCATCCAGCTCCCACACTACTGGTGCCACCAGGCAGGAGACTGGGAGTATGGGAGTGGGATCCATGGGCCGCTCCTCTGTGTCATACAGTCGGGACAGTGTGTCTGCCTTCTCGTTCTGGGCACCTGGTTTGTAAGAAAGTGTGAAAACAAAACGGATGAAAAACATGGCCCACCTTGCCTGGCGAGGGTTCAGTGTCCTCGCTGCCCGGATGTGCTTCACATTGTGGTGGTCAGTCCAGATGAGAAAAGGGTGTTTAGCCCCCTCAAGCCAATGTCTCCACGCCTTCAGAGCCTTGACCACAGCCAACAGCTCCCGGTCCCCCACGTCATAGTTTCGCTCCACCGGGCTGAGCTTCCTCGAGAAGCACAGGGGCGGAGCTTTGGTGGCGTACCTGAGCGCTGAGATAGCACGGCTCCTATCCCAGGCTCGGACATGTCCACCTCCACTATGAACGCCAAAGAGGGATCCGGATGGGCCAGCACGGGAGCTGAGGTAAACAGAGCCCTCAGGTGACCAAAAGCCCTGTCCGTCTCAGCCGACCACTGCAAAACCACCGGTTCTCCATTCAGCAGTGAGGTAATGGGAGCCGCTACCTGACCAAAACCCTGGATAAAACTCTGGTAGTAATTGGCAAACCCTAGAAACCGCTGCACCTCCTTTACCGTGGTGAGAGTCAGCCAATTATGCACGGCTTAAATGCGGTCACTCTCCATCTCCACCCCTGAGGTGGAAATGCGGTACCCTAGGAAAGAGACGGACTGTTGGAAGAACAGGCACTTCTCAGCCTTGACGTACAGGTCATGCTCCAACAGTTGACCAAGCACCCTGCGCACCAGGGACACATGCTCGGCGCGTGTAGTGGAGTATATCAGAATGTCATCAATATACACCACTACACCCTGCTCGTGCAGGTCCCTGAAGATCTCGTCTACAAAGGCTTGGAAGACTGATGGAGCATTCATCAATGACGAGGTGCTCATAATGCCCTGAGGTTGTACTGAACACCGTCTTCCACTCATCTCCCTCCCTGATACGCACCAGGTTGTAAGCGCTCCTGAGATCTACAGTGAGGGAAAAAAGTATTTGATCCCCTGCTGATTTTGTATGTTTGCCCACTGACAAAGAAATTATCAGTCTATAATTTTAATGGTAGGTTTATTTGAACAGTGAGAAACAGAATAACAGCAAAAAAAATCCAGAAAAACGCATGTCAAAAATGTTATAAATTGATTTGCATTTTAATAAGGGAAATAACTATTTGACTCCCTCTCAATCAGAAAGATTTCTGGCTCTCAGGTGTCTTTTATACAGGTAATGAGCTGAGATTAGGAGCACACTCTTAAAGGGAGTGCTCCTAATTTCAGCTTGTTACCTGTATAAAAGACACCTGTCCACAGAAGCAATCAATCAATCAATCAGATTCCAAACTCTCCACCATGGCCAAGACCAAAGAGCTCTCCAAGGATGTCAGGGGCAAGACTGTAGACCTACACAAGGCTGGAATGGGTTACAAGACCATCGCCAAGCAGCTTGGTGAGAAGGTGACAACAGTTGGTGCGATTATTCGCAAATGGAAGAAACACAAAAGAACTGTCAATCTCCCTTGGCCTGGAGCTCCATGCAAGATCTCACCTCGTGGAGTTGCAATGATCATGAGAACAGTGAGGAATCAGCCCAGAACTACACAAGAGGATCTTGTCAATGATCTCAAGGCAGCTGGGACCATAGACACCAAGAAAACAATTGATAAAACACTACGCCTTGAAGGACTGAAATCCTGCAGCGCCCGCAAGGTCCCCCTGCTCAAGAAAGCACATATACATGCCCGTCTGAAGTTTGCCAATGAACATCTGGGTGAAAGTGTTGTGGTCAGATGACACCAAAATGGAGCTCTTTGGCATCAACTCAACTCGCCGGGTTTGGAGGAGGAGGAATGCTGCCTATGACCCCAAGAACACCATTCCCACCATCAAACATGGAGGTGGAAACATTATGCTTTGGGGGTGTTTTTCTGCTAAGGGGACAGGACAACTTCACCGCATCAAAGGGACGATGGACGAGGCCATGTACCGTCAAATCTTGGGTGAGAACCTCCTTCCCTCAGCCATGGCATTGAAAATGGGTCATGGATGGGTATTCCAGCATGACAATGACCCAAAACACACGGCCAAGGCAACAAAGGAGTGGCTCAAGGAGAAGCACATTAAGGTCCTGGAGTGGCCTAGCCAGTCTCCAGACCTTAATCCCATAGAAAATCTGTGGAGGGAGCTGAATGTTGGAGTTACCAAACGTCAGCCTTGAAACCTTAATGACTTGGAGAAGATCTGCAAAGAGGAGTGGGACAAAATCCCTCCTGAGATGTGTGCAAAACCTGGTGGCCAACTACAAGAAACGTCTGACCTCTGTGATTGCCAACAAGGGTTTTGCCACCAAGTACTAAGTCATGTTTTGCAGAGGGGTCAAATACTTATTTCCCTCATTAAAATGCAAATCAATGTATAACATTTTTGACTTGCGTATTTTTGGATTTTTTGTTGTTATTCTGTCTCTCACTGTTCAAATAAACCTAGCATTAAAATTATAGACTGATCATTTCTTTGGCAGTGGGCAAACGTATAAAATCAGCAGGGGATCAAATACTTTTTTCCCTCACTGGTAGTTTGGTGAAGAAGAGCGCCCCGTGCATTGACTCAATCGCTGTGGCGATAAGAGGTAGCGGGTAACTGTACCTCATCGTGGTCTGATTTAGGCCTCGGTAGTCAATACACTTGCGCAGACCTCCCTCCTTCTTCTTCACAAAAAAGACACTCGAGGAGGCGGGTGAAGTGGAGGACCGAATGTACCCCTGACGCAGGGGTTCGGAGACATATGTTTCAATAGCCGCCGTCTCCGCCTGTGACAGGGGATATACGTGACTCCTGGGAAGTGCTGCGTCTACCAGGAGATTTATCGCACAATCCCCCAGTCGATGGGGTGGTAATTGAGTCGCCTTCTTTTTGGAGAAAGCGAGAGCCAAATCGGCATATTCTGGGGGAATGCGCATGGTGGAGACCTGGTCTGGACTCTCCACCGTAGTAGCACCAACGGAAACCCCTGAACACCTCCCTGAGCACTCTCGCGACCACCCCATGAGAGCCCTCTGTTGCCATGAAATGGTGGGGTCATGACGAGCTAACCAGGGAAGGCCTAGTACCACGGGAAACGCAGGAGAGTCAATGAGGAAGAGACTGATTCTCTCCTCGTGACCCCCCTGCGTCACCATGCCCAGGGTGATGGTAGCTTCCCTAATTACACCGGACCCTAATGGTCGACTGTCCAGAGCGTGAACTGGGAAAGGCCTAACCTCTGGAACAATAGGAATCCCTAACCTATGGGCGAATGCTCTGTCGATACAATTCCCAGCCGCGCCTGAATCGACGAGCGCCTTATGCTGGGAATGCGGGGAAAACTCAGGAAAGTAAACATGCACAAACAGGTGTGCGTAACTGGTGGCAATGAAGTCAGATGCAGGATGAGCAGAACTAGGTAATAGCCGGAGCAGTTTAATTTCAAAACCAATGGCATAAAGAAATAACCAACATGGGTCCAAAACCCGACGCGCAGCAGTAAACATGTGCACAAGCACTTACAACAATTCCACACCAAGACATGGGGGGGAACAGAGGGTTAAATACACAACACTTAATGAGGGAAATGAGAACCAGGTGTGTAGGAAAACAAGATTAAACAAATGGAAAATGAAAAATGGATCGACGATGGCTAGAAGACCGGTGACGCCGACCGCCAAACGCCGCCCGAACAAGGAGAGGAACCGACTTCGGTGGAAGTGACAGTGTGGGATATTCCCGAGGTGTGTGTATGTGTGCCACCTGTATTAAGTAAAACAAAAAACACAATTTCACTGTTAGAGTATGCTAAAAGCCTGCTAAAAGAACAGTAAATATGACCCTGTCCTTTTCTCTCTGACCCCTAACCTGCCTGGTTTTAAAAGGGTTAAGAAATAGGTCTCTCAGGACTGGATGACCTCACAAGTTCTACTTGTCGTACTGGGTTTGTTTATGCTTTCAACAGGTCATTAAGATATTTGAAGTACTGTAGATGTGCAACTGATCAGAACACTGTGTGAATGTGACTGAATGTTTGTAATCCATTTCAAATTCACCAAATTCTTTGCTTCTGCTGTAAGCTGCAAAATATTTTCCAAGATGTTGACTATGATGATGTATTACTGGCTACATACCACATAACAAACCATGAGCTTTAAGAATGACCATAGTGATCACTGTTTTACAGCCTGTGTTCGTAATGGCTGCTCAGTGAAACAACCTGTCCTGATTTGTCATCGACGCTTGCTAAAAAACTTGAATGAGCAAGCCTTCCTTCATGAACTGGCCTCTGTAAAATGGTATATAATCAGCTTGATCCCTCTGTCGAAGACGGTTGGACTTCTTTTTTTGTATTTTCAGTGGTATTGTTAACAAACACGCCCCCATAAAGAAAATTAGAATTAAAAACAGGTTCAGCTCCTGGTTCGACTGTGATCTTGCAGAGTTACTCCACCTCAAGAATTGCATTTGGCGAAAGGCTCGGCACACGCATATTCAGGCTAACTGGCTCTCGTTCAAGCAAATGAGAAATAAGTGCACTCAGGTTATCCGGAAAGCCAAAGTTAGTTACTTTAAGGAGTAGTTCTCTCTCTGTGGGTCTAACCCCAAGAAGTTCTGGAAAACAGTTAAAGACCTGGAGAATAAACCCTCCTCCTCACAGCTGCCCATGTCCCTTAATGTTGATGATGTGGTTGTTACTGACAAGAAGCACATCGCTGAGCTCTTTAATCACCACTTCATTAAGTAAGGATTCCTATTTGAATCGGCCATGCCTCCTTGCCCCTTCTAATGCGACTAGCCCCGACGCTTCTCCCTCTTTTTGTTTTAAACTGTTATAGGCCTATTTCTATTTTGCCCTGTTTATCAAAAGTGTTGGAAAAACTTGTCAATAATCAACTGACTGGCTTTCTTGATGTCTACTAGTATTCTCTCTGGTATGCAATCTGGTTTCCGCTTAGGTTATGGATGTGTCACTGCAACCTTAAAGGTCCTCAATGATGTCACCATTGCCCTTGATTCAAAGCAATGTTGTCCTGCTATTTTTATTGGCCAGATCTTTTGATACGGTAGACCAGGTATTCCCAAACTCCAAGGGGTACACGCAATGCCGTCGGGGGGTATGCCAAATAAAAATGTGATTCACATTTTTCTTTAAATAAAAAAATGATATAAATATTCCACAAAACAGTACATTTATATTTTATTATTTGGGTGAGTTCTTTTTCCTCGTCTGAGTAGCCTCGTTTCACTGCCAAAAATAAAATTAAACCATCTAGTGTTCAGTGAAATAACATAATATGAAATACAGGTAGCCTAGTCAAATAATTAATATCCAATCACACTCTCTCGCGGGAAACCTTCACTCTTGCGCAGACATTTAGAAATGAAACATGACAATTTGAAAAATAAGCCACAAGAGCGAGAATAAAGACAACTTTCACGTATTAAGACAAGTATAAAAGCAACAGATACCATTAATAAGAAGGGGATAGAAGCGTCTTATATGGTGAGCTACCGACTGGCTAGGACAGGCAGGCCCCATACCATTGTGGATGACTTAATTCTTCCTGCTGTCGCGGATATGGCTGGGAAAATGCTGGGGGAAAGGCCAAAAAAACTATACAGACAATGGCTTCATCAAACTACACTGTTTCACGACGCATCGGTGACATGGCAGGAGATGTTTTGGAACAATTACTGCTTAGCATACAATCCAGTTAATTATATGCGTTACAGCTGTATGAGTCAACAGACGTGACGGGCCTGGCACAGCTCCTGGTATATGTCTGTTATGTTTATGGGGGGGGGGGGGGGTCAATTAAGAAGACATCCTCTTCTGCAAACCACTGGAAACCAGGACAACATGAGAGGATAGTTTAAACCTCTATGGGCTAGGTGGGACGCTTGAAATCGTCCCACCTACTCAACAGCCAGTGTAATCCCGTGGCGCGATATTCAAATACCTTAGAAATGCTATTACTTCAATTTCTCAAACATATGACTATTTTACACCATTTTAAAGACAAGACTCCCGTTAATCTAACCACACTGTCTGATTTCAAAAAGGCTTTACAATGGAAGCAAAACATTAGATTATGTCAGCAGAGTACCCAGCCAGAAATAATCAGACACCCATTTTTCAAGCTAGCATATAATGTCACATAAACCCAAACCACAGCTAAATGCAGCACTAACCTTTGATGATCTTCATCAGATGACACCCCTAGGACATTATGTTATACAATACATGCATGTTTTGTTCAATCAAGTTCATATTTATATCAAAAACCAGCTTTTTACATTAGCATGTGACTAGCATGTGACTAGCATTCCCACCGAACACTTCCGGTGAATTTACTAAATTACTCACGATAAACGTTCACAAAAAACATAACAATTATTTTAAGAATTATAGATACAGAACTCCTCTATGCACTCGCTATGTCCGATTTTAAAATAGCTTTTCGGTGAAAGCACATTTTGCAATATTCTCAGTAGATAGCCCGGCATCACAGGGCTAGCTATTTAGACACCCAGCAAGTTTAGCACTCACCAAAGTCAGATTTACTATAAGAAAAATGGTATTACCTTTGCTGTTCTTCGTCAGAATGCACTCCCAGGACTTCTACTTCAATAACAAATGTTGGTTTGGTCCCAAATAATCCATAGTTATATCCAAATAGCGGCGTTTTGTTCGTGCGTTCAAGACACTATCCGAATGGTAAAGAAGGGTGACGAGCACGACGCATTTCGTGACAAAACATTTCTAAATATTCCATTACCGTACTTCGAAGCATGTCAACCGCTGTTTAAAATCAATTTTTATGCCATTTTTCTCGTAAAAAAGCGATAATATTCCGACCGGGAGTGGTGGTTTTCGTTCAAAGAGAGAGAAAATAAAAACATCTCGTGCCCTCGTGCACGAGCCCCAGTCTGATGGTCCTCTGACAGGCCACTATCCAAACGCGCTAATGTGTTTCAGCCAGGGGCTGCCTCGATATCATTCAGCTTTTTCCCGGGTTCTGAGAGCCTATGGGAGCCGTAGGAAGTGTCACGTTACAGCAAAGATCCGAAATGTTCAATAAACAGAGGCAAGAAGCCCAAGGAATGGTCAGAGAGGGTACTTCCTGTTTGGAATCTTCTCAGGTTTTTGCCTGCCATATGAGTTCTGTTATACTCACAGACACCATTCAAACAGTTTTAGAAACTTTAGGGTGTTTTCTATCCAAAGCTAATAATTATATGCATATTCTAGTTACTGGGCAGGAGTAGTAACCAGATTAATTCGGGTATGTTTTTTATCCAGCCGTGCAAATACTGCCCCCTATCCCCAACAGGTTAAGGTACTGGACAGCTTTGTGACATCAAATAGACTTTGGTGGTCAAGATGTGTTGGTATCTGTACTGATGTCGCAAAAGCCATGACAGGGAGACATAGTGGAGTGGTAACGCTTGTGCAAGTAGTTGCTCCTGACGCCACTTGGTTACACTGTAGCATCCACCGAAAGGATCTTGCTGCCAAGGGAATGCCTGACAGATTGAAAGACGTTTTGGATACTACAGTGAAAATGGTTAACTTTGTTAAAGCAAGGCCCCTGAACTCTCGTGTATTTTCTCCATTATGCAATGATATGGTCAGTGACCATGCAACGCTTTTACAACATACTGCTGGTGCTGGTTATCAAGGGGCAAAGTATTGACAGTTTTTTTATTGAGAGACGAGCTTAAACTTTTCTTTATTGACCATCATTTTCACTTGTCTGACCACTGGCATGATGACAAGTTTCTCACACGACTGCCCTATTTGGGTGATGTTTTTTCTCACCTTAATGATCTGAATCTAGGATTACAGGGACTCTCCACAACTATATTCAATGTGTGGGACAGAATTGAGGCTATGATTAAGAAGTTGGAGCTCTTTTCTGTCTGCATTAACAAGGACAACACACAGGTCTTTCCATCACTGTATGATTTTTTTGTGTGCATATGAACTCAAGCTTATGGACAATGTCAAATGTGATATAGCGAAGCACCTGAGTGAGCTGGGTGAACAATTACGCAGGTACTTCCCTGAAACGGACGACACAAACAACTGGATTCGTTATCCCTTTCATGTCCTGCCTCCAGTCCACTTACCGATATCTGAACAAGGGAGCCTGATCGAAATTGCAACAAGCGGTTCTGTGAAAATTGAATTTAATCAGAAGCCACTGCCAGATTTCTGGAAAGGGCTGCGCTCAGAGTTTCTTGCCTTGGAAAATCTGTCGCACTGTTAAGACACTGATGCCCTTTGCAACCACGTACCTATGTGAGAGTGGATTCTCAGCCCTCACTGGCATGAAAACTAAATACAGACACAGACTGTGTGTGGAAAATGGTTTAAGACTGAGACTCTCTCCAATACAACCCCACACTGCAGAGTTATGTGCAACCTTTCAAGCACACCCTTCTCATTAACCTGTGGTGAGGTATTCACAATGTTTTATAAACAAATAAGGTTTTATATGTAAGATGGCTAAATAAAGAGCAAAATTATGGATTATTATTATATTATTATTTATGCCCTGGTCCTATAAGAGGTCTTTGTCACTTCCCATGAGCCGGGTTGTGACACAAACTCACACTCATTCTTATGTTTAATAAATGTATCATACATAGTGTGTGTGGCAGGCTTACAATGATGGCAAAAAACAACATTTGAGAGTGCGCTGACCCTGGTGCTAGAGGGGGTACGCAGCTGGACGTTGAATGTTTGAAAGGTACGGGACTATAAAAAGTTTTGGAACCACTGCGGTAGACCATTCCATTCTTGTGGGCCGGCTAAAGAGTATTAGTGTCTCTGAGGGGTCTTTGGCCTGGTTTGCTAACTACCTCTCTCAAAGAGCGCAGTGTATAAAGCCAGAACATCTGCTGTCTCAGCCACTGCCTGTCACCAAGGTTGTACCCCAAGGCTCGATCCTAGGCCCCACGCTCTTCTCAATTTACATCAATAACATAACTCAGGCAGTAGGACACGCTCTAATCCATTTATATGCAGATGATACAGTCTTATACTTAGCTGGCCCCTCCCCGGATTTTGTGTTAAACACTCTACAACAAAGCTTTCTTGGTGTCCAACAAGCTTTCCCTACCCTTAACCTTGTTCTGAACACCTCCAAAACAAAGATCATGTGGTTTGGTAAGAAGAATGCCCCTCTCTCCACAGGTGTGATTACTACCGCTGAGGGCTTAGAGCTTGAGGTAGTCACCTCATACAAGTACTTGGGAGTATGGCTAGACGGTACACTGTCCTTTTCTCAGCACATATCAAAGCTGCAGGCTAAAGTTAAATCTAGACTTGGTTTCCTCTATCGCTCCTCTTTCACCCCAGTTGCCAAACTAACCCTGATTCAGATGACCATCCTACCCATGCTAGATTACAGAGACATAATTTATAGATCGGCAGGTAAGGGTGCCCTCGAGCGGCTAGATGTTCTTTACAATTCGGCTATCAGATTTGCCACCAATGCTCCTTATAGGACAGAGATGCACTCTATACTCCACTGTAAACGGGTCATCTCTGTATACCTGTCGCAAGACCCACTGGTTGATGCTTATTTATAAAACCCTCTCAGGCCTCACTCCCCCCTATCTGAAATATCTACTGTAGCTCTCATCGTCCACATACAACACCCATTCTGCCAGTCACATTCTGTTAAATGTCCCCAAAGCACACACATCCCTGGGTCTCTCGTCTTTTCAGATCGCTGCAGCCAGCGACTGGAACGAGCTGCAAACACTCAAACTGGACAGTTTTATCTCACTCTCTTCATTCAAAGACTCAATCATGGACACTCAGTTGTGGCTGCTTTGCGTGATGTATTGTTGTCTCTACCTTCTTGCCCTTTGAGCTGTTGTCTGTGCCCAATAATGTTTGTTCCATGTTTTGTGCTGCCACCATGTTGTGTTGCTACCATGTTGTTGTCATGTTGTGTTGCTACCATGCTGTGTTGTCGTGTGTTGCTGCCTTGCGATGTTGTTGTCTTTAGGTCTCTCTTTATGCAGTGTTGTCTCTCTTGTCATGATGTGTATTTTGTCCTATATTTCTTTTTACATTTTTTAATCCCATCCCCGCAGGAGGCCTTTTGCCTTTTTGGTAGGCCGTCATTGTAAGTAAGAATTGTTCTTAACTGACTTGCCTAGTTAAATACAAGTTAAATAAATGCATGCGTGCGTGCGCACACACACACACACGCACACGCACACACACACAGAAACAGCAGAGACAGGCTAATGACAAGTTTCCAAATTCCTGCGTTTTCTCTTAAAAAAAACGTATAGGAAACAGGTGTGCCTTGTTCACGTTTAACCTTATCTGATATACCTCACAGTGAGCATTGCCCTCTGGCCTCCAAAGGTCCAAAAGAATAACCATAAAGTGTAATTATGTTGCACCATATTTCAAGACCCTCAAACCACTAACCAGCCCTTTGTGGCTTTTTTGGTGGTGTGTTCTTTTAGTCTGTTTGAGTATGTGATCACTAGCTCTTCAACCCACAAGCAGTTCCTCTAACCGCTACTCGACATAAGAGAGGCCTGTTCAAACAAACTTAACCGTGGGGGATATTACATTTACTGTACTGTTTGATTATCACTTCAAAACCAGCCCATTCCAACTGTACTGGGGAGGGGAGAAACTTGGTTTGTGTGGATCAACAGTACAAATTATACAATTGCAAATACTGTACATAAATACTGTACATTTGAACAGGGTTCAATAAGCTAATCATAGGTTTAAGGTCTCCAGTCCTTATTTGGGAAATTCCTTGGCAGTTAAGGTTTCTGAGGCTGAATATTCCAAAAAGGCACAGTCTGTGTCAAAGAAGCAGCACTGCTGCAGTTGCCCACAGTCGAGCTGCTGCTTTTAGTTCACGTGAGGTTGGAGTGGGGGCCACATACAAAAAGTGCTCCTTTCAGATAGTGGAGTACAGGGGTTAGCTGGGACCATGGAGGGTTTCGGGCATAGCTTTCTGTTTGTGGAACAGAGAACTGGTTAGAGCACAGTCACAGCTGGAAAAACATCGACCTGGAGCTTTAACAACTACATTTAGGGAGGCCCAGTGAGGCCACTCTTTTAATTCTACAGTAAAAGTATAAGAGGATGACAGAACTACAGAAATACTGACAGTTATGTACAGTGTACTGGGTATGACTAAGTGGATAGCCGTCATCAGAAGTAGTCATTGATCTGCATTGTAATCCAAACCAGGGGCGGAAATCCCGGGGGGACACGGGGGGACACGACCCTCCCATCCTGGGAAAAATATGATTTGTCCCCCCCAATATATCACTGAAACATAACTATGTAATTTAAATAATATTAATAATACGCAATGAAAGCAATTGTGCTGATTATAGACACTTAACCTGTTAGGGCTAGGGGGCAGTATTTACACGGCCAGATAAAAAATGTACCCGATTTAATCTGGTTATTACTACTGCCCAGAAACTAGAATATGCATATAATTATTGGCTTTGGATAGAAAACACCCTAAAGTTTCTAAAACTGTTTGAATGGTGTCTGTGAGTATAACAGAACTCATATGGCAGGCAAAAACCTGAGAAGATTCTGTACAGGAAGTACCCTCTCTGACCATTCCTTGGGCTTCTTGGCTCTGTTTATTGAAAATGTAGGATCTTTGCTGTAACGTGACACTTCCTACGGCTCCCATAGGCTCTCAGAACCCGGGAAAAAGCTGAATGATGTAATTCCAGCCGCTGGCTGAAAAACTTTAGCGCCTTGGATAAGTGGTCTATCAGAGGACCATCAGACTGAGGCTCGTGCACGAGGGGATCCCATGTTTTTATTTTCTCTCTCTTTGAACGTAAACACGCTTTCCCGGTCGGAATATTATCGCTTTTTTACGAGAAAAATTGCATAAAAATTGATTTTAAACAGCGGTTGACATGCTTCAAAGTACGGTAATGGAATATTTAGAATTTTTTGTCACGAAACGCGTCGTGCGCGTCACCCTTCTTTACACTTCGGATAGTGTCTTGAACACACGAACAAAACAGAGGATATTTGAACATAACTATGGATTATTTTGAACCAAACCTACATTTGTTATTGAAGTAGAAGTCCTGGAAGTGCATTCTGACAAAGAACAGCAAAGGTAATAACATTTTTCTTATAGTAAATCTGACTTTGGTGAGGGCTAAACTTGGTGGGTGTCTAAATAGCTAGCACTGTGATGCCGGGCTATCTACTTAGAATATTGCAAAATGTGCTTTCACCGAAGAGCTATTTTAAAATCGGACATAGCGAGTGCATATAGGAGTTCTGTATCTATAATTCTTAAAATAATTGTTATGTTTTTTGTGAACGTTTATCGTGAGTAATTTAGTAAATTCACCGGAAGTTTGCGGGGGGTATGCTAGTTCTGAACGTCACATGCTAATGTAAAAAGATGGTTTTTGACATAAATATGAACTTGATTGAACAAAACATGCATGTATTGTATAACATAATGTCCTACGTGTGTCATCTGATGAAGATCATCAAAGGTTAGTGCTGCATTTAGCTGTGGTTTGGGTTTATGTGACATTATATGCTAGCTTGAAAAATGGGTGTCTGATTATTTCTGGCTGGGTACTCTGCTGACATAATCTAATGTTTCGTTGTAAAGCCTTTTTGAAATCGGACAGTGTGGTTAGATTAACGAGAGTCTTGTCTTTAAAATGGTGTAAAATAGTCATATGTTTGAGAAATTGAAGTAATAGCATTTCTAAGGTATTTGAATAACGCGCCACAGGATTCCACTGGCTGTTACGTAGGTGGGACGATTTCGTCCCACTGGCCCTAGAGAAGTTAATAGCGCGTTTTTAAGTTTCAAAAGATTGCGACCCCCCCACCCTTTGCCTCACAATGGTTTGATCCACTGCCAGTTCCTTAGCTTGCTAGGCAACAGAGAGGTCGTATCTACTGTCTGAAAGGCACTCAATGCACGTAACTGACCTGAGGTTAATCCAGTCAATCGCGCACACACACTAGCTGAATATGCAGAGCTAGCACGCAAATATTAACTATTAAGCTAGCTAGTACCTATTCCATTTATGTGGCGTAGTTAATGATGGAATCTTTGCTATCGTCAATTTATTCCAAGATCAGCATGCAGATGATGTAAGTTAGTGCTTCAAAGACCCTGTGATAAGGTTAGCGATAAACTGAAATCCAAACTGAACAGAACTACACTCTCTTCTACCATTGTCTTAAATATATTTAATGGTCTCGTTGCAAAAGCTAAATTGTCGCAAGGGAACTTTTATTTATTTATTTTATTTCACCTTTATTTAACCAGGGTAGCAAAGATTATAGCAAACACCACTGAAACTGAATTGGTGCTCACTAGCTTTGCAAATTCAGCTATTGTTGGAAGCCAGCCAAAATGAAACAAACTATTAAAATTACAAAAGGTTGCAGCATATGTTGTGTAAATGGTGAACTCATACAGCTGTCAACTCTTGTCATTTTAATCCGTTTCACATTTGCTAGCTACCTTTTAGATCGAAGCCCAAATAGAATGATTGAAGATGATAGAAGCCCATCTCCTACTGTAAATAACCTACACACTGTGTGTGTAGCCAGCCAGCCAGCCAGGTAAAAAAATGGCAGAAAAATAAAAGACGGACATCGGAGTATTTTTAAATACACCAAAACGCATAGTAAGAACCCTAGTAGCCTAGTAGCCTAATATCTCAAAGACTAGTTGATAAAATGTTCATAAGAAAGAAATGAAATTCTAATGGAAATGTTTCACAATGATGTCATTAGGCAGAGCAGGCAACAGATGGCACACAGACAGCAGAGTTGGGGACAGATATGCAGGGACAGACTGGCAGACACAGGGAGTCTCAGGTAAGTTTGTTGAGTCTTTGTTTGGCAACATTATGAAAGGTTCTCAATTTTCTTGACTTGTAAAATAGGAACATAATTGGAAAATGCCATGGATACCCCCACTCTCAACTTAAACTGGTGACTGAACTAAGATTTGTTAAAGGCAATGGTATTGCTGTTGTGATTAGTTGTGTAGTTTTGGGTACCAGTAGTTAGGAGTACGGCAAACACCTTATTTCTTTGGTTCCTCAATATACATTTACCATATTACAATGTAGGCTATGTGTTACAGCACTACTTTTGTTGTCCCCCTCAGGAATTGCTCTTGAGAAAATTTCATGTAATTGTCCCCTCCAAAGTTGATATCAGATTTTCACCCCTGATCCAAACTATAACAACTTTCTGCCCGACAAATCATTTTAACTGGCTTTATAGCAGTCAGTCCATTAAGAATTATGATACTGCAAGCTCATAATGGACTTAATGAAGCATCACTCTTCCTTCCCAAAATAAACAGGAAATGTACTGGTACGTATCCAGTACTGCAGAAGAGGCTGAAGAAGCAACTCTCCGGGGGCTGGGTCCCACACTTACTGCAATGGAAACAGAGGGATCAGTTAGTGTCTGAACCTTTTGGCACTGAAACAGACCCGGACATGTTTCCCCCTGGGGAAGAGTCTGGCAGAGACAACAGACCACCTCATGTAGATGGGTAACATGGTGAGCAGATTCTCAGCCACACATTTGAGAATATATTGGCTGCATCTCAGTACTCTCAAGAGGCTTCCTTTTCTTGTCTGCTTTCCTGTATATGCACTCATTATGTTGAAGTCCTAGCAGGTGTCCACCGCATTGCATTCACTTATCCTGGGTTTTCAGTTCAGTGCAGATGAGGGTAAGAAGACAAGGAGAGGAAGTCAGTTTAGATTATTAAGGAATGTGAAGAACATTGAGAAAACCCAAACATAGGATAAACACAATCTCACCTTCCCACACACAGGTAAAAACATTCCACAGTATGAAACACTGACCAGCGCACAGAAACCCAGTCACTCACAGACTTAATATATAGCACCTGTAAAAGGTGCGACCACAACACTTCTTGTTGACATTCTTCAAGTCAGCATAATGACATTTCAAAGGCTCATGGAGGATCAACTTAACAAAACATTTCACTTCCTGCCAGAGGGCATAGGTCTCATCCTCATTGACAGAGATTTCTGTTCAAGGCTGGCAAGTGTGGGCATATTTCTTTCTCTCTCTTCCACACACACTGTACAACTTTTATGTAATTTCAACAGTAGAAATAGGGTAGAATGCACAGTAAAATACCGTCAATGTGTTTTACTGCTGTAGATTGCACTGCATTATGGATCATTGTTGAACTACTGTTGAATTACTGCATCTTTTCTTGACTAACATTTACTTGCTAGCTAGTAAGCTAGCTCAAGTTGACACAAGCTATTTCGGTCTGCTCTTAATTGCTCATAAATATCTTTTGTATTTGTATTTAAGGCAGCAGCTACTCTTCCTGAGGTCCAATTACACACAATAAAACAATACATTACACATTATTACACACTACTCTACCATAACATATCTACAACACAAAATCAATAATACAGCAAAACAACAATATTAAAATGTATGTGCGTGTTTTAGCATGTGTTTGCGAATGCTGTGTGTGCGCCTGTGTGTTTCTTCACAGTCCACGCTCTTCCATAAGGTGTAGTTTTACCATGTTTTAAAAAAAATCTGATTTTACTGCTTGAGTTACATGATGTGGAATAGAGTTCCATGTAGTCATGGCTCTATGTAGTACTGTGCATTTCCCATAGTCTTTTCTGGACTTGGGGACTGTGAACAGACCTCTGGTGGCATGTTTTGTGGGGTATGTATGGGTGTCTGAGCTGTGTGCTAGTCGCTTAAACAGACTGCTCAGGGATTTCAACATGTCAATACCTCTCACAAAGACAAGCAGTGACGCAGTCAATCTCTCCTCCACCCTGAGCCAGGAGAGATTGACATGCATATTAACAATGCTGCCTCTCCATGTACATCTAAGGGCCAGCCATGCTGCTTTGTTCTGTCTCTCTTTGTGGCACTTGACCATATGACTGGACAGTAGTCCAGGTGCGACAAAACTAGGGCCTGTAGTACTTGTTTTGTTGATAGCGATGTCAAGAAAGCAGAGCAGCGCTTTATTATGGAAAGACCTTTCCCCATCTTAGCTACCATTGCATCAATATTTTTTGACCACTTCAGTTTACAATCCAGGCTTACACCAAGCAGTTTAGTCTCCTCAACTTGCTCAATTTCCACATTATTTATTACAAGACTAAGTTCAGGTTTAGGGTTTAGTGAATGATTTGTCCCAAGTACAATGATTTTAGTTTTTTGTATATTTAGGACCAGGTATTTTCTTGCCACCCATTCTGAAACTGACTGCAGCTCTTTGTTAAGTGTTGCAGTGATTTCACTTGCTGTGGTAGCTGACATGTACAGTTTTGAGTCATCAGCATACATAGACACACAGGCTTTACTCAGTGTCTTTGGCAGGTCATTAGTAAAGATTGAAAAAAGTGAGGGCCTAGACAACTGCCCTGGGGAATGCCTGACTCTACCTGGATTAGGTTGGAGAGGCTTCCATTAAAGAACACCCTCTGTGTTATGTTAGACAGGTAACTCTCGATCCACAATATAGCAGCGGACGTAAAGCCATAACACATACATTATTCTGGCAGCAGATTATGACGATAAAATCAAAAGCAGCACTGAGGTGTAACAAAACAGCTCCCACAATCTTATTATTATTATCATCAATTTCAATTTCATTTGTGTAAGTTCCTTACAGTAAGTTCCTTACATGTTCAATGCCCTTCCCATGAGCATGCTGAAAATATGTTGTTAATTTGTTTACTGTGAAATAGCATTGCATCTGGTCAAACACCATTTTTTCTAAAAGTTCACTAAGGGTTTGTAACAGGCTGATTGGTCGGTTGTTTGATCCAGGTGCTTTGATATTCTTGGGTAGCGGAATGACTTTTACTTCCCTGCAGTCCTGAGGGAACACACTTTCCTGTAGGCTTAGATTGAAGAGATGGCAAATAGGAATGGTAATATAGTCCGCTATCATCCTCAGTCATTTTCCATTCAAGTTGTCAGAGCCAGGTGGTTTGTCATTGTTGAGATATATGTATATATATATATTTTTTTTTCTCACTTCTACCACACTAACTTTACATAATTCAAAATTACAATGCTTGCACTTCATCATTTGGTCAGTTATGTATAAATGTGTAGGTTCAGAATTGGTTGTTGTCATGCCTAAATTTGCTAATATTGCCAATGAAAAAAAATATTAAAGCACTTGGCAATATCAGTGAGTTTCGTGATGAGCCATCTGATTCAATGAATGATGTATCAGAGTTCGCCTTTTGGCCAAAATTTCATTTAAGGTGCTCCAAAGCTTTTTACTATCATTCTTTGTATAATATATTTTTGTTTCATAGTAGTTTCTTCTTCTTTTTGTTAAGTTTAGTCACGTGATTTCTAAATTTACAGTACCTTTGCCAATTGGCTGTGCAGCTAGATTTATTTGCTATTCCTTTTGCCTCGTCCCTCTCAACCTTATAAGCAATTTCATAAATGCTTCAAGTGCAGCATCAGGATGTTCCTTTTTACATACATAAGACCACCAAATATTTTTCACAATCACATCTTCAACATAGGAATCATTGCAAAACCTCTTGTATGATCACGTATACACTATTTTAGGTCCAATCTTTGGAACTGTGGTTTTCCTTGATATGGCTATTATATTATGATCACTACATCCGATGGTTGTGGATACTGCTTTAGAACAGATTTCTGCAGCATTAATAAAGATGTGGTCAATACAAGTGGATAATTTAGCTCCTGTTCTGTTTATAAATACCCTGGTAGGTAGATTTTTTCCTTTGACCTTTATTTATACAGGTTTTTCTCATTGAGATAACATCTCTTTTCCAAGAGAGACCTGGTCCAATAGCAGCAGGAGGAACAACGTTTCAGACAAAACAACTTACATACACTAAACAAAACTATAAACACATATGCAGTACAACAATTACATATTACGTTAAAATACACAAAAGTCTTGACAAAAAAAAACAGCTTTCCTAAAGACAATTACACTTTTCTATGATATATAATTGATAACCTGAACCAGGTTGCAGGCACTGGTTACAATTTGAAGCTTTTTCTTGAGTGGACAGCTTGATGAAAGCCAGTCAATATTTAGGTCACCCAGAAAATATACCTCTCTGTTGATATAAGATAGATTATCAAGCATCTCAAACATATTATCCAGATACTGACTCTTGGCACTTGGTGGTCTATAGCAACTTCTCACAAGAATAGGCTTTAGGTGAGGCAGGTGAACCTGTAGCCATATTACTTTAACAGCATTCAACATGAGATACTCTCTAAGCTTTACAGCAGTGGTCACCAACGAGTCGAGGCATTCCTAGTCAATCACCAAACATTTCTGTAGAAAAGCCAACGATTAAGGCAAAAAGGCTTGCGCTCCTTTTAAAAAAATCTTGTGTTGCGCTGTAGGCGGTAGGGGCACTTGATTCAGAAGCCCTGCACTACGGGTAGGCAAACTGTTCCCATTTTGAACCATTTAATTTGTCTGAAAGTCAAACTCTGCCTACCCGGCTGACCGGGATATCTGTGGCTAAATCCAGTGTCTACTGTGCTGGCTAATAGGATAGGTCAAATCACCATGCCTACTGTATCTACAGATTCCACTACCCCGGTCTATTTTAGTATCGAGGAGTAGGCCTATTTCACACACCGACCATCAGTGTGACCTCTGCGGCCACAGATGGTGCACGTGAAGGAACCTCCTCTGGTCTCCCTGAGCGCAGCACCTCCGAGCTGCATGGGTATCGAAGCGGTGGTGCTGGGGGATGGAACCGACAGATCCCGTTCTGGACGTCCGCGGGTAGCCAGCAGGTTGTCCAGCCGAATGGACAGGTCCACCAGCTGGTCAAAGGTGAGGATGGTGTCCCTGCAGGCCAACTCCCGACGGACGTCCTCGCGCAAACTGCAGCAATAGTGGTCGATCGGGGCCCTGTCGTTCCATCCCACACCGGCGGCCAGGGTCTGAAAGTCCATCGCGAACTCCTGGGCGCTCCTCGTCCCCTGCCTCAGGTGGAAGAGACGTTCACCGCCGCTCTACCCTCAGGCAGGTGGTCGAAGACGGGTGAAATCCTCAAAGTGGTCCAGCGCCACATCTCCTTCTCCCCACACAGCGTTGGCCCACTCCAGAGCTTTCCCCGAGAGGCACGAGATGAGGGAAGACACCCTCTCATGGCTCAAGGGAGCCGGGTGAATGGTCGCCAGGTATAAATCCAGCTGCAGCAGGAAACCCTGGCAGTGTGAGGCCATCCCATCGTACTCCCTGGGAAGTGCGAGACAAATCCCACTGGAACCGGGTGCGGAGGGGGTGAGTAGTGGAGACCCCTGTTGTGCTGGTGGGGGAGCTGGAGGGACTCTCTGTCTCTCCCAGCGGTCCATCGTCTGGACTACGCGGTCCATGGCGACGCCGAGATGGTGAAGCATCGCCGCGTACTTCTGGACGCGCTCCTCAACTCCGCTATCAGGGGTACCTGCTCCTGCTGACTCCATCATTCCGGTGTGGAATTCTGTAAAGGAGTGTGTAACTGGCTGCAGGGAAGTCAGGCGCAGGAGAGCAGAAATGGGTAGCAAACGTAGCCCTTTATTGAGGCGAACAAAACACGGCACTCAGAAAACTCACACGGGTTACAATAACCCGGCGCAAACCAGCCTGGAGTACACATACATTTACACATAACAATTCCATACATAGACATCAGGGGAAACAGATGGTAATATGCAAGACGAGTAATGAGGGAATGCAAACCAGGTGTGCAGGAAAACAAGACAAAACAAATGGAAAATTAAAGGTAGATCGGCGATGGCTAGAAGACCGGTGACGTCGACCGCTGAACGCCACCCGAACAAGGAGAGGGATCGACCTCGGCGGAAGTCATGACAATTATGTACTTTTTACTCCATACATTTTCCTGACACCCAAAAGTACTCATTACATTTTAAATGCTTAGCAGGACAGGAAAATGATCCAATTCATGCACTTATCAAGAGAACATCCCTGGTCATCCCTACTGCCTCTGATCTGGCAGACACGCTAAACAGACATGCTTCGTTTATAAATTATGTCTGGGTGTTGGTGTGTGTCCCTGGCTATCCGTAAATTAAAAACAAGAAAATGGTGCCGTCTGGTTTACTTTATAATATGAAGAAAAATTATAATAATACTATTATTAAGAAAACCAGACGGCACCATTTTCTTATTTTTTTTTTTATAAGGAATTTGATTGAAGTATATTTTAGCAATTACATTTCATTTTTTTACTTAAGTATTTTTAAAACCAAATACTTTTCAAGTTTTACTCAACTAGTATTTTACTGGGTGACTCACTTTTACTTGAGTCATTTTCTATTAAGGTATTAAGGCTTTTCTATTTACTTTTACTCAAGTATGACAATTGGGTACATTTTCCACCAATGATGACCATCATATGCAGGTACCATCAGTCCAGTAAAATAAAAATAAAATTATTTGCAAATTATTTCATTTTATGCTCAGCTGTGCCACACAAGTGTTTTGTTATCAAAGCTTGAGTTTTGATATATAATATGGTCTGAGAATAACAATATTGGCAGGCCAGGCATATAGACAATATGCTTTGATAATGAATTAGGCCTACTGCACAAACCTCATTCCTACAGAACTGTTTTTATTAGGTTAATGTAACATTTAAGTAATTTGAAAAAAGAATTCTGAGCGGTAAATCTCAGCTTGCTTTTTGACTATGAAAGTAATCTCTACTCAGAAAAGGTTGGCGACAACTTGTTTACAGAAATATGACTGAATATAAACAGCAATACCTCCTCCATTGGCATTCCTGTCTCTTCTGTAGATATTATAACCATACTGTATACACTGTATCATCAAAGGTATTTGAGTTTCAGAGATAGCCAGTATATAAAAAAAAAATTGGGCTAGCAACTTATTGAATTCATGAACCTTGTTTCTTAGGCTACATATGTTAATGCGGGCGATTTGTAATGCTTTTCTGGGATTCTTTATTGTTTTTGTTGCTTTAATGAAAGGATTATCAGAGGTAGACATAACAGCAATATTTATATTTGAGCTAATTGTGCAGGGTGAACAGCTTACAGTGGGCTTCCTACTAGGGCAAAACGTTTCAGTGCTAACAGTATCTTGCTGTGCAACCTAGAAAAAAAATCACCCAGATAATAATTGTTGTGATGATAGGCTTGCTGTACCGTAGTCTCCGAGAGCCATGAGAATAAACTGAGCGCAGATTCGTGACTGTTATGTTTTCACCATGCATTACAACAGAGAAAAGTACATGTTTCTAACAGTTGAAAAGATATGACCTATATTACCGGTACAACTAAAGTCAGTGCGAATTACCAGTGTTTAATCGAGATGCCTGCCGACCTAAGTGCTTCTCCCACTCGGCAGCTGTGTCACAGCGTCGTCGGCAGTCGCTAGCAATATGGCCACATTTTTTCACTCACAGGATTATATTTCAAGACAGCAGCCTACACAATAAATAACTAATAAAGGAAGCCATCTAGATGTCGTCGTGATACAGTCTACTCAATGGGCAGAGTATGAACATATGAACAGCAACCACACCAGGACTGTGTCCTTCAACCTGGTCTCAGAGCATTTTGTATTATTCTGTATGTAAATCCGAGACACTCCATTTGTATGATATGTTACGTTTTATATGGTTACATAAGACAGATGGTACAACGTGAATGTCTAGCAACCGAAAGGTTGTGAGTTCATATCTCATCACGGACAACTTTAGCATTTTTGCTCATTACCAACTTTTCAACTACTTACAACTTTTTATCTACTTTGCAACTACTTAGCTAACCCTTCCGCTAACCCTAACCTTAACCCTTCTAGCTAACCCTTCCTCTAACCCTAACCTTTAACCTAACTCCTAAAAGTAACCTTAACCCTAACTCCTAACCCCAAGCCTAGCTAACATTAGCTCATTATCTAACAGCCACCTAGCTAGAATTCATAACATATCATACGTTTTGCAAATTCACAACATATTGTAAGTTTTGCAATTTTGTAACATCATAACATTTTGTGACATCCTTTTCTGGAATATTCCAAGCTGTTTAAAGGCGCAGTCAACTTAGTTTATGTGAACTTCTGTCCCACTGGAATTGTGATACAGTGAGGTATAAGTGAAATAATCTGTCTGTAAACACTTGTTGGAAAAATTACTTGTGTCATGCACAAAGTAGATGTCCTAACCGACTTGCCAAAACTATAGTTTGTTAACAAGAAATTTGTGGAGTGGTTGAAAAATGAGTTATAATGACTCCAACCTAAGTGTATGTAAACTTCCGACTTCAACTGTATATCATGCATACACAGCTCTAAGCATCAACCTCTCCTTCCTTCTATCCCTCCCTTAAGCTCTCCCCTCCCCCATAATCGAAAACATTCCCTTTAAGTGAGATTTTTTTTTTTTTACCATTCCTCTCCCTTACTGAACGGTTTGTCCTGTCTTAACTAGTTTCATTTGACTGTTTGATTTTGGTCACTTGGCTCTAAGCTGCGCGACTTATTTAATTGTTTTATAGGCCAGTAGTGTCCGTATAGCCTTTCTCCCGCTAACCATTAATTTAAACAACATTGTTCCACAATGTTACAGTATAAGCTAAATCTATTCACTTTACCAGTATTTTGCAAACATTTGGTGGCACAGAAAGAAAATAAAATGTTTTGAGTTTGGTCAAATAATCTATTGTATTGTGTAGGCTATAGCAATGTTTTATTAGTTTAGCTAGGGTTTGAAGTAGGTATCTAGCGGTCTTTAATTGTATTTGTTCAATGCCTCAATTAATTTCATCAACTATATTGGATATATAGTATAGCTGTACAGATTCCTGGTTCGAATCAACCCAAGATGATGAACCCTGAAAATAGGACAAAGTGCTTGATAAGGTGGCCCAGAGGAAGCCTGACCCAGTCGAAGCCATCTGTTCTCTACATTGCCCCATTCTTCCAAGAGCTCACTGAGTTTGAATGAAGACTTGTAGTGAGGTAAGTACTCGCTGCTACCAGCTCTTACAGTCGCATATCAGAATTAGACGTTGTTCCAAACATCACATTTTGAAGTGTTTAAGATTAAGTTTAGGCATTAACTCAGAATGTTTTTGGAGTTATTACAAAAAACTGATCAGAATTCTGAAGAATGCTGAAGTCATGTTGGAAAATGTTTTGCCGGGGTGTGATATAATATGGAGGACTCGGCAAGCCAACTTATTAGCCTGTACTTAAAACTCCAACAGAAATAACTTAAAATATATAACTTAAAATTAAACCAAATTAAATACAATTCTGCCAATTCACAAGAAAATGCTTATTGACTTTGTTACAAATTGCTAGCCAACTAACGTTAGCCCTACTAGCCTGCTAATGTTAGCCCTACCAGCCTGCTACCAGTTGCCATCAACACCTTTATTTTTTAAATGTATATTTAACTTGTATTTAACTAGGCAAGTCAGTTAAGAATAAATTCTTATTTACAATGACGGTGTCATGACGTTGCCCTCTTTGAGTACAGGGAGGACAGTTGACCCCCTCCCCCTTGCACCATCCCCCAACCTACCTCCCCCCACCCAGGCCCTGTGTGAAGGGGTTGTAAAAATTCTAGAGGAGAATCTCTTGCCATATGGCCCAGTTGAGACACAGAGGGGTTTCATAGAGAGACACAGGACATTCTTCCAACTCACAGAATTGGGGAACCGAACAACATTTATGTTCTGGAGAAGGTATGGAAGATTGGTGAAGAATCCAGCTACGAACTGGTCCACTTGGTACAATTTTGTGATACTCAGAAGAGACAATATAGCCATATTACCATAAAACTGTTTATATAATAGCCTCAGCTATGGGACTTGCATCCAAATGGTTGTATAGAATGTATTAATAAGGATAAAGCTATTTGTGATACATTGAGATGCTGTGTACTGATGTTAATGTGATAGAATGTATTTATGTTCAAAGATTAAATCAGTCATCGGCACGCCCCCAGGGACACAGACAGGACCAGGCGTCATGTGACAAGCCTGTTCTAGGTTCACCTATAAAACCCCCACCTAGAAGTTATTTCTTGAGACCAGGCCTCCACTCCATTGCGAGTTGGCCAATAGGTTTGACCATCCAATTCCTCTACTGAAAGTGAACTATACCACGTGGTTAACTTTTAGACTATCGATACCGACAGAATAAGAACAAGTCTTTGATATTAATTAATAGTCTGCAGCTAGAAATTATATCATTGAACGCGAAGACCGACGAAACATCCATTCTATGACGACATTAATGAATGTTGCTTTGAAAGATCCATTCTAACCGAGAGAGAGAGAGATAACTCTCCAACAGAACGACTCTCCAACAAGGATCCCGATGACACACTGAGTGTAAATATATATTGATTGCAATTGTTCCCGAATGAGTGAGCGTTCATGTGCAAAGTGTTAGCATATCAATTGTTAATATTAATGAACTCTGTGTGCCTCCTCAGCTGACCTTTTATGACCCTTTGTGTAACAGGCCACCATGCCTGTTTAGCCCACTAGGGCACATTACTCTACCAATTCTTTGTGACGATGATTACTGTTTGTATGCTTTCTGTGAATTACTTAGTTTAGTAAATAAATGATTTTAAGACAATTGATGTATGGATGACTCTTAGTGAAGGCTGGGTTCGTGCAGATACAACAATTTACGACGTTTGGAATGAGACTGGACGCGAGGTAAAATACACCATTTAAACCAGAAGATAATCGGCCTATACTATAATATAATAATATAATATAGGAAAGTTATATTAGGAAAATTATAAAACTTTGTAATCTGAATATTTTCCTTGGTGCCCCGATCTCCTAGTTAATTATAGTTAAACGATTAATCAGTTTAATCGCGTGATAATAATTACAGGGAGTTATTTTGATAAACATGTCTTCAGTTTAATGGTGACCCAAAGACACGACAACGGCCTACCCCCCCCCCCCGGCCAAACCCTCCCCTAAGCCGGACGACACTGGGCCAATTGTGCGCTGCCCTACGGGACTCCCGATCATGGCCGGTTGTGACACAGACTTGGAATGAACCAGGGTTTGTAGTGACGCCTCTAGCACTGCAATGCAGTTCCTTAGACCACTGCACCACTCGGGAGGCTACCTAGCTTACACCTACATTTAAAGTAAACAAAAGTTTTGGAAATACATATAAATGAATGTTAGCCATATGCAGTCTTAGCCAGCAAGCTAGCCAGCCAGCTAACATTAGCTATTTAGGTCTCATACTTGGTTGGTAGGGTGGGGCCAATCGAGATCATGGAGGACTTCTGGCTGGGGTGAAGATAGGAAGCCACCAGGGGTTTGATGGGGGATATGTGGGCAAGCCGTTCAATGTCAACACAGTCCAACACCAACCCACTTTGGACAGGGTTCTTGCAGGAGAAAGGTGTACTCCAGGTGTGTGTAAACTCCTCCAGGCATTCTGGGAAAACTGGGAGGAATTGGGGCACAGTGTAGATGGGGCACAGTGTAGACAGAAGCCGGGGAAGGCTAACACTTCCTCGGCATGTTGCAGACCAAGGCAAGCGGAAAACACCGAGTGGGTGTTCAGGAGCTTCTCCTCATTTGGAGTGGGAGATGTTTTTGTTGACATCAAATCAAAATCCACGGTACACTCAAGTTTACTCCAAATACTAGCTACTTAGCTAACGTTAGCCAAACAACAACATGAAAGGTCACTGGGGTGAGGGCTACAGATGATCCTTTCTGGTTTATATGTGAAGCCGACACTGAGTGCATTCAAGACAATGGGGAACTCGGGGAATAAAACATGCTCCGACTGGGAAAAATATTTTCCCGTCATCCAACTCGGAATTACAAGTCAGAAACTCGGCCATCATCCTAGAGCTCCAACTTCTCCTACCTAAAGATCATGAAGTCACGATTTGTAAAGTACAGCATGGTAAAGACAGTGTAATACGGTACTGACCTGATGAGTGGGACATTGTCAAGGGTACAGCACAGCACAGGACCCCTCTGTAGAGACAGTTTCTCCTCACACGACTGATTATACAGCCTGGATAGAAACAACAGACATTTTCTTCACACTTTTGCTGTCAAATGGAACACACTTTAACTTCTCTGATGGAATTACATTACTTTACCACTTCAGATTTTGGAATTGGTATTTTATTAGGATCCCCATTAGCTGTTGCAAAAGCAGCAGCTACTCTTCCTGGGGTCCACACAAAACATGAAACTTGACATAATATCAATAGACAAGAACAGCTCAAGTACAGAACTACATACATTTTTTTTTAAAGGCACACATAGCCTACATATCAATACATACATACAAACTATCTAGATCAAATAGGGGAGAGGCGTTGTGCCATGAGGTGTTGTTTTATCTTTTTTTAACCAGGTTTGCTGTTTATTTGTGCAATTTGAGATGGAAGTAAGTTCTATGCAATAAGGGCTCTATAAGGCCTTATGTACGCTTTAGTGAATTTGTTCTGGATTTGGGGACTGTGAAAAAAAACCTGGTGGCATGTCTGGTGGGGTAAGTGTGTGTGTCAGAGCTGTGTGTAAGTTGACTATGCAAGCAATTTGCAATTTCCAACACAGTTTCTTATAAAAAGAAGAGGTGATGCAGTCAGTCTCTCCTCAACTCTTGGCCAAGAGAGACTTGCATATTTATATCAGCCCTCTGATTATGATGAAGAGCAAAACGTGCCACTCTGTTCTGGGCCAGCTGCAGCCTAACTAGATATTTCCTTGCAGCACTGGACCACACGACTGGGCAATAATCAAGATTAGACAAAACTAGAGCCTGCAGAACTTGCTTTTTGGAGTGTGGTGTCACTTTTTTTACGGGCAGACCTCTCCCAATCTTTACAACCATTGAATCTATATGTTTTGACCATGACAGTTTACAATCTAAGGTAACACCAAGTAATTTAGTCTCCTCAACTTGTTCAACAAGATTCAGCTGAGGTCTAGAACTTAAGGAATGATTTGTACCAAATACAATGCTCTTAGATTTTTACTGGCCACCCATTCCAAAACAGACTGCAACTCTTTGTTAAGGGTTTCAGTGACTTCATTAGCTGTGGTTGATGATGCGTATATGGTTGAATCATCAGCATACACTGACACACATGCTTTGTTTAATGCCAGTGGCAGGTCATTGATAAAAATAAAAGAGCACATGGCCTAGAGAGCTGCTTTGCGGTACACCACACTTTACATGTTTGACATTAGAGAAGCTTCCATTAAAGAAAACCCTTTGAGTTCTATTAGATTGACAGCTCTGAATCCACGATATGGCAGAGGTTGAAAAGCCATAACATATACGTTTTTTCAACAACAGATTATGGTCAATAATTTCAAAGGCTGCACTGAAATCTAACAGTACAGCTCCCACAATTTTCTTATTATCAATTTCTTTCAACCAATCATCAGTCATTTGTGTCAGTGCAGTACATGTTGAGTGCCCTTCTCTATAGGTGCCATAGTCGTGTGTGTAGGTGGCAGGGAAGTCAGGTGCAGGAGAAACCAACTTGGTTAAACTGGAGTAGTTTTATTAACAAAAAACAAACTCCAAAACCAACGTACAAAAATAACATGGGTAAAAAATAACCCGTCGCACACCGATACAAAATACACGAGTACATAACATACGAACAATCACTGACAAGGACATGAGGGGAAAACAGAGGGTTAAATACACAACATGTAATGAATGGGATTGGAATCAGGTGTGTAGGAAGACAAGACAAAACCAATGGAAAATGAAAAACTGATCAATGATGGCAAGAAGACCGGTGACGTCGACCGCCGAGCACCACCCAAACAAGGAGCGGCATCAACTTTGGCAGAAGTCGTGACAATAAGCATGCTGAAAGTCTGTTGTTAATTTGTTATCAGAGAAATAGCATTGTATTTGGTCAAACACAATGTTTTCCAACAGTTTGCTAAGAGCTGGTAACAAGCTTATAGGTTTGCTGTTAGAACCAGTAAAGGCTGCTTTACCACTCTTGGGTAGAGGAATTACTTTGGCTTCGCTCAAGGCCTGAGGCCAAAAACTTTTCTCTAGGCTCA
The DNA here is from genome assembly GCF_965601325.2 of Salmo salar. Taxonomy (NCBI): domain Eukaryota; kingdom Metazoa; phylum Chordata; class Actinopteri; order Salmoniformes; family Salmonidae; genus Salmo; species Salmo salar. The sequence goes on from NC_138318.1 coordinate 2,703,882, forward strand.
GATTAAAAATGTGATTGTAGTGGCTATAGAGTCAGCTACCATCCTCAGTAGCTTTCCATCTAAGTTGTCAATGCCAGGTTGTTTGTCATTATTGATCGATAACAATACTTTTTTACACCTCTCCCACACAAACTTTACAAAATTCAAACATTCAAAGCTTTTCTTTCATTATTTGTTTTATTTATGCATGAATACAATTGCTAATTGTTTACTGTTGGCATTTCCTGCCTAAGTTTGCCAATGAAGTAATCATGAAAATAATTGTCAACATCAAATGGTTTTGTGATGAATAAGCCGTCTGATTTGATGAAAGTTGAATTTGTCTTTCTGCCCATAATTTCATTTAAAGAACTCCAAAGCTTTTTTCCATCTTTCTTTCCATCATTGATCTTGGCTTCACAATACAGTTTCTTCTTCTTTTTGTTGAGTTTAGTCACATAATTTCTCAATTTGCAGTAAGTCAGCCAGTCAGATGTGTAGCCAGACTTCTTAGCCACTCCTTTTACCCCATCTCTTTCAACCATAGTTTATAAATGACTCAATCCATGGAGCCTTAACAGTTCTAACAGATCTAACAAGCAATTTCATAAATTCAACAAGTGCAGCATCTGGATGCTCCTCATTAATCAGACCAACACATATTTTTTAACATCATCCACATAAGAGTCACAGCAAAATCTTTCTATGATCGCTTATACACTATTTTAGGCCCAGCTGTAGGAGTATGGTTTTAATGGATATAGACACTATGTTGTGATCACTGCATCCAATGGGTATGGATACAGCTTTAGAACAAAGTTCTACAATATTAGTAAAAATGTGATTGGTACATGTGGATGATCTTGTTCCTGTAGTATTTGTAAACACCCCACATGCGCCGAATACGACAAGTGTAGACCTTACCGTGAAATGCTTACTTACTAGCCCTTAACCAACAGTGCAGTTGAAGAAGAGTTAAGAAAATATTCACCAAATAAACTAAAGAAAAAATTAATCTGACAATTTTATGGGCTTTCCTCTGACACCGCCTATTATATAGGTCCTGGACTGCAAGAAGCTTGGCCCCAGTGATGTACTGGGCCATATGCATTATCCTCTGTAGCGCGTTATGGTCAGATGCCGAGCAGTTGCCATACCAGGCGGTGATACAATCGGTCAGGATGCTCTTGATGGTGCAGCTGTAGAACTTTTGAGAGACCCATGTCAAATCTTTTCAGTCTCCTGAGGGGGAAAAGGTGTTGTCGTGCCCTCTTCACGACTGTCTTGGTGTGTTTGGTCCATGATAGATCGTTGGTGATGTGGACTAGCTCCACTACAGCCCCATTGATGTTAATGGGGGTCTGTTCGGCCAGCCTTTCCTGTAGTCCACGATCAGCTCCTTTGTCTTGCAAACACTATCAAGCATTTCACACATGTTACTTAGGTACTGACTGTTAGCACTTGGTGGCCTATAGCAACACTCTAGATGTGCCAAGTGAACCTGCAACCACAACACTTCAATAACACTTGACATAAGATCTTCTCTAAGCATTACAGGGATATGCCTCTGAATATATACAGCAACCCCTCCCCCATAATTGTTTCTGTCTCTTCTATAGATGTTATATCCTTGTATTGCTTGTGACAAACCTCTTCAAGATTAGGAGAGTTTGTCACAAATTAAGCGGGAAACCGTCACCAAAAACCCCAGAATGAGAGTTCTTTCGAACATGACAGTACCTGTGTGTTTGTTTCTCCATCCTGGTCCACGCAGGCCGCAGGCGAGGTCAAGGATAGCAGGGTTCGGTACACGAATCGGGTTCTCGGTAGGTCCAGGTCCAAATGCCAACAGGTAAGTCCAAACAGTCCAGCTCATACACGGTAAATCCAGCCGATATATATCGTCTCTTTCTCTATGGTTCACAGATCCTACCAGCCCCTCCTCTCTCTCTTTTCCTGGTTTGTCTTGACCCCTTATCTGTGGGTCGGCCCCACCTTCTGAGCGTTCCCCTTGCTTCTGGGAATATTTTTGGCGGTCAGCCATTTTGTGATCTGTAGTTCTGATCTGGGTGGCCATTTTAGTGAGAGGGCAGAGCCCGTTTATTAGTTCTGCTCTCACATATCTGCCATTTATCACTCAACCCCATTCTTTGCCACATACTACTGCTGTATCATCAAATTAATTATCTAACTGAGTCTCAGAAATTGATAATATATGAATGCTATCTGATGTTACCAAGTTATTGATTTCATGAACCTTATATCTAAGGCTACATATATTAATATGGGCTACTTTCAGCCCTTTCCTGGGTAGCTTATCAAAGACAGACATAATACTGAAAAGAGCAAACAAAGCAAGAGAAAAGAATATACATTCAGCAGTCCATTAATCAATTGGTGTGTGTGTGTGTGTGTGCTGCAGGGTTTGTTACGATCCATATGCTTGGCTCTCTCATCCCTTCCAGGCTTCTGGGAGGGAGGGTGGACATTGAGCCTGTCATAGCAGATGTAAGCAATGTCCCCACGCGCTCTGGCAGCTTTCATGGCTGGGATAAGTTCTTTCCTCTTCTGGAGTACAGCTTCAGGATAATCCTTGTTGAGGAAGATATACGTTCCTCTCAAGTTCTTGGCTCTTTCCAGAACAGCTACCTTGTCCTTGAACCCCAGGAACTTGACCACTATCAGCCTGGTCCTATCACCTGGTGGGTTTTCCAGTCCTGTGGGCGCGCTCCACCTCATTCTTCCTGTGGTCCATTTTCAATTTCTCAAAGATCATTTCCCTCACTTTGTCCTCAGACACCGACCAGATCTCATGTGGAGATTCTGAAATTCCATCCACAACCATGTTGTTCTGCCTTGATTGTCCCTCGAGATTGTTATCATGGATTCACACACAAAACTGATGTCCTCTCTCAATGACTTACAGTTTGCTATCATCTGCTGTTCTCCTGTTTCAACTCATCGAGCTGACCCTGGGAGAAGTGCAAACTGTTCTTCAGGTCCTGGACCTCTCTGGTGAGGTCATCCATTCCTGTATTGGTAGAATCCACGAGTATTTGGACAAAACACTTGAAGCTATTTTCTTGTTGTAACAACTGCTTGTAGGACTCTTTTTGTTGATTTAAAAGATACTTCACGTGTGATAGAAAGAAACCACTGTCCTCAACGGTACTCCCGCCGGGCTTTGGTCTTTGTCATGGTACTATAGCTAGCAACGTAGGTTGCGTTGTTACTTCTCGCAGTTCCAGACAGGATCATTGAGCTAGATGTCATTGATCGTTGAGGCATTTTTTACATTTCCCATTAATACGTCAAGGGAAATACAGTATTCTTTCTAACAATGATATCTACATATATTTCAGGATGTGGTGTATCATTGGAAATACTGAGAATTCATGTAAAAATAACACTTTTATAAACATAGCTTGTCCAAAAGCTTACCCCGGGTGTGGGGTAAGTTGAGCATAGGGACAGGGTAAGTTGAGCCACCTTGAAGTAAGTGGGCAATGGTGTCTTGTGACAGTGGGTGATGGTAGGTCAATGTTTAATTCCTGGAATGGGGGTGTAGTATATTGTATATCTTAAATGTATGCCTACATTCAGATATACACTCGGTGGCTTGTTTATTAGGTACACCCACCTAGTACCGGGTCGGACCGCCCATTTGCCTCCAGAACAGCCAGAATTCTTTAGGGCATGGAAACGTTGCTCACTGCTATCAAGGGACCTAACGTATGGCAGGAAAAAATTCCCCACACCATTACACCACCCGCCTGTACCATTGAAACCAGGCAGGATGGGGCCATGGACTCATGCTGCTTTATGCAAAATCCTGACTCTGCCATCAGCATGACGCAACAGGAACCGGGATTCGTCAGACCAGGCAATGTTTTTCCACCCCTCAGTTTCCCAGTGTTGGTGATCGCATGCCCACTGGAGCCGCTTCTGTGTCATGGTGAGGTTGGACCCAGGTGCAGAGAAGAGACCAGACGAAGAATCAGCGGTTAAGGATAAAAATAATACTTTACTGAGAAACGGTAACGGAAGGATCACAGTAACACTGGGACAACAAACACTAAGTCTCGAAAACTCACTCAGGAGACAAACGCACACGTCACATAATTCAAGCTTCAGCAAAGGACAACAGAAGACACACCTCTTTTAACAGGGAAATCATGAGGAGTAAATAGGACACACCTGAGTTTCATTAATGTCTCTAGGACGGTCTCTGTTTCCCTCTGTTGACAGGTGGAACCGTGACCGCTTCTTCATGTTTTTAGCTGATAGGAGTGGAACCCAGTGTGTTAGTCTGCTGCAATAGCCCATCCGTGACAAGGACAAATTGTGCGTTCCGAGATGCCATTCTGCACACCACTGTTCTGCGTTATTATTTGCCAATTATGGCCCGCCTGTTAGCTTGCACGATTCTTGCCATTCTCCTTCGACCTCTCATCAATGAGCTGTTTTCGTACACAGGATTGTCGGTGACTGGATGTTCTCTGTAAACCCTAAACACTGTCATGCATTAAAAGCCCAGGAGGCTGGCCGTTTCTGAGATACTGAAACCGGCGGGCCTGGCACAGACAATCATACCACGCTCAAAATCTCTTAGGTCACTTGTTTTTCCCATTCTAACATTAAATTGATCAGGAACTGAATGCCTCGATGCCTGTCTGCTTGCTTTATATCGCAAGCCACGGTCACACAACTTACTGTCTGTAGGAGCGAACCATTTACGTGAACGGGCTGGTGTACCTAATAAACTGGCCATGGAGTGTAGATCTCTCTGTTCAATATAACTTACCCTTCCATTTATTGGCCAGTTATCTGGGACAGGGATTTTGTTTTGATGTGCCAATTCATAGGCAAGTTCTCTGCATTTGAGGCTACTAAGCCCATGAAACTGGTCTGTGAGATTCTTGATATGTTTAGCAAAATCTGACTCCATGTCATCAGATAAAACCATCTGTGCCTCTGCTACTCTATCATAGTCTCTTTTTTGCACAGGTACATGTTCCTTTTCTTTTATGTCAATGTACCTCTTCAGTGTCATTCAGTCTATTGTTTCATCCCTTACTGCTGCTAGAATGGACTTATTCCCTTCTCTCATCCTTGGTTGCTCTCTCAGGAACCTCAAGGGAGGCTAGAGCCATGCTTGTTTTACATTTGTATACATGATGATGTCTGCTCTGTAACAATAAAAATGCACGATCTTGAGTTCATATGCATAACACATTGCAAAAATACAATGCATATTATGGATAAAACTGACAAAATGTAATCATAATTTTCATGGGTTATGGTGGCGATTAGCTCAATTTACCTCATGGCCATTGACTCTACTTACCCCAAGGGAAACATTTGGACATTAGTCCATACAGCTACGAGGATGCACTTTCATGCTAGGTTTAGGACCTCATATAATAGCTTATAGACACCCTCAACTGATGTATAAAGCAATCTTAAAACAATACACTTTAGTTTAGATACAAGCATCACACAATAAATTAATTTGACTTTGTGAAAATCTGCATTTTAGACCTAACTTGCTTACCAGTTTTCCCATGTGGTTTCTTCCTTCACAGACTTGGCTAAACTTACCCCACTCTTTTTTTATATGCATATGGAATTATTGCATAATGCACATAAAACAAGTGGCTATTCTGAATGGACTGTGTGACGTTTGTGAGGTGAGATTAGTCCATAAAGTCACCTATTAGCTATGCTTCGACACATGCAAAATCTTGACCAGAATGCATGACCATGCGTCCCAACCAAAGACCCACCACTACTAAAGTAAACACACCTAGCACACCACTCTGTTAATGTGCCAGCATCGAATTATACATCCAATCAACACATCAAGGCTCTCATTCTACCCAAATGAGGATATACATTTTAACCCGAAATAGTAGGTTAAAGTTCCCACTTAATGGTTGACTGCATGTATGCATTGAAGAACATTGTAGAACAACTATGATGCAGGTACTGAGGCAGCTGCTGTCCTATTGCATGTGTCGGTCTACTGTTCAGTAGAATGCTCCTTACAGTGGAATAGCCAAACCTGCAGGTACTGTAATGAATGGGTTTGGAATAGTTGTTTGTTTTTGCTTGGGCAGGTCTGCTGCTGAACGGAAAAGTTTGGAATTAATGGAGCCCCCATGCAATTTTAATACCTGTTTATTTCACACATACCACAGAAGTCATTCTCCCACTCCTAAAGGAATTTGCAGGCTGTTGCCTTTCTCCAAAAAGTCGCTACCCATCCTTGATTTCACACCATTTTCCCATTACTCTCTCTGTCCCCGATACAGTATATATTTATTATCTTTTTAGTCTCTCCCATGATTATACTCCTCTCTCTCTGACCATATGATCTCGTTTCTCCCATCTCCCCTTCTTCTCTCTGTGCTCTCCAAATTTCTTTCCATCTCCCTCTTTTCTCAATTTGTTCCTCACGCCATTCTCTCATGCCTCCCTATGTTTGAATAAGGCAGTCAGGCTCAGGACGTTTAGAGTCTAAGATGGGCTATTCCGTCTTGCGAAACAAGTCGGCCATGAATTATTTAATTTCTCACAAATTAATGTTGAATAAACAGACTTGTTGACAAGGTACTGTTTCTCTCACCCGTTTGCAGTTGATATTCTCACTCTAGCTCACAGTGTGGAGATGAATAACAATTCATAATCAGTTTGCTGGTTTGACATTTAAATCATGGATGTCAGAAAGAATTTAAGGGTTTTGACAAGGACGATAGAATCACTAAACTTGCTTATCATTTTCTTGAGTGGAAGTCTACAACTGCGTGCGTCAATGAGAGCACTTTCTAGTTAAAAGCAGTGTGAGGCTCAAAGAACAAAATGGTCCCCAATCATGATTTGTTTAAGACCTGCTGACATATTGGAATACTTAATCCCCCTTGTTTCAGTACCTAGTGTGAGTACATCCATGTAGATACACACTCTATGTCATAACTTATCATACCTTACTACCCTACAAGCCAAAAGTTAATACCTTTTCTGGGGTTATCACCTTTGCAAACAAATACATTTTCAATGACAAACCAAACCAGTGATTTTACGCAACAATGAAAGTTTGGGCAACAGTTATCCTTCTCTATCTCTGATAAAGAACACTTGAAATCAATTGAGAGATTACCAGTTGTCTTTGTTACAGATAATGACATGTGATGAGTTCATTCTGTTATAAATAATGACACAGTGATTATGGGTGAGTCAGCATTGACATTAGAGAGTTGATTATAGAATACTGTACCAGTTATCCATGGGGCAGACATGCTGGTTGTAGAGGGCCATGGCATATCTGAAAATATATTAGAGACAAGTTTTGATAAAAGTGTTTGATAGTTTTATCTTGTCGTTCTATTGACTAAGTGCTCAGAGAGAGTAAAATGACTTTGCTGCAGTCAAATGATGGCCACACGAATTAGTGCACAGTCACCCCCATGGCCAGTGATCTCTTGTATGTGTCATGTGGACATTCTTTGACCGCAGCAAATTGGGTCTGCACTATGCGTTCCTCTTTTGTCAGCCACTAACCAACTCCAAACACATGACCGCAACTCCAGAGAGTTAATCTCTCAGGGAAGCAGTCTCGTATCTGAGGTTAAACACAGGCTACAAGAGAGAGAATATTGGGTTTCAACCACTGAAAATCCGGATCAGATCACGCAGTGTTCATGTGTACAGTATGTGACACACTGACACTGATGGGGCACTGGATTTTGCATGGTCTGATAAGATAACAAAGAGGATCACCTGCAAAACATGCTGACACAAGAAAATTAACAGAAGTTTAAAGTTTCAACATACGGTATGAGAACCTATATTCAACTTGTATTGTTTGCAAGGGAGTACAATGTGGAAACGCTTAGTTAATGTCAATCGATCCCCCTTCGCTTAGGTGAGAAAAGAGATGTAGGGCTTTTTAAACTTCGGGGGGGGGGCAAAATCTTCTATACATACATCTCAAATGAATGCAACTCATTGGCTAAGACCATGTGGCCTAACCAGTAAAGATTCCCTATTTAATTGGTCAGGAAAACTTGGGGCACTAATGATCACACATCACATAAAATGGGATAGCATACTTCTGTTGTGCTAAACTTAGTTACTCAGATTAAGTCTATTTTAAGACATGATTATGACCTTCTTTGAAGACACCTCTCCTACAGTAAATACACAACCCTATTTAACAAATCTGTGCCCAAGCTAAACATACCATAGTGTATGTCTCAGTGGAGGCTGCCTAGGGAAGGACGGCTCATAATAACTGTAACGTCTGCTTCCAACTCATACTCTGAAACACGAAGATTCCCTAAACGCAGCTCACTTTCCAGCCCACTTTCCAGCTCCTATGTTCAAACACATAGATCCCCTGAACGCAGCTCACTCTCCAGATCCCAATCACCTGAAATCTGATCACCTGTTCACACACCTGCATGTCATTATCACACACTATTTAGTTCAGTTCTTTGCACCCCATCATTGTGAGGTATTGTTTGTTTTGTGACGCACTTCTATTCGGAGTGCTGGGTTTCCTCGTAATTTACTCCTCCCGTGAATGATAGTTTTTGCCTGCCTTACTAACAACGCCTTTTGCCTTTTCCCTGCCTGTACTTTAGCCTATTGGGTTTCCTGTTATCGACCTATTGCCTGATCTCCCAGATGACGTTACTAGCCTTTTCCCTGCCTGTACTGTTGCCTTTTTGGACCCCTGTGTATGACCTCTGCCTGCCCCTGGACCCAGCTGCCTGCCTCCTCCTGTGGTCCTTTACAATAAACACCTGCTGTGCCCTGTGCTTGAAACCAGCTCTCCGTCTCCCATCGTGTTCGTTACAATAATGGCCAGAATGGAGTAAATGGAATGGTATCAAATACATGGTTTTCATGTGTTTGATACCATTCCAACCATTATACTCAATTCCAGCCATTATTGTGGGCAGTCCTCCCATCAGCAGCCTCCACTGGTACTTATTTCTAAGCTATTTTTGTGTGGTCTCAATCAAATTATCCATAGGCTATATGCTATGAAGTGCATGCCTGGAGAAGCACAGAGCGAGCTTATATTTCTAAGATACCTGGTAGGATGATATAAATAAAACTAGGCTGCATTACACACCACAATGGATGTTCAAACTCTGAGCCCCGGCCTGCTATGCTCTTGCTGATCAAAAGGTGTGCTGCTTAACAAATAGCTGTTCAGGAGGAGAGTCAAAGGTTTCTATAGATTTTTTAATTTATTAAGCCTAGTCCCCAAAAAATCAATACCTTGCGCGCAGACCAGCCTATAGCCTATGTTCTGTTCAGTTTGAGAAGGAGAGGGCGAAGATGAGGAGAATGACCGGAGGTCAACTTTGATAGCTTGCTACTACTATAATTTATTTAATTAAAAACATGTTTCTAGTCCTTGATGTATTTATCAGAGTTATGGACCTCACAATAAGCCAGATTCGAATAACTTACATTGTGGTGCTGAAACTAGAAACAGCAGCCGCGGCACAATCAATCGAAGATGGACAGCTCATGGTGCTGAAAATAGGCAAATTCGAGTAGGCATAATTCAGTTGACCTTTTACTGCAGTGGACTAAAATCGGTAGTCTTTAACAAAGATACTATCAAACAACAGTATACACTAAACATGGTTATGGGCTTAAAAAAAGGAGATACCTGTACCATGTCAGATATAGAGTTGAACTGTATTTAATTGTAAGTTTGCATCCCAATATTACACTTTATATACAGTACCAGTCAAAAGTTTGGACACACCAACTCATTCAAGGGTTTTTCTTTATTTTTTATTATTTTCTACATTGTAGAATAATAGTGAAGACATCAAAACTATGAAATAACACATATGGAATAATGTAGTAAGCAAAAAAGTGTTAAACAAATCAAAATATATTTTAGATTCTTCAAAGTAGCCACCCTTTGCCTTGACGACAGCTTTGCACACACTTGGCATTCTCGCAACCAACTTCAGCTGGAATGCTTTTCCAACAGTCTTGAAGGGGTTCCCACATGCTGAGCCCTTGTTGGCTGCTTTTCCTTCACTCTGCGGTCCAACTCATCCCAAACCATCTCAATTGGGTTGAGGTCGGGTGATTGTGGAGGCCAGGTCATCTGATGCAGCACTCCAGCACTCTCCTCCTTGGTCAAAGAGCCCTTACACAGCCTGGAGGTGTGTTGGGTCATTGTTCTGTTGAAAAACAAATTATAGTCCAATTTGGCGCAAACCAGATGGGATGGCATATTGCTGCAGAATGCTGTAGTAGCCATGCTGGTTAAGTGTGCCTTGAATTCTCAGTAAATCGCTGACAGTGTCACCAACAAAGCACCCCCACATCATCACACCTCCTCCTCCATGTTGGGAACCAGACATGCAGAGATCATCCATTCAGCTACTCTGCATCTCACAAAGACACGGCGGTTGTAACCAAAAATCTCAAATTAGGACTCATCAGACCAAAGGACAGATTTTCACCAGTCTAATGTCCATTGCTGGTGTTTCTTGGCCCAAGCAAGTCTCTTCTTCTTATTATTGGTGTCCTTTAGTAGTGGTTTCTTTGTACGAAGGCCTGATTCACACAGTCTCCTCTGAACAGTTGATGTCTGTTAATTAAACTCTGTGAATCATTTATTTTGGCTGCAATTTCCGAGGCTGGTAACTTTAATGAACTTATCCTTTGCAGCAGAGGTAACTCTGGGTCTTCCTTTCCTGTGGCGGTCCTCATTAGAGCGAGTTTCATCATAGCGCTTGATGGTTTTTGCGACTGCACTTGAAGAAACTTTAAAGTTCTTGAAATGTTCAGTATTGACTGACCTTCATGTCTTAAAGTAATGATGGACTGTCGTTTCGCTTTGCTTATTTGAGCTGTTCTTGCCATAATATGGACTTGGTCTTTGACCAAATAGGGCTATCTTCTGTATACCACCCCTACCTTGTCACAACACAACTGATTAGCTCAAACGCATTAAGGAAAGAAATTCCACAAGGCACACCTGTTAATTGTAATGCATTCCAGGTGACTACCTCATGAGGCTGGTTGAGAGAATGCCAAGCGTTTGCAAAGCTGTCATCAAGACAAAGGGTGGCTACTTTGAAGAATCTCAAATGTAAAATACATTTAGATTTGTTTAATTTTGTTACTACATGATTCCGTATGTGCTATTTCATAGTTTTTACATCTTCACTATTATTCTATAATGTCGAAAATAGTAAAAAATTAAGAAAAACCCTTGAATGAGTAGGTGTGTCCAAACTTTTGACTGGTACTGTACATCACAGAAGACTGAAATATAACAAATCCGTTTGACATTGAAACACCGGATTTTCTGCAAAATAAAATAATAATAATTCATTATGAAATGTCTTAAAAATATTAATAACATTCCACCCATGAGGCCACTAGGTCAAATGCTACTTAGACTTTACTAACAACAAGAGAGATTTGCATTGGCGCCTATTTCATCCTATTTAATAAATATCTGTTAGATTCCGCTAATATGTAAAATTACGTCCAATTGCATGAAATGTTTATAAAATTGAATTTTCTCTCGGACCTGCAAATACGATTATATATTCATGCAGTGCTTTTACTATAAAGGAGATCTTTCCACCCTTACTCTTGTCCACGGTGGTCTACGAACCCACAACCTTCTGTCCCGCAGCTCTGTGTGCTATCAAAAGTCCTGTGTTGCCATGTAATAGTGAAAACTGCATATCTAAGGCTCTGGGTAAACGGTAGACATGTTCTCTGCTATCCACTTAGTTTTCATTATTATTTGGGGTACAGGGGAGGGTCACTGGTTGTTTTTCAAGCGTTCAGGGAGGGTTTAAGTAAAATATAGGGAGGGCCACCCATTTTCATTAAAGAGTTGTCTGATTTTCTCCATGTACCCCTTATTATAAATAACAATCAGTCCCTAACTATCTCTAAAATTACAGCTGAAGGAACCTGATACCGTGGCCACCTAAATCCAACCCACAGACAGATGCAAAAACGTACATAACAGCTCATTTCTCTTACAGCTCATTTCATCCATAAAGGCTCTCTTTATTGCCAGTTGTTTCAGTGTAAAGGGTATTTAAAACAATTGTGGCAGGAGTGTACTTAAGACACTAGCTGATTAGAGAGATGGAGAGGCCACACAGGATTTGCTTGAATTTCGATGTTTGACTGCATATCAGTCAGCCTACAAGTTTATTTATTGCCCTAAAGAGAAATGTTGGCTTTACATCACATTAGTTTTAAAAGGCATCTTGAACTCGGCACCCCGCCAATTAAGTAAAAAAAAAATCAGATACAGTCTCACGTGTAGTACATGTTTTTGTTTTGTCTTGACCAAAGATCACTAAACATTCAGTCTTTATAGGAATGTAACTGTATCAAAAGTGACAATTGGTACAATCTGCAATTATAAACATTTTAGAAGACCTTTGGACAGCATACCCTATACTCTATAACAATATAATTTAAATATATACTGAGAAGCAGTAGAGCACCCAGGAGTTCACCCTGGAATTCCATACCTTGGCCGCCGGAGCAGGCTGGAATGACAGGGTCCTTATCGACCACTACCGATGCAGCCTGCGCGAGGACATCCGACGGGAGTTGGCCTGCAGGGATGCCACCATCACTTTTGACCAACTGGTGGATCTGTCCATCCGGTTGGATATCCTGCTGGTAACCCGCGGACATCCAGAGAGGGCTCTGTCGGTTCCATCTTCCAGCACCCCCGCTCCGGTGCCCATGGAGCTGGGAGGGGCTGCGCTCAGGGAGGCTGGAGGAGGGGCCTTCACGTGCACCATCTGTGGCCGCAGAGGGCAAATTCCCGGTGATGCCGGGTTGGTTCCTCTGGGAGTCGAGGCAGCATGCAGGGCACTCTGGCGTCACCCCAGGTGAGTCTGCACCACTCTCATCCAGAGTCCTCTGTTTGCCCGCCTGTTTGTACCTGTTTGTTTTCCTGAATTTTCACCGCATTCCCAGCATAAGGGGCTCGTCGATTCAGGCGCAGCTGGGAATTTTATCGACAGAGCGTTCACCCTTAGTTTAGGGATCCCCATTATGCCTGGGGTTAGACCTTTCCCGGTACACGCTCTGGATAGTCGACCATTAGGGTCTGGACTAATCAGGGAAGCCACCATCTCCCTGGCCATGGTGACGCAGGGGTCACGAGGAGAAAATCAGTCTCTTCCTAATTGACTCTCCTGCATTTCCTGTGGTGCTAGGCTTTTCCTTGTTAGCTCATCATGATCCCACCATTTCAAGGCAACAGAGGGCTCTCACGGGGTGGTCGCGAGACTGCTCGGGGAGGTGTGTAGGGGTTTCCATTGGTGCTACCACGGTGGAAAGTCCAGACCAGGTCTCCACTGTGCGCATCCCCCCAGAATATGCCGATTCAATTACCACCCCATCGATGGGGGGATTGTGCGATAAATCTCCTGGTAGACGCTGCACTTCCCAGGAGTCACGTGTATCCCCTGTCGCAAGCGGAGACGGCGGCTATGGAGACATATGTCTCTGAATCCCTACATTCGGTCCTCCACTTCGCCCGCCTCTTCGAGTTTCTTTTTTGTGAAGAAGAAGGAGGGAGGTCTGCGCCCGTGCATTGTCTATCGAGGTGAGGTACAGTTACCCGCTACCTCTCATGGCCACGGCGATTGAGTCAATGCACGGGGTGCGCTTCTTCACTAAACTGGATCTCAGGAGTGCGTACAACCTGGTGCGTATCCGGGAGGGAGACGAGTGGAAGACGGCATTTAGTATCACCTCAGGGCATTATGAGTACCTCGTCATGCCTTACGGGTTAATGAATGCTCCATCAGTCTTCCAATCCTTTGTAGATGAGATCTTCAGGGACCTGCACGGGCAGGGTGTAGTGGTGTATATCGATGACATTCTGATATACTCCGCTGCATGCACCGAGCATGTGATCTTGGTGCGCAGGGTACTTGGACGACTGTTGGAGCATGACCTGTACGTCAAGGCTGAGAAATGCCTGTTCTTCCAGCAGGCCGTCTCCTTCCTAGGGTATCGCATTTCCACATCAGGGGTGGAGATGGAGAGTGACCGCATTGCAGCCGTCCGTAATTGGCCGAATCCCACCACAGTAAAGGAGGTGCAGCGGTTTTTAGGGTTTGCCAATTACTACCGGAGATTTATCCGTGGTTTTTGGCCAGGTGGTGGCTCCCATTACCTCACTGCTGAAGGGGGGTCCTGTACATCTGCAGTGGTCGGTTGAGGCGGACAGGGCTTTTGGGCACCTAAGAGCTCTGTTTACCTCGGCTCCCGTGCTGGCCCATCCGGATCCCTCTTTGGCATTTTCATAGTGGAGGTGGACGCGTCCAAGGCTGGGACAGGAGCCGTGCTCTCTCAACGCTCGGGTACGCCACCGAAGCTCCGCTCCTGTGCTTTCTTCTCGAAGAAGCTTTGAAGGCGTGGAGACATTGGCTTGAGGGGGCTAAACACCCTTTTCTCATCTGGACTGACCACCGCAACCTGGAGTACATCCGGGCAGCGAGGAGACTGAATCCTCGTCAGACAAGGTGGGCCATGTTCTTTACCCGTTTTGTGTTTACACTGTCCTACAGACCAGGTTCCCAGAATACGAAGGCAGATGCACTGTCCTGGCTGTATGACACAGAGGAGCGGCCCATGGATCAGACTCCCATACTCCTGGCCTCCTGCCTGGTAGCGCCGGTCGTGTGGGAGCTGGACGTGGACATTGAGCAGGCATTGCGTACAGAGCCCGCTCCCCTCCAGTGTCCCGTCGGGCACCTCTATGTTCCGTCTGCTGTCCATGACCAGTTGATCTATTGGGCCCACACGTCACCCTCCTCTGTTCATCCGGAAATCGGTCGGACGGTGCGCTGTCTGACTGGGAAGTACTGGTGGCCCACTTTGGCTAAAGACGTGAGGGTTTATGTTTCCTCCTGCTCGGTGTGCGTCCAGTGCAAGGCTCCTAGGCACCTGCCCAGAGGTAAGATACAACCCTTACCCGTTCCACAACGGCCGTGGTCGCACCTGTTGGTAGATTTCCTGACCGATCTTCCTCCCTCACAGGGTAACATCCTGGTCATTGTGGATCGTTTTTCTAAGTCCTGTCGTCTCCTCCCTTTGCCCGGTCTCCCTACGGCCCTACAGACTGCGGAGGCCTTGTTTACACACGTCTTCTGGCACTACGGGGTGCCTGAGGATATAATGTCTGATCGGGGTCCCCAGTTCACGTCGAGGGTCTGGAAGGCGTTCATGGAAGGTCTGGGGTCTCGGTCAGCCTTACCTCAGGTTTTCCCCCTGAGAGTAACGGGCAGGTGGAGAGAGTAAACCAGGATGTGGGTAGGTTTCTGAGGTCCTATTGCCAGGACCGGCCGGGGGAGTGGGCAGCGTTTGTGTCCTGGGCAGAGATGGGCCAGAACTCACTCCGCCACTCCTCCACTAACCTCACCCCCTTCCAGTGTTAATTGGGGTATCAGCCGGTTCTGGCTCCTTAGCATCAGAGTCAGACCGAGGCTCCTGCGGTGGATGACTG
Organism: Salmo salar; assembly: GCF_965601325.2. Lineage (NCBI taxonomy): Eukaryota > Metazoa > Chordata > Actinopteri > Salmoniformes > Salmonidae > Salmo > Salmo salar. Next base: position 2,719,414 of record NC_138318.1, read on the forward strand.
GTTCCGGCGCACGGCGAAAACATGGGACGCCGCCCATGTCCACCTTCAGCGCGCCGTGCTGCTCCAGAAAGTGGACGCAGACCGTCACCGCAGTGAGGCCCCGGTGTTCGCACCGGGGGACCGGGTCTGGCTCTCGACCCGAAACCTGCCCCTCTGCCTGCCCTGCCAGAAGCTGGGCCTGCGGTTTGTGGGGCCATTTAAAGTCCTGAGGAGAGTGAACGAGGTGTGTTACAGGTTACAGCTTCCGCCGATTACCGTATTAACCCCTCGTTCCATGTGTCTCTCCTCAGGCCGGTGGTGGTGGGTCCGCTCCAGGAATCTGAGGTGCGGGAGGTTCCTCCGCCCTCTCTGGACATCGAGGGGGGTCCTGGCGTACTCCGTTTGTTCCATCCTGGATTCAAGGCATCGGGCGGGGGGCCTTCAGTACCTCGTGGAGTGGGAGGGGTACGGTCTGGAGGAGAGGTGCTGGGTTCCGGTGGCGGATGTGTTGGACCCAGAACTGCTGCGGGAGTTCAGTAGCTTACAGTACAGTAGGATAACAAGGACAGAATAAGTTTTCATCATACCTTTACACCTCTTTAGGCAATATGGTTCAAGATCTGTAGATAGTTTTCCCAAATCTGAAAATAGTGGGTCCTTGAAAAAAAGCAAAGTCCCAGAGCATTTTCCAGCAATCTGATGTCTTCTCTGGTCGCTTGCTAAATGTGTTTTAAAGCAAATCCTATAGAATTCATGTGGTAAAGGAAGGCGAGATCAGGTGTGTTGCTGCTGTTCATTTGTCCCCTACTCTTTTTCATCATGAGTGTGTCTGCTGTGTCTGTCTCAGAGTGAAAAAGCCTGAACTCTATTAATAAAGGGAGCCAGATGTTGCACCTAACTCCTCCCACCAAAAGGAGCTTTTTTGTTTGAAATCATGGTTGTTTACTTCTTTATTTTGCAATGTGCTGTACTCTGTTTAAACAATGACATATGGGGAGAATACATGGGAAATGTATTGTAGTGATGTAGTATTTGAAAAACATCAGAGGCAGTTATTCAAACTCAAAAAAGTGTGATAAAATAAATAAATGAACAATTGCGTGTGTGTGTGCTTGAGACTATTATCATTCTCAGACGTCAAAGAGTGGTTGCTTGTCACAAAGTTGCAAAATGTCTGTTCATCATTAGGAGCTCTGCATAAGTCACTTATATGTGGCATTGTTTATATGCACATCTGCAGTCTATTCTAGCACCAAGACCCCTCGAGCGTAGTTCTTCCTGATGTTGTATTAGGTAATTAAATCGACAAGCCATTAAATCGAGTTAATCCCTAAAAGTCTAAGCCGTTAGGGGGGTTCAACTAAGCTAATATGGAATTGTTTTAAGATGGTCATACGATCATTTAGCTATTTGAGTTACAATTTTAGAACCCCTGTAGGTATAAAAAAAATATACACTACCGTTCAAAAGTTTGGGGTCACTTAGAAATTTCCTTGTTTTTAAAAGAAAAGCACATTTCTTGTCAATTAAAATAACATCAAATTGATCAGAAATACAGTGTAGACATTGTTAATGTTGTAAATGACTATTGTAGCTAGAAACTGCTGATTTTTTATGGAATATCTACATAGGCGTACAGAGGCCCATTATCAGCAACCATCACTCCTGTATTCCAATGGCAAGTTGTGTTAGCTAATCCAAGTTTATCATTTTAAAAGACTAGTTGATCATTAGAAAACCCTTTTCCAATTATGTTAGCACAGCTGAAAACTTGTTCTGATTAAAGAAGCAATAAAACTTGCCTTCTTCAGACAAGTTGAGTATCTGGATCATCAGCATTTGTGGGTTCGATTACAGGCTCAAAATGGCCAGAAACAAAGAACTTTCTTCTGAAACTCGTCAGTCTATTCTTGTTCTGAGAAATGAAGGTTATTCCATGCGAGAAATTGCCAAGAAACTGAAGATCTCGTACGACGCTGTGTACTACTCTCAACGCTGTGTACTACCTTCACAGAACAACGCAAACTGTCTCTTACCAGAATAGAAAGAAGAGTGGGAGGCCCCGGTGCACAACTGAGCAAGAGGACAAGTACATTAGACTGTCTAGTTTGAGAAACAGATGCCTCACAAATCCTCAACTGGCAGCTTCATTAAATAGTACCCGCAAACATCAGTCTCAAAACACCAGTTTCAGTGAAGAGGCGACTCCAGGATGCTGGCCTTCTAGGCAGAGTTGCAAAGAAAAAGCCATATCTCAGACATGCCAATAAAAATAAAATATTAATATGGGCACAATAACAGATAACACACTGGACAGAGGAACTCTGCCTAAAAGGCCATACATCAAAAGTATGAAATAACACATATGGAATCATGTAGTAACCAAAAAAGTTAAACAAATCAAAAAATATTTGAGATTCTTCAAAGTGGACACACTTAGCCTTGATGACATCTTTGCACACTCTTGGCATTCTCTCAACCAGATTCACCTGGAATGCTTTTCCAACAGTCTTGAAGGAGTTCCCACACATGCTGAGCACTTGTTGGCTGCTTTTCCTTCACTCTGCGGTTCCACTCATCCCAAACCATCTCAATTGGGTTGAGGTCGGGTGACTGTGAAGGCCAGGTCATCTGATGCAGCACTACATCACTCTCTTTCTTGGTTAAATAGCCCTTACACAGCCTGGAGTTGGGTCATTGTCCTGTTCAAAACAAATGACAGTCCCACTTAGCGCAAACCAGATGGGATGGCATATCGCTGCAGAATGCTGTTGTAGACATGCTGGTTAAGTGTGCCTTGAATTCTAAATAAATCACAGACAGTGTCACCAGCAAAGCACCCCCACACCATCACACCTCCTCCTCCATGCTTCACAGTGGGAACCACACATGCGGAGATCATCTGTTCACCTACTAGGGTGGAACCAAAAATCTCTTATTAGGACTCATCAGACCAAAGGACAGATTTCCAAATGTCCATTGCTCGTGTTTCTTGGCCCAAGCAAAACTCTTATTCTTATTGGTGTCCATTAGTAGTGATTTCTTTGCAGAAATTCGACTGGGACCATCACAGTCTCCTCTGTACAGTTGATGTTGAGATGTGCCAGTTACTTGAACTCTGTGAAACATTTATTTGGGCTGCACTTTCTGAGGCTGGTAACTATAATGAACTTATCCTCTGCAGCAGAGGTAACTCTGGGTCTTCCTTTCCTGTGGCAGTCCTCATAAGAGATAGTTCCATCATAGCGCTTGATGGTTTTTGCGACTGTACTTTTTTAATTTTGAAGATTGACTGACCTTCAGATCTTAAAGTAATGATGGACTGTCATTTCTCGTTGCTTATTTGAGCTGTTCTTGCCATGATATGGACTTGGTCTTTGACCAAATAGGGCTATCTTCTGTATACCACCCCTACCTTGTCACAACACAACACATTAAGAAGGAAAGAAATTCCACAAATGAACTTTTAACAAGGCACAGCTGTTAATTGAAATGCATTCCAGACAAAAACATAACAACCAAACATTGACAGAATAAAAAATAAATAAAGTCCTCACCTTTCCAATAATAAAGTATAATATGCCATCGCAGGTAATGTAGGTTTACTTGGACTACAGCCAACTTTAATATAAAAAATTGAGAATATGCAGATTTACAATTCCACCGCTTCTACAATATCACCAGTTTGCAAAAACTTACAAAACACACCGAAATATTATGAAATTCTGGGGCTTTCTTTTTCACTATATAAGTAAATCTTTCAAGAGCCAGGCTTCATGTTACTTATTTTAACCAATGACCAAGAACTGACATACTTCCAGTGGAGAGCAATTGAACGTCTATCTTGTAATAGACAGAGGTCAACCATTTTTTCTCTCTCCTATGTAAAGAGATATTCTCTGGGTAAAGATTTAGGATACAAAGTTTAGCAATTAGTGGTATTGGGATAAAGGTAATTTTAGAGATATAGTGCAGTACTGAGCTCCAGAAATGTTGTCTCTCAGCACATTCCCACAGGCAATGATACAAGGTGCCTAAATGCGTGTTACATTTAACTGTCACGTCCTGACCATAGAGAGCTCTTATTTTCTATGGTAGAGTAGGTCAGGGCGTGACTGGGGGGGTTTATCTAGTTTATTTAGTTCTATGTTGTTTTGGTTCTAGTTTCTTTTTTCTGTGTTGGGATTTTGTATGATCCCCAGTTAGAGGCAGCTGGTCATCGTTGTCTCTAATTGGGGATCATATTTATCCTGTTAGGGCTAGGGGGCAGTATTGACACGGCTGGATAAAAAACATACCCGATTTAATCTGGTTACCACTCCTACCCAGTAACTAGAATATGCATATACTTATTACATATGGATAGAAAACACCCTAAAGTTTCTAAAACTGTTTGAATGGTGTCTGTGAGTATAACAGAACTCAAATGGCAGGTCAAAACCTGAGAGATTCCTTTACAGGAAGTGGCCTGTCTGACCATTTCTGGAACTTCTTTGCCATCTCTATCGTTTACTAAGGATCTCTGCTCTAACGTGACACTTCCTACGTCGTCTATAGGCGCTCAGAGCCCGGGAAAAACCTGAATGTCGTCATCCCAGCCCCAGGCTGAAACACATTATCGCCTTTCTCAAGTGGCCGATCAAGGGACTCTGGGCTTAGGCGCGTGACCTGACCGCCCCCGTCTTTGTGATTTTTTCCTCTGTTTGCCGAAACGCAGATTCCCGGTCGGAATATTATCGCTTTTTTACGAGATAAATTGCATAAAAATTGATTTTAAACAGCGGTTGACATGCTTCGAAGTACGGTAATGGAATATTTAGAATTTTTTTGTCACGAAATGCGCCATGCTCGTAACCCTGATTTACCATTTCGGATAGTGTCTAGAACGCACGAACAAAACGCCGCTGTTTGGATATAACGATGGATTATTTGGGACCAAACCAACATTTGTTATTGAAGTAGAAGTCCTGGGAGTGCATTCTGACGAAGAACACCAAAGGTAATAACACTTTTGTTATAGTAAATCTGATTTTGGTGAAGGCTAAACTTGCTGGGTGTCTAAATAGCTAGCCCGTGATGGCTGGGCTATGTACTTAGAATATTGCAAAATGTGCTTTCACCGAAAAGCTATTTTAAAATCGGACATATCGAGTGCATAGAGGAGTTCTGTATCTATAATTCTTAAAATAATTGATATGCTTTTTGTGAATGTTTATCGTGAGTAATTTAGTAAATTGTTAGTAAATTCCCCGGAAGCATACGTATCCAAAAGTGGACCTAGAAGTTTGTCCTTCAATATCTTATAAATATCTATTGGGAGACAATCTGGACCTGCTGATTTACCTGTCTTCATATTGAAAATAACATCAGATATTTCAACACCATCCAATTCCTTTTCCAGATCCAATTTTGTGTCTTCTGAAATAGAGGGAAAATCAAGACCATCCAAAAATGATGTCTGATTAGTTAAGTTCTCAGAAGATTCAGAGTTGGAAAGTGTGGTGTAGTAGGAAGCAAAAGTTTGGTTTATTTCTACAGGATCCATTGATAATTGTCCTTGTATATTATGAATTGTATTAATGGCTCTTTCTGAATTTAACTTCTTAATGCGCCAGTGTCATCGTTGTGTGTGTAGGTGGCAGGGAAGTCAGGTGCAGGAGAAACCAACTTGGTATAACTGGAGTAATTAAATAAAGAAATAAAAACAAACTCCAAAACCAACATACATAAATAAAATAACATGGGTAAAATTAACCAGTCGCACACAATACAAAATACACGAGCACATAACAAACAAACAATCTCTGACAAGGACATGAGGGTAAACAGAGGGTTAAATACACAACATGTAATGAATGGGATTGGAACCAGGTGTGTAGGAAGACAAGACAAAACCAATGGAAAATGAAAAGCTGATCAATGATGGCTAGAAGACCGGTGACGTCGAACGCCAAGCCAGGCCAGAAATTTACCAGGTTTTTCACCTTGATCATAGAAGGACTGTTTAAGCCTCGTTATTAAGCTGTTTGCAGCCTTTGAGGTGGAAAGTTCTTTATACTGAGCTTTAAGAGCAAATAATTCCTTGTTTACTTATCCAAAAAGCTTCCCTCTCCAATTCTCAGATTTTGCTGTCCATCTCTCTCATTTTCAGATTCAATTGGTTTGATTTAAAACTGGTTAAATGTATAATTTGCCCCCTAATGTATGCTTTGAAAGCCTTCCATCTGGTACTCGCTGACGTTTGGTCAATGTTCAATCTAAAGTAAACATCTATATGTACTCCAACGTAATGTACGAAGTCTGTGTCCTGTAACCATCTGGGATGCAAATGCCATCTAGAGCAGGCCTGGGCAAAGGCCGGCCCGGGGGCCGTATGCTGCCCTCGACCTGATTCAATACGGTACGCGGAATCATGCTCAGATCACATAAAGTATTTGCAATAGTAAAGTTCTGAAAAATGTATTTGTTATTCAAATTAAAAGCCCAATGAATACTCGCCTTAATTAACTACACTAACTCCCACCGCTTGTGGGACAAGGCACGTATACATAACAACTGCACGAGGACAGACAATGACTGACAGGCTGACACACACGTCACAGTTCAAATAATAGCTAGCTAGAAATTGCGCAAAAATGAGTTTTTCAAAGATTTCAAAGAAAAGGAAAATAGACAATGAATGTTGGGTTTTCCAGCAAGAGTGGCCATCAAAACATTTCTTTATTGAGGAATCAGGGAAAGCTGTGTACTTAGCGTGCAAAAAGAGCATTGCTGTCTTGAAAGACTACAACTTGTCCTGACACTTCCAGATGAAGCATGCAGAGAAATATAGGAATATGTCTTCTGAGCAGAGGACAAGTGCATCGAAAGACTTGCTTTCTCAGTTGCAAAAGCAGCAAGGCTTTTCACAAAACTGCATGCAGCAAACAACGGATTTGCAAGAGCTAGCTACAGTGGTTCTTCCTGTAAAAGTTGTGTCATACTGCAGCACACCTTGCGAGCTGCCGCAGAATTCTATGGCACGTTATTTCATTGTCAGCCATTGTTACCATTAATGCTAGTTAGTGCTAGTTTGATCACCAGAGGGCATCTTTGAGAAGCATTCTCCGCCAATAATTCGATTTAGAGGATTGGAGGATTCTAAATTAATATCTAAGGGGCATTTTTCGTTATGGCAAATCTGACCTGTGAGAATATCTTAGGGGCTTTTATATAATTCTAAATTAATTTAAAAAATAAAAATTATAATCGCTTTGTTTAAAAAAAGAACGATATTTTGGAGATGATTTCATTTTCAAATAATCTCAAGAAAAAGGTTGTTCTTGAACACGGGGTGAGACATTCTTACTAATTTGTAAATAAAGCCAGTTTGTTATTTGTAATTATTTATTTCTGTTTTTAGAGGGAGAGAAACCAAAAGCCCACCATCGCCTCATGGGTCTCCCGCTTGCAGCCAGCACGGGTATCGAACCAGCATCTATAGCAATGCAGTTTGCACTGCGATGCAGTGTCTTAGACCACTGCACCACTCAGGAGGCCCCATCCACAAAGTTTTTAATGCTGATCAATTGCCTTGCACAAAGTATCAAAATACAGAGAGGTGTTGGCAAGAGTCTATTGTCCTGCTAATAGCCCATGATGGACTATTATAATACATGGTGTCCTGGTCAGGATAACCAAAACATTTCTTTATTGGATAGGCGTGCCGCTAGCGCCCGGCCTCGACAACATCCGGTGAAATTGCAGAGCGCAAAATTCAAAATACAAAATTCGTAATATTAAACATTCATGAAAATACAAGTGTCATACATCGTTTAAAAGCTTAACTTCTTGTTAATCCAGCCGCGTTGTCAGATTTCAAAAAGGCTTTATAGTGAAAGCACACCATGCGATTATTTGAGGACAGCGCCCAGCACACAAAAGCATTACATACATTTTCCAACCAAGCAGAAGCGTCACGAAAGTCAGAAATAGCGATAAAATAAATCACTTACCTTTGAAGATCTTCCTCTGTTTGCAATCCAAAGGGTCCCAGCTACATCACAAATGGTTGTTTTGTTCGATAAAGTCCTTCTTTATATCCCAAAAAAGGCAGTTTAGTTGGCGCGCTTCATTCAATAATCCACCGGTTTCCCTCGTTCAAAATGCATACAAAATGAATCACAAACGTTACCAATAAACTTTGTCCAAACAAGTCAAACAACATTTCTAATCAATCCTCAGGTGCCCTAATATGTAAATAAACCATCAAATATAAGACGGAGAATAGTATGTTCATTACCGGAGATAAATAATGAAGTCCGCACTCTCATCCACGCGCGTCATAACACTCCAGCCAAAATGGGAGCCACTTAGAAAAACTACAAATTCTAGCTCATTTTTCAAAAATCAAGCCTGAAACGCTTTCTAAAGACTGTTGACATCTACTGGAAGCCCTAGGAACTGCAATCTGGGAGGTATTCCATTGATTTCCCCATAGACAGGCATTTTAAATGGTGTTACCTCCCAAAATTATTTTTCCAGATGGATTCTCCTCGGGTTTTCGCCTGCTATATCAGTTCTGTTATACTCACAGACATTATTTTAACAGTTTTGGAAACTTGAGTGTTTTCTATCCAATACTACCAATTATATGCATATCCTAGCTTCTGGACCTGAGTAACAGGCAGTTTACATTGGGCACCTCATTCATCCAAACTTCCGAATACTGCCCCCTATCCATAAGAAATTAAAGACTATCAGAAAGAATGTTGGTACTTATTTATTTTGATCCAAAGCCAAGAATGAGTGAGTCACTCAGCTTTATGTAGGTGCCGAGTCTATATGACTTGATTATTTTGCAGACATCACTTGCTTATATTCAGTCAACACTTACAGTATATCTTAAGAATATCATGGAATATAATTGAACATTTTTGTTTCTATTAGAATAAAAACCTTAGTGTAACAACAGTTTTAGTAAGTAATACTGACGAGTAGAAACAAAAAAATATGTGTATTTTTCAGGGTGTGTGCGTGCATGACAGATGAATAACAATTCTTACAGTATTGTTCTAAATTCAATCACCTTCTTCATCCTCATCATTCAGTTAATTGAAATTCAATTTTGAAGTCGTGCACAATTATCAGTTTTTATTTGGTTTATGTCGCCCATTCATTGTCAGTTAGAGACCCAAAAGCATAATCAGTGCTCTAACTCCCCCTTGCGCTGGTCTGGAGCAATGAAGCAGTGATGCAGGGTAACGTACTAAACCAGAAATAACCTCTAAGTCCCGTGGCATAATCTCAAAACTTGTAATTGAGGAACCACTGTATGTACTGTCCCACAAAATTGCTAAACATAGCAAGCCATTCGCTGAGAGTGAATTCATTAAAGAATGTTTAATTGACTCTGCAGCAATACTTTGCCCCGACAAGAAAGAGCTGTTTGAAAAAGACGAACAGTGACACGGCATGTTGAGGACATCTCAGAGAATTTGGAACAACAGTTGAAAGACAAGGTAAAGGATTTCACTTGTTTCTCCTTGGCCCTGGAAGATAGCAGTAATGCATATGACAAGGCGCAGTGGTTGATATTCTTACGAGGCATAACCTCAGACTTTGAAATTACAGAGGAGCTTGCTACAGTGCGGTCAATGAAGAGCACAACCACAGGGAAATATTTATTGGAGGAGGTTAATAAGTGTGCGGCAAAGCTGGGACTGAGTTTTGACAAGTTATCTAGTGTGACCACTGATGGGTGCCCAAACTTCACAGGAAAAAACGTTGGCCTTTGAAAAGAATACAAGATCAAGTAGCTGAGCTGAACCCAGATCAGAAAATTATTTTCCTGCATTGAATTATTCATCAGGAGGTGCTCTGTAAATGTGTTCTGAAAATGAGCCATGTTGTGGATACAGTCACTAAAGCGGTAAACTTCATAAGAGCAAAATCTTTAAACCATAGGCAGTTTGTCTCACTGTTAGAAGAGACATGTCATGTAGATCTCCCCTTCCACACAAACGTGAGATGGCTGTGTTAGGGTAAGGTGCTTTAAAAGGGTGTGGGACCTGAAGTTAGAGATTGCTGAGTTTTTGCAAATGAAAGGAAAATATGTGGATTTCCCTCAACTGCAAGATAAAGAATGGTTGGCTGATTTTGCCTTCCAGTGGACATCATAGCCCTCATGAATGAACTGAATTCCAAACTACAAGGGAAGGGCCTTTTTGCACATCAGATGTACAGCCTTGTCAAAGCCTTCAAAGGAAAATAACTCCTCCTGACCCGTCAAGTAGCAGCCAACAATCTCACCCACCTTCCGACACTACTAGTCTGTTCCCTATCAGATGACCAGCGGGAGAAGTATACATCGCTGCTGCGTGCTTTGAACGGTGAGTTTTCTCGTCGTTTTGAGGATTTCAAAGTGATGGAAAATGATATGCTGTTGGTTTCCTCTCCTTTCACCGTCAATGTGGATAACGCTCCCACTGACCTGCAACTTGAGCTTATCGATTTTCAGTCTGATGCAGTGATTGGAGAACTATTCAAAACAATGTCACTGACGAGGTTCTATGCATCTCTCGATGAACAATACTTTCCAAAGATTTGGAGTCATTCTCAGAAGATGTTTGTACTGTTTGGGTCAACCTATGTATGTGAACAGACATTTTCAGTGATGAAATATAACAAATCAAGGCGCAGATCATCTATTACTGACTCTCACCTCTCAGCAATCCTGCGCATAGCGACGTCAGAAACTATACCTGACTTCACTACTCTAGTTTCTGTGCATATCCGTTAGCGAGAGCTCTGTCCGTGGTGCTGAATGCACAGTGTACTTTTCCCTCCGTGTAGTTCATTGCATGTTTAATAATGAAAATACATACCAAAAGGAGAACATGGATGTAGTTTATTTCTGTGCATGTTAAAAAGTAAAATAAGTAGCATATCTGGACGTAATTTACAGTAGATATATCTGACAACACAGTCATACACATGATGTATAATCCTGTAATATGATTCTGGCCCATGATGGCAAAAATATATTCTAATGTGGCCCTCCATGGAAAATAATTGCCCAGGCCTGATCTAGAGGATCCTTTTACAAGTTTTGTATCTCTATAGAATAATGACACAGGGGAATGGTCACTCAGAACAATACTATTATATCCACTTCCAGCTACACTGGGAAGCAATGAGCAAGAAACTAAAAGTCTATACGAGAATATGATTTAAATGTCGGCGAGTAACATGAATACTCCCTTTTACTCGGGTTCTGAATTATCCAAGGTTTACATAGATTTAATAAATGCTGTAATTTCTTTCTACTCTGCGAGTGGGAAGTGTCTAAACCAGAGGAGTGTTCTAGATGAGGATCAAGAGTATAATTAAAATCCCCTGCCATTAGGACTTTACCAGAAAGGGAGGCTTTCAATAGAAATAAATTCTCAACAAATTTGGGATTATCAACATTAGGACCATAAACATTAACCAGATTAATATGCTCATTCAAAAGAGTTCCCTGTATCAAAATGTATCTACCAGCTGTATCAGTTATAATATTATCCATGTGAAAAGGAACAGATTTGTGAATTAAAACCATAACACCGCGAGAATGAGAGGAGAAACAGGATGCTATTACTTGCTCTTGCCATCTCCTGCATACTTTAAGTAGCTCATCTTTCAAGTGAGTTTCTTGTAGGAACCCAATAGATGAATAATGTTGTTTAAGCCTAGTAATAATCTGTTTAAGCTTGGATAGTGTACAAACACGGACATTCCACAAAGTAAATTTAAGTTTTACATTTGAAGTAATTTAGCCAAGGCGTATCTAAAATATGTTTAGTAACCACAAGGACCACATGAATATTTTGTAGTGAGGAAAATAGGTAAAGATCTGTTGGAACAAACAAATATAAATCTATCCTAACAGTAAAACACTGAACCCCATTCCAGCAGCAGTAGAATAACAGTAGCAAGGCTATAATGTGCTGGGGCACAGGTTAGTCAAGGTAATTGAGATAATATGTACATGAACAGTAGATAAAGTTAAAGTGACTAACCAGAGAGTAGCAGCAGCGTAAAAGAGGTGGGGGGGGGGGGGGGGGGGGGGACAAACCAAATAGTCTGAGTAGCCATTTGATTAGCTGTTCAGGAGTCTTATGGCTTGAGGGTAGAAGCTGTTAAGAAGCCTTTTGGACCTGGACTTGGCGATCCAGTACCGCTTGCCCTGCGGTAGCAGAGAGAACAGTCTAGGTAGGCTGGAGTCTTTGACAACGTTCAGGGCAAATCCTCTGACACCGCCTGGTATAGAGGTCCTGGATGGCAGATAGCTTGGCACCAGTGATGTACTGGAACATACGCACTATTCTCTGTAGTGCCTTGCAGTCGGAGGCCGAGCAGTTGCCATTCCAGGCAGTGATGCAACCAGTCAGGATCCTCTCGATGTTGCGGCTGTATATCTTTTTGAGGATCTGAGGACCCATGCCAAATCTTTTCAGTCTCCTGAGGTGGAATAGGTTTTGTCGTGTCCTCTTCACGACTGTCTTGGTGTGTTTGGACCATGATAGTTTGTTGGTGTTTGGACACCAAGGAACTTGAAGCTCTCAACCTACTCCACTACAGCCCCGTCAATGAGAATGGGGGCGTGCTCGGTCCTCCTTTTCCTGTAGTCCACAATCATATCCTTTGTCTTGATCACATTGAGGGAGAGGTTGTTATCCTGGCACCACATGGCCAGGTCTCTGACTTCCTCCCTATAGGCTGTCTCATCGTTGTCAGTGATCAGGCCTACCACTGTTGTTTCGTCTTTAAACTTAATGATGGTGTTGGAGTCGTGCCTGGCCATGCAGTCATGGGTGAACAGGGAGTACAGGAGGGGACTGAGCACTCACCCCTGAGGGAACCCCGTGTTGAGGATCAGCGTGGCAGATGTGCTGTTGCCTACCCTTACCACCTGGGGGCGGCCTGTCAGGAAGTCCAGTTGCAGAGGGAGGTGTTTAGTCCCAGGGTCCTTAGCTTAGTGATGAGCATTGAGGGCACTATGGTGTTGAAGTCAATGAATAGCATTCTCACATAAGTGTTCCTTTTGTCCAGGTGGGAAAGGGCAGTGTGGAGTGCAATAGAGATTACATCATCTGTGGATCTGTTGGGACGGTATGCAAATTGGAGTGGGTGTAGGGTTTCTGGGATAATGGTGTTGATGTGAGCCATGACCAGCCTTTCGAAGCACTTCATGGCTACAGACGTGAGTGCTACGGATCGGTAGTCTTTTAGGCAGGTTACCTTAGTGTTCTTGGGCACAGGGACTATGGTGGTCTGCTTGAAACATTTTGGTATTACAGACTCAGTCAGGGACAGGTTGAAACTGTCAGTGAAGACACTTGCCAGTTGGTCAGCGCATGTCCTGATAATCCGTCTGGCCCCGCGGCCTTGTGAATGTTGACCTGTTTAAAGGTCTTACTCACATCGGCTACGGAGAGCGTGATCACACTGTCGTCCGGAACAGCTGATGCTCTCATGCATGCTTCAATATTGCTTGCCTCGAAGCGAGCATAGAAATAATTTAGCTCGTCTGGTAGACTCGTGTCACTGAGCAGCTCGCGGCTGTGCTTCCCTTTGTAGTCTGTAGTAGTTTTACATCCGGTGTAGTACGATTAAATCTTAGTCCTGTATTCACGTTTTGCCTGTTTGATGGTTCATCTAAGGGCATACCGGGATTTCTTATAAGCGTTCGGGTTGGAGTCCGGTTAGAGGAAAAATACCGGAACATATTCCAGTCTGTGCTAGCAAAACAGGCCTGTAGCTTAACATCTGTTGCTAAGTTGTTGAACGCCAAAAGCTGAAAGCTGAACGAGAGACCTTAGTTTATTGTTTTTGAAAAGCTGACAGTGTTGGGCTTAGTTGCTGTGAGCGCTGTTGTCTGTCCCGGGATCCCTCCAGACTCCACATAGGGGGAGAGACACGGAAGCCCAGCTAGCCTAGCTGGCTGGGCAGTCTCAAATGGAGGTCGCAATTGAACGTTTCCAGCGCTGCAGGAGCTGTGTTTACTTTGCTTTGTTCCGCGACAATGTAGACCGCGCTGACCTTCAATGTAGCAACTGCTTGCACAAGTAGCAAACCTACACAAGCTACTGGGGTATCCACGCCCACCTACATTTTCTTTTTCTTCCACCCCAGTAGCCGGACGCTGCTCTGGTCAGGTGGAAGTGTTGCCGCCGTGTCGGCTCTCCACAGCCGACTGGCCAGTGTTCAGCAGAGTTCCATCCCCGAAGGGATCTCCCCCTTCCCTGGAGAACTGTTCTCGACCCAACCAACCAGTCAAGGATATACGTGACTCGCCGTGGAAGTCGAAGAAAGCGTCCTCTGGCACCAGGGTTCTCCTTGGAGATGTTGAGCCCATACCTGACACAGACCAGAAACGGCTTTGCCGCTCTGGATCCAGAGGTTCCAGCTGCTTCTCCTTTGGGGGCTTCCCATTCAACATCGGATCCGAAACTACCTGCATCTTTGTCCTCTGTTCCATCTCTATCTCCGGCGGCTTCTACCTCGGGTTCAGATCCTCGGAGCTCCCACTCTCATCAGATCGTGAGGCTGCCTGAGAGACCGGCCCATTCCACATCACCAGCAGCACCACATCATAGGCAGCTCTATAGTGAGAAACATCTTGGAAACAGGAGACAAAGGGCTGTGAGACATGGGTTTAACTCTGGACAGATGAAAAGTGGGATGTACAGTGGGGGGAAAAAGTATTTGATCCCCTGCTGATTTTGTACGTTTACCCACTGACAAATAAATGATCAGTCTATAATTTTAATGGTAGGTTTATTTGAACAGTGAGAGACAGAATAACAACAAAAAAATCCAGAAAAACGCATGTCAAAAATGTTATAAATTGATTTGCATTTTAATGAGGGAAATAAGTATTTGACCCCCTCTCAATCAGAAAGATTTCTGGCAACCAGGTGTCTTTTATACAGGTAACGAGCTGAGATTAGGAACACACTCTTAAAGGGAGTGCTCCTAACCGCAGCTTGTTACCTGTAAAAAAGACACCTGTCCACAGAAGCAATCAATCAATCAGATTCCAAACTCTCCACCATGGCCAAGACCAAAGAGCTCTCCAAGGATGTCAGGGACAAGATTGTAGACCTACACAAGGCTGGAATGGGCTACAAGACCATCGCTAAGCAGCTTGGTGAGAAGGTGACAACATTTGGTGCGATTATTTGCAGATGGAAGAAACACAAAAGAACTGTCAATATCCCTCGGCCTGGGGCTCCATGCAAGATCTCACCTCGTGGAGTTGCAATGATCATGAGAATGGTGAGGAATCAGCCCAGAACTACATGGGAGGATCTTGTCAATGATCTCAAGGCAGCTGGGACCATAGTCACCAAGAAAACAATTCCCCCTGCTCAAGAATACATATACATGCCCGTCTGAAGTTTGACAATGAACATCTGAATGACTCAGAGGACAACTGGTGAAAGTGTTGTGGTCAGATGAGACCAAAATGGAGCTCTTTGGCATCAACTCAACTCGCCGTGTTTGGAGGAGGAGGAATGCTGCCTATGACCCCAAGAACACCATCTCCACCGTCAAACACGGAGGTGGAAACATTATGCTTTGGGGTGTTTTTTGGCTAACGGGACAGGACAACTTCACCGCATCAAAGGGACGATGGACGGGGCCATGTATCGTCAAATCTTGTGTGAGAACCTCCTTCCCTCAGCCAGGGCATTAAAAATGGGTCATGGATGGGCATTCCAGCATGACAATGACCCAAAACACACGGCCAAGGCAACAGGAGTGGCTCAAGAAGAAGCACATTAAGGTCCTGGAGTGGCCTAGCCAGTCTCCAGACCTTAATCCCATAGAAAATCTGTGGAGGGAGCTGAAGGTTCGAGTTGCCAAACGTCAGCCTCGAAACCATAATGACTTGGAGAAGATCTGCAAAGAGGAGTCAGACAAAATCCCTCCTGAGATGTGTGCCTGAAATTGTGGTGCTTGGCGGTGTGGAGATATTCCAGGTTCTTGTGGTCGGTCCATACAACAAACGGATGGTTCGCCCCCTTCAGCAACTGCCTCCACTCCTCAAACGCAATCTTCACTGCCAGAAGCTCACGATTCCCCACATCATAGTTCCTCTCCGTGGTGTTGAGGCGGTGGGAGAAGAAGGCGCAGGGATGTAGCTTGAGGTCCAGGGCAGACTGATGTAACTCCGACATCCGAAGCATCGGCCTCCACCACAAACTGGCGGAACGGGTCAGGATGAACCAAGATGGGAGCTGTGGCGAAGCAAGGTTTGAGATCCCGAGATTCCCTTTCAGCAGCTGGGAACCACGTGAATGGAACCTTGGGAGAAGTGAGTGCAGACAGGGGGAAAGCCAGGGTGCTGTAGCCCCGGATAAAGTGGCGGTAAAAGTTGGCGAATCCCAGGAAACGTTGCAGCTGTACTCTGGACGTAGGCTGGGGCCAATCCACCACCGCTCTCACCTTCCCGGGATCCATCTGTACTCTCGGTGCAGCGATGATGTAACCCAGAAAGGGGATGGTGGAGCGATGTAATTCGCACTTCTCTGCTTTTACAAAAAGCTGGTTCTCCGGGAGGCGTTGGAGAACGGGTCGGGCGTAGAGCACGTATTCTTGGGTTGATATTGGAGAAGACAAGGATGTCATCGAGGTAGATGAAGACGAACCGGTTCAACATGTTGCGGAGAACATCATTAATTAGAGCCTGGAACAAAGCAGGGGAGTTGGAAAGGCCAAATGGCATGAACAGATACTCGTAGTGACCGCTGGCCGTGTTGAAGGCAGTCTTCCACTTGTCCCCTTCCCGTATCCGCACCATTTGGTAGGCATTCCGTAGGTCCAGCTTGGAGAACACGATGGCCCCCTGGAGTGGCTCGAAGGTCGAGGAGATGAGAGGTAGAGGGTAGCAGTTCTTCACCATGATTTCATTCAGACCCCGGTAGTCGATGCACGGGTGCAGGGTTTTGTCCTTCTTCTCCACAAAGAAGAACCCTGCGCTGGTGGTTGGAGGCAGAAGGGCGGATGAACCCTGCAGCTAGGGAGTCGTCAATGTAGGTTTCGTGTCTTTGGCATCATTAAATTGAAGACTTATTTTATCAAATCAATTCTCTGTAATTATTATTACTTGATTAAACTAATCATGAAATGTAATTAACTAGGAAGTCGGGGCACCAAGGAAAATCTTCAGATTACAAAGTTATAATTTTCCTAATATAACTCTTCAGATATTTTAATATCTGATCAATTATTCTTTACCTCACGTTAGTCTCATTCCAAACGTCATAAATTGTTGGTTATCTGCACGAACCCAGCCTTTACTATGAATCGTCAATTGTCTTAATCATTTATTTACTAACTAACTAAATAATCACAGAAATGCATAAACAAACAACACAGTAGATATGGTTACAAGGAAATGATAGAGGAGGTTCCTAGTGGGCTAAATCGATATGACGGCTTGGTGGACAAAGGGAAGTGGATGTGGACTGAGAAGGGCGGGAAAGACAAAAAGAGTCACTACACAGTTGATAATTATATTAATTGAAATGCTAATCCTTTGACATGAATGCTCACTCATTTGGGAATAATTGCAATCAATATATATTTACGCCCAGTGTGTCATCATGATCTCTGTTGGAATCGTCAGTCCTTCTGTTGGAAAGTTCATCCGAGCTTCTCTCTCTGCTTACCTGAAGTCTTTCGTGGTTAGAATGGATACTTCAGAGTACCATTCAGAAATGTTCTTATAGAATAGATGTTTTGGCGGTTGTCAGGCTTCGCATCCCAGGTTGACATAATTTCTAGCTACAGACTAGTAATTAGTATTTAAGATTTTCTCTTATTCTGTCGGGATTGATAGTCTCAGAGTTTAACCATTTCCCGCCGTGTAGCCAATGCTCCACGTGGTATGGTTAGGAATTCAACAACCATTACAACCTTAGCTTAAACTGAGGTTTTTGTGGTCTCTACTCAAACCTTTGCCCCCTCAGCTGACCGAGGTATGCATGGTCTGAAGAGGATTTCTTCAGGAGTGGGTTTTATTTGTAACTAGAAAAGGGTTGTCCCATGAGCCAGATCATGTCTGTGCTCATGGGGGCGGGCCAATGACTTAGTTAAACTTTAAAGGGAATACAATTCTCTCACATTAACGGTTTAACATCACATTCCATCCTTTCACAAATAGTTTCATCTTTACTCATTCATTTTATACAATAATTAGACACAAACTTCATAACGGAGGCACCTGTATAAACAGAGTTATGGTAATCTGGCTGTATTGTCTTTCATGAGGTCACAAACATGAAACAAAACGGACCGGGTCGTAGCTGGCTTCTCCACCGACCATTTACACATTCTCCAAAACATGGACATTGTTCAGTTCTCAAGATCTGTGATGTAGAAGAAGTTAATTTGTTCTACTGTGAAACTCTCTCTCTCTATACTGCATGGCCAGGAGGAGAGAGTCTCCTCCAGGAATTCTTGACCTGAGATAACAGAACCTGGGTGTAGGAGAGAGAGGGGGACGCCACGATCTATGCCCAGAAAGGGCCACGTCATGACACATGCTAACCAGCCCTTAATCATAGTGGCATTTCATCAGCCTCCCCATTCCTCACAGGAGAGTCGTGAGTTGCATACACCTTGCCCGGTTAGGGCATTGAGTGCCTATCTTGCTTGCTTCATCAAACAGAACAGCTTTGTGTGTGTTATGGGGAGAACACCAAAGGTTGCTCTGTCTCGAAGCAGAGACTAGCACATTGGAATACCAATGCAGTGTCAAAATTATACGCTGCAGCAGGTAGACCAACTCCAGATGGCGTGGTAGCACACTCCACCAGGTTTATGGCCACTTCATTGCCCGTTCAGAGGGCCTTCCTGGACTCTATCTGTGCTGGTGCAAGTTGGGCAATACCCATAACTTTCATGAGGTAGTACATACTCAATGTTATGTCCACACCATCTGTGGTTCTGGACACGTCACGCTCTCTCGACCCAGGTAAGTGAGTGTAACGTGACCCTTGTACATACTTTACTTACTTATCAACCATCAGCGAGATGGATGTTCTATACCAGTGGTACTCATTGCGCATGTGGCCCGCGAGTCCTTCATTTGTGGCTTGCGGGGATTTCCCTATGTTCTATTCATAATACATAACAATGATGCAATTTCAATTCAATGTGTTTAATGCAGGCCTGAATCACTTCATTGAATGTATCTATTGTTCCCTGGACGGCAGATAGATGGCAGTATAGCGCAGCTGTTGAACAGAAAGGCTGAAATAGAAAGTTTGCCAAAATAGAACTCAACTGCTCAGCTACAGCGACCGACACATCAGTTTGCTACTAGCTAATTTTGCAGTCTGGTCAACATGGATTGATTTATTGTAAAAAAAAATAAAAAATCTATTGACAATGAAAATGAGGGGGAAGAACTGGAGAACAACGTGACAGCAATGAATGAACAACCACCAGATAACCAGCAAAATCAGGAAGATGGCGGTGGAGAAATGCAGCTAGATAACGTAGCTAACGTGGCTAATGTGGCTCCAGTGGCTAACGCTTTGAACACATCGACAGCGTCATTGCGCAAAATATACTGCTCAAAAAAATAAAGGGAACACTTAAACAACATATCCTAGATCTGAATGAAAGAAATAATCTTATTAAATACTTTTTTCTTTACATAGTTGCATGTGCTGACAATAAAATCACACAAAAATAATCAATGGAAATCCAATTTATCAACAGATGGAGGTCTGGATTTGGAGTCACACTCAAAATTAAAGTGGAAAACCACACTACAGGCTGATCCAACTTTGATGTAATGTCCTTAAAACAAGTCAAAATGAGGCTCAGTAGTGTGTGTGGCCTTCACGTGCCTGTATGACCTCCCTACAACGCCTGGGCATGCTCCTGATGAGGTGGCGGATGGTCTCCTGAGGGATCTCCTCCCAGACCTGGACTAAAGCATCCGCCAACTCCTGGACAGTCTGTGGTGCAACGTGGCGTTGGTGGATGGAGCGAGACATGATGTCCCAGATGTGCTCAATTGGATTCAGGTCTGGGGAACGGGCGGGCCAGTCCATAGCATCAATGCCTTCCTCTTGCAGGAACTGCTGACACACTCCAGCCACATAGCATCGTCTTGCATTAGGAGGAACCCAGGGCCAACCGCACCAGCATATGGTCTCACAAGGGGTCTGAGGATCTCATCTCGGTACCTAATGGCAGTCAGGCTACCTCTGGCGAGCACATGGAGGGCTGTGCGGCCCCCCAAAGAAATGCCACCCCACACCATGACTGACCCACCGCCAAACCGGTCATGCTGGAGGATGTTGCAGGCAGCAGAACGTTCTCCACGGTGTCTCCAGACTCTGTCACATCTGTCACGTGCTCAGTGTGAACCTGCTTTCATCTGTGAAAAGCACAGGGCGCCAGTGGTGAATTTGCCAATCTTGGTCTTCTCTGGCAAATACCAAACGTCCTGCACGGTGTTGGGCTGTAAGCACAACCCCCACCTGTGGACGTCGGGCCGTCATACCACCCTCATGGAGTCTGTTTCTGACCGTTTAAGCAGACACATGCACATTTGTGGCCTGCTGGAGGTCATTTTGGTAGGGCTCTGGCAGTGCTTCTCCTGCTCCTCCTTGCACAAAGGCGGAGGTAGCGGTCCTGCTGCTGGGTTGTTGCCCTCCTACGGCCTCCTCCACGTCTCCTGATGTACTGGCCTGTCTCCTGGTAGCGCCTCCATGCTCTGGACACTACGCTGACAGACACAGCAAACCTTCTTGCCACAGCTCGCATTGATGTGCCATCCTGGATGAGCTGCACTACCTGAGCCACTTGTGTGGGTTGTAGACTCTGTCTCATGCTACCAATAGAGTGAATGCACCGCCAGCATTCAAAAGTGACCAAAACATCAGCCAGGAAGCATAGGAACTCAGAAGTGGTCTGTGGTCCCCACCTGCAGAACCACTCCTTTATTGGGGGTGTCTTGCTAATTGCCTATAATTTCCACCTGTTGTCTATTCCATTTGCACAACAGCATGTGAAATTTATTGTCAATCAGTGTTGCTTCCTAAGTGGACAGTTTGATTTCACAGAAGTGTGATTGACTTGGAGTTACATTGTGTTGTTTAAGTGTTCCCTTTATTTTTTTGAGCAGTGTAGTATGCAACATCATCTGGATATGTATGCAACAAAAGTTCAACATTCACCTTCTGCTACCATTTCTGTCAAGCCGTTTATGCATACAGTTTGACGCATACGTTCGATAGATCCAAATTAATGCACCACACCAAACGCTCTGCAACGCAATGCTGCAAGGCAAACATAGCATTTCATTGGAAATGAATGTAATTCTGGTGTACCAAAATGCAATTACGCTGTCGGTGTGATCGAAGCGTAAGAGAAGGATACTGTCAATTCAAGAAGAACACAGAAAGTTCCAAGAGAAATGGACAGACAAGTATTTTTTTGTACTGCAGGATGGGACTAGCACACTTTGTCTTATTTGCCAGAAGGCAGTCAATTGTTTTAAACAAGCAAATATAGAGCAACATTTCCAGTCACACCATGCCCACTTTGACAAAACATATCCGCTACAAAGCAACCTCAGAAACAACAAAATAACGCAACTCAAAGGACAGCTCAAAGGACAACAACAAATGATGGACAGATCTAGCACTGTTGCAGAGAAAACAACTAAGGCAACATATGAGATTGCTTGGATACTCGCGAGAAACAAGAAGGCCTTCAGACGCAGAGATTGTCAAATAATGTTTTTTGGCCGAAATATTGTATGCTGATTTCACATACAAGGAAGCTATTTTAGAGCAAATTAAGGGACTGCAACTCTCAGACTCAACCATAACAAGACATTGGTAAGCAACTGATTACTGACATGTTGACAAAAGCACTGATGTAAGTGACATTGCCAAATTATGTGTTTGGGTCCGCTTCCCTCAAAACGAGTTGTTCAGAGAATAACTTTTCTGTTTACTGCCCCTTCAGAGACAAACACGAGGAGAGGATTTTCTGAAAGCCCTTGTTACATTTTTGCTGTTAATATTGACTGGTCAAATCTGGCATCAGTATTTCAACATTGCACATTCATCCACTGCAAATATACCATTCCAGTGTTTTACTTGCTATATTGTATTTACTTCGCCACCATGTTTATTTATTTATTTATTTTGCTCCTTTGCACCCCAGTATTTCTACTTTGCCCATTCATCCACTGCAAATCTACCATTCCAGTGTTTTACTTGCTATATTGTATTTACTTTGCCACCATGGCCTATTTATTGCCTTTACCTCCCTTGTCTCACCTCATTTGCTCACATTGTATATAGACTTATTTTTCTACTGTATTATTGACTATGTTTGTTTTACTCCATGTGTAACTCTGTGTTGTTGTATGTGTCGAACTGCTTTTCTTTATCTTGGCCAGGTTGCAGTTGTAAATTGGAACTTGTTCTCAACTTGCCTACCTGGTTAAATAAAGGTAAAATAAATCAAAATCTGTGGACACTGACGCCGCCCCAAACATGCGGGGGAAGAAGGGACTGATGCGAAAGAGAGAGGATATTCCCGAATTTGTTACGTTTCATGGTCTCATTCATCAGGAAGCACTTGTGGCTAAACTCAGACTGTGACTTACAGAATGTGATGCTGTAATGAACACGATGGAAGACAGAGAGCTGGTTTCAAGCGCAGGGCGCAGAAAGTGTTTATTTGTAAAGGACCACAAGAGGAGGCAGGTAGATGGGTCCAGGGGCAGGGAGAAGATCATACAGAGGGGGTCCAAAAAGGCAACAGTACAGGCAGGAAAAAGGCTAGTAACGTCGTCCGGGAGATCAGGCAATAGGTTGATAACAGGAAATCCGATAGGCTAAAGTACAGGCAGGGAATATGCAAAAGGCGTCATTAGCGAGGCAGGCCAAAACTATCATTCACGGGAGGCGTAACTACAGGGAAACCAGCGCTCCAAATAGAAGTGTGTCACAAAACAAACAATACCTCACAATGATGGGGTGCAAAGAACTGAACTAAATAGTGTTTGATAATGACATACAGGTGTGTGAACAGGTGATCAGAATTCAGGTGATTGGGATCTGGAGAGTGAGCTGCCTTCAGGGGATCTACGTGTTTTAGAGTGGGAGTTGGAAGCAGACGTTACAGATGCAGCAAGTCGTGCGCGTGGAGAACATTATTATTGCGGGGGCAATGAATCACCTTTAATTCCGCGAGTTGCTGGAGGCAACTTGATATTTCACAATGAAGTGAGATGGCTGTCTCGTGGCAGAGATTTGGAAAGATTTCTCTCTCTCCTCCCTCAAATTTGCAAATGTGTTGCAAGCAAGTGGAAAAAGGAGCCAGAGCTAGATGATCCACAGTGGATGTTAAAGCTGGCTTTTGTAACTGACATCACCTGCCACCTGAACACATTGAATCTCCAGCTCCAAGGGAAAGCTAAAACTCCTGGCAAAATGCTGCGTGTGGTCACAGCATTTCAAAATAAAATCACCACACTGTTCATACCTGACAGACAGTTTGTTAATTTCCCAAAACTCAGAGCAGTCGCCACATCCAACCCAGACATACTGCAACATTTTAGCTATGATGCATTTGTGTGTGTGTTGGAAGAGTTGAAGTTAGAGTTTGAGTCAAGATTCAGGGATATCATGGAGTACAAGGAGTACTCAACATCATTTCAACGTCATTGAGAACCCTTTTCATGTGCCAGTGTCATCTCTGACCACAGTCGTCACAACCCTCTGTCCTGACCATGCTGGAATAGAGAGTGAGATAGTGGAGCTGCAGGCAAATTGCAGGTGAACATTGCAAGGTGAACTAAGATCAGGTGTTACCCATTTCTGGAGCCTTGTGTCAGACACAGAGTATCCACTTCTGAAGCAGTGTGTGCAAAAAGTGATATTTTCTGACAGCACTTATTCATGTGAAGCAACATTTTCAACAATGAACATTGTGAAACAGAAACAGAGAAATAGACTGACCAATTCACACTTGGATTGCCTCACAACGATAGCAACAATAGACTATACATTTAGAATGAATACAGTCAAGGAGCAGAAGACATTTTCTCTTCTGAGGTAACCATTAGTATGGTGCTTATACATGTGATGTAGCCTATTTGATGTGTGTATGTATATACAGTTGAAATTGGAAGTTTACATACACTTAGGTTGGAGTCATTAAAACTCGTTTTTCAACCACTCCACAAATTTCTTGTTAACAAACTATAGTTTTGGCAAGTCGGTTAGGACATCTACTTTGTGCATGACACAAGTCATTTTTCCAACAATTGTTTACAGACAGATTGTTTCACTTATACCTCACTGTATCACAATTCCAGTGGGTCAGAAGTTTACATACACTAAGTTGACTGTGCCTTTAAACAGCTTGGAAAATTCCAGAAAATTATGTCATGGCTTTAGAAGCTTCTGATAGGCTAATTGACATAATTTGAGTCAATTGGAGGTGTACCTAAGGATGTATTTCAAGGCCTACCTTCAAACGCAGTGCCTCTTTGCTTGACATCATGGGAAAATCAAAAGAAATTAGCCAAGACCTCAGAAAAATAATTGGAGACCTCAACAAGTCTGGTTCATCCTTGGGAGCAATTTCCAAATGCCTGAAGGTACCACATTCATCTGTACAAACAATAGTACGCAAGTATAAACACCATGGGACCAGGCAGCTGTCATACTGCTCAGAAAGGAGATGCGTTCTGTCTCCTGGAGTTGAACATACTTTGGTGCGAAAAGTGCAAATCAATCCCAGAGCAACAGCAAAGGACCTTGTGAAGATGCTGGAGGAAACCGGTACAAAAGTATCTATATCCACATTATCGACATAACCTGAAAGGCTGCTCAGCAAGGAAGAAGTCACTGCTCCAAAACCGCCATAAAAAATCCAGACTACAGATTGCAACTGCACAAGGGGAAGTAGATCGTACTTTTTGGAGAAATGTTCCCTGTTTTGATTAAACAAAAATAGAACTGTTTGGCCATAACGACCATCGCTATGTTTGGAGGAAAAAGGGGGAGGCTTGCAAGCCGAAGAACACCATCCCAACCGTGAAGCACGGGGGTGGCAGCATCATGTTGTGGGGGTGCTTTGCTGCAGGAGAGACTAGTGCACTTCACAAAATAAATGGCATCATGAGGAAGGAAAATTATTTGGATATATTGAAGCAACATCTCAAGACATCGGTCAGGTAGTTAAAGCTGGGTCACAAATGAGTCTTCCAAATTGACATTGACCTCAAGCATACTGCCAAAGTTGTGGCAAAATGGCTTAATTAACCTCTTATGGCTAGGGGGCAGTATTTTCACGGCTGGATAAAAAACGTACCCGATTTAATCTGGTTACTAATCCTACCCAGTAACTAGAATATGCATATCCTTATTATATATGGATAGAAAACACCCTAAAGTTTCTAAAACTGTTTGAATGGTGTCTGTGAGTATAACAGAACTCAAATGGCAGGTCAAAACCTGAGAGATTCCTTTACAGGAAGTGGCCTGTCTGACCACGCTATTCGGATATAACGATGGATTATTTTGGACCAAACCAACATTTGTTATTGAAGTGGCAGTCCTGGGAGTGCATTCTGACGAAGACAACAAAAGGTAATCAAACTTTTATAATAGTAAATCTGATATTGGTGAGTGCTAAACTTGCCGGGTGTCTAAATAGCTAGCCCGTGATGGCTGGGCTATGTACTTAGCATATTGCAAAATGTGCTTTCACCAAAAAGCTATTTTAAAATCGGACATATCGAGTGCATAGAGGAGTTCTGTATCTATAATTCTTAAAATAATTGTTACGCTTTTTGTGAACGTTTATCGTGAGTAATTTAGTTAATTATTAGCAAATTCCTCCGGAAGTTTGCGGGGGGTATGCTAGTTCTGAACGTCACATGCTAATGTAAAAAGCTGTTTTTTTATATAAATATGAACTTGATTGAACAAAACATGCATGTATTGTATAACATAATGTCCTAGGTGTGTCATCTGATGAAGATCATCAAAGGTTAGTGCTGCATTTAGCTGTCTTCTGGGTTTTTGTGACATTATATGCTAGCTTGAAAAATGGGTGTCTGATTATTTCTGGCTTGGTACTCTGCTGACATAATCTAATGTTTTTCTTTCGCTGTAAAGCCTTTTTGAAATCGGACAGTGTGGTTAGATAAAGGAGAGTCTTGTCTTTAAAATGCTGTGAAATAGTCATATGTTTGAAAAATTGAAGTTTTTGTATTTTTGAGGAATTTGTAATTCGCGCCACGCTTATCATTGGATATTGGAGCAGGTGTTCCGCTAGCGGAACGTCTAGATGTAAGATGTTAAGAACAACAAAGTCAAGGTATCGGAGTGGCCATCACAAAGCCCTGACAAAGATCCTGTAGAAAAATTGTGGGCAGAACTGAAAAAGTGTGTGCGAGCAAGGAGGCCTACAAACCTGACTCTGTCAGGAGGAATGGGTCAAAATTCACCCATCTTATTGTGGGAAGCTTGTGGAAGGTGTCATGACGTTGCCCTTTTTGGGTACAGCGAGCACAGTTGACCCCCTCCCCCTGCACCTCCCCCTGCACTTCTTCACCATCTCCCTCTGTCTCCTACACCCAGGCTGCTATGGTCAGAAGGGGTTGTAAATTCCTAAGAAAATGTCCTGCCTCATGGTCACAGTATAAAGAGACAGAGTGTTTTCATAGAGAGACAAAGGAATTTTTCCACCTCACAGAATTGGAGAACCGAACGACATTTATGTTCTGGAGAAGGTATAAAAGATCGGTGAAGAATCCAGCTACGAACTGGTCCGTTTGGTACAATTTTGTGAAACTCATGAGAGACAATACGGCCATATTACCATAATAATGTTTTTATACTAGCCTCAGCTATGAGACTTACATCGAAATGGTTGTATAAAATGAATGAATAAGGATAGAACTGTTTGTGATATTGTGCAATGTGATTTTGGACTGTTAATGAAGGAAACTGCAATTCCCTTTGGAGTCTTAACTTGTTATGGATAGGGGGCAGTATTTTCACGGCCGGATAAAAAACGTACCCGATTTAATCTGATTATTACTCCTGCCCAGAAACTAGAATATGCATATAATTATTAGCTTTGGATAGAAAACACTCCAAAGTTTCTAAAACTGTTTGAATGGTGTCTGTGAGTATAACAGAACTCATTTGGCAGGCCAAAACCTGAGAAGATTCCAAACAGGAAGCGCCCTCTCTGACCATTTCTTGGCCTTCTTGATCATCTCTATCCAAAACAGGGGATCTCTGCTGTAACGTGACATTTTCTAACGCTCCCATAGGCTCTCAGAAGGCGCCAGAACGTTGAATGATGACTTTGCAGGCCATGGCTGAAAAACAGTAGCGCATTTGGATAGTGGTCGATCTGAGAACAATGAGACTGACGCGCGCATGCACCAGAAGAGTCCATTTTACTTTCTCTGTCTTTGAACGAAAACAACGACTCCCGGTCAGAATATTATCGCTTTTTTACGAGAAAAATCGCATAAAAAAGGATTTTAAACAGCGGTTGACATGCTTCGAAGTACGGTAATGGAATATTTTGCATTTTTTTGTCACGAAATGCGCCAGGCGCGTCACCCTTCATTACCCTTCGGATAGTGTCTTGAACGCACAACAAAACGCCGCTATTTGGATATAACTATGGATTATTTGGAACCAAAACAACATTGGGAGATGAAGTAGAAGTCCTGGGAGTGCATTCTGACGAAGAACAGCAAAGGTAATCCAATTTTTCTTATAGTAAATCTGAGTTTGGTGAGTACCAAACTTGGTGGGTGTCAAAATAGCTAGCCATGATGGCCGGGCTATCTACTCAGAATATTGCAAAATGTGCTTTCACCGAAAAGCTATTTTAAAATCGAACACCGCGATTGCATAAAGGAGTTCTGTATCTATAATTCTTTAAATAATTGTTCTGTTTTTTGTGAACGTTTATCGTGAGTAATTTAGTAAATTCACCGGAAGTGTTCGGTGGGAATGCTAGTTCTGAACGTCACATGCTAATGTAAAAAGCAGTTTTTTGATATAAATATGAACTTGATTGAACAAAACATGCATGTATTGTATAACATAATGTCCTAGGAGTGTCATCTGATGAAGATGATCAAAGGTTAGTGCTGCATTTAGCTGTGGTTTTGTTTTTTGTGACATTATATGGTAGCTTGAAAAATGGGTGTCTGATTATTTCTAGCTGGGTACTCTGCTGACATAATCTAATGTTTTGCTTTCGCTGTAAAGCCTTTTTGAAATCGGACAGTGTGGTTAGATAACCTGTTATGGCTAGGGGGCAGTATTTTCACGGCTGGATAAAAAACGTACCCGATTTAATCTGGTTACTACTCCTGCCCAGTAACTAGAATATGCATGTAATTATTGGCTTTGGATAGAAAACACTCCAAAGTTTCTAAAACTGTTTGAATGGTGTCTGTGAGTATAAGAGAACTCAAATGGCAGGT
Organism: Salmo salar; assembly: GCF_965601325.2. Lineage (NCBI taxonomy): Eukaryota > Metazoa > Chordata > Actinopteri > Salmoniformes > Salmonidae > Salmo > Salmo salar. The sequence goes on from NC_138318.1 coordinate 2,747,936, forward strand.
CAAAACCTGAGAGATTCCTTTACAGGAAGTGGCCTGTCTGACCATTTCTTGAACTTCTTTGCCATCTCTATCTTTTACAAAGGATCTCTGCTCTAACGTGACACTTCCTACGTCTTCCATGGGCGCTCAGAGCCCGGGAAAAAACAGAATGTCGTCATCCCAGCCCCAGGCTGAAACACATTATCGCCTTTCTCAAGTGGCCGATCAAGGGACTGTGGGCTTAGGCGCGTGCCCTGGCTGCCCCCGTCTTTGTGATTTTTCCTCTGTTTGCCGAAAAGGAGATTCCCGGTCGGAATATTATCGCTTTTTTACGAGATAAATTGCATAAAAATTGATTTTAAACAGCGGTTGACATGCTTCGAAGTACGGTAATGGAATATTTCGAATTTTTTTGTCACGAATTGCGCCATGCGCGCGACCCTGATTTACCATTTCGGATAGTGTCTGGGACGCACGAACAAAACGCCGCTATTCGGATATAACGATGGATTATTTTGGACCAAACCAACATTTGTTATTGAAGTAGCAGTCCTGGGAGTGCATTCTGACGAAAACAACAAAAGGTAATCAAACTTTTCTAATAGTAAATCTGATATTGGTGAGTGCTAAACTTGCCGGGTGTCTAAATAGCTAGCCCGTGATGGCTGGGCTATGTACTTAGAATATTGCAAAATGTGCTTTCACCAAAAGGCTATTTTAAAATCGGACATATCGAGTGCATAGAGGAGTTCTGTATCTATAATTCTTAAAATAATTGTTATGCTTTTTGTGAACGTTCATCGTGAGTAATTTAGTAAATTGTTAGCAAATTCCCCGGAAGTTTGCGGGGGGTATGCTAGTTCTGAACGTCACATGCTAATGTAAAAAGCTGTTTTTTGATATAAATATGAACTTGATTGAACAAAACATGCATGTATTGTATAACATAATGTCCTAGGTGTGTCATCTGATGAAGATCATCAAAGGTTAGTGCTGCATTTAGCTGACTTCTGGGTTTTTGTGACATTATATGCTAGCTTGAAAAATGGGTGTCTGATTATTTCTGGCTTGGTACTCTGCTGACATAATCTAATGTTTTGCTTTCGCTGTAAATCCTTTTTGAAATCAGACAGTGTGGTTAGATAAAGGAGAGTCTTGTCTTTAAAATGCTGTGAAATAGTCATATGTTTGAAAAATTGAAGTTTTTGTATTTTTGAGGAATTTGTAATTCGCGCCAACCCTTCATTGGATATTGGAGCAGGTGTTCCGCTAGCAGAACGTCTAGATGTAAGAGGATAAAGGAGAATCTTGTCTTTAAAATGGTGTAAAATAGTCATATGTTTGAAAAATTTAAGTTTTCGGATTTTCGAGGACGCCTATCATTGGATATTGGAGCAGGTGTTCCGCTAGTGGAACGTCTAGATGTAAGAGGTTAACTAAGTCATCGGCACACCCCCAGGGACACAGACAGGACCTGGCATCATGTGACAGCCTTTTCTACGTTCAGTATATAAACCCCCACCCAGGGTTTCTTTCCCAAGACTAATAGGCTAATAGGTTTGACCATGCATCCCTCTACTGAACTTTAACCATACCGCGTGGTTAAACTATTAGACTATCGATACAGAATAAGAACAAGTCTTTGATATTAATTACTAGTCTGCAGCTAGGAATTCGGTATCATTGAACGCGACAACCGCTGGAAACATCTGTCCTATAACAACATGAACGAATGTCACTTTGAAAGATCCATTCTAACCAAGAGAGAGAGAGAGAGAGAGAGAGAGAGAGAGAGAGAGAGAGAGAGAGAGAGAGAGAGAGAGAGAGAGAGAGAGAGGAGAGAGAGAGAGAGAGAGAGAGGAGAGAGAGAGAGGAGAGGAGAGAGAGAGAGAGAGAGAGAGAGAGAGAGAGAGAGAGAGAGAGAGAGAGAGAGAGAGAGAGAGAGAGAGAGAGAGAGAGAGAGAGAGAGAGAGAGAGAGAGAGAGAGAGAGAGAGAGAGAGAGAGAGAGAGAGAGAGAGAGAGAGAGAGAGAGAGAGAGAGAGAGAGAGAGAGAGAGAGAGAGAGAGAGAGAGAGAGAGAGAGAGAGAGAGAGAACTCTCCAACAGAACGACCTTTCCAACAAAGTTCCCGACGTCACACTGAGCATAAATATACTGCTCAAAAAAATAAAGGGAACACTTAAACAACACATCCTAGATCTCAATGAAAGAAATAATCTTATTAAATACTTTTTTCTTTACATAGTTGAATGTGCTGACAACAAAATCACACTAAAATAATCAATGGAAATCCAATTTATCAACCCACGGAGGTCTGGATTTGGAGTCACACTCAAAATTAAAGTGGAAAACCACACTACAGGCTGATCCAACTTTGATGTAATGTCCTTAAAACAAGTCAAAATGAGGCTCAGTAGTGTGTGTGGCCTCCACATGCCTGTATGACCTCCCTACAACACCTGGGCATGCTCCTGATGAGGTGGCGGATGGTCTCCTGAGGGATCTCCTCCCAGACCTGGACTAAAGCATCCGCCAACTCCTGGACAGTCTGTGGTGCAATGTGGCGTTGGTGGATGGAGCGAGACATGATGTCCCAGATGTGCTCAATTGGATTCAGGTCTGGGGAACGGGCGGGCCAGTCCATAGCATGACACACTCCAGCCACATGAGGTCTAGCATTGTCTTGCATTAGGAGGAACCCAGGGCCAACCGCACCAGCATATGGTCTCACAAGGGGTCTGAGGATCTCATCTCGGTACCTAATTGCAGTCAGGCTACCTCTGGCGAGCACATGGAGAGCTGTGCGGCCCCCCAAAGAAATGCCACCCCACACCATGACTGACCCACCGCCAAACCGGTCATGCTGGAGGATGTTGCAGGCAGCAGAACGTTCTCCACAGCGTCTCCAGACTGTGTCACATCTGTCACGTGCTCAGTGTGAACCTACTTTCATCTGTGAAGAGCACAGGGCGCCAGTAGCGAATTTGCCAATCTTGGTGTTCTCTGGCAAATGCCAAACGTCCTGCACGGTGTTGGGCTGTAAGCACAACCCCCACCTGTGGACGTCGGGCCCTCATACCACCCTCATGGAGTCTGTGTCTGACCGTTTGAGCAGACACATGCACATTTGTGGCCTGCTGGAGGTCATTTTGCAGGGCTCTGGCAGTGCTTCTCCTGCTCCTGCTGTGTCTGTCAGCGTAGTGTCCAGAGCATGGAAGTGCTACCAGGAGAAAGGCCAGTACATCAGGAGACGTGGAGGAGGCCGTAGGAGGGCAACAACCCAGCAGCAGGACCGCTACCTCTGCCTTTGTGCAAGGAGGAGCAGGAGAAGCACTGCCAGAGCCCTGCAAAATGACCTCCAGCAGGCCACAAATGTGCATGTGTCTGCTCAAACGGTCAGAAACAGACTCCATGAGGGTGGTATGAGGGCCCGACGTCCACAGGTGGGGGTTGTGCTTGCAGCCCAACACCGTGCAGGACGTTTGGCAGAACACCAAGATTGGCAAATTCGCCACTGGCGCCCTGTGCTCTTCACAGATGAAAGCAGGTTCACACTGAGCATGTGACAGACGTGACAGAGTCTGGAGATACCATGGAGAACGTTCTGCTGCCTGCAACATCCTCCAGCATGAGCGGTTTGGTGGTGCGTCAGTCATGGTGTGGGGTGGCATTTCTTTGGGGGGCCGCACAGCTCTCCATGTGCTCGCCAGAGGTAGCCTGACTGCCATTAGGTACCGAGATGAGATCCTCAGACCTATTGTGAGACCATATGCTGGTGCGGTTGGCCCTGGGTTCCTCCTAATGCAAGACAATGCTAGACCTCATGTGGCTGGAGTGTGTCAGCAGTTCCTGCAAGAGGAAGGCATTGATGCTATGAACTGGCCCGCCCGTTCCCCAGACCTGAATCCAATTGAGCACATCTGGGACATCATGTCTCGCTCCATCCACCAACGCCACGTTGCACCACAGACTGTCCAGGAGTTGGCGGATGCTTTAGTCCAGGTCTGGGAGGAGATCCCTCAGGAGACCATTCGCCACCTCATCAGGAGCATGCCCAGGCGTTGTAGGGAGGTCATACAGGCACGTGGATGCCACACACACTACTGAGCCTCATTTTGACTTGTTTTAAGGACATTACATCAAAGTTGGATCAGCCTGTAGTGTGGTTTTCCACTTTAATTTTGAGTGTGACTCCAAATCCAAACCTCCATGGGTTGATAAATTGGATTTCCATTGATTATTTTTGTGTGATTTTGTTGTCAGCACATTCAACTATGTAAAGAAAAAAGTATTTAATAAGATAATTTCTTTCATTCAGATCTAGGATGTGTTGTTTAAGTGTTCCCTTTATTTTTTTGAGCAGTATATATTGATTGCAATTGTTCCCGAATGAGTGAGCGTTCATTTGCAAAGGATTAGCATTTCAATTGTATAATATTCCATTCTGAACCACCCCTTTTGTTTAACAAGCCGCCATGCCGGTTTAGCCCACTAGGGCACATTCCTCTACCATTTCTTTGTAACAATACCTACTGTTTGTATGCCTTTCTGTGAATTACTTAGTTTAGTAAATACATTATTTTAAGACAATTGATGTATGGATGACTCCATAGTGAAGACTGGGTTCGTGCAGATAACCAACAATTTATGACGTTTGGAATGAGACTGACCAAGGTAAAGAATACGTCATTAAATCAGAAGATTCAGAGATCAGATATTATGATATCTGAAAGTTATATTAAGAAAATTATAACTTTGTAATCTGAATATTTTCCTTGGTGCCCCGACCTCCTAGTTAATTACAGTTACACGATTAATCAGTTTAATCGCGTAATAATAATTACAGAGAGTTATTTGATAAACATGTCTTCAGTTTAATGATGCCAAAGACACGACAAAGGCTACCTGAAATGTTTGACCCAAGTTAAACAATTTAACCTCTTTGGGCTAGGTGGCACGATATTCAAATACCTAAAAAATGCAAAAACTTCAATTTTTCAAACATATGACTATTTTACACCATTTTAAAGACAAGACTCTCGTTAATCTAACCACACTGTCCGATTTCAAAAAGGCTTTACAACGAAAGCAAACCATTAGATTATGTCAGCAGAGTACCCAGCCAGAAATAATCAGACACCCATTTTTCAAGCTAGCATATAATGTCACATAAACCCAAACCACAGCTAAATGCAGCACTAACCTTTGATGATCTTCATCAGATGACAACCCTAGGACATTATGTTATACAATACATGCATGTTTTGTTCAATCAAGTTCATATTTATATCAAAAACCAGCTTTTTACATTAGCATGTGACTAGCATGTGACAAGCATTCCCACCGAACACTGCCGGTGAATTTACTAAATTACTCACGATAAACGTTCACAAAAAACATAACAATTATTTTAAGAATTATAGATACAGAACTCCTCTATGCACTCGATATGTCCGATTTTAAAATAGCTTTTCGGTGAAAGCACATTTTGCAATATTCTCAGTAGATAGCCCGGCATCACAGGGCTAGCTATTTAGACACCCAGCAAGTTTAGCACTCACCAAAGTCAGATTTACTATAAGAAAAATGTTATTACCTTTGCTGTTCTTCGTCAGAATGCACTCCCAGGACTTCTACTTCAATAACAAATGTTGGTTTGGTCCCAAATAATCCATTGTTATATCCAAATAGCGGCGTTTTGTTCGTGCGTTCAAGACACTATCCGAAAGGGTAAATAAGGGTGACGAGCATGGCGCATTTCATGACAAAAAAATTCAAAATATTCCATTACCGTACTTCGAAGCATGTCAACCGCTGTTTAAAATCAATTTTTATGCCATTTTTCTCGTAAAAAAGCGATAATATTCCGACCGGGAATCTGCGTTTAGGTAAACAGACGAAAGAAAATAAAGCATGGGGTCGACTCGGGCACGCGCCTAAGCCCATAGTACTCTGATCGGCCACTTGCCAAACGCGATAATGTGTTTCAGCCAGAGGCTGCCTCGATATCATTCAGCTTTTTCCCGGGCTCTGAGAGACTATGGGAGCCGTAGGAAGTGTCATGTTATAGCAAAGATCCTCAGTCTTCAATAAAAAGAGCCAAGATGAAAACCAACTTGTCAGACAGGCCACTTCCTGCATGGAATCTTCTCAGGTTTTGGCCTGCCATATGAGTTCTGTTATAGTCACAGACACCATTCAAACAGTTTTAGAAACTTTAGGGTGTTTTCTATCCAAAGCCAATAATTATATGCATATTCTAGTTACTGGGCAGGAGTAGTAACCAGATTAAATCGGGTACGTTTTTTATCCGGCCGTGTCAATACTGCCCCCTAGCCCTAACAGGTTAAAGGCAACGCTACCAAATACTAATTGAGTGTATGTAAACTTCTGACCCACTGGGAATGTGATGAAAGAAAGATAAGCTGAAATAAATCATTCTCTCTACTATTATTCTCACATTTCACATTCTTACAATAAAGTGGTGATCCTAACTGACCTAAGACAGGGAATTTTTACTAGGATTAAATGTCAGGAGTTGTGAAAAACTGAGTTTAAATGTATTTGGCTAACGTGTATGTAAACTTCCGACTTCAACTCTATTTGTGATGTGCTGTAGATCAAATCAATTGCATGTGCTCTATTTCTCTGAATTTGCTCTCAATTGATAATTGATAATATTGGAAGAAAAATAACAACAAATTAAAGATCTGTGCGGCCCTCTGAAAGATTGTCTCAACCCAGTGGCCCATTTACAAAAAACTGTGAGTAACACTGTTCTTTACAGAGGCCTTCTACTCTTGGTGCTGTTGCACCTGATTGAAGCCTCGTGTTTTAAGTTCTAGCTTTTAGCTTGCTTGTGTATACAGTTGTATTCCACAGTTGAAGTTCTCTGTTACCCTGTTGGGTAATTATATTCTGTTGCATCCTGTGGTAGATACAAGTACGTCCCAGGGACTCATCTGAACTAAGTTAGATGGTGAGTTATCCCGCTCCGTTGTCCTTACAACTTCTTTGGTACAGTCTCTCTCATCGGTTGTTTGGCGAATCCATTACAAAAACAAAAGAGAACGTTGGGTTAGGGATGTAACCTTGGTTCTCTGAGTAGAGTAATGGGTCGCCAAATTTTCATGTCGTTCCTCCACCTCCATGGGATTCGAGTAAAGTAACAGACAGGATGTCACGCCACACTGATTTTTATAGTGACAAGTCACGTGGGTAAAGTAAGGGTGTGGCGTGACTGTACACATTTGATATTAAGCATTTAAATCACATTGTGTGAAGGTGAAGGAGTTCCCATAGGTCGTTTGGTGACCCGTTATTCTACTCAGAGAACCAAGGTTACATCCGTAACCCAACTTTTCTTTTCAATACATTTTTCTTGAATGAGCTTGGAGCAATGGAGTTTTTCAGGAAAATAAAATGCAGCGGGTCCGTGTGGGCTCACATGGCAGCGGCGGCACTTCACGTGCCCTGTGGTTAACAAGCTTGCCTGAATGTGGCCACGTGTCCCCAGAGCTGTGCACACTCAAATGTATTTACATTGACTGGAAACATGCAAACTGTGTGTGAGTAGGCTTTTACAAGAACAGAAGACAAAACACACATACATTCAGAGTAGGCTAGCCTTGGCCTAGGCTATGGAGCCATGAAAGAGAGATGATTGACAATAGTCTGAAGAAGGTTAGAAATCTTGTAGAACGTTTTGAGTAGGTAGGCCTAAGTCATGTTTTATGTAACCTTTAGTCCATGTGTCCCTCCCTTTCTTAGATTTGGGACTGCAACTAAGGGATTATGTAGGGACATTGCTTGGGCTGATCTGTATCAGTGTCCCAACAGAGTCCCTTAGTTGTGGTCCCGAAGCAAACCCTTGCCCAAACTTGAGACCTTGTAGCCATTCGAGAAGTAAGTCACACTGAAATTACCCGGCTAGGATACCTGTAACACACTATCCCATGTCGGAAGGTAGCCTAGGCCCTAGGCTATCCATAATCGGTGGACAGTTCCGAGAAGTGCACAAGAAGAATGTAGACCTATTGGTCTAAATCCAGTTTTCAGATGCTACCTCCCTCTCTCTAAATCAAAATCAAACATGGATGCTAATGTTGTGTTCTCGCTTTGCGCGCACACCTGTATGTGGTTGACACCTGTCTCTCATTAGCTAATGAGCCCCGCAAAGAGAATGCAGGCAGAGTGCTGCTACAGACAGGAGCTAAAAGGAGCTTGAGCCCACGATGCGAAAACACAACATAGGCATCCATTTTTACTTAGATTAAAATTGCTACATTTTGATTTAATACTTGTTTGTGCGCTGCTCCGTAATGTAATCCAAAATTATGATTAATATTAACCTAAGTAAATACATGATTATCATTGTTGTTATGGTGTACAGTAGGCCTACAGTAGAGTATGTCTCTCTGACTCTGCGCAACTATAAACCTATAAATGGGTTGGCTGACAACCTCACAGAAATATTGCACAGGCATCATTGTGGCAAGAGTAGTGTCAACCAGGGAAAGTGTTAGAATGAAATTGGTGACATAAAGTGGTTTCTATGAGAATAACAGGCAGGGGGCATTTTACTCCGGGGAAGGGGGGGCGTTCTACACAATTTCAATCCTCAAGAAGCTTTTGTGGACTGAAATGTAATGACTGAAATGAAAGCTGTCGTTCTGAAGGTCACACAGAATATACATCATCTCATATAATCGCATTTTGTATAGTATCATCCGATTCATCCCACACATTCCAAGTCACCTTGGGCCCTGCATAGACCAGTATATTATGTCGGAAAACTAATCACATTGTTTCCACAGGAGGGCAGTAACTACTCAGCTGGACTTTAATGGCATCATGAATCACGTATCCCTGTAAAGCAACTTCAATTTAAGGATGATGAAGAATTACAGACGGTTTTGATTACATGGAAGAAGCCAGAAGGTAACAGACAAAATGCTGTAGGAAATATCACAGTACACACAAGTACACACAAGCACACACACACACACACACACACACACACACACGCACACACACACACACACACACGCACACGCACACGCACACGCACACACACACACAAGCTTCTCTGAAGTTTATGAGAGAAGTAGCCTGTGCAGTTTTGTACTATGTAGGGAGTATTGGGGTGCCATAAGGAATGTTGTTAGCTAAGCCATAATAATTCCGCAGTTAGAAGCCACCGACCTGTCTCTCTCAGGAAATGTATCTGAGTGATCTGTTCTCTCTGTGCCGGGGATTTGGACAGAGTGTATTTAAATTTTCTGTTTTGATAGCAGCAGATGTCAGAAACGGCAAGCTAGGCCACTACCTAATTCATTCCCGAGGGGGCTTCATGAGCTATGGTAGGCCCTTCTCTTACTCTCTTCTGATTGGCATATGTGTCATTCTTTGATCAGCTTGCTGAGAATGCTCTCCCCTAGACATACTCAGACCTACATTCATATTTAACAGACACAGAGACTGATGTTTATCCTGATGTGAGGTGTCACCTCATCATTTTGACAAAACTATCTCCCATAAAATTGACTTCCTCTAGTCTAGGACTTGTTGTCACTGTACCTGTAAGTGATATACAGACTTCGACTACCCTGGCTACATGTGTAAAAAGTTAACAGCATAATGAGCATATATTTTCTTCTCTCAAGTTGATGCTTAACACTTCTCACATAGCCAATGTAGAACACTCGAGGGTAGTGACGAAGGTACAAAATAAGTCATTCAAAATTACTCGTTGTGTATTCTTGAATATAAAAATGTTCTGACTTTGGAACAGGGCCTCCAAAAATCCCTGTGAACCTAAAACGCTGTGGTATTTTATAACCAACATAACTCAGGTCAGGTAAAGTTTCTTCTTTTTAGCTTTAATTGCTTCTTTGCGAAGTCTCAGGGATAGTGCAGAATGTCTGTCCTCTTAGTATAACGTCTGCTTCCAACTCACACTCTCAAACACGTAGATCCCCTGAACGCAGCTCACTTTCCAGCCCACTTTCCAGCTCACACTCTCAAACACGTAGATCCCCTGAACGCAGCTCACTCTCCAGATCCCAATCACCTGAATTCTGATCAACTGTTCACACACCTGTATGTCATTATCACACACTATTTAGTTCAGTTCTTTGCACTCCATCATTGTGAGGTATTGTTTGTTTTGTGACACACTTCTATTTGGAGCTCTGTTTTTTCTGTAATTACTCCTCCCGTGTATGATAGTTTTGGCCTGCCTCACTAATGACGCCTTTTGCCTATTCCCTTATCGGATTTCTTGTTATCAACCTATTATCACGCCCTGACCATAGAGAGCCCTTTTATTTCTCTATTTTGGTTAGGTCAGGGTGTGATTTGGGTGGGCATTCTAGATTTTGTATATCTATGTTCTATTCTATGTTTTCTATTTCTTTGTGTTTGGCCGAGTATGGTTCCTAATCAGAGGCAGCTGTCTATCGTTGTCTCTGATTGGGAATCATACTTAGGCAGCCCTTTTTCCCACCTTCAGTTGTGGGATCTTGTTTTTGTATAGCTGTTAGAAGCCTGCAAGACTTTTTGTTCGTTGTGTTGTTTATTTATTTATTTTCAGGAAATTTGGATTATAATTAATATAAATTTTTGTAGGGGTTGATACATTTTTCATAAGGGAAATCAAGTCTGAAATTTCAAAGTGGAAATGACAAACCTCAGAAGCATTTTCTCCTGCAACAGGGTGATCAAATTAACATCGGTACGTACACAAATAACCAGTCATTCTTGTGTGTAATCACTTTCATTGGCTATAATAGCCTTACATTCAACACTGCTTGTGTAAACAGTATCCCATTGTGATATATGACAAACAGTAAATGAATCAATCAATGCAATAACAAACAAGCTGGCCATAGCCATGGTCCTTCATAAGATGTATAGTACTACCTGTCTCCAAACTCTGGTCTGCAGGTTCTCACAGAAACCATCCTCAATATCCTCCCTGACACTAGGACGCCGTTGGTGACAAGACTTAAGGCCATGATACAATGGCAATTTCTTTAGGCATTATTGGCGAGCAATGCTCTGGGGAATCTTGATAGGCAGCCAAACCTAGTGGGCAATTTCTAGGAATCCTCCAATCAGAGAGGATTTTTGGTCAAAATATTTTGGAAAACATGGCTACTGTTTTTGAGCGGAAGCCAGAGAAAATGTTGGACAATCACATCTCATATATTGCTTCACTACAATATTTCATCATGATACGTTAATACATACATACATACTGTGTTCAGTTTGTCATGTTTGTCATATGTCCAGAACTGTGCTGCATGTGTCCTCCCCCCACGAGCACATCACTACAGTGTTGTTCAACCTCCACTGGCTCCCCATATACTACAAAATCCTGGTTCACACCTACCTAGCTATCTACAACTCTGGACCCAAGTACCTGTCTGACCTCATTCTTACCCTCCTGTCCCACACGCACCCTTCGCTCCTCCAGGTCCGTCTCCCTTCAGCAGCCCCACAGCAGACTAAAAACTATGGGTGACAGGACTTTCAGTTGCGCTTCTCCGCGGCGGTGGAACGCACTTCCAGATACTATTAAGGCTGCAGAGTATCTGTACTACTTTAATGTAAGCTCAAGACCATGCTGTTCAGAAAAGCTTTCAAGGACCTCTGCTAATTCTGTTCAAATGTCCGCCGGATCTGACGACACCTGTAGCTATATAGTTTGAATTGTTTTCTGTGTTCTGTGTTTTGGATTGTTTTTATTAATAATAATATGTCAAAAAAGGTGTGCCTTTGGTGGGATAAAAGCTCTTTACAAATTAAACAAATTATTATGTTTAACTGCCGAAAATATCCATGGTAGTGCGCATGCACTAACCAAAAGTCAATGGAAAAAAATGATTAATTCGCTAGCTAGCTAGCCATGTAGATTTATATTTCATTTTTTGTTTTAGATAGTTTTTTTTGTACCCTTAACTAGCTGGCTAGCTGGATGAATACCATTTACACTTCTTAGGTTAGAATTGTGAAGTTAAAAATGACCTAAATCTAGTTATCCTTATGTCTCCATTGCCGTTGACTTGACTGGCAGTAGGTTGAACGAATGCCCAGGGCATTGTTTCTTGTTTGTTAGCTGATCAATTCTAGTAGCCTACAGATGTGGCAGCCAACAGGCAACAGCAAGCTATAGGAGATAAACTCAATTTCCCCATTTATTTACTTAAGTTGATATATGCTTCATATGCTCATCTTCCGAAAACATTTGAAACCCTACCTCTTCGAAGAGTATGCAACAGCGCCCCCCCTTGCACCACCTCTTCACCCCTTAAATGAACTGTTGATTATCTGATTCAATAAGAAAGCTGAAGTCATATCTGTTTTTGGTTGTTGAGACAATTAGACCACGCCAAAATATTTGTACGTTATTTCAGAATATTTAGGCAAGTTAGCTGGCTAACTCCTTGATCCTACTTTTTAGTATACCCCTCAGATTTCAGCAAGAACGAAACAATGCAAAAGTATTTTAAAACAGATATGAATTTATTGTTTCAACATTTTAAATCCAAACATTTAAACATCAAAGCTCTTGACAGTTTTTTCCCTTTCTTATCAGTAACGTAGTAGATAGAAGACTCACAGGGATGCATAAGCATATGTTCTTACACTCTTCATCAGCAAAGATAATATACAAACACGAACTGTGTTCACATTTTCCTAACAGAGTAGAAAACTGCAGAAGCATCATTTGGCACACGACTGTATTATAAACTGAGTATATTCCCTGCGTATTATCGTTACGATATTTTACAACTAAAATGCAACCGTTGGTTTCAAGGTGGAGGGTGGACAACATGTATAATGTCACATCATGATCATAATATCATCATTATTGACACAACACCAGCCAAGTGAAATAAATATTTCTTGCAGATTCACTCTTCTGGTGTGGTCTTATAAATGATTCACACTTCTTAACACTGCTAAGCTTATTGTACTATTCTATAACAATGGTAATACATTAATGTGCCTGCTGCAGCATCAGGTGTTACATTTGAGTAATATGAAGGATATTACATAAGGGCAGTGTAGCTACTTCATAAACACAACATTGTAATAAGATTATAAGCACTACTTAAGACATTTGGCGACTACCAGCCATGTACAGGCTAGACTGTCTCACTTTGTGTTGGAAGCTAATAAACTTAAGAGTACGAGCTCCATGACACACTAGGCGTCACCGGGGGGGGTTTAACAGGACTGAAAGGTTTAAAAAAAATGTCTAGTAGTGCTTATGAAGGCAAATGTCACACACACAGCATCAAAATAGTCTGTATACTTTAAGCCATAACTACTCTCAGCTGATACATACATTAAAGTAAATGTGCTCACACCAGTATGGCTCTGGAAGGATGTGTAGGAAGGAGATAGTACAGTGCAGCTCTATTACAAACATAAAGGAAGACACACATAAGCTGCCGAGGGTTAAAACTCACTAGAAGTTAGGTGTGCTTACGAGACACTACTTTCTGTATCTACTAGATTTCTAGACAATAAAACTATGTCGCTGCCTTGACCTAAGCCTCTACTTACACAACGTATCCAATCAACACTGGTGGTCGTATTTGAAATAGGAGGAAACAAAAAGGAATATGCGTCTTTGTGTAACAGTATCTGGGTCATTCCACCAAATGAGTAACTTTTTGGGTATTATAACATTATAATTAAATGTTTTATTTAACCTCATTTTAATATTATGTCAAAGAACACATGTTTAAACTGAATAAAAAACATTTTTTCCCATCTCAATAAAACAAAAATCTATAGTAAGTGCCTATTAAAATGCCAAATATAGTAACAGGGTTGATGGTAACAGGGTTGACGATTTCATCTTAAATCAGCCATTAATCCCCTTGTGACAGGGGGAATGGAAGCTTGTTGTGTTAAAACAGGTAAGGGAAATTGAATGCAAGCTTCCCCCAAAAAATGTTTTATTGTTAAAACATTTCAAACATTTAAAACATGGGTAACAGGGTTGACATGTTATGCTCGACCCACTCAGTTTTCCACCACAAAACACCAGGAAATGGCCAAAAAGAGTAGAACCAGCTCACCTGCTTTTACACTACGATTTGACTATTAGATATTCAATGTTTCTTTTGAAAAAATTCTTTCAAAAGGAATAGTTTCACCCTTTTAAAATGAGAGTTCAGTTCACGTTACAGGGTTGACATACATTTCATGTGATTAGATCAGGGATGGGCAACTTTGAATACATCATGAGGGGCCACAGTGGCTCACGGGTCTGTGTACCCACATCCCGGGGGGGGGGGTAAATTGACCTGCGGGCCTACAACAGAGGGGCTGCGGACCGCCAGTTGCCCACCCCTGGATTAGATTAATCACATGAAATAAATGATAATCATCACAAATGACTTCGTCAAAGCAACAAAATAACTAGGGCTTTACAGTTACCAGGTTTCAATTCAACATTTTTATGTAAAGTTAAAGTAAAGTAAATGTCGGATAGAAAATGTCACGACAGGCTTGATGTAAACAGCAAATTTGTTACGCTAGGTGGGATGTTTTTGTCTGTAAAATGTATTATGGGAGAAATGGCCGTGGAAACGCCTTTATTCACAAATATTGATATAATAACTGTCATATCAAATTAAACTCGAATTCACACCATGATATGGTGTGTGGTTCTCCCACTATGACTCGGGAAAGCATTCAGTTTATTAGACTACAAATCAAATAACCCACAGGGCACAACCTGGTTGAAGCAACGTTGTTTCCATGTCATTTCAATGAAATTGAACCAACATGGATCAGATATTGAATTGAGGTCTGTGCCCAGTGGGACGTTATGATGAACTTCACAGGGTGGTAAAAATGCACGGTGATGAGTTTGTTGTTCCTTTCCAATAAATATTGAGGGTCTTATTCTGGTGACGTGATGATCGATCGGCTGCTGTTTGACAAATAAAAATAATCTCAGGGGACTTCCGATTCTTTAATGAACATACAGAGAGATGTAATACTTTAAAAAATAAAACAATATAGTGCATTGTTGTGACGTAAAGAAAAACATTTCAAATACAAAAGTGCACAACTCATACTGCACAATTTAAGAAAGGCAGAAACGTACTGAGTCCCACTATTTCCTGGTACACTCCAAGGACCCCCATAGACTTTAGATTTTAAGAAAATAAATACATTCTTAAGATATATTATTTACAATGGACACATTGTTCCAAGTGTCACTCCTTTCTGTGCGCTTCTCTCCTCCCACCTATTCCCAGACAATTACCTACAACTAAAACAGAAAAACTATCCTCATTAATCAGTGCATTTGTTCCTTTCGATCGTCACTTCGTTATACTATAGGGTTGTGAGGTCTAATACAGTGAGACAATTCTCAGTGCTGGTCTAAAAAGCACCAGATTTCACTACAAGTTAGAGCCTTTCAGCATTAATAATGTCCTGTAAGTGACTGTCAAATTCATTGAACGCGCAGACTCCAAACGCGGTTATAAACTGCCCTTGGAGAAACCTCAGGACTCATATGGCTGTGTTTTTCACTGGACTCAGCTGGTCAAAAAGATTGATTAACAAAGCCACAAAATCAAAATGAAGTGAGTAGTACATTTAGTCAAACACAAACTGAGCTGCTCTCTCTATCGCCTTTTTTTATTTATTTAATGGAATATTATATTAAAGTGTCCTGACCATGCACTGGTTCCCCTGTCCACTCTCAACAACCATTCTATTATCGTGTAATCCAGGGTTCTAGTTAGTTAGATGAGCTACAGCAATACAAAGTTGGGGTGGGAAGAAATTGACGTGGACCCAGCAACCAGCAAAAACCAGTTGTGACTCACACATTATGGCACAATGCAATATTCTTCTCAACTAGGCACACTCTTAATATGACTTGCCCAGTGTACAACTTGCCTCTGACAAATCCAGCCCCTACTTGGCCTTGGACTCCTTGTCAGCGGCAACCTTGAGGTAGGACTTGTAGAAAAAGGAGGCGAACAGGACCAGGTAGCTGAGGTACATGAGTGAGCCCCAGGCGATGTTGGGCACGTAAGACGGGCAGCGCACTTCGTGCATCCAGTGGTAGACCAAGCCTAAGACAGCAAGCCCCATCACCATCTGCATGATCTGGGTGGCCGTGATGACCATAGCGCAGGGTCGGGGCACCCGGTAACCTGCCGCCCGGGCAGCATAGTAGGTGTACATGAAGGAGTGGACCAGGTAGTTCATGGTCATGAACCAGCCACCACCGGCCACCTGGTCCTTGTAAGAGTACCAGGAGTAAACCAGCACGGTAATGTGATGGTACCAGTGCAGGAAGATGAGGCGCTGCTTACGGAGCACGATGAACACCGTGTCGCCTGAAAAGGGAAGGAGGGGGAAATCACTCTGATGTTTGATCACTTTCACTCTCTCTCAAACAATAGTGAATACACATAGTAGAAGTAAAAAGTTGTGAGGACCGGCTTTTTGGACCTCACTTCCAAAAAAGAATTGGAAAGATGGGATGTTGTGGTCCTCAAAAGTACAGTGAAGTACTAAACACAAACACACAACATATTAGGAAGCATACAACAACATACTAACACACTCCAATGAACTTAAACTAAACATCCTCTTCATAATTTCTGACATTTGGTAGGCTATTTGTTAGTGTACTTGTCTGTAATTAGATACATGTAGCTTATCTTCTGTCATGACTTGTTGCCCTAGAAGATAGAAGACTAAATTAAGCCTTGCCCACAAGAATAATGTCACAAATCGATAGAATGAATGCATAAATAATCATCTACTTGACATCGGTAAAGTTCATTTTCACTTCTGCTCCTCTCGCCGGAGTGAGGACGTTTAGGGACCAGGGAGACAATAGCCCAACTCTAAAACAACGACCCAACATGTTTATAATAAGATTTCAGGATGCATATTTTATGTGGTTGAAAAACTGCCAGCTTTTATGTCGCTGACAAAGATAGCTCGTTTACACATTCCATAATCACACATTCGCATAAGATGCTGACAGAAATAAATTATATTATTGCAGAGACAAAATGATGTATCATTTTAAGGCGTTAATATAATATTAAGCTACATGTGAGAAGTTATAGGCCTACAGTCAGTGCCCAGACTTCATTCCATTTAACCCAGTTGAACTTCGAAGTTGCGCAGACCAGGGGGTGGGGCCGCTGCTGCCGCACCCCTACTTCTGCCGTCTCTGTGTACAGTGCAAACTAAACTGGTGTAATACTGTATATTACACATCTGTCCCATTCTAGAACACAAGCATGCCCTTCCTGTCTCTTGCTCAGGAGGAGACATATGTCAATTATTCCCAAATGGGATTTTTTTTCGCCACCTCAGCATCTCTGTCCATTTATCAACACTATTGCATCCCTGTCTGACTGACAGATAGGTAGAAGTGACTAGATTACTGCTCTGAGAGAGGGGACAGCATCAAAATGCAGCCACACAGGTCTTGAGGTAATAGGCCTCCGCTGATCAATACAAGTACACTAGAAACTTCAAATGCTTCCGGAATTACATAAATAGACAAATTGTTTTAAGGTTGTTTTTTTGTCCTGCACCAGCCTCCTTCTCTTTGATTGGCCCTCTGACCTAATTGACCAATTACAACCCACTCCATCGCTCCCACTCGTTGGCCAGGGTCAGAAATGACTTGTATACATCAGCTCAAGGTGAGCTGAATATCTTGCACTGCATGAAAGAGAGGTACATGCATGTCTGTACTACATGACATTCACTGAGGGTACAAAACATAAGGAACACCTTCCTAATATTGAGTTGCACCCCATTTTGCCCTCAGAAAAGCCTCAATTCGTCAGGGCATGGACTCTACAAGGTATCGAAAGCGTTTCACAGAGATGCTGGCCCATGTTGACTACAATGCTTTCCACAGTTGTGTCAAGTTGGCTAGATGTCCTTTGGGTGGTGGAACATTCTTGATACACACGGGAAACTGTTGAGTGTGAAAAACCCTGCAGCGTTGCAGTTCTTGACAAACTCAAACATGTGTGCCTGGCACCTACTAACACACCCTATTCAAAAGGCACTTAAATCTTTTGTCTTGCCCATTCACCCTCCGAAGGGCATACCCACAATTCATGTCTCAATTGTCCTTCTGTAACCTGTCTCCTCTGATTCATCTACACTGATTGAAGTGGATTTAACAGGTGACATCAATAAGAGAGCATAGCGTTCACTTGAATTCACCTGGTCAGTCTATGTCATGTAATGAGGTGTTCCTAATGTTTTGTACACTCAGTGTATTTCTATCTGAAGCATTCAGAACTGGACCCTATTTGGGACATTCCTTACCCAGCTCAGGGGCCTTGCTCAGGACAAAGGCATAGGCCCAGAACTTGCTGACAGGAGCGCTGTAGAAGCTGGTGTCACACACCGACTGCTTAAAGCCACTTTTGTTGAGGACATGGAACATGTAACATCCGGTCCTGACAGCTCCGATGATACTGTGGAATGAAACACATATAGATTATGAGATAGTGTTACGTTAATCTGCTCTGTCTAACTATAGGGAATTCACAATTACACACAAGTCATTGGTATACGAAACATTTTGAACACAAGTCTAATGCCAATGGTCGATCAGAGTGGACTGACTGTAAGTAGGTGTTTTGTACACGTCCGAATTCAGCTCATATTTTTATACACCTGAACTATAAGCTTTGTGGTTGTCATAATGTAATGCGATATACATCTCTCAACTATATTATATACTGTCAGCTTTGCGGTACCATGACGAAATGTGATATACCTCTCAACTATATGAACTGCCAATGTTGCAGTTGCCATAACGCTCTAAACCTGAAACAAGATAAGAGATAAGCTATATCAGTGGGTCACATCTCCAATTGGCTGTCCTTCCCCTGTCTCCAACCATTTTAGACCTCCATTAAGCCCAATAAAGACTTAGACACACATGCTCTTACTTTGTAAACAGGATGCGTATGCTTAGTAAACACTTTATCGATTTGTAGCTTTCCTTCTCATCTGAAACACACTCTGGCTACTTACAGAGTGAGGTCATTTCAATTTGGACACACTATGAAAATATATCACCTCTCCTTATCAATTGTAAATCACAAGGCCTGTGTCGTGTCTTGGACTATCATTAATGTGAAGACTTATATTATCAAATCAATTCTCTGTGTAATTATTATGTGATTAAACTAATCATGTAAACATTAACTAGGAAGTCGGAGCACCACGGGAAAATGTTGTTTAACTCTTCAGATATTTTCATATTTTATCGATTACAGTCACTTATTAATGTATTATTACCTCAGTCATATTCTGAATGTCGCAAACTATAGGATATCTGCACGAACCCAAGCATAAATGATTAACCAGCGATATACCAATTAGGTTAATTATTTATTTACGAACTAACTAAATAATCACACAGAAGTACATAAACACACACAGGATAGGTTATACATTGGTTACTAACATGATACAATGAAAAATCCCGAGTGGACTAAACCATAGTACCCTCAACACCATAGACCCTTCAAACTCATCATCAAGCTGGAGGCCCTAGGTCTCAAACCCGCCGTGTGCAACTGGGTCCTGGACTTTGACGGACTGCCCCCAGGTGGTGAAGGTAGGAAACAACATCTCCACTTTGCTGACCCTCAACTTCGCTGACCCTCAAGGGTGTGTGCTCAGCCGACTCCTGTACTCCCTGTTCACCCACGACTGCGTGGCCATGCACACCTCCAACTCAATCATCAAGTTTGCAGACGACACAACAGTAGTTGGCTTGATCACCAACAACTACGAGACAGCCTACAGGGAGGAGGTGAGGGCACTCGGAGTGTGGTGTCAGGAAAACAACCTCTCACTCAATGTCAACAAAACAAAGGAGATGATCGTGGACTTCAGGAAACAACAGAGGGAGTTTACTAAATTACTCACGATAAACGTTCACAAAAAGCATAACAATTATTTTAAGAATTATAGATACAGAACTCCTCTATGCACTCGATATGTCCGATTTTAAAATAGCTTTTCGGTGAAAGCACATTTTGCAATATTCTCAGTAGATAGCCCGGCATCACAGGGCTAGCTATTTAGACACCCAGCAGGTTTAGCACTCATCAAAGTCAGATTTACTATAAGAAAAATGTTCTTACCTTTGTTGTCTTCGTCAGAATGCACTCCCAGGACTTCTACTTCAATAACAAATGTTGGTTTGGTCCAAAATAATCCATCGTTATATCCAAATAGCGGCGTTTTGTTTGTGCGTTCTAGACACTATCCTAAAGGCTAAATAAGGGTGACGAGCATGGTGCAATTCGTGACAAAAGAATTCTAAATATTCCATTACCGTACTTCGAAGCATGTCAACCGCTGTTTAAAATCAATTTTTATGCCATTTTTCTCATAAAAAAGCGATAATATTCCGACCGGGAATCTGCATTTAGATAAACAGACAAAGGAAAACAAAGCATTCGGTCGAAGCGGGCACGCGCCTAAGCCCATAGTACTCTGAGTGGCCACTTGCCAAAAGCGATAAAGTGTTTCAGCCAGAGCCTGCCTCGATATCGTTCAACGTTTTCCCGGGCTCTGAGACCCTATGGAAGACGTAGGAAGTGTCACGTTATTGCACAGATCCTGAGTCTTCAATAAAAAGAGCCAAGATGAAACACAACTTCTCAGACAGGCCACTTCCTGCTTGAAATCTTCTCAGGTTTTGGCCTGCCATAGGAGTTCTGTTATACTCACAGACACCATTCAAACAGTTTTAGAAACTTTAGGGTGTTTTCTATCCAAAGCCAATAATTATATGCATATTCTAGTTACTGGGCAGGAGTAGTAACCAGATTAAATCGGGTACGTTTTTTATCCAGCCGTGCAAATACTGCCCCCTATCCCCAACAGGTAAATAATGCTTACATATCTTACATTACTCATATCATATGTATATACTGTATTTTATACCATCTACTGCACCTTGCCTATGCCGCTTGGCCATCGCTCATCCATATACTTATATGTACATATTCTCATTTACCCCTTTAGATTTGTGTGTATTAGGTAGTTGTTAGGGAACTGTTAGATTACTTGTTAGATATTACTGCACTGTCGGAACTAGAAGCACAAGCATTGCGCTACACTCGCATTAACATCTGCTAACCAACCATGTGTATGTGACCAATAAAATGTGATTTTATATGACGGCTTGTTACACCAAATGAAAAGGGAGGGGCAGGTAAGAAAGAGCGGGAGAAAAGACAAAGGACTTCACTATCGCACACACAGCTGATAACTAGGCTCATTGAAATGCTAATACTTTGCACATGAACAGCTGCTCATTCGAAAGGGATTGCAATTTATATATTGACTAAATGTACATTTTGTCACAAGTGCTATTTAAGCACTCCCTATTTAAGCACTCAGGGAAAAAGGGTGTTGTCTCCTTTTTTCGTAATGTCTGTGCTCACGTGGGCATGGCCACTGACTTGGTTAAGACTTATATGAAATACAATTCTCTCATTTAGAAGGCTAACATCACATCTTCTCACAAATAGTTTCATATTTAATCATATGGGAAATATACACATTCAGAGATGAAGTTATGTTGTTATACTGTCCTTTATGGGATCCCAAAACACAACTGATCTGACATAATTGTTCTTTAAGTGCCCACGGACCACTCCAACTGTTTGGACGAAGAGAAATATTGTTTCATTCCCCCATCTGTTGATGTTGGAGTTTTTGGAGGGAGGACTCTCTTTGTTCCAGAGGTTTATTTCCCTTAATATTGCAAGACAAGGAAGAGAGTTTCTGTAAGGTATTTACGACCGTCATAAAACAGCCAACTTCACCACTCTCCCCCTCTGTAGGGGAGAGAGGGCGCTGTAGAGCAGACCCACTGTAACCTGATCCTTTGGATCCTTATAGGAGTCAAGACACCTGAAATGTAAAAATGTAAAAAAGCCATCCCCAAACCCATGTAACTAAACACCAGTCAAACAGCAGTGGGAATAACACAAGAAGAGAGCATTGAGACACAGTTGTCATTTTCAGGATGAGGGAAATAATGAAGCTGCTCTGAAAACTGCACAGTCATGGGCAATTAGCCTGTTAGGGCTAAGGGGCAGTATTGACACGGCTGGATAAAAAACGTACCCGATTTAATCTGGTTACTACTCCTGCCCAGTAACTAGAATATGCATATAATTATTGGCTTTGGATAGAAAACACTCCAAAGTTTCTAAAACTGTTTGAATGGTGTCTGTGAGTATAACAGAACTCAAATGGCAGGTCAAAACCTGAGAAGATTCTGTACAGGAAGTACCCTGTCTGACCATTTCTTGGCCTTCTTTGCCATCTCTATCCATTACAGAGGATCTCTGCTGTTACGTGACACTTCCTACGGCTCCCATGGGCTCTCAGAAGGCGGCAAAATGCTGAATCGTGGCTTTGCAGGCTCTGGTTGAAAAAAAGTAGCGCGTTTGGGAAGTGGCTGGTTTAAAGTACTGTGAGACTCAGGCGCGTGCCCGCGTCGACTGAACGCTTTGTTTTCTTTCCTGTTTACCTAAACGCAGATTCCCGGTCGGAATATTATCGCTTTTTTACGAGAAAAATGGCATAAAAATGGATTTTAAACAGAGGTTGACATGCTTCGAAGTACGGTAATGGAATATTTAGAAATTTTTGGTCACGAATTGCGCCATGCTCGTGACCCTTATTTACACTTCGGATAGTGTCTTGAACGCACGAACAAAACGCCGCTATTTGGATATAACGATGGATTATTTTGGACCAAACCAACATTTGTTATTGAAGTAGCAGTCCTGGGAGTGCATTCTGACGAAGACAACAAAGGTAATCAAACTTTTGTAATAGTAAATCGGAGTTTGGTCAGGGCTAAACTTGGTCGGTGTCTAAATGGCTAGCCGTGATGGCTGGGCTATCTACTGAGAATATTGCAAAATGTGCTTTCACCAAAAAGCTATTTTAAAATCGGACACCTCGATTGCACAAAGGAGTTCTGTATCTATAATTCTTAAAATAATTGTTATGTTTTTTGTGAACGTTTATCGTGAGTAATTTAGTAAATTCACCGGAGGTTTGCGGGGGGTATGCTAGTTCTGAACGTCACATGCTAATGTAAAAAGCTGGTTTTTGATATAAATATGAACTTGATTGAACAAAACATGCATGTATTGTATAACATAATGTCCTAGGTGTGTCATCTGATGAAGATCATCAAAGGTTAGTGCTGCATTTAGCTGTCTTCTGGGTTTTTGTGACATTATATGCTAGCTTGAAAAATGGGTGTCTGATTATTTCTGGCTGGGTACTCTGCTGACATAATCTAATGTTTTGCTTTCGTTGTAAAGCCTTTTTGAAATCGGACAGTGTGGTTAGATTAACGAGAGTCTTGTCTTTAAAATGCTGTAAAATAGTCATATGTTTGAGAAATTGAAGTAATAGCATTTCTAAGGTATTTGAAAATCGCGCCACGGGATTACACTGGCTGTTGCGTAGGTGGGACGATTTCATCCCGCCTAGCCCAGAGAGGTTAACATTACGTTATCAATGGTAACTATCTATGTTATCTATCGTAACTAACAACTAATAACACCATTATCAACATTAACCATCTGTAAAAACATGATCTATAGTTACAACCTACCTTCTCCACATTATCAATAGTAACTATCTATCTATATGTTATATATTGTACCAACCTCAACATTGGTAACTAACTTTTTATTACAAAGGCCAGTAGTCTATTCTTAAAAAACCTATGTGGTAAAATGTTGCAGTGATTGTGCAGTAATGAATATATGGATTATATAAGTGTTTCATATGCCAAGGACACGCTATCCTGTCCAGCTAGCACCAAGGGGATTGAGTGGGCAGGTTATGCCCACAGCTCCGGGATTAGGATTAAGGTTGGCACAGCAGGGGGCATGGGCACAGATGATGATGATGTACCTCTGTGGCACATCAAAACAGCTCTCCCTATTGTGAGCTGTATAATGAGGTTCTGTGTACTCCTTGACTCCTCCTTAATAATAAGGATAACAGATAGGATTTCTATAGCACTTTTCCCCCGTTATATAGTACATTGTACAGTGACATCACCCGGATTGCATATGGTTGTTGTGTATATATCTGAGTTCCCAGCAGGTTTGGGGTCAATTCCATTTCAGTTCAAGTCAATTCTGAAAGATTACCAAATTCCAATTCCAAATTTTCTACATGGACATTTTTAAATTTTTTATTTCACCTTCATTTAACCAGGTAGGCTAGTTCTCATTTACAACTGTGACCTGGCCAAGAATAAAGCAAAGCAGTGCGACACATACAACAACACAGAGTTACACATGGAATAAACAAAACACAGTCAATAATACAGTTGAAGAAAATCTATATACAGTGTGTGCAAATGAGGTGAGATAAGGGAGGTAAGGCAATAAATAAGCCATGGTAGCGAAGTAATTACAATATACCAAGTACGAAAAAAATAAAAAATAAATGTATGCATTCACTACTGTAAGTCGCTCTGGATAAGAGCGTCTGCTAAATGACTCAAATGTAAATGAATTAGACACTGGAGTGATTGATGTGCAGAAGATGATGTGCAAGTAGAGATACTGGGGTGCAAAGGAGCAAGATAAATAAATAAATACAGTATGGGGATGAGGTAGTTGGATGGGCTATTTGCAGATGGGCTATGTACAGGTGCAGTGATCTGTGAGCTGCTCTGACAGCTGGTGCTTAAAGCTAGTGAGGGAGACATGAGTCTCCAGCTTCAGTGATTTTTGCAGTTTGTTCCAGTCATTGGCAGCAGAGAACTGGAAGGAAAGGCGGTCAAAGGAGGAATTGGCTTTGGGGGTGACTAGTGAGATATACCTGCTGGAGCGCGTGCTGCTATTGTGACCAGTGAGCTGAGATATGGCGGGGCTTTACCTACCAGAGACTTGTAGATGACCTGGAGCCAGTAGGTTTGGCGACGAGTGTGAAGCGAGGGCCAGCCAACGAGAGCGTACAGGTCGCAGTGGTGGGTAGTATATGGGGCTTTGGTGATAGACTGCATCCAATTTGTTGAGTAGAGTGTTGGAGGCTATTTTGTAAATGACATCGCCGAAGTCGAGGATCGGTAGGATGGTCAGTTTTATGAGGGAATGTTTGGCAGCATGAGTGAAGGATGCTTTGTTGCGAAATAGGTAGCCGATTCTAGATTTAGAAGGAGAGTTTACACTCTAACCAGACACCTAGGTATTTGTAGTTGTCCACATATTCTAAGTCAGAACCGTCCAGAGTAGTGATGCTATTCGGGCGGGCAGGTGCAGGCAGCGATCGATAGAAGAGCATGCATTTAGTTTTACTTGCATTTAAGAGCAGTTGGAGGCCACAGAAGGAGAGTTGTATGGCATTGAAGCTTGTCTGGAGGTTAGTTAACACGGTGTCTAAAGAAGGGCCAGAAGTATACAGAATGGTGTCGTCTGCGTAGAGGTGGATCAGAGAATCACCAGCAGCAAGAGCGACATCATTGATGTATACAGAGAAGAGAGTCGGCCCGAGAATTGAACCCTGTGGCACCCCCATAGAGACTGCCAGAGGTCCAAACAACAGGCCCTCCGATTTGACACCGAACTCTATCAGAGAAGTAGTTGGTGAACCAGGCGAGGCAGTCATTTGAGAAACCAAGGCTGTTTAGTCTGCCGATAAGAATGTGGTGATTAACAGAGTCGAAAGTCTTGGCCAGGTCGATGAATACGGCTGCACAGTAATGTCTCTTATCGATGGCGGTTATGATATCATTTAGGACCTTGAGCGTGGCTGAGGTGCACCCATGACCAGCTCTGAAACCAGATTGCATAGCGGAGAAGGTACGGTGGGATTCAAAAATGGTCGGTAATCTGTTTGTTAACTTGGCTTTTGAAGACCTTAGAAAGGCGGGGTAGGATAGATATAGGTCTGTAGCAGTTTGGGTCTAGAGTGTCTCACCCTTTGAAGAGGGGGATGATCGTGGCAGCTTTCCAATCTATGGGAATCACAGACGATACGAAAGAGAGGTTGAACAGGCTAGAAATAGGGGTTGCAACAATTTCGGCAGATCATTTTGGCTTATTGAAATTCTCAATTATAGTGGATTTATCGGTGGTGACAGTGTTTCCTAGCCTCAGTGCAGTGGGCAGCTGGGAGGAGGTGCTCTTATTCTCCATGGACTTTACAGTGTCCCAGAACTTTTTGGAGTTTGTGCTACAGGATGCCCATTTCTGTTTGAAAAAGCTAGCCTTTGCTTTCCTTGTATATATTGATTCCTAACTTCCCTGAAAAGTTGCATATCACAGGGGCTATTCGATGCTAATTAGAGGTCGACCGATTATGATTTTTCGGCGCCGTTACCAATACCGATTATTGGGGGGCTGAAAATGCGGATACCGATTAAATCTGCCGATTTTTTTTAGCATGTATTTATTTGTAATAATGACAATTACAACAATACTGAATAAACACTTATTTTAACTTAATATAATACATCAATAAAATCAATTTAGCCTCAAATAAATAATGAAACATGTTCAATTTGGTTTAAATAATGCAAAACAACGTGTTGGAGAAGAAAGTAAAAGTGCAATATGTGCCATGTAAGAAAGCTAACGTTTAAGTGCCTTGCTCAGAACATGGGAACATATGAAAGCTGGTGGTTCCTTTTACATGAGTCTTCAATATTCCCAGGTAAGAAGTTTTAGGTTGTAGTTATTATAGGAATTATAGGACTATTTCTCTCTATACGATTTGTATTTCATATACCTTTAACCTCTATGGGCTAGGCGGGACGAATTCGTCCCACCTACGTAACAGCCACTTGAAGCCTGTGGCGCGATTTTCAAAACCTTAAAAATCCTATTACTTCAATTTCTCAAACATATGACTATTTTACAGCTATTTAAAGACAAGACTCTCGATAATCTAACCACACTGTCCGATTTCAAAAAGGCTTTACAACGAAAGCAAAACATTAGATTATGTCAGCAGAGTACCAAGCCAGAAATAATCAGACACCCATTTTTCAAGCTAGTATATAATGTCACATAAACCCAGAAGACAGCTAAATGCAGTACTAACCTTTGATGATCTTCATCAGATGACAACCCTAGGACATTATGTTATACAATACATGCATGTTTTGTTCAATCAAGTTCATATTTATATCAAAAACCAGCTTTTTACATTAGCATGTGACGTTCAGAACTAGCATACCCCCCGCAAACTTCCGGAGGAATTCGCTAACATTTTACTAAATTACTCACGATAAACGTTCACAAAAAGCATAACAATTATTTTAAGAATTATAGATACAGACCTCCTCTATGCACTCGATATGTCCGATTTTAAAATAGCTTTTTGGTGAAAGCACATTTTGCAATATTCTAAGTACATAGCCCAGGCATCACGGGCTAGCTATTTAGACACCCGGCAAGTTTAGCACTCACCATAATCATATTTACTATTATAAAAGTTTGATTACCTTTTGTTGTCTTCGTCAGAATGCACTCCCAGGACTGCTACTTCAATAACAAATGTTGGTTTGGTCCAAAATAATCCATCGTTATATCCGAATAGCGGCGTTTTGTTCGTGCGTCCCAGACACTATCTGAAATGGTAAATCAGGGTCGCGCGCATGGCGCAATTCGTGACAAAAAAAATCTAAATATTCCATTACCGTACTTTGAGGCATGTCAACCGCTGTTTAAAATCCATTTTTATGCCATTTTTCTCGTAAAAAAGCGATAATATTCCGACCGGGAATGTCCATTTAGCTAAACTGAGGAAAGTAAACAAAGCTTTCGGTCGACGCGGGCACGCGCCTGAGTCTCACAGTACTGTAACCAGCCACTACCCAAACGCGCTACTTTGTTTCAGCCAGAGCCTGCAAAGCCACGATTCAGCTTTTTGCCGCCTTCTGAGACCCTATGGCAGCCGTAGGAAGTGTCACGGGACAGCTAAGATCCTCACTCTTCAATAAACAGAGACAAGAAGAACGACACCTTGTCAGACAGGCCACTTCCTGCCTGAAACCTTGTCAGGTTTTTGCCTGCCAAATGAGTTCTGTTATACTCACAGACACCATTCAAACAGTTTTAGAAACTTTAGGGTGTTTTCTATCCATATGTAATAGGTATATGCATATTCTAGTTACTGGGTAGGAGTGGTAACCAGATTAAATCGGGTACGTTTTTTATCCAGCCGTGTCAATACTGCCCCCTATCCTAAACAGGTTAACTACTGGATGTTCTTATAGGCACTTTAGTATTGCCAGTGTAACAGTATAGCTTCCGTCCCTCTCCTCGCTCCTACCTGGGCTCAAACCAGGAACACATCGACAACAGCCACCCTCGAAGCAGCGTTACCCATGTAGAGCAAGGGGAACAACTGCTCCAAGTCTCAGAGTGAGTGACGTTTGAAACGCTATTAGCGCACACCCGGCTAACTAGCTAGCCATTTCACATCGGTTACACCAGCCTAATTTTGGGAGTTGACAGGCTTGAAGTCATAAACAGCGCAATGCATTGCGAAGGGCTGCTGGCAAATGCACGAAAGTGCTGTTTGAATGAATGCTTACGAGCCTGCTGCTGCCTACCACCGCTCAGTCAGACTGCTCTATCAAATCATAGACTTAATTATAATATAATAAACACACAGAAATACGAGCCTTAGGTCATTAATATGGTCGAATCCGGAAACTATCATCATCTCGAAAACAAAACGTTTTTCCTGTCAGTGAAATATGGAACCATTCCATATTTTATCTAACAGGTGGCATTCCTAAGTCTAAATATTCCTGTTACATTGCACAACCTTCAATGTTATGTCATAATTACGTTAAATTCTGGCAAATTAGTTCGCAACGAGCCAGGCGGCCCAAACTGTCGCATATACCCTGACTCTGCGTGCAATGAATGCAAAATGACACAATTTCACCTGGTTAATACTGCCTGCTAACCTGGATTTCTTTTAGCTAAATATGCAGGTTTAAAAATATATACTTCTGTGTATTGATTTTAAGAAAGGCATTGATGTTTATGGTTAGGTACAGTCGTGCAACGATTGTCCTTTTTTCGCAAATGCGCTTTTGTTAAATCATCCCCCGTTTGGCAAAGTCGGCTGTCTTTGTTAGGAAGAAATAGTCTTCACAGTTCGCAACGAGCCAGGCAGCCCAAACTGCTGCATATACCCTGACTCTGTTTGCAAGAGAAGTGACACATTTTCCCTAGATAAAATAAATTCATGTTAGCAAATATGTAGGTTTAAAAATATAGACTTGTGTATTGATTTTAAGAAAGGCATTGATGTTTATGGTTGGAGCAACGTGTACCTAAGCGATTATATGCAACGCAGGACAGGCTAGATAAACTAGTAATATCATCAACCATGTGTAGTTAACTAGTGATTATGATTGATTGATTGTTTTTTATAAGATAAGTTTAATGCTAGCTAGCAACTTACCTTGGCTTCTTACTGCATTCGCGTAACAGGCAGGCTCCTCGTGGAGTGCAATGTAAAGCAGGTGGTTAGAGCGTTGGACTAGTTAACCGTAAGGTTGCAAGATTGAATCCCCGAGCTGACAAGGTAAAAATCTGTCGTTCTGCCCCTGAACAAGGCAGTTAACCCACCGTTCCTAGGCCGTCATTGAAATTAAGAATGTGTTCTTAACTGACTTGCCTAGTTAAATAAAGGTCTAAAAAATATGTTTTTAAATAAATAAATAAATAAATAAATAATAAAATAAAAAAATCGTCCAAATCGGCGTCCAAAAATACCGATTTCCGATTGTTATGAAAACTTGAAATCGGCCCTAATTAATCGGCCATTTCGATTAATCGGTCAACCTCTAATGCTAATGCAGTACGCTACGCCACAGGATGTTTTTGTGCTGGTCAAGGGCAGACAGGTCTGGGGTGAACCAAGGGCTATATCTGTTCCTGGTTCTAAATGTTTTGAATGGAGCATGCCTATTTAAGATGGTGAGGAAGGCACTTTTAAAGAATAACCAGGCATCCTCTACTGACGGGATGAGGTCAATATCATTCCAGGATACCCCAGCCAGGTCGATTAGAAAGGCCTGCTCTCTGAAGTGTTTTAGGGAGCGTTTGACAGTGATGAGGGGTGGTCGTTTGACCGCAGACCCAATACGGATGCAGGCAATGAGGCAGTGATCGCTGAGATCTTGGTTGAAAACAGCAGACGTGTATTTGGAGGACGAGTTGGTTAGGATGATATCTATGAGGGTGCCCGTGTTTACGGATTTGGGGTTGTACCTGGTAGGTTCCTTGATAATTTGTGTGAGATTCAGGGCATCAAGCTTAGATCGTAGGATGGCCGGGGTGTTAAGCATGTCCCAGTTTAGGTCACTTAGCAGCACGAGCTCTGAAGATAGATGGGGGGAAATCAATTCACATATGGTGTCCAGGGCACAGCTGGGGGCAGAGGGTGGTCTATAGCAAGCGGCAACAGTGAGAGACTTGTTTCTGGAAAGGTGGATTTTTAAAAGTAGAAGCTCGAATTGTTTGAGTACAGACCTGGATAGTATGACAGAACTCTGCAGGCTATCTCTGCAGTAGATTGCAACACCGCCCCCTTTGGCAGTTCTATCTTGGCGGAAAATGTTATAGTTAGGGATGGAAATTTCAGGGTTTTTGGTGGTCTTCATAAGCCAGAATTCAGACACTGCTAAGACATCCGGGTTGGCAGAGTGTGCTAAAGCAGTGAACAAAACAAACTTAGGGACGAGGCTTCTAATGTTAACATGCATGAAACCAAGGCTTTTACGGTTACAGAAGTCCACAAATGAGAGTACCTGGGGAATAGGAGTGGAGCTAGGCACTGCAGGTCCTGGATTAACCTCTACATCACCAGAGGAACAGAGGAGAAGTAGGATAAGGGTACGGCTAAAGACTATAAGAACTGGTGTTCTAGTACGTTCGGAACAGAGAGTAAAAGGAGCAGGTTTCTGGGCACGATAGAATAGATTCAAGGCATAATGTACAGACAAAGGTATGGCAGGATGTGAGTAAATTGGAGGTAAACCTAGGCATTGAGTAATGATGAGAGAGATATTGCCTCTAGAGACGTTTAAACCAGGTTATGTCACCGCATATGTGGGAGGTGGAACTAAATGGTTGGTTAAAAGGCATATTGAGCAGGGCTAGAGGCTCTACAGTGAAATAAGACAATAATCACTAACCAGGACAGTAATGGACAAGGCATATTGATATTAGGGATATTAGGAGTCCAGCATTGAAGATCATTTTAACATTTTTGTGTACTTCCTGAATAGACTGGATATGAAATGGAATTGACCCCAACCCTGGTTCACAGCCAATTATACAGTGGATTCACAAAGTATTCAGACCGCTTGACCTTTTCCACACTTTGTTACATTACAGCCTTATTCTAAAAGAGAATTAAAAAAAATGGTCATCAATCTACACACAATACCCCATAATGACAAAGCAAAAACAGGCTTGTAGAAATATTTGCAAATTTATTACAAATAAAAAACTTAAATACCTTATTTACTTAAGTATTCAGACCCTTTGCTATGAGACTCAAAATTGAGCTCAGGTGCATCCAGTTTCCATTGATCATCCTTGAGATGTTTATAGAACTTGATTGGCGTTTACCTGTGGTAAATTCTATTTATTGTACATGATTTGGAAAGGCACACACCTGTCTATATAAGGTCCCACAGTTGACAGTGGATGTCAGAGCAAAAACCATGACATGAGGTCAAAGGAATTGCCCGTAGAGCTCCGAGACAGGATTGTGTCGAGGAACAGATCTGGGGAAGGGTACCAAAAAATGGCTGCAGCATTGAAGTTCCCCAAGAACACAATGGCTTTAATCATTCTTAAATGGAAGAAGTTTGGAACCCCCAAGACTCTTCCTAGAGCTGGCCACCCGGGCCAAACTGGGCAATCAGGGGAGAAGGGCCTTGGTCTGTGAGGTGACCAAGAACCCGATGGTCACTCTGACAGAGCTCCAGAGTTCCTCTGTGTAGATGGGAGAACCTTCCAGAAGGACAAGCATCTCTACAGCACTCCACCAATCAGGCCTTTATGGTAGATTGACCAGAAGGAACCACTCCTCAGTAAAAGGCACATGACAGCCCGCTTGGAATTTGCCAAAAGGCACCTAAAGGACTCTCAGACCATGAGAAACAAGATTCTCTGGTCTGATGAAACCAACACTTTGTAGCCTGAATTCCAAGCGTCATGTCTGGAGGAAACCTTGCATCATCCCTACAGTGAAGCATGGTGGTGGCAGCATCATGCTGTGGGGATGTTTTTCAGCAGCAGGGACTAGGAGACTAGTCAGGATCGAGGGAAAGATGAACGGAGCAAAGTACAGAGAGATCTTTGATGAAAACCTGCTCCAAAGTGCTCATGGATGTCGTTGAAGAAGAGGAGTTATAAAGGAGAAGTTTTCAGATTTCGCTCTAGAAATCCATGTTTTTGCGTACTCCATGTGTGCTTAGAAGAGAAAAATGTTGCCCCCTAAATCAAGATTGTCCATTTAAACACTGTGATAAGGCCACTTCCTGTTAATTCTGAGAGAGAACTAGCTCTATATACAAACATCTTTGTGGCCAACATTTCCCATGCTGAGGTTAGCAAGGATGAGGGAAGATAACAAGGCTAACCACCACTAGTGTTCAGTTAGAGCTTCACTCACACTGATTGGTTGAGTAATTGACTGAATGATTTATTATAGTTTGATGGTGTTCAGGAATACACATAAAGCTATTATTACTGCAACATAGTGGTCAGTTTGTGTCACTCACCTGAAGATAGCCAAACTGAGTGACCAGAGGACAAGGGGTCGGCGCAGGTTCAGCTTGGGCCTCTCTCGCATGAAGTGTTGGACCCCGAAGATGATTGCAGCATAGAGTCCACAGAACATAAAGGACTTGCTCCTATTGAGGAAAAATAAACACCAAAACACATCATCAAACCTGTTCTTAAGTGATTAGTGTACTTACCTGTGCCCTAGGCCATGATTTAGATGAGAGCACGGTGGAAATGCAAACAAGCTTTAAGGTCCAGACGCATTTTCACCTCATTTAACACCAGGTGCCTCATGACATGGCACAACTGGGGGGGGCTTACCTCTTGTGTTCGCTAATGCTCCTCTGTTTTCCCTCAAGCAAGACGGGAGCCCGATGACATCAGCGGGCACCACAGACCAACTCCTTAAATGCCCAACTCCTTGAAGTTTGCAGTTGTCTAAAAAACACTATTTTGCTCAAAACTTTTATTTTTTACCCTTTAGTGTGTATACTTTATTGTATTTATACTTGGGATATTGCTCTTCAACAGGAAAAATAAAAAAAATAAAAAAATCGCTGGAGGCTGTCTTAAATCTATTTTAGACTACAACCATGCATTTATGTGATCAATGATCATTCTGAATGGATGAACCAGTCCTTAGCCAACTTTTAGGATTGACACTGCAGTTCACATTTCTAATTCCTTTTTACTTGGTGGCAGCCCTCTGAATGTACACACAGCAAGCCACGAGGCGAGCTAAGCTAAACTCGATCATCTAAATTTCCACAGACTGATACCGTACTGGCATTATACAGATGATGTTACATAAGGCTATTAACAGTGGAGGCTGCTGAGGGGAGGACGGCTCATAATAATGGCTGAAACGGAGTACAATGGATGGAATGGAGTGAATGGAATGGTATCAAACACATGCAAACCATGTTTTTGATACTCTTCTATTTACTCCATTCCAGCCATTATTATGAGCCGTTCCCCCCTCCATCCCCTCTATTTTCCAGACCCCATCCCTATTCGTAATCACAGAACCAATGATTAACCAAGCTTAGATGTTGACATACTAACCAGAACTTCTACTACTGCTGCCCGTGGGTAATCAGGCAATTAGATTGAGTATACGTTGCTCCCGTCTAAAATCAACTGTGATGCTATGTGAAAACAGCTAGAAGCAGGTTGCAATGACAATACTAGATATATCACTGACTGGCCTTTTTTTTTTTTTTAACCAAAAGGTCAGTTGAGGCACTCAGGCGAATAAGGCTGAATACTAAAAAGCAATGATGTGTGTACTTCAGAGGGGGTTTATTTTGATGACGGACCAGATGACTAATCCAGATTGACAGAATACATATTAAACAGATAAGATGTTGTTGCTTGACCCAGTTTAGTATGACTATATACAGGGCACAATACAGTAGGGCTTTAGTGGTCATTCTCTGTCCCAAACTTTCACTAAACTGATGAAGGATTCCATAGGGAAGCATTAAGAGCAATACCATCACTGTGTCTGTCTATGGATAGTCAAAAACTATTTAAAACTATTATACATCTAAGTTGATTTATTCATGCATTTTGCCACAGGGAAGTGAACCCGGGTCACTGTTGTGAAAGGCAAACAACCTATGTATCGCGCCATTAGGATCAACACAATTGGTGGGAATTATAACTTGGCTCACATAGTGAGGATCGCTAAAGTATTCCAGTGAACCCCTCCCTTTGTGTAAACTGGAGTGGCTCAATATAGTGCACTGTGAAACAATGCAGAGTAGACTGCCTTATCATAACTACCTAGGCACTGGATACAGGGAATGTGTTTTGGGCATTACAGAGCGGGAGAAAGAGAATGGAGAGAAGCAGCAGTCATTGTATCCTTTGGAGGTGGAGGTGAAATACAATGTGTGGGCCTTATTTTGCTCCTTTAAAGAGAGAAAATGAGGGCCTGAGAGCCAAGAGAGGGGTGGAGGGTCCTGTGGGAGCAAATGTTCTCAGAAAGCAGACATTTCTGCCTTTTCAACTAGCTAGCTTGTTTGGCTAATCAGCAGAATGCATGCTGAAGCAGGTCTAGACCATTAATCACAGCGTGGCAGGCCTGGATGTCACATGCAAGCAAAGCATTGGTGTTTCGTGTGTCTCTCTAGATGTGCTTTTAGACTATTCCGGCTATCCTTCACTTCAATGCTTTGCTGTAGCCTACGCAAATGAGCTCGATCTGAGGAATGCATGGGCAGGGTGAAACAGGGTGAATTTATTTGGCCAACACTGCACATTTCCAGGAATTTTTCAATCCACATTGACAGCTTTCTTGCCTCTGAGACTGTCTCTTAAGTCAGAAAATGCCATCAAGAATCCAAGCAAGTCTGTGCAGAAATGTGCTCTGTCTTGGTCTTCACACAATTGATTGTACACAAAGAGAAGCATTTGAGACCATTTTGGTTTGTGTGCTGAGTAGAATATACTCATTTGATGGGGAGAGCCTTTGAGTTGATATTACAAGTTATTAAATGTAAGCCTATTGATATCCTATATTGTATATATATGCCTATGTATTTAATAATTTAATAATCATCACATTAGATATTTAGTAATCATTCATTGCATGTGACTGCACGTGCATGTAACACAAACTGAAGTGAACAGCAGATAGCCTATACATCGAGTTTGACGTCATATTGTAGTAACAATGTAACAAGCAACAGAGTGGATGGCTTCTGTATCATGCGATGGATCAAAGGTCATTAACGTTAATAAAAGATGAAAGCTGAAGTTAAGTTGGTAGCATCCTCAAGGACATTTTAAAAGAGGCCGGAGAACTATAATAAGTATTTCAATTTACAGGAGCCTTATATATCAACGACTGACTTATCGCTACTTTGTAGAATAGTCAAAACGAACATTGTATATGATACAATGTAAGATACAAATGTACAAAAAAAAAAACCGCGACATATGTTCCGAATCATTGAAGAATGTGGTCAATATACAGATTTTACCGCAATGAGCCATTGTTTACAGATCTGTAAAGAATGGCTTGTTGCGGGACGAAGCAAAACGTGTTGCCTACATGACATTGTGCGTGGATGAGAATTCAATCCATCCAAAATTGGCGGCGAAGGATGGGAATTCACCGGCTTCAGACTACGTAGGCTAGGCTACTCTTTTATCCAGGGATGAATTGGTAACGTTAGCCTACTCACCAGTTTTCTTGCATCCATTCGAGAGCACCCTTTTCATCAAATTTTCTCTCAAAATCGTATTCTGCAAGCGGGATGTGCTCTGTCTCGTTCATTTTCGTAATTTCAGTTTCCTCCAGTAAAAATCCTGGTCTATGTTTTCACCCTGTCTGTAGGGTTGACAGTTGATTTGACATCAAGTGAATTCTAGGAGCAAATGGGAGGATGCAGTAGAGAGTAGAGATGCACTTCCCGGCTGTCACTCACGCACAGCAGCCGAGGGCAATGACTTCCCCTCTTGCCTGGCTACCCCAAACTCCTTGCTCCGGCCTAACCTCCTAAAGTATCAAGCGTAAAAAGAAACGCCTGAAACTACATCCCCTGCATACTGGTCTTGACGAGGAGAAAAAAAAACTGTCGGGGGAGGTGCTCTTCTGCACTGTTCAACCAATCCAGTAAATGTGGAGGAGGAGTTAAGATGGAGTTCCGCGTCACAGGCTCTCTTTCCATTACCCTTGAAAACCGGAACATCCGGTTGTTGGGGACTGGGCGAGGCTAGGGTTTCACTAGTTACCACAGCCACAAAGTAAACATTGGCTATCGGTTTATTGTAAAAGTTAATGAAAACTAAAATGAACTTATTGGTCTTAATTTAACATTATGGTTAGGCATAAGGTTAGGGTTAGGCATGTGGTTAAGATTAGGGTTAGGGTTAGGTTTAAAAAATCTATTGTAGAAATAGGTAGCGTGCCCCTGGTTGTCATTGGCTAGCTCCGGCCAAACGCTGTGCCAAGCCCATGGACATTAGTATCTTCACCGAAATGAGTCTGGATGTGATCCCTCCCAGACCATTTCTAGAAATGAAATCCATTCTAGACAGTCTGATTCATCCCAGAAACTGATGGGTTGGGCCCAGTGGTGTAGTGGAGGGTATAAGCCTGTATACCCATTTATTTTTCAGTGGGCATTGCATATACCCATTTCGTCATCCCCACAATGCGTATCAAAGTAGTGTAGTGGATGTATACGTCATATCAATTAATAAGGCTGTATAAATCAAATTTGATTTGTCACATACACATGGTTAGCAGATGTTAATGTGAGTGTAGTGAAATGCTTGTGCTTCTAGTTCCGACCATGCAGTAAAATCTAACAAGTAATCTAACAATTTCACAACAACTACCTTATACACACAAGTGTAAAGGAATGAATAAGAATATGTACATAAAAATATATGGATGAGCGATGGCCGAATGCCATAGGCAAGATGCAGTAGATGGTATAGAGTACAGTATATACATATGATATGAGTAATGTAGGGTATGTAAACATTATATAAAGTGGCATTGTTTAAAGTGGCTAGTGATACATTTATTACATCAAATTTTTTATTATTAAAGTGGCTAGAGATGAGTCAGTATGTTGGCAGCAGCCACTCAATGTTAGTGATGGCTGTTTAACAGTCTGATGGCCTTGAGATAGATTCGTTTTTTTAGTCTCTCGGTCCTAGCTTTGATGCACCTGTACTGACCTCGCCTTCTGGATGATAGCTGGGTGAACAGGCAGTGGCTCGGGTGGTTGTTGTCCTTGATGATCTTTTTGGCCTTCCTGTGACATCGGGTGGTGTAGGTGTCATGGAGGGCAGGTAGTTTGCCCCCGGTGATGCGTTGTGCAGACCTCACTACCCTCTGGAGAGCCTCACGGTTGTGGGAGGAGCAGTTGCCGTACCAGGCGGTGATACAGCCCGACAGGATGCTCTCGATTGTGCATCTGTAAAGTGTTTTTGGGTGACAAGCCGAATTTCTTCAGCCTCCTGAGGTTGAAGAGGCGCTACTGTGCCTTCTTCACCATGCTGTCTGTGTGGGTGGATCATTTCAGTTTGTCTGTGATGTGTACGGCGAGGAACTTAAAACTTTCCACCTTCTCCACTACTGTCCCGTTGATGTGGATAGGGGGCTGCTCCCTCTGC
Source organism: Salmo salar (assembly GCF_965601325.2). Classification (NCBI taxonomy): domain Eukaryota; kingdom Metazoa; phylum Chordata; class Actinopteri; order Salmoniformes; family Salmonidae; genus Salmo; species Salmo salar. The sequence goes on from NC_138318.1 coordinate 2,785,936, forward strand.
TGTTTCCTGAAGTCCACGATCATCTCCTTTGTTTTGTTGACATTGAGTGTGAGGTTATTTTCCTGACACCACACTCCGAGGGCCCTCACCTCCTCCCTGTAGGCCGTCTCGTCGTTGTTGGTAATCAAGCCTACCACTGTAGTGTCGTCTGCAAACTTGATGATTGGGTTGGAGGTGTGCATGGCCACGCAGTCATGTGTGAACAGGGAGTACAGGAGAGGGCTGAGAACGCACCCTTGTGGGGGCCCCAGTGTTGAGGATCAGTGGGGTGGAGATGTTGTTTCCTACCCTCACCACCTGGGGGCAGCCCGTCAGGAAGTCCAGGACCCAGTTGCACAGGGCGGGGTCGAGACCCAGAGTCTCGAGCTTAATGGCGAGTTTGGAGGGTACTATGGTGTTAAATGCTGAGCTGTAGTCGATGAACCGCATTCTTACATAGGTATTCCTCTTGTCCAGATGGGTTAGGGCAGTGTGCAGTGCGATTGTGATTGCGTCGTCTGTGGACCTATTGGGGTGGTAAGCAAATTGGAGTGGGTCTAACGTGTCAGGTAGGGTGGAGGTGATATGGTCCTTGACTAGTCTCTCAAAGCACTTCATGATGACGGAGGTGAGTGCTACGGGGTGATAGTCATTTAGCTCAGTTACCTTAGCTTTCTTGGGAACAGGAACAATGGTGGCCCTTTTGAAGCATGTGGGAATAGCAGACTGGGATAAGGATTGATTGAATATGTCCGTAAACACACCAGCCAGCTGGTCTGCGCATGCTCTGAGGACGCGGCTAGCGATGCCGTCTGGGCTGGCAGCCTTGCGAGGGTTAACACGTTTAAATGATAGAGGAACAGATCAGAATGTTTATCTTAAAATGTTGATAAACTATTTGTTGACATTTTAGGCACAGCGATGTGCACAAGGCAGGCACAAGGCAGTAGGCCTACACGTGAATGTAAACAACGTTCTAAAATGCAAGAGGTTTCATGGACAGAGATGGAAATATTGGTTAGAAATTTAGAAAGAGCTAAAGATTACATTTACATTTTACTCATTTAGCAGACGCTCTTATCCAGAGCGACTTACAGTAGTGAATACATACATTTCATACATTTTCATTTCATTTCATGCATTTGTACTGGCCCCCCGTGGGAATCGAACCCACAACCCTGGCATTGCACACACCATGCTGGCGTTGCAAACACTATGCTCTTCCAACTGAGCCACAGGGAAGATGCAACAACTATCATGGATTGCTATTATGACTACGATAATGCCTTTGGCTGCTAGACAATGAAAGATAGTTGAAAGAAAACCAATACAACAGGAGAACACATATAAGTCTTAATAAAATATTTTCCTCCACGTTTCTCTGGTGGGATTTTGGCTATAGGCTACTTTGAAGCAAGGTAAGACATGACTCATAATATTAAGTAAAACATCCAGGTTTCAAACAATTAAGGAACAGGAAAATTATATCAATGCTATTGTACGCCTAACATCTTCTGGTAGATGGAAAGGCTTTCCCAAAAAACCTTCTTAATTAAATGTTAAAGGGTAACCTCACAAAAAAATCAACATTTCTTAGATTTTTCCCAGACCATAAAAGGGTTCTCCTGCTGTGGTTTAAGCATTCTTATGGACTTAAAACATCCAATGTAGTTGTTTTACTATTAAATAAGTGTGACTTTGAGAGCGAAAATCTGAAGAAAATAATGTAAAATTCAGAAACTTGTGAATTTCTGACTCAGTTGACAACCTAATTGATCTGTTTCAATAGTAGGCCTACTATTAGCCTACTTGCACAGTACATCTTGGGTTGGCCTGACTGTGAAATACCAATATGGAATTGATAATTTTAGATAATTCAGAGTGTATGTCACTGTTTCTCATAGAAGTTATCATACTTCGCCGGGCGGGGCATTTGGAAAAATCTTGTCAAATTAGAGTACCCATTTCTCCAGGCATCACAACACCACTGGTTGGGCCAGAGCCAGAACACTCATTTAGAAAATTCATCATTGGCTTTGATACTTTGTTTGGTTAGAGATGATCCAATCGCTGATGACTTTGTTTTCTACAACACAACTCATTTTGACATCACCCAATCAACTTCAATGATGGCATTCCAGACTGAAGTATGTAGCGAATGATAAAGCAGTGGAATAATTCAGTTTGAGTCATCAGGCAACGTCCCCGTAATCTCATGGACTGAAAGCCAAAGTGTTGGGGGGAGAGAAGATGAGGCTTGAATCGGTCTAATCACTAATCACTCTGAATCGGTCTAATCACTCATGTTGCTTTCAACTGGATGGTGCTCAATGATGGATTTAGCTCATGATTGAAACATAGGCCAAATTAGTCACATATTTCATTCAATTTGACTGATTCAACACACACAAACACCTGAGAGTGTCCTATGCCAAACATATTGAGCCCCCTCTTGGGATGCTGTGGCCAGTCAGACAGGCAGGCAATAGTTATATTATCAGTTATGCACTACTATGAAACAATTATTTAACTTTTAAGAACTGTAGCATTCACTTTCCAACTATGGTTAAAGATAGTGCTATAGAAAATACACTAAGGCTGTCACACCCTGATCTGTTCCACCTGTCCTTGTGATTGTCTCTACCCCCCTCCAGGTGTCGCCCATCTTCCCCATTATCCCCGGTGTATTTTTACCTGTGTTCTCTGTTTGTCTGTTGCCAGGTCGTCTTGTTTGTCAAGTCAACCAGAGTTTTTCTCAGCTCCTGCTTTTTCCCGGTCTCTCTTTTTCTCGCCCACCTGGTTTTGACCCTTCCCTGTCTCTGAGCCCGCCTGCCCGACTACTCTGCCTGTCCTGACCCTGAGCCCGCCTGCCATCCTGTACCTTTGCCCCACCTCTGGATTACCGACCTCTGCCTGACCTGACCCTGAGCCTGCCTGCTGTCCTGTACCTTTGCCCCTATACTCTGGTTTATCAACCTCTGCCTGCCTTTACCTGTCGTTGACCGCCCCGTTGCTATAATAAACATTGTTACTTCGACAGTCTGCATCTGGGTCTTACCTTGATTCCTGATAAAGGCCTACTAATTGCCCACAGAAAACAATGCATTCCAATGGTGTCTTATCAGCAGCACCTGACATACTGTTTATACATTGGTGGGTGGTTATATTTGTCCTATTACTCACTTGTTACACACTTATACACCTGCAGGGTGTGTGTGTGGTCAAACTATGTCCCACATATCCCAATCTGTACTTACTCCCTGATTTAACCTAGCTAAATCTGAGTAAAATACATTTTTAAATTAGTAGGCAGCAAAAATCAGCATAGGGATTACCAATTAATTATTACAAAATCAATATGCTCAGGCCTGTCATTTTATCATTGCATAATATAACAGAAATACACATTAATTTGATCACTGCATAATACAAGACAAATAAACATTCAAATGTGGAGACTGTTGCCATGCCATCTGTTCATCATTTCCACCGATGCATCATTTGAAATTGTGTTGCATGTAAAATTCAGTTAAAACCTAATCACAGACAAATAAACAATTTAATAAAAGCATTCAAGCATTTCTATACATTTGAAATAATACAGGTTTGCCCAGAATGATGTAGCCAGCACATGTGGCCAACAGTTTATCCGATAACGCTGTTAGAATTTAAGCTCAGTCTCATTCACCAGCCAATGAGTTTGGAAGCCTGGCTAAGAACTTATTGGTATGAGAATGATGCCATCTTCTGGACAAAGCTAAGATGTGCTAGGGGTGTAATAGTATGGGATACTGTGTCTGCAGATATGTAATAACTCAAGACTTAAACGCATAAACCAATACATAATAAATGCACTTGGGATAAACCTTGTTAAATAATTTACATTTACAATGCATTTACAATAACAGCAGACAGATGTCATCCCAAATGGATAAAAAAAACCTATAAGTAACCTAGATGCACATTCCATAGAGTTCTCATGGGAACGAATATTGTTTGTTTGAATAAAAGTCAACAACAGGCTGTGAAAGTAAGAACGAGGCATCATAGATCTGCCTTTACCCCGGCATGAGGCCAGGGCTGCAGAGTCTTATCTCTGCTCTCTAACAACCTCCCTGCCCTTCAGTGTACTTACATCCTCCCTTGAAGCCAATAGGAGGCAGGAGAGAGCAGGAGAAAATATAGAGAGCAGCAGCCTACTGTAGTTGAAAAGATAGAGACCAGTGCCATGTACTGAGAGAGAGAGTGGGAATTACAGATCAGTTTACCTGGACATGATGGTCCCCCAGTGCAGTGTTTCTCAGACACCCCAGAAGGTGCACATTTTTCCTCTATCCCAGCACTAACACACCAGTTTCCAGTGATAAGAAGATGGCGCCGGAAGAAATGGCAGCCATTTTACGGGCGCCTAACCAATTGTGCTATCATGTGTTTTTTTCACGTATTTTATCCATTATTTTGTACATAATGTTTCTGCCACTGTATCTTACGGCAAAAAAGAGCTTCTGGATATCAGGACAGCGATCACTCACCTCGGATTAGACAAAGATTTTTTCTTTAACAAGCAGAACACGTACTTCAGACACCCGACAAGGCCAAAATCCCCGTCATTGGCAAGAGAAAGAGACACAGGTATAGAGGACACAGGGCGGGGTGCCTCGTAAGGATCCGCCGACGGCGAGTGGGAAATCTACCCTTACCATCAACATTACTTGCCAACGTACAATCATTGGACAATAAATTCGACGAGGTACGATCATGAAAATCCTACCAACAGGACATCAAAAACTGTAATATCTTATGTTTCACCGAATCGTGGCTGAATGACGACATGGAAAACATTCAGCAAGCAGGATATACGCTGCACCAGCTAGATAGAACAGCACATGAGGGGGGACGGTCTGTGTACATTTGAAAACAACAGCTGGTGCATGACATCTAAGGAAGTCTCTAGATTTTGCACGCCTGAAGTAGAATATCTCATGATAAGCTGTAGACCACACTATTTGCCAAGAGAGTTTTCATCTATGATTTTTGTGGCTGTTTATTTACCACCACAGATGGATGCTGACACTAAGACCGCACTGAGTCAGCTGTATAAGGAAATAAGCAAACAGGAAACCGCTCAACCAGAGGCGGCGCTCTGGGTGAGCGGGGACTTTAATGCAGGGAAACTTAAATCAGTTTTACCTCATTTCTATCAGCATCTTAAATGCGCAACCAGAGGGGGAAAAACTCTAGATCACCTTTACTCCACACACAGAGACGCATACAAAGCTCTCCCTCGCCCTCCATTTGGCAATTCTGACCATAATTCTATCCTCCTGATTCCTGCTTACAAGCAAAAATTAAAGCAGGAAGCACCAGTGATTGGTCTATAAAAAAAGTGGTCAGATGAAGCAGATGCTAAAATACAGGACTATTTTGCTAGCCCAGAGGCAAGCAACACTGAGGCATGCATGAGAGCATCAGCTGTTCCGGACGACTGTGTGATCATGCTCTCCGTAGCCGATGTGAGTACGACCGTTACACAGTTCAACATTCACAAGGCAGCTGGTCCAGACGGATTACCAGGACGTGTGCTCCGGGCATGTGCTGACCAATTGGCAGGTGTCTTCACCGACATTTTCAACATATCCCTGATTGAGTCTGTAATACCAACATGCTTCAAGCTGACCCCCATAGTCCCTGTGCCCAAGGGCACTAAGGTAACCTGCCTAACCTGACTACAGACCCGTAGCACTCATGTCCTTAGTGGCTGGTAATGGCCCACATTAACACCATTATCCCAGAAACCCTAGACCCACACCAATTTGCATACTGCTCAAACATATTGTGGCAAAGAAGGGGGTCGAGTGATAAATGGCAGATATGTGAGGGCAGAACTAATAAACGGGCTCTGCCCGATCACTAAAATGGCCACCCCGATCAGAACTACATATCACAAAATGGCCGACTGCCAAAACTACAATTCCCAGAAGCAAGGGGAACCCTCAGAAGGTGGAGCCGACCCACAGATAAAAGGTCAAGAAAAACCAGGAAGAGGGAGAGAGGGCGGGAAGGATCTATGAACCATAGAGAAAGAGATAATCTACATTGGCTGGATTTACCGTGTACGAGCTGGACTGTTTTGGACTTACCTGTTGGCGTTTAGACCTGGACCTACCGAGAACCAGATTTGTGTACCGAACCCTGCTATCCTTGACCTTACCTGCAGCCTGGGTGGACCAGGACAGCGAAACAAACACACAGGTACTGTCATGTTCGAAAGAACTTTCATTCTGGGCTGAATTTGGTGACAGTTTCCCACTTAATTTGTGACAAACCCTCCTAACTTTGAAGAGGTTTAACACAATATCCACAGATGCACTCAACACTGCACTTTCCCACCTGGAAAAAAGGAACACATACTGTACGTGAGAATGCTATTCATTAACTACAGCTCAGAGTTCAACAACATATTGCCCTCAAAGCTCATCACTAAGCTAAGGATCCTGGGACTAAACACCTCCCTCTGGCCTGATCACCGACAACAACGAGACAGCCTATAGGGAGGAGGTCAGAGACCTGGCCGGGTGGTGCCAGAATAACAACCTTTCCCTCAACGTAATCAAGACAAAGGAGATGATTGTGGAGTACAGGAAAAGGAGGACCGAGCACGCCCCCATTCTCATCAACGGGGCTGTAGTGGAGCAGGTTGAGAGCTTCAAGGACCTTGGTGTCACCAACAAACTAGAATGGTCCAAACACACCAAGACAGTCGTGAAGAGGGCACGGCAAAACCTATTCCCTCTCAGGAGACTGAAAGGAACAACAAAACCTATTCCCCGCCAACCCCTCTTTTACGCTGCTGCTACTCTCTGTTTATCATCTATGCATAGTCACTTTAACTATACATTCATGTACATATTACCTCATATTACCGACTAAACGGTGCCCCCGCACATTGACTCTGATCCCCTTTATTTAACCAGGTAGGCCAGTTGAGAACAAGTTCTCATTTACAACTGCGTCCTGGCCAAGATAAAGCAAAGCAGTGCGACAAAAACAAAAGCACACAGTTACACATGGGATAAACAAACGTACAGTCAATAACACAATAGAAAAATCTGTATACATTGTGTGAAAATGAAGTAAGGAGGTAAGGCAATAAATAGGCCATAGTGGCGAAGAAAATTACAATTTAGCAATTAACACTGGAATGATAGATGTGCAGATGAGGATGTGCAAGTAGAAATATTGGTTTGCAAAAGAGCAGAAAAACAAAAACAAATATGGGGATGAGGTAGGTAGTTGGATGGGCTAATTACAGATGGGCTGTGTACAGCTGCAGCGATCGGTAAGCTGCTCTGACAGCTGATGATTAAAGTTAATGAAGGAGATATCCGTCTCCAACTTCAGTGACTTTTGCAATTCATTCCAGTCACTGGCAGCAGAGAACTGGAAGGAAAGGCAGCCAAAGAGGTCTTGGCTTTAGGGATGACCAGTGAAATATACCTGCTGGAGCGCATGCTAGGGGTGGGTGTTGCTATGGTGACCAGTGAGCTGAGATAAGGCGGAGCTTTACCTAGCAAAGACTTATAGATGACCTGGAGCCAGTGGGTTTGGCGACGAATATGTAGCGAGGACCAGCTAACGACAGCATACAGGTCGCAGGGGTGGGTAGTATATGGGGCTTTGGTGACAAAACGGATGGCACTGTGATAGACTGCATTCAATTCTCGATTATCGTGGATTTATCGGTGGTGACAGTGTTTCCTAGCCTCAGTGCAGTGGGCAGCTGGGAGGAGGTGCTCTTATTCTTCATGGACTTTACAGTGTCCCAAAACTTTTTGGAATTAGTGCTGCAGGATGCAAATTTCTTTTTGAAAAAGCTAGCCTTTGCTTTCCTAACTGACTCTGTATATTGGTTCCTGACTTCCTTGAAAAGTTGCATATCGCGGGGACTATTCAATGCTAGTGCAGTACGCCACAGGATGTTTTTGTCCTGGTCAAGGGCAGTCAAGTCTGGAGTGAACCAAGGGCTGTTCTTAGTTCTCTGTTAGTTCTCTGTTCTTAGTTCTACATTTTTTGAAAGGGGTATGCTTATTTAAGTTGGTGAGGAAAACCCTTTTAAAGAACAACCAGGCATCCTCTACTGACGGGATGAGTTCAATATCCTTCCAGGATACCCGGGCCAGGTCGATTAGAATGGCCTGCTCGCAGAAGTGTTTTAGGGAGCGTTTGACAGTGATGAGGGGTGGTCGTTTGACCGCGGACCCATAACGGACACAGGCAATGAGGCAGTGATTGCTGAGATCCTGGTTGAAAACAGCAGAGGTGTTTAGAGGGCAAGTTGGTTAGGATGATATCTATGAGGGTGCCCATGTTTACGGATTCAGGGTTGTACCTGGTAGGTTCCTTGATAATTTGTGTGAGATTGAGGGCATCAAGCTTAGATTGTAGGACGGCCGGGATGTTAAGCATATCCCAATTTAGGTCACCTAACAGTACGAACTCTGACGATAGATGGGGGGAAATCAATTCACATATGGTGTCCAGGGCACAGCTGGGAGCTGAGGGGGGTCTATAACAAGCGGCAACAGTGAGAGACTTATTTCTGGAGAGATGGATTTTTAAAAGTCGAAGTTCGAACTGTTTGGGCATAGACCTGGATAGTATGACAGAACTCTGCAAGCTTTTTCTGCAGTAGATTGCAACTCCGCCCCCTTTAGCAGTTTAATCTTGATAGAAAATGTTGTAGGTGGGGATGGACATTTCAGATTTTTTGGGTGGCCTTTCTAAGCCAGGATTCAGACACGGCTAGGACATCAGGGTTGGCGGAGTGTGCAAAAGCAGTGAGTAAAGCAAACTTAGGGAGGAGACTTCTGATGTTAACATGCATGAAACCAAGGCTTTTACGGTTACAGAAGTCCACAAATGAGAGCGCCTGCGGACACACAGGGCCTGGGTTAACTTCTACATCAACAGAGGAACAGAGGAGGAGTAGGATGAGGGTATGGATAAAGGCTATAAGAACTGGTCGTCCAGTGCGTTGGGAGCAGTGAATAAAAGGAGCAGATTTCTGGGCGTGGTAGGACAGAGTCAGGGCATAATGTACAGACAAGGGTATGGCCTCACTAGCTGTTATTTTCAGTCATTTTACTGTTTATATACACTGCTCAAAAAAATATAGGGAACACTTAAACAACACAATGTAACTCCAAGTCAATCACACTTCTGTGAAATCAAACTGTCCACTTAGGAAGCAACACTGATTGACAATAAATTTCACATGCTGTTGTGCAAATGGAATAGACAACAGGTGGATATTATAGGCAATAAGCAAGACACCCCCAATAAAGGAGTGGGTCTGCAGGTGGTAACCACAGACCACTTCTCAGTTCCTATGCTTCCTGGCTGATGTTTTGGTCAATTTTGAATGCTGGCGGTGCTTTCACTCTAGTGGTAGCATGAGACGGAGTCTACAACCCACACAAGTGGCTAAGGTAGTGCAGCTCATCCAGGATGGCACATCAATGCGAGCTGTGGCAAGAAGGTTTGCTGTGTCTGTTAGCGTAGTGTCCAGAGCATGGAGGCGCTACCAAGTGACAGGCCAGTACATCAGGAGACATGGAGGAGGCCGTAGGAGGGCAACAACCCAGCAGCAGGACCGCTACCTCCGCCTTTGTGCAAGGAGGAGCAGGAGGAGCACTGCCAGAGCCCTGCAAAATGACCTCCAGCAGGCCACAAATGTGCATGTGTCTGCTCAAACGGTCAGAAACAGACTCCATGAGGGTGGTATGAGGGCCCGACGTCCACAGGTGGGGGTTGTGCTTACAGCCCAACACCGTGCAGGACGTTTGGCATTTGCCATGGAACACCAAGATTGGCAAATTCGCCACTGGCGCCCCGTGCTCTTCACAGATGAAAGCAGGTTCACACTGAGCACATGTGACAGATGTGACAGAGTCTGGAGACGCCGTGGAGAATGTTCTGCTGCCTGCAACATCCTCCAGCATGACCGGTTTGGCAGTGGGTCAGTCATGGTGTGGGGTGGCATTTCTTTGGGGGGCCACACAGCCCTCCATGTGCTCGCCAGAGGTAGCCTGACTGCCATTAGGTACCGAGATGAGATCCTCAGACCCCTTGTGAGACCATATGCTGGTGCGGTTGGCCCTGGGTTCCTCCTAATGCAAGACAATGCTAGACCTCATGTGGCTGGAGTGTGTTAGCAGTTCCTGCAAGAGGAAGGCATTGATGCTATGGACTGGCCCGCCCGTTCCCCAGACCTGAATCCAATTGAGCACATCTGGGACATCATGTCTCGCTCCATCCACCAACATTGCACCACAGACTGTCCAGAAGTTGGCGGATGCTTTAGTCCAGGTCTGGGAGGAGATCTCTCAGGAGACCATCCGCCACCTCATCAGGAGCATGCCCAGGCGTTGTAGGGAGGTCATACAGGCACGTGGAGGCCACACACACAACTGAGCCTCATTTTGACTTGTTTTAAGGACATTACATCAAAGTTGGATCAGCCTGTAGTGTGGTTTTCCACTTTAATTGTGAGTGTGACTCCAAATCCAGACCTCCATGGGTTGATAAATTGGATTTCCATTGATTATTTTTGTGTGATTTTGTTGTCAGCACATTCAACTATGTAAAGAAAAAGGTATTTAATAAGATTATTCCATTCATTCAGATCTAGGATGTGTTATTTTAGTGTTCCCTTTATTTTTTTGAGCAGTGTATATTTTTTATTTCTTTAGTTATCTATTGTTTACCTAATACCTATTTTTTACTTAAAAATGGCACTGTTGGTTAGGGCTTGTAAGTAAGCATTTCACTGTAAGGTCTAAACCTGTTGTATTCGGCGCACATGACAAATAAACTTTGATTTGATTTGAACTTGGTGGTTATACTACTGTCAATCTTTCAGTGAAATGTATTTCAATAAGTACAAATGTTTTACCAATGCCTTCTCTTAAACTCCACTGAAATAATGTAGAGTTATTTTTACTGTAATGTATGCAGTATAAAAGAGTAAATTGTTCAGTGCAACACCTTTTCACTCATTACAACAGGGAAACCAGTGGAGCAGCATTCTGTGCAGTGGTTCTGCTTTCTAGTTGCCTGTCATGTCTATAATTTCAAAAAGACCTGTATCAAGGTGTGTGTGAGTGTGAGAGAGAGAGAGAGAGGTGAGACAGGCAGTACCACCATCAGTGCATATTGACAAACATTCTCTTGTCAGAGGAGGCTGGTTTGATATTGATGAAGATGTTTTTTCTTATGGGGGGAAAGCTGAAGGAAGGTGTTCATTTTGGAAGTATGTTGCTCGTTTGACTCCGACATGGAGCAGATCTCCTACATACCAGCCCCTTGTGTCACGCCTAAACAGGCTTGGTTATCAGTGCAAATTTGTGGTGCTGAATTTTGGGAATCTCGGCCATCATGTACATATGCTGACAGTACGTGGCCTTCAGATTGCAGGCCTGCATAGGACAAAGGCAAACCAGCTCGTAAGGTACTGCTCCGTGTCAGCGGTCATGGGCAGGGTAGCTGTATGGAGAAGAATGTGCTTTCTGTATCCATAAGTTTCCAGATATCCATGTCCTTTGAAATGTTTTATCCTTCTCGACTGTAATGTGATTTGTAGGTTCAAATAAAGTATTTAAAATGTGTGTTTATGTTTGTGTCAGGAGCCTGGGAATTAATACAGTATCTTACCTTACTGTTGAGTTTTCCAATGAAACCCCTTATGTATACTGCATCTCACATAAATCATAGCCTGCTCTTCCCTGTACTGCTACATCTATGAGGGGGTTCCACTCGCACCAGGAACTTTTCATAAAGGGTTCATAATCAACTCCTGACTTTTCCTAAACATGAAATCCATAGACATACTGTATTTTGCTTATCTCAGATTTTCATCAAGGTGTAGGCTATGCTGTGTAAATGTGTAGAAATTATGAGTAACACCTATAAGCAAAATCATGTCATAGATCTATCTGTACTCCCCTTATCAGTGGTCTGGACAACACCTGTGACTCCCAGAATATCCTCAGAATATCCCCAGTCTCTCAGTGCCAGACAAGTCCTTGCTAACAGCATTGCCATCATACTGTAGTCTAGCCGTGCTCACGTATCCCTCCCCACAACAACTGAATAACTTGTCATATGTGCAAACTAATGAGTCTGGGCTGCAGTGACTGAGCATGCTCGAACCGGCAGGGAGGGTGTGAGATGGTGTGAGCATGCTCTAGTGTGTTGTGACGTCTGGAAAGATAGAATATCCGACTGTTATGTTGCAGTAGACGCTCCACCGGCATATTTCGTTCCCATAAAAAACCCATAGGAACAACGTAAGAAGCTGTCCATTTCAGCACTACATAGGCTACCGTCGCCTTTGTGTATCTACATCACGTAATGTCTATTTCAACTTGACGACCTCCATACTTGATGGAACTCGAAGCTGCGGACTGCAGTGCCAATAACAGCGTGTTGCCTGCAGTACGCCGGTGTAATAGACAACGCATCTCTTATTCCATGGTCTATGCTACATAGTAACATGCGGTCAGACCAACTCACCGAAACCTTGCTGTCCTTCTGCAACGTTTAGCCTATCTAATGGTCCGGTAAGTGACACGTTTTATACATTTGCATGTGATTAATCTACAGGATGTCACGTTCCTCTGCAGGTCGTTTGTTATAGGTTAAATTATATCAAATGGCAAAAGTAGCCTTCTTCTCCGATATATCAATGACTAATATCAGGACATTGTACCATGTTTTCGTGGTGTACCTTTAGGATGTGCAACCTCTAAAAGTGCCGTCGATGTTGCTGTAATTTATCTATTATTTTGTCCCGCATTGCATATTTTGGTTTTACACATTGGCAAATTAAGTTTTGCTCGTAAGTGGAAAAGTTGTGTGTGATCGAATACTAGGTCATATGGATTGTGAGCTACGTGAGGAGATTGTAAATTAAGATTTTTATCAGGATGTGGGCAATTCCATCGTAACGGAGACTCAGATTTTTCACTTCAAAATGTATGCCAAACAAAAACCATTTCAAAGTTTAACAAACCATACAGTGCATTCGGAAAGTACCCCGCCTTATTCTGAAATGTATTTTTTTTTTATTCTAATTAATTTACACACAATACCCCATAATGAGAAAGCAAAAACAGGTTTTTAGAAAATTTAGAAAATGTATTAAAAATAAAAACCGTAAATATAACATTTACATAAGTATTCAGACCCTTTATTCAGTACTTTGTTGAAGCACCTTTGGCAGCGATTATAGCCTTGAGTCTTCTTGGTATGATGCTACAAGCTTGGCACACCTGTCTTTGGGGAGTTTCTCCCATTCTTCTCTGGAGATCTTCTCAAGCTCTGTCAGGTTGGATGGGGAGCGTTGCTGCACAGCTATTTTCAGGTCTCTCCAGAGATGTTCGATTGGGTTCAAGTCTGGGCTCTGGCTGGGCCACTCAAGGACATTCAGAGAGATGGTTGTCCTTCAGGAAGGTACTCCCATCTCCACAGAGGAACTCTGGAGCTCTGTCACCTCTCTGACCAAGGCCCTTCTCCCCCAATTACTCAGTTTGGCTGGGCATCCAGCTCTAGGAAGTTTCTTGGCGGTTCCAAACCACTTCCATTTAAGAATGATGGAGGCCACTGTGTTCTTTGGGACCTTCAATTCTGCAGAAATGTTTTGGTACCCTTCCCCAGATCTGTGCATTCACACAATCCTGTCTCGGAGCTCTACGAACAATTCCTTCGTCCTGGTGGCTTGGTTTTTGCTCTGAGATGCACTGTCAACTGTGGGACCTTATATAGACAGGTGTGTGCCTTTCCAAATCATGTCCAATCAATTGAACTTACCACAGGTGGACTCCAATCAAGTTGTATAAACATCTCAAGTATGGACAATGGAAACAGGATGCACCTGAGCTCAATTTTGAGTCTCATAGCCAAGAGTCTGAATACTTACAGTTGAAGTCGGAAGTTTACATACAATTAGGTTGGAGTCATTAAAACTCGTTTTTCAACCACTCCACAAATTTCTTGTTAACAAACTATAGCTTAGGCAAGTCGGTTAGGACATCTACTTTGTGCATGAACAAGTAATTTTTCCAACAATTGTTTACAGACAGATTATTTAACTTATAATTCACTGTATCACAATTGCAGTGGGTCAGAAGTTTACATACACTAGGTTGACTGTGCCTTTAAACAGCTTGGAAAATTCCAGAAAATGATGTCATGGCTTTAGAAGCTTCTGATAAGCTAATTGACATCATTTGAGTCAATTGGAGGTGTACCTGTGGATGTATTTCAAGGCCTACCTTCAAACTCAGTGCCTCTTTGCTTGACATCATGGGAAAATCAAAAGAAATCAGCCAAGACCTCAGAATTTTTTTTTGCAGACCTCCACAAGTCTGGTTCATCCTTGGGAGCAATTTCCAAATGCCTGAAGGTACCACGTTCATCTGTACAAACAATAGTACGCAAGTATAAACACCATGGGACCATGCAGCCGTCATACCGCTCAGAAAGGAGACGCATTCTGTCTCCTAGAGATGAACGTATTTTGGTGCGAAAAGTGCAAATCAATCCCAAAACAACAGCAAAGGACCTTGTGAAGATGCTGGAGGAAACAGGTACAAAGTATCTATATCCACAGTAAAACGAGTCCTATATCGGCATAAATTGAAAGGCCGCTCAGCAAGGAAGAAGCCACTGCTCCAAAACTGCCTTAAAAAAACAGACTACGGTTTGCAACTGCACATGGGGCCAAAGATCGTACGTTTTGGAGAAATTTCCTCTGGTCTGATGAAACAAAAATAGAACTGCTTGGCCATAATGACCATCGTTATGTATGGAGGAAAAAGGGGGAGGCTTGCAAGCCGAAGAACACCATCCCAACCATGAAGCATGGGGGTGGCAGCATCATGTTGCGGGGGTGTTTTGCTGCAGGAGGGACTGGTGCACTTCACAAAATAGATGGCATCATGAGGGAGGAAAAATATGTGGATATATTGAAGCATCATATCAAGATATCAGTCAGGAAGTTAAAGCTGGGTCACAAATGGGTCTTCCAAATGGACAATGACCCCAAGCATACTTCCAAAGTTGTGGCAAAATGGCTTAAGGACAACAAAGTCAAGGTATTGGAGTGGCCATTACAAAGCCCTGACCTCAATCCTATAGAAAATGTGTGGGCAGAACTGAAAAAGTGTGTGCGAGCAAGGAGGCCTACAAACCTGACTCAGTTACACCAGCTCTGTCAGGAGGAATGGGCCAAAATTCACCCAACTTATTGTGGGAAGCTTGTGGAAGGCTACCTGAAACGTTTGACCCAAGTTAAACAATTTAAAGGCAATGCTACCAAATACTAATTGAGTGTATGTAAACTTCTGACCCACTGGGAATGTGATGAAAGAAATAAAAGCTGAAATAAATCATTCTCTTTACTATTATTCTGACATTTCACATTCTTAAAATAAAGTTGTGATCCTAACTGACCTAAGACAAGGAATATTTACTAGGATTAAATGTCAGAAATTGTGAAAAACTGAGTTTAAATGTATTTAGCTAATGTGTATGTAAACTTCCGACTTCAACTGTATGTAAATAAGGTATTTCTGTTTAACATTTTTAACACATTTACAAACATTTCTAAAACCCTGTTTTCACTTCATCATTATTCAGTATTTTGTGTAGATTGATGAGGATTTTAAAAATAATACATTTTAGAATAAGGCTGTAACGTATCAAAATGTAGAAAAAGTAAAAGGGTCTGAATACTTAATAATGCACTGTATGCCATAAATAAAAAAAATCTTATAAAAAGCTTTCATTTGACACAAGATTTGACATGCTCCTATGAACTTCACGTTGGTGCTCATGGGTCCTTTTACATGGGAATTACCATGTCCGTATCAGACAGGCCATCTTCACCTGAATACAGACGAAAACTAATAGATGAAAGGCTACATCTACTGAAAATTCTATTCTATTTTAGAGCATAATATATTTACTGAAAGTGCTTTGTATTCAATCTGTGTAAAAACACTTCATTGTTTAATTTAGTAAGGAATACCTCTGTAACATTTAACAACTGCATTTTCAGCAATTGCCACAGTGAGTGGCAGTGAGTTTATGAGATTGTCATGTTGCTATTGTCAACATACATACCATTACTAATAGCCTACATTGAATGTTGAATTAGTTCTACATCAGATGAGGTCTTGGTATAACTAAGAATATAGAGACCCTTACAAAAAAACAACATCAACAACTCACGTGAAAAATGTAAAGTGAGAAAAATGTTTTTGTTCCCCACACATACATTTTTACCACTTCCTGCTACATATGGTCTCCAATTCAGGGACCGACCCTCCTTAGCTTCAGAGGGAAACTAGCAGTGGGATGTCGTGTTGCTATGTTGTTGGAATGAATGTGCCAAAACTTTCAACTGGAAAAGAGGCAGTGAAAGCAAAGGCCTGGGTAACAACCAAAATGGTGGATAATTGTAGGAAAGAGAGAGGTAAACAATTTCTTTGCATTTTATTTATTTTTTATTTCACCTTTATTTAACCAGGTAGGCAAGTTGAGAGCAAGTTCTCATTTACAACTGCAACCTGGCCAAGATAAAGCAAAGCAGTTCGACACATTCAACAACACAGAGTTACACATGGAGTAAAACAAACACAGTCAATAATACAGTAGAAAAATAAGTCTATATACAATGCGAGCAAATGAGGTGAGATAAGGGAGGTAAAGGCAAAAAAAAAGGCTATGGTGGCGAAGTAAATACAATATAGCAAGTAAAACACTGGAATGGTAGATTTGCAGTGGAAGAAAGTGCAAAGTAGAAATAATGGGGTGCAAAGGAGCAAAATAAATAAATAAATACAGTAGGGGAAGGAGTAGTTGTTTGGGCTAAATTATAGATGGGCTATGTACAGGTGCAGTAATCTGTGAGCTGCTCTGACAGCTGGTGCTTAAAGCTAGTGAGGGAGATAAGTGTTTCCAGTTTCAGAGATTTTTGTAGTTCATTCCAGTCATTGGCAGCATAGAACTGGAAGGAGAGGCGGCCGAAGGAGGAATTGGCTTTGGGGGTGACCAGAGAGATATACCTGCTGGAGCGCGTGCTACAGGATGGTGCTGTAATGGTGACCAGCGAGCTGAGATAAGGGGGACTTTACCTAGCAGGGTCTTGTAGATGGAGACCTGGAGCCAGTGGGTTTGGCGACGAGTATGAAGCGAGGGCCAGCCAACGAGAGCGTACAGGTCGCAGTGGTGGGTAGTATATGGGGCTTTGGTGACAAAACGGATGGCACTGTGATAGACTGCATCCAATTTATTGAGTAGGGTATTGGAGGCTATTTTGTAAATGACATCGCCGAAGTCGAGGATCGGTAGGATGGTCAGTTTTACAAGGGTATGTTTGGCAGCATGAGTGAAGGATGCTTTGTTGCGAAATAGGAAGCCAATTCTAGATTTAACTTTGGATTGGAGATGCTTGATGTGAGTCTGGAAGGAGAGTTTACAGTCTAACCAGACACCTAGGTATTTGTAGTTGTCCACATATTCTAAGTCAGAACCGTCCAGAGTAGTGATGCTGGACGGGCGGGCAGGTGCGGGCAGCGATCGGTTGAAGAGCATGCATTTAGTTTTACTTGTATTTAAGAGCAGTTGGAGGCCACGGAAGGAGAGTTGTATGGCATTGAAGCTCGACTGGAGGGTTGTTAACACAGTGTCCAAAGAAGGACCAGAAGTATACAGAATGGTGTCGTCTGCGTAGTGGTGGATCAGAGACTCACCAGCAGCAAGAGCGACATCATTGATGTATACAGAGAAGAGAGTCGGCCCAAGAATTGAACCCTGTGGCACCCCCATAGAGACTGCCAGAGGTCCGGACAACAGGCCCTCCGATTTGACACACTAATTAATTTACAATTCATTTGCTCTCACATTTAAAAATTGTTTTCTTGCAATATTTTGTTTTGCGATCAATACTTTTGGGTTTTGCTTTCAATATCATTATTTTTGTTTGCAATACTAAGAGTGTTGTTCTTGACTTCAGAAGTTTTGCTTGATATTAATGGCACAAAAGTAACTTACTCACTAGAGGATTGCAGTATATAATAACACTGTTACTCAGTTGTTGAAAGCGTGAATTCTTAATTGAAACTTTAACAAAATGTTTTCCCATAGTTTCGGTAAAACGCTAAGAGATGACGCTAGAGAAATGCAACCACTCTCAAATCCATAGACTATGCTATGGATCAAGGACTGACCATCCATGCACCAATTTGTAAGTCGCTCTGGATAAGAGCGTCTGCTAAATGACGTAAATGTAAATGTAAATATCACAATTTTTTGTTTTCTTACATATGAAACTGCAAATTAGATTTTTTACATGTTATTGTTTTTCACATGTGAATTTGCAACTTTACATGTGAAATTGAGATTGTAATGTGTGATGTTTTCTTACATGTGAAACTGCAAAAACATTTTTTTCACGGGATTGATTTTCACATCTGAACTTGCAATTCCACATTAGAAATTTTGATTTTTGCGTGGAGTTTTTCACATGTGAAACTGCATATCCAATTCTCACGTGCACGTTTTTAACATGTAAAACTGAAACTTTCACATGTGAAAGTGCAATCACGTGTGAGGTGAAAACATGTTATTCTCCTCACATGTGAAAAGGTGGTGTTAACATGTGAACTCAAAATGTAATACATGTGAAAATATGGTATTACATGAAATTTAAGCTCAAATTTGACATGTTTTTTTTTCTTGTAAGGGGAGGCCTAGTACAGATACAACATTTCCCATAATGTATGATGATATATGCTAATGATGATGAATTATACTGCAGAGACTGCTCGTTTTTACAGATGCCTTAGGGGAGAAGGATACATTACCATTCCAGGCACCCTGTCAAATGCCTCCTTGGAAAAAATATTAACCCTCTCCCCTATTACTAAGGCCAGCCGAAAGTGTCTGGCTTCATTTGTTGCACTTTATGAAGTGCTTGCTTTCCCCAGTCTTCAACCAGGCTCCTCTCTCTCTGGCTATTAGCTCTGTGATGGGATGACACAGGCAGCGATAGTGTATCACTGTATTCCCAATGCTACTGTCCTCCCCACCCCATACATTCTTAGAAAATGATTTGCTATCTAGAACCTAAAAGGGTTCTTCAGCTGTCCTCATAGTCGGACCCTTTACACAGAGGGTCTAACATGGAACCCAAAAAAGTTCTACCTGCAACCAAAAATAGTTCTACCTGGAGCCAAAAAGGGTTCTCCTATGTGGACAGCTGAAGAACCCTTTTGGAATCCTTTTTTTCTAAGATTGTACACACAGACATATCTACAGATACAGAGCACGCACACACACACCCACACAAAGATACCTCCTTCATCACCTTTGCAGTTCTGCTTGCCATTGCATTTCCCTAGAAACACAACAGCAGTTAAGTATTCATAGATTTCAGATGCACAAGAATCTTCTCATGTTATCACTGAAAACTAGCTGCAAAAACTTAAGTTGGATGGTTGTACCTCATTATGAATCCCTTAAAAACATTTTGTAGACAATCTGGTGTCTGATAGGATAAAATCCATTTCAATCTGTTGGTTATTAATTGATCACAAATTGATCATGAATTGGAAAAGATCTCTAGTGTAAGGCCCAGGTTAACGACTAAATTGTGCGGTAGCACTGTATATCTTAGAATGATTTGTCTTTTGTGTATTGGGACTTTAATTTGCAAGCAATGCAGGAACATAATAGCTGTGAAATAAGATCCACCACAGATTGCATCTAACATAATGCCCTGAAACATGTTATGTTTCAGAGACAGGATAAAGTGGTATGCAGCACTAACCATGTCCGGAGGAACCCAATTGATTCTTGGTGTAACAGTGTTTGTGATTGTCTGCTGACCTCTTTATCTTGCATTGTTAGCCAGGCTAAGAAAACAGCACACTATTGGTGACTGATCAAGCTTGAGAGATTCTTTTGTCTTCCTCCCACGTTTTTGTTTTGTTTCTTTCCATACACACACACACACACACACACTGTTTCTCACTCCCTCTCACTAACCCCTATGCTTTTGTCTTTTTCATAATTTTGTGGTATTGTGTTTTTCCCTTTGAAATCATTGGATGGCTAAGGAGCTCATAGATTGTACAGTCATATTCATCCCATAAAGAGGTTCCTGACTGTGCTGCTAATTTTGAACAAGAGATACTGAGCAGGTCAATATTGTTGTTGCTGTTCATTAGGCTAATCATTAGGCTAATCTTCAGACAGTCCTTCAATTTACAGCTACATACAAAATGCATACAAATACAATCAAAATGCAGTCAAAGCCATGGACAATAAGGTTAAATCAAACAAGCAATATCTCATTGTAGGATTTGGGGTGGTGCTGCTGGCACTAAAGAGGGCAGTTTACATTTGGAATCTGTGATGATGTCAAGCATTTCACGTTCCTGCTGCTATAATTAGGGCTGCTACAGAACTAGCACAGTCTGTGGAGCTGTCTTGGCTTTGTTGCAGATGGAGGGCTTGCAGTAGCCTGGATTCCTTGTGTGATTAATGAAAATAAAACCTGTTAAAGAGGCACTCTGTTATTGTTAGAGCCGAAATGCCTCCTCTGCTACTTTGTTTAGAGCTATGTTTTGGCCTGAGAGAGTCAGAGAGAGAGAGTCAAAGTGTTTTAGCTTGCATTCTTGGCATGTGTGAGATGTTTGTTAAGTGCTATTTCATTGCCAGTAATAGATTTCGTAGTCTGTTCTTTGATAGTCACAATGTCCTTTGGAGAGTCGTGCTTAATAGCCAAATTTATGTCACCCTACATGTCTGCTTCCAATGCCAATTAAGGCATGTCCAAAAGTATATTACCTCGAGAGTACTTCCTTTTTAGCTACAGTCTGTCCAGCTTTGATGGTTTATAACAAATATATAGTTTTTTATTAATTCAATCAATTTTCGATCTTACAAGGTTATTTTTTTATAAATTTTTTATTTAACTTTTATTTAACTAGGCAAGTCAGTTAAGAACAAATTCTTATTTACAATGACGGCCTACCAAAAGGCCTCCTGCGGGGACGGGGACCTGGGATAAATAAATAAATAAATGTATATCAAAAAATAAAGGGAACACTTAAACAACACAATGTAACTCCAAGTCAATCACACTTCTGTGAAATCACACTGTCCACTTAGGAAGCAACACTGATTGACAATAAATTTCACATGCTGTTGTGCAAATGGAATAGACAACAGGTGGATATTATAGGCAATAAGCAAGACACCCCCAATAAAGGAGTGGTTCTGCAGGTGGTAACCACAGACCACTTCTCAGTTCCTATGCTTCCTGGCTGATGTTTTGGTCACTTTTGAATGCTGGCGGTGCTTTCACTCTAGTGGTAGCATGAGACGGAGTCTACAACCCACACAAGTGGCTCAGGTAGTGCAGTTCATCCAGGATGGCACATCAATGCGAGCTGTGGCAAGAAGGTTTGCTGTGTCTGTCAGCGTAGTGTCCAGAGCATGGAGGCGCTACCAGGAGACAGGCCAGTACATCAGGAGACGTGGAGGAGGCCATAGGAGGGCAACAACCCAGCAGCAGGACCTCAACCTCCGCCTTTGTGCAAGGAGGAGCAGGAGAAGCACTGCCAGAGCCCTACAAAATGACCTCCAGCAGGCCACAAATGTGCATGTGTCTGCTCAAACGGTCAGAAACAGACTCCATGAGGGTGGTATGAGGGCCCGACGTCCACAGGTGGGGGTTGTGCTTACAGCCCAACACCGTGCAGGACGTTTGGCGTTTGCCAGAGAACACCAAGATTGGCAAATTCGCCACTGGCGCTCTGTGCTCTTCACAGATGAAAGCAGGTTCACACTGAGCACGTGACACACGTGACAGAGTCTGGAGACGCCGTGGAGAACGTTCTGCTGCCTGCAACATCCTCCAGCATGACCGGTTTGGCGGTGGGTCAGTCATGGTGTGGGGTGGCATTTCTTTGGTGGGTCGCACAGCCCTCCATGTGCTCGCCAGAGGTAGCCTGACTGCCATTAGGTACCGAGATGAGATCCTCAGACCCCTTGTGAGACCATATGCTGGTGCGGTTGGCCCTGGGTTCCTCCTAATGCAAGACAATGCTAGACCTCATGTGGCTGGAGTGTGTCAGCAGTTCCTGCAAGAGGAAGGCATTGATGCTATGGACTGGCCCGCCCGTTCCCCAGACCTGAATCCAATTGAGCACATCTGGGACATCATGTCTCGCTCCATCCACCAACGCCACATTGCACCACAGACTGTCCAGGAGTTGGCGGATGCTTTAGTCCAGGTCTGGGAGGAGATCCCTCAGGAGACCATCCGCCACCTCATCAGGAGCATGCCCAGGCGTTGTAGGGAGGTCATACAGGCACGTGGAGGCCACACACACTACTGAGCCTCATTTTGACTTGTTTTAAGGACATTACATCAAAGTTGGATCAGCCTGTAGTGTGGTTTTCCACTTTAGTTTTGAGTGTGACTCCAAATCCAGACCTCCATGGGTTGATAAATTGGATTTCCATTGATTATTTTTGTGTGATTTTGTTGTCAGCACATTCAACTATGTAAAGAAAAAAGTATTTAATAAGATTATTTCTTTAATTCAGATCTAGGATGTGTTGTTTAAGTGTTCCCTTTATTTTTTTGAGCAGTATGTATATATATATATATATATGTATATATATATATATATATATATATATATATATATATATATATATATATATATATATATATATATATATATATATATATATATATATATATATATATATATATATATATATATATAATATGACAAAGCACACATCACAACAAGAGAGACAACACTACATAAAGAGAGACCTAAGACAGCAACATAGCAAGGCAACAACACAGCATGGTAGCAACACAACATCACAACAACATGGTAGCAACACAACATGATAGCAGCACAGAACATGGTACAAACATTATTGGACACAGTCAACAGCACAAAGGGCAAGAAGGTAGAGACAACAATACATCACACAAAGCAGCCACAACTGTCAGTAAGTGTCCATGATTGAGTCTTTGACTGAAGAGATTGAGATCAAATAAAGAGGTTAGGCAAATAGTACTAGAACATTTTAGATAGAACGTAAGAGAGAAGAACTAGCCCCATTCACATTAATGTGTTTGGGAGTCTTATTATGACATTATTTTAGTACCCCCAAAACAACAGTGATATTGTTTGTCTTTGTAAAGGGGACTGTGGACAACGAGCCAAATTGCCGCAACGGTGGAAGCAATCAAGATCATTTGATTGGCCTTAACACTTTGTTTGAAATGGAACACTGTACATGATTATGGTTTGCTTTTACAGTGGGCTATAGTGAGGCTGCTTAAGCTTCAATGCTTTTAAAACCCTCCGCATGCATCTGCCTTCAGGAGTGCTGACACTGCTCAAAGGTAAAAGCTGGCTTCAGTGGTGCATTCTGCAGAGATAGCTTGTTGTGATAGTCGATAGGTCGCTCTGAAATTCTGATGTCTGTTATGAGGACGCCCTGCTATGAGTGAAGCCGTGTGATTGTGCATGTTTATCCATATACGGTTGTTTGTTGTGAAGACAGGCGACACTAATCTGTTGCGCAAGATGAGAATCTTGGAAGCAAAACCAGCAGAGGTAAATGTCTTCAAGTCCTGCAAGCTACTTATTCATAAATAGTAAGCTTAGGCATACGTTTTCAAATTCCATTTCCTGTCTTCTGAGAGGACACAATAAGTTGACTATCATTATTTTTGCCACCAAATATCCCCCATATCCAACAGTGTGCAGGGGAACGCACGGCTGCAGACAGTGACACAGGAGTAGGGCTACAGATGAGACGACAGGCCAGTGTACATTTGGATAAATGACCTGTCAGCTCCACAGGTTCCGTTGGAGGTCATGGGTAGAGAGGTGGCCAGCTGCCCTGCAGCACTCCCCTATTGTGACTGGTAATAGGTTTCACTTGACTGCGGGCAAAGGCTTTCACTGGCAGTCCCGGTGTCATCACACTAAAGGTTTGTTCTGAGAGGATGGCTGTGCTTACAGAATGCCATGTTTTGGGATTGGCCAAGGCTGTTAGAGGAGAGGAAAGTTACGGCTTCTTCTCTTCACCCGTCTATTGTTTATCAGGGCTCGTAAATCCTCGGTGCTCTCGAGCTATCAGTGTCTGCTGCTGGTGGCTCGTCCTGTCAGAAAGACAGTTCTGCCTGCCTGCCTGCCTCCTGCCTGTCTACTTGCCCGTCCATCTGTCTATCTCTAACCAGACAGTTAATGTGTATGTCTTTGTCTGCTGAGCCTTTAGTCCAGACTGTGAACCCCAGCATACAAGCAGACAGGAGGATCAGTCTTTAATAGAAGAAGAGCAATAAGTTGTTATTTTTATTGATCGTCACTGTTCTGTTGAGTCATTTGGTACACATTAGAGATTGTCACACCAAATGACAGACTTTCCATCCTGAGTGAAGTGAATATGCGTTTTCACACAGGATGGAAATGCACAGAAAAAGATAGGTTCGCTCTTTTATTTAAAGCTACCAGCGATGCTCTTTAATATTTCAAAAGACTGAAAGTGTGCTAACTTTCTTCCTGTGCAGATCTGAGCGTCTGAGAATGCTTTTAGACTTCACAGCTAGATCTCGCAACTGTGACTCCTGATGCAACACGATATGACTGCATAGTTCTGTATCTCAAACCCTTTGAGATACTTTTGGTCATGTAGTGTATGTGGAAACCCCTTCAAATTAGTGGATTCGGCTATTTCAGCACAACCGTTTGCTGACAGGTGTATAACATCGAGCACACGGCCAACTATAAAGTTTGGTGGAGGAGGAATAAAGGTCTGGGGCTGTTTTTCATGGTTTGGGCTAGACCCCTTACTTCCAGTGAATGGAACTCTTCACACTACACCATAAAATGACATTCTAGATGATTCTGTGCTTCCAACTTTGTGGCAACAGTTTGGGGAAGGCCCTTTCCTGTTTCAGCATGCCAATGCCCCCGTGCACAAAGCAAGGTCCATACAGAGATTTGTCCAGATCGGTGTGAAAGAACATGACTGGCCTGCACAGAGCCCTGACCTCAATCCCATCGAACACCTTTGGGATGAATTGGAACGCCGACTGTGAGCCAGGCCTAACCGCTCAACATCAGTGCCCGACTTCACTAATGCTCTGGTGGCTGAATGGAAGAAAGTCCCCGCAGCAATGTTCCAACATCTAGTAGAAAGCCTTCCCAGAAGAGTGGAGGCTGTTACAGCAGCAAAGGGGGGACCAACTCCATATTAATGCCCATGATTTTGAAATTAGATATTCAACAAGCAGGTGTCTACATACCTTTGGTCATGTAGTGTATCTCTCTCAATATCACCATTATAGGGATTATATCAGTTTCGATGGAACTGATAAGAGCTTGGGGCAAGGCTGAACGTGGCTGAACGACGATATGGACAATATAGAGCTAGCGGGATTTTCCATGCACCGGCAGAAGAGAGACGCTACCTCTGGTAAGACGAGGGGTGGGGGTGTGTGTCTATTTGTCAATAATAGCTGGTGCGCGATGTATAATGTTAGTACCTTATGATAAGCTGTAGACCACACTATGTACCAAGAGAGTTCTCATGTATATTATTCGTAGCCATCTATTTACCACCACATAACGAAGCTGGCACCAAGAGCGCTCTCAACCAGCTCTATAAGGCCATAAGCAAAGAAGAAAATGCTCACCCAGAAGCGGCACTCCTAGTGGCCAGGGACTTCGATGCAGGCAAACTTAAATCAGTTTTACCAAATTTTTACCAGCATGTCACATGTGCAACCAGAAAAAAAAAATCCTAGACCACCTTTACTCCACACACAGAGATGCATACAAAGCTCTCCCCTGCCCTCCATTTGGCAAATCTAACCATAATTCTATCTTCCTGATTTTTGCTTACAAGCAAAAACTAAAGCACCAGTGACTCGCCCAATATAGAAGTAGTCAGATGACGCGGATGCTACACTACAGGAGTGTTTTGCTAGCACAGACTGGAATATGTTCCGGGATTCATCTAATGGTATTGAGGAGTACACCACCTCAGTCATCGGCTTCATCAATAAGTGCATCGACGACATCGTCCCCACAGTGACTGTACGTACATATCCCAACCAGAAGCCATGGATTACAGGCAACATCTGCATCGAGCTAAAGGCTATAGCTGCCGCTTTCAAGGAGTGGGAGACTAATCCGGACTAATCCGCTTTCAAGGAGTGGGAGAAATCCCGCTATGCCCTCAGACAAACCATCAAACAAGCAAAGCGTCAATACAGTATTAACCTGTTATGGCTAGGGGGCAGTATTTTCACGGATGGATAAAAAACGTACCCGATTTAATCTGATTAGTACTCCTGCCCAGAAACTAGAATATGCATATAATTATTAGCTTTGGATAGAAAACACTCCAAAGTTTCTAAAACTGTTTGAATGGTGTCTGTGAGTATAACAGAACTCATTTGGCAGGCCAAAACCTGAGAAGATTCTGTACAGGAAGTACCCTGTCTGACCATTTCTTGGCCTTGTTGATAATCTCTATCTATTACAGGGGATCTCTGCTCTTACGTGACACTTTCTACGGCTCACACGGACTCTCAGAAGGCGGCAAAATGCTGAATCGTGGCTTTGCAGGCTCTGGCTGAAACGAAGTAGCGCGTTTGGATAGTGGCTGGTTACAGTACTGTGAGACTCAGGCTCGTGCCCGCGTCGACCGAAAGCTTTGTTTTCTTTCCTCTGTTTAGCTAAACGGAGATTCCCGGTCGGAATATTATCGCTTTTTTACGAGAAAAATGGCATAAAAATGGATTTTAAACAGCGGTTGACATGCTTCGAAGTACGGTAATGGAATATTTAGAAATCTTTTGTCACGAATTGCGCCATGCTCGCGACCCTGATTTACCATTTCGGATAGTGTCTTGGAACGCACAAACAAAACGCCGCAATTTGGATATAACGATGGATTATTTTGGACCAAACCAACATTTGTTATTGAAGTAGCAGTCCTGGGAGTGCATTCTGACGAAGACAACAAAGGTAATGAAACTTTTGTAATAGTAAATCGGAGTTTGATCAGGGCTAAACTTGGTCGGTGTCTAAATGGCTAGCCGTGATGGCTGGGCTATCTACTGAGAATATTGCAAAATGTGCTTTCACCGAAAAGCTATTTTAAAATCGGACATATCGAGTGCATAGAGGAGTTCTGTATCTATAATTCTTAAAATAATTGTTATGTTTTTTGTGAACGTTTATCGTGAGTAATTTAGTAAATTCACCGGAGGTTTGCGGGGGGTATGCTAGTTCTGAACGTCACATGCTAATGTAAAAAAGCTGGTTTTTGATATAAATATGAACTTGATTGAACAAAACATGCATGCATTGTATAACATAATGTCCTAGGGTTGTCATCTGATGAAGATCATCAAAGGTTAGTGCTGCATTTAGCTGTGGTTTTGTTTTTTGTGACATTATATGCTAGCTTGAAAAATGGGTGTCTGATTATTTCTGGCTGGGTACTCTGCTGACATAATCTAATGTTTTGCTTTCGTTGTAAAGCCTTTTTGAAATCGGACAGTGTGGTTAGATTAACGAGAGTCTTGTCTTTAAAATGCTGTAAAATAGTCATATGTTTGAAAATTGGAAGTTTTCGGATTTTAGAGGAATTTGTATTTCGCGCCACGCCCATCATTGGATATTGGAGCAGGTGTTCCGCTAGCGGAACGTCTAGATGTGTTAAGATTGAATTGTACTACTCTGGCTCTGATGCTCGGATGTGGCAGGGCTTGAAAACTATTACGGACTACAAAGGGAAACCCAGACACAAGCTGCCCAGTGACGTGAGCCTACCAGACGAGCTAAATGCCTTTTATGCTCGCTTCGAGGCAAGCAACACGGAAACATGCACGAGAGCACCAGCTGTTCTGGATGACTGTGTGATAACGCTCTCGGAGGCCGATGTGAACAAAACCTTTAACCTCTATGGGCTAGGTGGGACGCTTGCGTCCCACCTACTCAGCAGCCAGTGTAATCCCGTGGCGTGATATTCAAATACCTCAAAAATGCAAAAACTTCAATTTTTCAAACATATGACTATTTTACAGCATTTTAAAGACAAGACTCTCGTTAATCTAACCACACTGTCCGATTTCAAAAAGGCTTTACAACGAAAGCAAAACTAGATTATGTCAGCAGAGTACCCAGCCAGAAATAATCAGACACCCATTTTTCAAGCTAGCATATAATGTCACATAAACCCAAACCACAGCTAAATGCAGCACTAACCTTTGATGATCTTCATCAGATGACAACCCTAGGACATTATGTTATACAATACATGCATGTTTTGTTCAATCAAGTTCATATTTATATCAAAAACCAGCTTTTTTACATTAGCATGTCACTAGCATGTGACTAGCATTCCCACCGAACACTGCCGGTGAATTTACTAAATTACTCACGATAGACGTTCACAAAAGACATAACAAATATTTTAAGAATTATAGATACAGAACTCCTCTATGCACTCGATATGTCCGATTTTAAAATAGCTTTTCGGTGAAAGCACATTTTGAAATATTCTCAGTAGATAGCCCGGCATCACAGGGCTAGCTATTTAGACACCCAGCAAGTTTAGCACTCACCAAAGTCAGATTTACTATAAGAAAAATGTTATTACCTTTGCTGTTCTTCGTCAGAATGCACTCCCAGGACTTCTACTTCAATAACAAATGTTGGTTTGGTCCCAAATAATCCATTGTTATATCCAAATAGCGGCGTTTTGTTCATGCGTTCAAGACACTATCCGAAAGGATAAGGGTGACGAGCATGGCGCATTTCGTGACAAAAAAATTCTATATATTCCAGTACCGTACTTCGAAGCATGTCAACCGCTGTTTAAAATCCATTTTTATGCCATTTTTCTCGTAAAAAAGCGATAATATTCCGACCGGGAATCTGCGTTTAGGTAAAATGAGGAAAGAAAATAAAGCACGGGGTCGACTCGTGCACGCGCCTAAGCCCATAGTACTCTGATCGGCCACTTGCCAAACGCGATAATGTGTTTCAGCCAGAGGCTGCCTCGATATCTTTCAGCTTTTTCCCGGGCTCTGAGAGCCTATGGGAGCCGTAGGAAGTGTCACGTTATAGCAAAGATCCTCAGTCTTCAATAAAAAGAGCCAAGATGAACAACAACTTGTCAGACAGGCCACTTCCTGCATGGAATCTTCTCAGGTTTTGGCCTGCCATATGAGTTCTGTTATAGTCACAGACACCATTCAAACAGTTTTAGAAACTTTAGGGTGTTTTCTATCCAAAGCCAATAATTATATGCATATTCTAGTTACTGGGCAGGAGTAGTAACCAGATCAAATCGGGTACGTTTTTTATCCGGCCGTGTCAATACTGCCCCCTAGCCCTAACAGGTTAAACAGGTCAACATTCACAAAGCCGCTGGCCCAGACTGATTACCTAGACGTGTACTCAAAGCATGCTCGGACCAACTGTCAAGTGTCTTCACTGACATTTTCAAACTCTCCCTGACCGAGTCTGTAATACCTACATGTTTCAAGCAGGCCTCCATTGTCCCTGTGCCCAAGGAAACGAAGGTAACCTGCCTAAATGATTACCGCACCGTGTCTCTCATGTCGGTAGCCATGAAGTGCTTTGAAAGGCTGGTCATGGCTCACATCAACAGCATCCTCCCAGACACCCAAGACCCACTCCAATTTGCACACCACCCAAACAGATCCACAGATGATGCACTCTCAGTCGCACTCCACACTGCCTGTTCAACACCATAGTGCCCACGAAGCTCATCACTAAGCTAAAGACTCTGGGACTAGACACCTCCCTCTGCAACTGGATCCTGGACTTCCTGACGGGCCACCCCCAGGTGGTAAGAGTATGCAACAACACGTCTGCCACGCTGATCCTTAACACTGGGGCCCCTCAGGGGTGTGTACTTATCCCCTCCTGTATTCCCCGTTCACCCACGACTGCGTGGCCAAAGACGACTCCAACACCATCATTAAGTTTGCTGATGACACAACAGTGGTAGGCCTGATCACCGACAATGATGAGACAGCCTATAGGGAGGAGGTCAACTGGTTAAACTGGCAGTGTGGTGCCAGGACAACAACCTCTCCCTCAATGTGAGCAAGACTAAGGAGCTGATCATGGACTACAGGAAAATGGGGGCCAGGTATTGCAACTGCTTGGCATCTGACCATAAGGCGCTACAGAGGGTAGTGCAAACGGCCCAGTACATCACTGGGGCCAAGCTTCCTGCCATCCAGGACCTATATAATAGGCGGTCTCAAAGGAAAGCCCATAAAATTTCCTAACACATTTTACTTCTGGTTAGAGGAACAAGTTGTTATATTTTCTTGAATTATTAAAGCCACCCATGTTCATTGCACAATATGTTTACATTATTTATGGTGCCTATGAATTGTAAATATGGCTATATTAACCCTAAACCTACAGCTCATGCTGAAGGTTTGTTATCATTTATTTATTCAGGTATATTAGGTACATGTTTGGACGTGTGTGTGTTGAAAACTATCACTTTCCCATAATGAGTACCCTACACTACAGAAGCAGCATTGGTCAGGGTCTATCTGGCTATTGTTGTTCAAATCAAGTCACATTTTATTTGTCACATGCTTCATAAACAACAGGTGTAGACTTACAGTGAAATGCTTACTTACGGGTCATTTTCCACCAATGCAGATTAAACAAAGATTTAAATAATAATAATAATAATAATGACACGAGGAATAAATACACAGTGAATAACGAATAACAATAGCGTGTAAAAATAACATGGCTATATTAAGGGAGTATCAGTACTGACTCGATGTGCAGGGGTACGAGGTAATTGAAGTAGCTATTTACAGTACATATAGGTAGGGGTAAAGTGACTAGGCAACAGGATAGATAATAGACAGTAGCATTAGCGTATGTGGTGAGTGTGTGTGTGGCGTCAGTATGCATGTGTGCGCGTGTTATGTGTGTGTGGGTGTATGTAGGGTGTGTGTATGTGTGTTGGGGTGTAAGTACAGTATGTATGAGTGTGTGGGTAGAATCCAGTGTGTGTGCATAGAGTCAGTGCAAGAGAGTTAGTGCAAAAAAGGTAAATGCAGGGAGTCCGGGTAGCCATTTGATTAGCTATTTAGCAGTCTTGTTTAGCCGTCTTATGGCTTGGAGGTAGAAGCTGTTCCAGATCCTGTTGGTTCCAGACTTGGTCCACTGGTACCACTTGCCATGTGGTAGCAGAGAGAACAATCTATGGCTTGGGTGGCTGGAGTCTTTGACAATTTTTTTTACCTTCCTCTGACACCGCCGGTATAGAGGTCCTGGATGGCAGGGAGCCCTGCCCCAGCAATATACTGGGCCGTACTCACCACCCTCTGTAGCGCCTTGCGATTTGGTGCCTTGTAGTTTTCCTACCAAGCAGTGATGCATCCAGTCAAGATGTTCTCAATGGTGCAGCTGTATAACTTTTTGAGGATCTGAGGGCCCATGCCAAATCTTTTTAGCCTCCTGAGGGGGAAGACGGCACGACAGTGTGTGGACTAGGGTTGCAAAATAAATGATCTGGTTTTCCAAAAATCCTGGTTGTAGAAATCTGGATTGCCTGCTTTTAATAATTTTTTACCTATATTTAACTAGGCAAGTCAGTTAACCTTGTCAGCTCAGGGATTCGATCTAGCAACCTTTCGGTTACTAGTCCAACGCTCTAACCACTAGCCTACCTGCCGCCCCACTTATTTCCTCCTGATTCTGGGAACCTCCAACTGGGATTTCAGGAAAACCAGAGAACTTATTGAAAGTTCCAGGAATTGTGCAACCCTAGTGTGGACCATGTTAATTTCTTAGTGATGTGAACACCAAGGATCTTGAAGCTCTCAACCCGCGCCACAACAGCGCCCTCGATGTGGATGGGGGCGTGCTCGCCCCTCTGTTTCCGGTAGTCCACGATCAGCTCCTTTGTCTTGCTGGCGTTGAGGGAAAGGTTGTTGTCCTGGCACCACACTGTTCCTCTCCTATCTGCCAACTCCCTCCTGAACTCTATTCCACATATCACTCTTCCCTTCTGCCCCAGTGCCCTCTGTGCCTAGAAATCAACCCTTAAACTACTGTACCCACCACCACACTCACTCTTACCCTTTACACAGTGTGTTTGGCAGAGTGAGAGAGAGGTCCAGCTGGTGTGCGCGTGCTGATTGGTTGGTGGTGCGTTCGGTGGGTGTGGTCTGAGGCAGCGTTGCCTGCAGGGGAAAGCTGGCCAGTGTAGCAGCAGCCTGTAGTAGTAGTAGTAGTAGGGCAGTTCCATGAATCTACTGCATACTGCAGCCGGGTAGGGAGGGAAGGAGGGAAGGAAGGAGGGAAGGAAGGAGGGAAGGAAGGAAGGAGGGAAGGAAGGAGGGAAGGAAGGAAGGAAGGAAGGAAGGAAGGAAGGAAGGAAGGAAGGAAGGCGGGCTAAGAAGTCATGTGGGAGGTGTAAATCCACTGTGGATGAGCGCGCTAAGAAGAGAAGAGGTGAGTGTGATAGAGGAGAGATGAGAAGAGAGGCAGGGAGGAGTGGAGATTTGGCTCTGTGTGAGACTGCAGCTTCTGTCTCTGCCGCTGCTATTACGGTGCTGTGTGTTCGCCGTCGATCAAGATAAGGCTTTACTAGGAGAACAGAGAGCTCTGACAGAGGATGAAGTTGTATCTAATGTTTGGGCGTGATTATGATGACAAATGAAAGATATAATGAGATCCTATTAGTCAGAGCATTGTAAAGTAAGACTGCATGCTCCCATGTGTGTGTGTATGAGGGGTGTATACCTGAGGTGTGTATGTACATGTGCGTGCATGAGCAATAGAATGTGTTAGTGAGTGTGTACATATTCATGGGCGTATGCATGGGGCTATGTTTGTTTATACTCAGAATATGAGGCCATGTTAATGCATGCATTTTCAAGTAGTTTTTCTGTCCCACATTTATGGCTTTTACAGAAAAACTGGGCAGGTTGAATACAGTTGTGTGCGTGCATGTGCGTGCGTATGTGCATGTGTTATTGTCAATAGCATACAGGTCAGTTTAGGCATATACATGTATATAGGCATCTGAAATCTTTTGCTTTGGCTCTCAGTAGGGAATTAGTGACCAGACGCTCACAGTTTCCTTACCTTTTATCATAGCCAGTAGATTTAGTCCTGTCATCAATGTAGCGCATGTTCACTCTGTTCACCCAGATTAAGATCACTTTATTGGTCAATTACACACAAGGTCCAACAGATATTTGACCTCCGCTGTTAACCCAACCCATCCGAAAGACAAACATACATATACAGGTATTGGGGCCAACCAGATCCCTCGCTGGAAAACAGAGCTAATTGAAAGCAACATAAACTTGTATTAGTTCTTATCGAGTCTTAAAAAATGCTATTGTTTAGGACATATTCACTGAGTGTCACAATTTACCGGGAGCAGTAGAGAGGCAGAGTCAATTGCAGGAGACAGAGGTCCGGTAGTGCGATAGCGTTTTAATAACAACCCGAAAACAACACAAGAAGCCGAAAGGCACAGGGCGCACACAATACTCAAAGAGGGAACACGTTTCCAAAACAAATGACGCACGGGGCGCAGCCCGGCTAAACTAGAATAGGGAGCAGCGCTTACTAACGTCTGTCCTCAATAGTCATAAAACAATCCTGCACGAAATCCTGAACTGAAAAGACACACTAAATACCCCCCCCCCCCACTAATGACAGACAAGGAACAGGTGCGGATCAGACAGACAAAACCAAAAGACACAGAAACATGGATCGGTGGCAGCTAGTTGGCCGGCGAGGACGACCGCAGAGCGCCGCCCGACCGAGGAGGGGCGCCACCTTCTGTGGATACTGTGACACTGAGATGTTTTTTCTCCTGTTTGTCACATCTAAGAGAGTCTCCAAGGACTGAGTAGTTTTTCTCATGCTTGAGATGTCAATGGAACAAAGAAAGGAAGAACAATTGAACACATTTAATCATAGTGGTGATGTAGATTCAAATATGCGTTTTCACTCCTGCCTCCATATACAGCCACTAATAAAATTAATTTGAACCTCCTGGTAATAGCTCTGATGCTCCATGAATCAATAAATGGACGGACACATTATCCTCCTTTTAAACTGAACAAGGTAGTGCTGGCACAGAAAGAGCTTAAGTTATAAGGGATGTTTCCTTGAAAGAAAATAGGTTTATTTGTGCTGTGGGGTGTCTTGGTCACGTTTTTACAAATATTTGTTTTTGTCATTCTTCATTATGTTTTTAAGAAGTCACTAAAGCAGGGAAGATTAGATCTTTAACTGCCACAAGGTCATGTACAACTTCATGACATTCCGCTAGTGAGTACTAATGGAAAACATGTATTTTCTCCATCTCTCTCTCTTTTCTCTCTCTCTTACTCTGACATGCACACACACAAACAGACAGACATACACACAGACACACTCTCTCCCTGCAGGCATTACAGTTTTTGTAATGTTACCCGTAATGTTCCCCTAATGTTTGAGTGTCCAGTTTTTCGTTGGTTAGGGGAACAGTCTATGTTAGCAAACAACCTTCTGAGAACCTTTTTAGCATGTTTTGGTGTAAAAGTTAGAACATTCCCTTAATGTCAAGCAGAACTTATCTAGAAAGTGTTTACAATTTTCTCAGAATATACAACATTAATGTTCTAGATGCCTTTTATGGGACGTTGCAAGAACATTCATGTGTCCAGTAACCTACGTTGTTACCATGACAAAGACCAAAGCCGACGGGAGTACCGTTGAGGATGGTAGTGTCTCTGTATCACAGGTGAAGGATCTTTTAAACAAACAAAGAGAGTTCTACAAGCAGTTGTGACAACAATAAAATAGCTTCAAGTATTTTGTCCAAATACTGGTGGAGTCAACTAATAAAAGAATGGACGACGACCAGAAGAACAGTTCTCCAAGGGTCAGCTTGATGAGTTTAAACAGGAAAACGGCAAGATGACAGCAATCTGTAAGTCATTGAGAGAGGGCATCAGTTATGTATGTGAATCCATGATAACAATGACAGAGAAATCAGATTATCTCCAGGGTCAATCAAGGTGGGAACAACATGATTGTGGACGGAATTGCAGGATCTCCACATGAGACCTGGACGGAGTCTGAGGACAAAGTGAAGGAAATGATCTTGGAGAAACTGAAGATGGACCACAGGAAGATTGAGGTGGAGCGCGCCCACAGGACTGGAAAACCCACCACCGGTGACAGGCCCAGGCCGATAGTGGTCAAGTTCCTGAGGTTCAAGGACAAGGTAGCTGTTCTGGAAAGAGCCAAGAACTTGAGAGGAACGTTTATCTTCCTCAACAAGGATTAACCTGAAGCTGTACTCCAGAAGAGGAAAGAACTTAACCCAGTCATGAAAGCTACCAGAGCGCGTGGGGACATTGCTTACATCCGCTATGACAGGATCATTGTCCACCCTCCCTCCCAAAAGCCTGGAAGGGATGAGAGAGCCAAGCCTATGGTCAACCCTACAGCACAAACACACACACCAACTGATTAATGGACTGGTGAATGTTTTTTTTTAATCTTGCTTGCTATTTTCCATATTATGTCTATCTCTGATAGGCTAACCAGGAAAGGGAGGAATATAGTTCATATGTAGCCTTAGAAATAAGGTTAATGAAATCAATAACAGATAACATTCTTATATTTCTGACTCACTTAGATAATGAATTTGATGATACAGCAGTAGCAATACAAGGATATACCTAACATACAGTACCAGCCAAAAGTTTGGACACACCTACTCATTCCAGGGTTTTCTTTATTTTTACAATTTTCTACATTGTAGAATAGTAGCCACAGTAGCCACAGCTTTACACACTCTTGGCATTCTCTCAACCAGCTTCATGAGGTAGTCACCTGGAATGCATTTCAATTAACAAGTGTGCCTTGTTAAAAGTTAATTTGTGGAATTTCAAATTTAGTTTGAGCCAATCAATTGTGTTGTGACAAGGTAGGGGTGGTAAATAGAAGATAGCCCTATTTGGTAAAATACAAAATCCATATTATGGCAAAAACATCTCAAATAAACAACGAGAAACGACAGTCCATCATTAATTCAAGACATGAAGGTCAGTCAATTTGGAAAATTTCAAGAACTTTGAAAGTTTCTTCATGTGCAGTTGCAAAAACCATCAAGCGCTATGATGAAACTGGGTCTCATGAAGGCCGCCACAGGAAAGGAAGACCCAGAGTTACCTCTGCTGCAGATCATAACTTCATTAGAGTTAACTACACCTCAGATTGCAGCCCAAATAAATGCTTCACAGAGTTCAAATTTTAGATTTTTGCTTCTAACCACGTGTCTTTGTGAGACGCAGAGTAGGTGAACGGATGATCTCTGCATGTGTGGTTCCTACCATGAAGCATGTAGGAGGAGGTGTGATGGTGCTTTGCTGCTGACACTGTCAGTGATTTATTTAGAATTCAAGGCACACTTAAACAGCATGGCTACCACAGCATTCTGCAGTGATACGCCATCCCATCTGGTTTGCGCTTAGTGGGACTATCATTTGTTTTTCAACAGGACAATGACCCAACACACCTCCAGGCTGTGTAAGGCTATTTGACCATGAAGGAGAGTGATGGAGTGCTGCATCAGATGACCTGGTCTCCACAATCACTCGACCTCAACCCAGTTGAGATGGTCTACTTTCCTGGGGACCTGCATGTTGACTGATTTTCATCAAGATGTCTGCTCAGGAGGAAGCTTCTCACTGTAACCAGTGCCTGTAATCTGGTTCAGGGTATTAATCAACCGACCAGGGTGTTTACAAACACAACAGGAACAAGATCATCTACATGTATCGATCACATTTTTACTAATACTGTAGAACTTTGTTCTAAAGCTGTATCCGTACCCATTGGATGCAGTGATCACAATATTATGAAAGCCAAAGTTCCAAAAGCTGGGCCTAAAATAGTCTATAAGCTATCATACAATAGATTTTGCTGTGACTCTTATGTGGATGATGATATTTTGTTGGTCTGATGTGATTAATAAGCGGTATCCATACACTGAAACTGAGGAATTTACGAAATTGCTTCTTCCAATTATTGAAAAACATGCGCTTGAAAACATCCTAGGGGTTGACCTAGAATTGGACCCAGTTTATTTGCTGTTAGGTCTCCTTGGCCTTTCTAGGGAGTTTTTCCTAGCCACCGTGCTTCTTTCACATGCATTGCTTGCTGTTTGAGGTTTTAGGCTGGGTTTCTGTACAGCACTTTGAGATATCAGCTGATGTACGAAGGGCTATATAAATACATTTGATTTGATTTGACTTAGTAGGCATATTACTTATGTAGGTAAGAGGAGGCTTTAAAAACATCCTGACCTTCGCAGCAAGGAAAAACATCCACTTAGTGGATAAATGACAAGGTCATGAGATACTACTTGAATGGTTGCCATTAGAATATCTGACATGTACATTACATTCTAAAACAGATCAGTTCTACAAAATGTGGGAACCTTATTTAAATGACCTAGAACCTGATTTATCAGCTATTCTGCTGCAAGGATATACTTAGAATGGTGGTTGTTGACCTGTCTCAGGATTACACTGTAAGTTCCTTGTGTTGGACCCAATTCCTTTTTTAAACTGAGCTTTTGTGTTTAATTACTTTCAGCAGTTGATCTGCTTCTGTTCTGTGGGTGGCACTGTGTGCTCTTTTCAAAGGATGGGTCCTGGCCTCTCGGAGGGGCCTATGGATCCGGGGGGGACGGCTGTGGTCTGCCGGTCACTAGGATGACAACCCAACTTGGGATGGGGAGGGCTTTAGTGTGTGGAATAGTGGAGAACAATTGGAGGGTTCCTTAGTAGCAATGCAAATATCATGGTACAGCTACTGTACCAGCACCAGTCAAACGTTTGGACACGCCTACTCATTCAAGGGATTTTCTTTATTTTTATATTTTCTACATTGTAGAATTATTGTGTAGACATCAAAACTATGAAATAACACATATGGAATCATGTATTAACCAAAAAAGTGTTAACTTCTCTAGGGCCGGCGGGACGAAATCGTCCCACCTACGTAACAGCCAGTGGAATCCTGTCGCGCGTTATTCAAATACCTTAGAAATGCTATTACTTCAATTTCTCAAACATATGACTATTTTACACCATTTTAAAGACAAGACTCTCGTTAATCTAACCACACTGTCCGATTTCAAAAAGGCTTTACAACGAAAGCAAAACATTAGATTATGTCAGCAGAGTACCCAGCCAGAAATAATCAGACACCCATTTTTCAAGCTAGCATATAATGTCACAAAAAACAAAACCACAGCTAAATGCAGCACTAACCTTTGATGATCTTCATCAGATGACAACCCTAGGACATTATGTTATACAATACATGCATGTTTTGTTCAATCAAGTTCATATTTATATCAAAAACCAGCTTTTTTACATTAGCATGTCACTAGCATGTGACTAGCATTCCCACCGAACACTGCCGGTGAATTTACTAAATTACTCACGATAGACGTTCACAAAAGACATAACAATTATTTTAAGAATTATAGATACAGAACTCCTCTATGCACTCGATATGTCCGATTTTAAAATAGCTTTTCGGTGAAAGCACATTTTGCAATATTCTCAGTAGATAGCCCGGCATCACAGGGCTAGCTATTTAGACACCCAGCAAGTTTAGCACTCACCAAAGTCAGATTTACTATAAGAAAAATGTTATTACCTTTGGTGTTCTTCGTCAGAATGCACTCCCAGGACTTCTACTTCAATAACAAATGTTGGTTTGGTCCCAAATAATCCATAGTTGTATCCAAATAGCGGCGTTTTGTTCGTGCGTTCAAGACACTATCCGCAAGGGTAAATAAGGGTTACGAGCATGGCGCATTTCGTGACAAAAAAATTGTAAATATTCCATTACCGTACTTCGAAGCATGTCAACCGCTGTTTAAAATCCATTTTTATGCCATTTTTCTCGTAAAAAAGTGATAATATTCCGACCGGGAATCTGCATTTAGGTAAACAGACGAAAGAAAATAAAGCATGGGGTCGACTCGGGCACGCGCCTAAGCCCATAGTACTCTGATCGGCCACTTGCCAAAAGCGATAATGTGTTTCAGCCAGAGGCTGCCTCGATATCGTTCAGCTTTTTCCCGGGCTCTGAGAGCCTATGGGAGCCGTAGGAAGTGTCACGTTAGAGCAAAGATCCTCAGTCTTCAATAAAAAGAGCCAAGATGAAGAACAACTTGTCAGACAGGCCACTTCCCATATAGAATCCTCTCAGGTTTTTGCCTGCCATATGAGTTCTGTCATACTCACAGACACCATTCAAACAGTTTTAGAAACTTTAGGGTGTTTTCTATCCAAAGCCAATAATTATATGCATATTCTAGTTACTGGGCAGGAGTAGTAACCAGATTAAATCGGGTACGTTTTTTATCCGGCCGTGTCAATACTGCCCCCTACCCCCAACAGGTTAAACAAATCAAAATATATTTGAGATTTGAGATTCTTCAAAGTAGCCCCCCTTTGACTTGATGACAGCTTTGCACACAAAAAAGTCCTGCAGGCTCTTGTTTTATCTCTTCTTGATTATTGTCCAGTCATATGGTCAACTGCTGCAAAGAAAGACCTAGTTAAACTGCAGCTGGCTGAGAACGGAGCGGCATGTTTTGCTCTTCATTGTAATCAGAGAGATAATATGCATGCTCCGTGTTTTGTTTTCCCATATGACTGGTGTTTTGTGTGTACTATTTAATGAAGCTGCCAGTTGAGGACTTGTGAGGCATCTGTTTCTCAAACTAGACACTCTAATGTACTTGTCCTCTTGCTCAGTTGTGCACCGTGGCCTCCCACTCCTCTTTCTACTCTGGTTAGAGCAAGTTTGCACTGTTCTGTGAAGGGAGTAGTACACATCTTCAGTTTCTTGGCAATTTCTCACATGAAATAGCTTTAATTTCTCAGAACAAGAAAAGACTGACAAGTTTCAGAAGGAAGTTATTTGTTTCTGGCCATTTTTAGCCTGTAATTGAACCCACAAATGCTGATGCTCCAGATACTAGTCTAAAGAAGGCCCGTTTTATTGCTTCTTTAATCAACAGTTTTCAGCTGTGCTAACATAATTGCCTAAGGGTTTTCTAATGATCAATTAGCCGTTTAAAATGATAAACTTGGATTAGCTAACACATTTACATTTAAGTCATTTAGCAGACGCTCTTATCCAGAGCGACTTACAAATTGGTGCATTCACCTTATGATATCCAGTGGAACAACCACTTTACAATAGTGCATCTAAATCTTTTAAGGGGGGGGGGGGAGGGGGTAGGATTACTTTATCCTATCCTAGGTATTCCTTAACCTGTTTAGGATAGGGGGCAGTATTGACACGGCTGGATAAAAAACATACCCGATTTAATCTGGTTACCACTCCTACCCAGTAACTAGAATATGCATATACTTATTACATATGGATAGAAAACACGCTAAATTTTCTAAAACTGTTTGAATGGTGTCTGTGAGTATAACAGAACTCAAATGGCAGGTCAAAACCTGAGAGATTCCTTTACAGGAAGTGGCCTGTCTGACCATTTCTTGAACTTCTTTTCCATCTCTATCATTTACTAAGGATCTCTGCTCTAACGTGACACTTCCCACGTCGTCCATAGGCGCTCAGAGCCCGGGAAAAAACAGAATGTCGTCATTCCAGCCCCAGGCTGAAACACATTATCGCCTTTCTCAAGTGGCCGATCAAGGGACACTGGCTTATGCGCATGACCCCGACCGCCCCCGCCTTTGGGATTTTTTCCTCTGTTTGCCGAAAAGGAGATTCCCTGTCGGAATATTATCGCTTTTCTACGTGAAAAATGTCGTAAAAATTGATTTTAAACAGCGGTTGACATGCTTCGAAGTACGGTAATGGAATACTTAGAATTTTATTGTCACGAATTGCGCCATGCGCACGACACTTCTTTACTATTTCGGATAGTGTCTGGAACGCACGAACAAAACGCCGCTATTCGGATATAACGATGGATTATTTTGGACCAAACCAACATTTGTTATTGAAGTAGCAGTCCTGGGTGTGCATTCTGACGAAGACAACAAAAGGTAATCAAACTTTTATAATAGTAAATATGATTATGGTGAGTGCTAGATTTGCCGGGTGTCTAAATAGCGAGCCCGTGATGCCTGGGCTATGTACTTAGAATATTGCAAAATGTGCTTTCACCAAAAAGCTATTTTAAAATCGGACATATCGAGTGCATAGAGGAGGTCTGTATCTATAATTCTTAAAATAATTGTTATGCTTTTTGTGAACGTTTATCGTGAGTAATTTAGTAAAATGTTAGCGAATTCCCCGGAAGTTTGCGGGGGGTATGCTAGTTCTGAACGTCACATGCTAATGTAAAAAGCTGGTTTTTGATATAAATATGAACTTGATTGAACAAAACATGCATGTATTGTATAACATAATGTCCTAGGGTTGTCATCTGATGAAGATCATCAAAGGTGAGTGCTGCATTTAGCTGTCTTCTGGGTTTTGGTGACATTATATGCTGGCTTGAAAAATGGGTGTCTGATTATTTCTGGCTTGGTACTCTGCTGACATAATCTAATGTTTTGCTTTCGTTGTAAAGCCTTTTTGAAATTGGACAGTGTGGTTAGATTAACGAGAGTCTTGTCTTTAAATGGCTGTAAAATAGTCATATGTTTGAGAAATTGAAGTAATAGGATTTTTAAGGTTTTGAAAATCGCGCCACAGGCTGGCAGTGGCTGTTACGTAGGTGGGACGAATTCGTCCCGCCTAGCCTAGAGAGGTTAAAGAGGTGGGGTTTCAGGTGTCTCCGGAAGGTGGTGATTGACTCCGCTGTCCTGGCGTCGTGAGGGAGCTTGTTCCACCATTGGGGTGCCAGAGCAGCGAACAGTTTTGACTGGGCTGAGCGGGAACTGTGCTTCCTCAGAGGTAGGGGGGCCAGCAGGCCAGAGGTGGATGAACGCAGTGCCCTTGTTTGGGTAGAGGGCCTGATCAGAGCCTGAAGGTATGGAGGTGCCGTTCCCTTCACAGCTCCGTAGGCAATCACCATGGTCTTGTAGCGGATGCGAGCTTCAACTGGAAGCCAGTGGAGAGAGCGGAGGAGCGGGGTGACGTGAGAGAACTTGGGAAGGTTGAACACCAGACGGGCTGCGGCGTTCTGGATGAGTTGTAGGGGTTTAATGGCACAGGCAGGGAGCCCAGCCAACAGCGAGTTGCAGTAATCCAGACGGGAGATGACAAGTGCCTGGATTAGGACCTGCGCCGCTTCCTGTGTGAGGCAGGGTCGTACTCTGCGAATGTTGTAGAGCATGAACCTACAGGATCGGTTCACCGCCTTGATGTTAGTGGAGAACGACAGGGTGTTGTCCAGGATCACGCCAAGGTTCTTAGCACTCTGGGAGGAGGACACAAGGGAGTTGTCAACCGTGATGGCGAGATCATGGAACGGGCAGTCCTTCCCCGGGAGGAAGAGCAGCTCCGTCTTGCCGAGGTTCAGCTTGAGGTGGTGATCCGTCATCCACACTGATATGTCTGACAGACATGCAGAGATGCGATTCGCCGCCTGGTTATCAGAAGGGGGAAAGGAGAAGATTAATTGTGTGTCGTCTGCATAGCAATGATAGGAGAGACCATGTGAGGATATGACAGAGCCAAGTGACTTGGTGTATAGCGAGAATAGGAGAGGGCCTAGAACAGAGCCCTGGGGGACACCAGTGGTGAGAGCACGTGGTTTGGAGACAGATTCTCGCCACGCCACCTGGTAGGAGCGACCTGTCAGGTAGGACGCAATCCAAGCGTGGGCCGCGCCGGAGATGCCCAACTCGGAGAGGGTGGAGAGGAGGATCTGATGGTTCACAGTATCAAAGGCAGAAGATAGGTCTAGAAGGATGAGAGCAGAGGAGAGAGAGTTAGCTTTAGCAGTGCGGAGAGCCTCCGTGACACAGAGAAGAGCAGTCTCAGTTGAATGCCCAGTCTTGAAACCTGACTGATTAGGATCAAGAAGGTCATTCTGAGAGAGATAGCAGGAGAGCTGGCCAAGGACGGCACGTTCAAGAGTTTTGGAGAGAAAAGAAAGAAGGGATACTGGTCTGTAGTTGTTGACATCGGAGGGATCGAGTGCAGGTTTTTTCAGAAGGGGTGCAACTCTCGCTCTCTTGAAGACGGAAGGGACGTAGCCAGCGGTCAAGGATGAGTTGATGAGCGAGGTGAGGTAGGGGAGAAGGTCTCCGGAAATGGTCTGGAGAAGAGAGGAGGGGATAGGGTCAAGTGGGCAGGTTGTTGGGCGGCCGGCCGTCACAAGACGCGAGATTTCATCTGGAGAGAGATGGGAGAAAGAGGTCAAAGCACAGGGTAGGGCAGTGTGAGCAGGACCAGCGGTGTCGTTTGACTTAGCAAACGAGGATCGGATATCGTCAACCTTCTTTTCAAAATGGTTGACGAAGTCATCCGCAGAGAGGGAGGAGGGGGGGGGGGGGGGGGGAGGAGAATTCAGTACGGAGGAGAAGGTAGCAAAGAGCTTCCTAGGGTTAGAGGCAGATGCTTGGAATTTAGAGTGGTAGAAAGTGGCTTTAGCAGCAGAGACAGAAGAGGAGAATGTAGAGAGGAGGGAGTGAAAGGATGCCAGGTCCGCAGGGAGGCGAGTTTTCCTCCATTTCCGCTCGGCTGCCCGGAGCCCTGTTCTGTGAGCTCGTAGTGAGTCGTCGAGCCACGGAGCAGGAGGGGAGGACCGAGCCGGCCTGGAGAATAGGGGACAGAGAAAATCAAAGGATGCAGAAAGGGAGGAGAGGAGGGTTGAGGAGGCAGAATCAGGAGATAGGTTGGAGAAGGTTTGAGCAGAGGGAAGAGATGATAGGATGGAAGAGGAGAGAGTAGCGGGAGAGAGAGAGCGAAGGTTGGGACGGCGCAATACCATCCGAGTAGGGGCAGAGTGAGAAGTGTTGGATGAGAGCAAGAGGGAAAAGGATACAAGGTAGTGGTCGGAGATTTGGAGGGGAGTTGCAATGAGATTAGTGGAAGAACAGCATCTAGTAAAGATGAGGTCAAGCGTATTGCCTGCC
The DNA here is from genome assembly GCF_965601325.2 of Salmo salar. Taxonomy (NCBI): domain Eukaryota; kingdom Metazoa; phylum Chordata; class Actinopteri; order Salmoniformes; family Salmonidae; genus Salmo; species Salmo salar. Next base: position 2,830,166 of record NC_138318.1, read on the forward strand.
TTGTGAGTAGGGGGGGAAGGTGAGAGGGTGAGGTCAAAAGAGGAGAGGAGTGGAAAGAAGGAGGCAGAGAGGAATGAGTCAAAGGTAGACGTGGGGAGGTTAAAGTCACCCAGAACTGTGAGAGGTGAGCCATCTTCAGGAAAGGAACTTATCAAGGCGTCAAGCTCATTGATGAACTCTCCAAGGGAACCTGGAGGGCGATAAATGATAAGGATGTTAAGCTTGAAAGGGCTGGTAACTGTGACAGCATGGAATTCAAATGAGGAGATAGACAGATGGGTCAGGGGAGAAAGAGAGAATGTCCACTTGGGAGAGATGAGGATTCCAGTGCCACCACCCCGCTGGCTCGATGCTCTAAGGGTATGCGAGAACACGTGGGCAGACGAAGAGAGAGCAGTAGGAGTAGCAGTGTTATCTGTGGTAATCCATGTTTCCGTCAGCGCCAGGAAGTCTAGGGACTGGAGGGTAGCATAGGCTGAGATGAACTCAGCCTTGTTGGCTGCAGACCGGCAGTTCCAGAGGCTGCCGGAGACCTGGAACTCCACGTGGGTCGTGCGCGCTGGGACCACCAGGTTAGAGTGGCAGCGGCCACGCGGTGTGAAGCGTTTGTATGGCCTGTGCAGAGGGGAGAGAACAGGGATAGACAGACACATAGTTGACAAGCTACAGAAGTGTTGTTTCTTGTATTATTGTCTCTTGTGTCTTTAGAGAACTGTTTCACTTTGATATCCTTTTTCTTCTGTCCTGATTTTCTCTTTCTTTTCTTCTGTTAACTAGATATTCTTTGTTGTTCTTCGTTAGCTAGCTAGCTTCTTCCAAAAGAGTCCCTAGCAACTGCTTAGCAACTGGTAAACAATTCAGCTAGCTAAGATAACTACAATTTTATGAAAAATAGTTATTTTTCAAAAGCCTATCTTCTTTGTTTGTTGCTTGTTTTTTCTCCTATTCAGTCTTGCAGTTTTCTTTTGCTTTTTTCCGATGTACTTCACTCTAAAAACCATGTAAATTTCAATATTTGTAGGAGCTCATTTTTCAGCTGCTGCTGCTCAAATTGGAGTTCCAGAACAAATGTAAATGTAAATGTAAGCTAACACAACATGCCATTGGAATACAGGAGTGATGGTTGCTGATAATGGGCCTCTTTACGCCTATGTAGATATTCCATACAAAAGCAGCTGTTTCCAGCTACAATAGTCATTTACCACATTAACAATGTCTACACTGTATTTCTGATCAATTTGATGTTATTTTAATGGACAAAAAATGTGCTTTCTTTTCTTTCAAAAACAAGGACATTTCTAAGTGACCCAAAACTTTTCAATGGTAGTGTATAATATATGCCATTTAGCAGACATTTTTATCCAAAGCGACTTGCAGTCGTACGTGCATATGTAGCAATTGTCCCAGGGATTAAACTCACTATCCTTTCGTTGCAAGCACCATGCTTTACAAAGTGAGCTACAGAGGACGAGTAAGGAAAATTTTAACCCACGTAACCCCAACATTACCCCAAGTTTTCACCATTATTGTAAAGCCCTAGTTATTTTGTTGCTTTGATATTTCATATGATTAGGGATGTATTTACATTTTCCCCTAAGGTCATCCCTGTTACATGAACTGAACTTTCGTTTTAATATATTTTATAGATTTTTGTTTCTCCCAAAGAAACATAGACCATCTAATAGTCAAATCATAGTGTAAAAGCAGGTGAGCTGGTTCTACTCTTTTTGGCCATTTCCTGTTGTTTTGTGGTTGAAAACTGAGTGTGTCAAGCATACCACGTCAACCCTGTTACCCATAGATAGATAGGCTAGAAATGTTTTGAGAAGTGTAAATGTTTTGTTACGCTCCCGCTCCCTGTTGCACACAACAAGCTTCTATTCCCTCTGTCACAATGAGAGCTATGGCTAAATTAAGATGACATTTTCAACCCTGTTATGGTCAACCCTGTCACTTTAATTGTTACTTTTATAGTCATATTTCTTAATATAACCTCTTGAGTTGGGGAAACATGTTTGTTATGAAGTTAAACGTGTGCTCTTATGACATAGGGTAAAAAGTAGGTGAAATAATAGTTACCCAAAAGGGGTAAGAGAAGGGATATAAGCTGTTAGTGGGATAGAGGAGTAGTCAAGGGAAAATGCTTTGTGTGTTTGTGTGTTTGTGTGTGTGTGTGTGCGTCCGCGCACGTGCTTTCATGTGTGTGTTTGGCATGCCAAGTCTCAAATGCTGTCAAGTCCTCTTTGTGCCCCACAAACGCACACTTTCTCAAGTCCTAACTTCAATCTGTCATTCTTAGCTACCCTCTTCCTCTTGAGTTCATTGTCCTCCTTCTTTCTACGTAGCTTCTCAGAGTAACATGTGAAACAAAACTTCTGATAGTTTGACAGCATGTATTGCTTAACTGGAAGCATTTTGTTCAGCAAGTAGTTAGACTTCTTAACGATCAGACCCTTTTTTTTCAATTTCCTCCTAAAATAACGTACCCAAATCTAACTGCCTGTAGCTCAGGACCTGAAGCAAAGACGCATATTCTTGATACCATTTGAAAGGAAACACTTTGAAGTTTGTGGAAATGTGAAATTAATGTCGGAGAATATAACACCTTAGATCTGGTAAAATATCTAATGTGTTTGAAATGAAAGACACTGATGTAGGATTATGTGTAATTCAGATATTGTCCACAAGATGGTAGGAGTGTGTGTGCAAAGTTTCAGACTGATCCAGTGAAGAATTACATCACTTCACAATATTGTCTGCCAGGTCTGCCAGGAGTTTGCCCAAATGTGCCAAATTGGTCAATTTATAAATTTTCAAGTACATAACTATTGAGAACATGCAAAAAAAATGTTTTTACACACTCCCAGGAATGTCATACTTGATGGATCATTAGCTTCCCTACAGAAAAGGCACTAACCTTCACACATCTGGATGGCCGCGCGGGGTGGGTGTGGAGCCAGAGACAGCAGTGTGGTCAAATTGTAGAACCCAGTTCCTACATTTGAATATAAAAATGTATTTTATAAAAAAAAAACTACACTACATTTTATCCCTCAGGATGCCAAATCAGAGCAAGATTACTGAATGTAAGTACATTATTTACCTTCAGAGGTGAATGTATCAAACCAGTTGCCATGATACAAGTGTTTTGTTGATGTGCACTATCCTCAAACAATAGCATGGTATTTTCTCACTGTAATAGCTACTGTAAATGGGACACTGCAGCAGTTAGATTAACAATAATTTAAGCTTTCTGCCCATATAAGACATGTCCATGTCAACAAGTTGGCTGTTGTTTGCAACGTCATTCTAGTCACATTATCGCATATTGAGCAACAACTGTCCCGGTTTAGGGACACCGATCTGATAGAGGTTTTGTGTGTTGAAACTTTTGTGATGACAGAGGGACAGCATGGTGTATGGCATGCTGACATACATAGCCAGTTCTATGTTATGACATGTTTTGAAGAAGAAGAATATCGGGAAGCAATGACAAAAGTTATAGTCTCCTTCCCACTGCATCAATGTCAAATTGATTCCTCTGAAGAAAACCAAGCCTTAATTTCCTAGTTTAATGCTTCCTAAACGGAATCCCCTTGAAGTGTCTTGTCAGAATATATACTGTGCTTTGCTCTGATTGGTTTCATTCAGTGTTCTGACTGCAAGTGTTTCAGCTCCTGTGTTATCTTCAATATCCTCAATGAAAACTACCGAAATATATCACCCTATAATATTTAAGGCATCATCCTATATTTACAGTATATTTCTACAGATGTAACATTATTACTAAAGAGATTTTGTATTCGTTACAGTAGGTCCAACCCCCTCAGTATGTCATTTGGTGTGAAAAAAGGCATTGAACATGGATGAGATAAGGACGAAAGGCAGGAGATGATGGATCTAGAGTGGTCATTCAATTTACTATAAAGATCATCTTACAAACTGACCTGACTGACCCAGGAGTTGTTGTTGTTGTAGCGACCCCCCCATGGCGTTGGCCCAGACAGAGGGTCTGTGTAACAGCCAATCAGGATAATGTGTCATTCTCAATTACTAGGGCACCTAATCCACTGTTTTAAACTTGTGGAGAGCCAGAAGGGTGGCATTTAGTCATCAGGAAAAGCAGCTTTCCTTTGTTATTGATTAAGCCAATAATCTCAAAGTTGTAAAGTCTAGATTGGAAAGGTTTGAAGTCTAGATTGGAGGATCAGAAATGCTTGTTTGTACCTGCATGTCTGCAGGAGTGAACAGTATTCTATAGGGATTATGGATTACTTTTCTAGGTTATCTGAGGCAAAGCTGTTCACCCTTTATTGTACTACTGCTACTCTCACTCATTCACCTTACTATCTTATTCAATCATTCACTACCTCAGTTCTTTACTCTTACACTTAATCCCCCAGTCATTGCTTCACTCATTAACAGACAATCTCCATGTGTAACACACATGATCAGAAATGTATGACTTCTCACTACCTACTGTATGCTTCTTTCTCTCTCTCCATCCCTCTCTCCCTCTTTTACAGGTATGGTGACTAGAGATCTGCTGGAAGCAACCTATGGGCCTGTTGGTCCCATTTGTCCACGATGTCCTTATTCTTACTGAGTAGGAAAGAAGATCTCCTCAAGATACACTCCTCTCGCTTCTTTATCATTCTCTCTCTTCCTGGCCTCGTGATGTGCAGAGTGTGAGGTCATGTCCCAGTCTGGAAAAGTCATTCATCTGTATGCGGAGGTGAGGTCAGCCCCAGAGCAGGATGGGAAGGGGGGCTTGGGAGGAGGAGTGGAGGGGCTTGGGACTGGGAGTGACTCAGCCTCAGCACAGGATCGGCCTGCGGGGCTTTTGTCCCAGCTAGCCTGCCAGACAAAATGCCAAACTCCTACCAAAGCTCCAACACACCGCCTGGCCCATAACTTCACCCACACCCAGTCTCCCTCCAGACACAAAGTGAGCTTCCAGCTCCACCAAGGTAGTGGCACCCAATCGCCTAGCACCTCCCATCAACAGAGTTTACCAGCAGCACTGACCCACTCCCCAGTCTTTTCTGGGACTGGGAAGAGCACCACCCCACACACACACCCCTCCAAAGGGCAGGGGGTGGGGGGCAATGGCAAACGGTCGGTGGTCACCTTCAGCTACATTGAGAAGGCTAACGTCAAGACAGTGGAGAGCCCACAGAACTCAGCCTGTCAGAGGAGGTCTAGGGAGGAGCAGTCGTCCCCACCTTCCCACCCCCGGAATAAACTCAGCGACCCCATCTGGTTGGGTAGTCCTGGCTCCTCATGCAGCTCCATTCCCAAACTAGCGTTTTGTCCCCCAGGGGGTCACCAGCAGCAGCCGGCAGGCTCTCCCAGCCTCCGCCACCCTGTCTTGGATCCTGACGGTATTGCGGCCACCCAGCGTGCCCTGGAGGAGTTTGGGTTTGGTTCCCCCCTGTTCAGGAGTAAGGTCATCCATGGGCTCGAGCAGAGTCCCAGGGGCTCCCGCCACAACCTGCAGGCCCGCTGCCTGTCCTGGGCCGGTGGTTCTCCTGTCCAGCGCCACAGCGCCTGCAATAATCTCCACAATAATCACGCTGTGGATGCAGATAGAAACCGGGCCATTTGCGGGCCATTACCCAGGAGCTCAGCCTCAGTCCAGCTTTCGTCCCATGCTAAGCAGGCCGCTCTGGGGATGTCTCCTAACTCAAGACCCTGTTCGTGCATGGGGCTCCAGGCCCAGAGCCCACACCACTGGGCAGGTCTGGACAAAGCATTAGCAGGTAGTCCAACCACACAGAAACAAGTGCACAAGCCCTGTAACAGCAGTTCCTCCTCTCAAGGGACCATCATCCAACTTGAAAATAAACTAGGGGCGGGAACTGTACTGAATCAGCTAAGTTGTAGCAAACCCTCCTCCCCAGCCAACAGCCCTGAAGTGGCCCGGAGGCTTGCAGAGGAGGCTACTAAAGTATCCTCTATTTTAGCAGAGGTAAAGAGGAACTCATTGACATTGCACAATGCTTTAGACGAAGTTGAGAGCCCCAACTCTGTATGTATGTCTGGAGAAGCTGACAGTTCTGTCCCAAATGCACAAGGGCAACATTTGCAGCATCAGACAGTTAAGATGAATATCCCTTTACATGGCCAACACACACCAGCGTCGAACGACACTGGCTCTCACCGGGCTGGAAACTCTTTACCATCGTCACGCACACAGGACTCAAACTCTCCAACAACAACTAATCACGGGACACAGCATGGAAGAGGGCAGGCTCTGGCTCAGAGCTCCATTCTATCAGACACAGTAGTGAGTGTAGGAGGGTCCCCTGCCCTGCCTTCACGCTTCATCCGTCCATCTATTCCCCCAACCGAGACCAGCTCCCCTCTGAAAGACCCCAGGCTGCTGAGAGCCCAGCTCAGAGTCACAGAAAGCCCCACACTGCATCGCTGCCGGCCCCCTCAGTACACTAGAGATTTCTGGTCGTTCGAGCCGGACAGGAGAGCCGACTTCTCCTGCTTTGACAGGGGGGATAGTGCCGAGCTGGCTCGTAGGCTCTACATACGCCAAAGTGTGGTGGAAGCCCCTGTCAGCTGGACCTCCAGGCAGCCCTGGAGCCACCTAGTGGGGGAGGAGAGCAGAAACTCCAGTTCCAACCCCATACACGGACCTGGACCTGGGCAGCAGCCCCTAAGCGTGGCCCAGCAGAAAAGGGCCGAGCGTAGGAGGAGGGAGGTTCTGCTGCTGGGCCCTGTGGTGCTGGACTCGCCAGAGGAGGATGAGGGCCTGAATGGGGATGGGGAAGAGGTTCACGGACCAGGGCAACAGATAGGCCTGCTGAGGGTGGAGGAGCCTCCAGAGGGGGAGCAAATCAGGGTAGCAGGGTCCTCATCACGCAGCTCCAGCGGGGTGACCGGCAGCCTGGGGGAAAGGGACTGTGTGTCCCCAGAGTCCAGTCAGTCCAGCCACCAGAGCAACGAGACAGGGGCTGCCACCTCAGGGATACAGGTGAGACATTATTCTTCATACATGTTGCATTGAAATATTCATTTTAATATATTGATGTTAACCTCTCTCGGGTATGTGGGACGAAATCGTCCCACCTAGTCAACAGCCAGTGGAATCGAGTGGCGTGAAATACAAAAACCGTAAAAATGCTATAACTTCAATTTCTCAAACATATGACTATTTTACACCATTTTAAAGACAAGACTCTCATTAATCTAACCACATTGTCCGATTTCAAAAAGGCTTTACAGCGAAAGCAAAACATTAGATTATGTCAGGAGAGTACCCAGCCAGAAATAATCACACAGACATTTTTCAAGCTAGCAAATATGTCACAAAAACCCAAACCACAGCTAAATGCAGCACTAACCTTTGATGATCTTCATCAGATGACACTCCTAGGAAATTATGTTATACAATACATGCATGTTTTGTTCAATGAAGTTCATATTTATATCAAAAAACAGCTTTTTACATTAGCATGTGACGTTCAGAACTAGCAAACACCGAAAACTTCCGGTGAATTTACTAAATTACTCTTGATAATCGTTTACAAAATACATAAATTATTTAAAGAATTATAGATACAGAACTCCTTTATGCAATCGCGGTGTCAGATTTTAAAATAGCTTTTCGGCAAAAGCACATTTTGCAATATTCTGAGTAGATAGCTCGGCCATCAAGGCTAGCTAAACAGACACTCGCCAACATCGAGGCTCACTAAACTCAGAATTACTATAAGAAAAATTGGATTACCTTTGCTGTTCTTCGTCAGAATGCACTCCCAGGACTTTGGTTCAAAATAATCCATAGTTATGTTCAAATATCCTCCGTTTTGTTCCGTTTTGTTCCGTTTTGTTCGTGCGTTCAGGTCCCTATCCGAACGGTGACGCGCGGACGCATGTCGTGACAAAAAAATTCTAAATATTCCATTACCGTACTTAGAAGCATGTCAAACGCTGTTTAAAATCAATTTTTATGCTATTTTTCTCGTAAAATAGCGATAATATTCCAACCGGGCGACGTTGTTTTCGTTCAAAGGCTGAAAGAAAAACATGGCCACTTCTCGGGGCCATGTCTCCTGTCTCTGAGCCACCAGCCTGACCACTCACAAACAGCGCTCCTGTACCTAGCCCAGAGACAGCAGAGATCTCATTCCACTTTCTGGCGCCTTCAGAGAGCCTATGGGAGCCTTAGAAATTGTCACGTTAAAGCAGAGATCCTGTATTTTCGACAGAGATGCCACAGAAGCACAAGAAATGGTCAGAGAGGGCACTTCCTGTATGGAATCTTCTCAGGTTTTGGCCTGCCATATGAGTTCTGTTATACTCACAGACACCATTCAAACAGTTTTATAAACTTTAGAGTGTTTTCTATCCAAATCTACCAAATATGTGCATATTCTCGATTCTGGAAAAGAGTAGTAACCAGTTTAAATCGGGTACGTTTTTTATCCGGCCGTGAAAATACTGCCCCCTACCCTAGAGAGGTTAACTAAATATATTTTGTATTTTGTTAATTTTACCATGTGTGTGTGACTGTAAAAGAGTGCCACCAACTGATAGGGATGCCAGTTTAGAGGACGTAAATGACCGGTAGGAGACAGATGTACGGAACACACGTTTATTACCACACGCCAAACAAGGAGGATAGACAACTGCAATTGTTGTAGTCATAGTGTATAGTGGTTTTGTGGTCATTCACGCACTGGACTGCCTAACAGACATGGTGGTAGCTTGGGTCCAGTGGTGAGTTGTGTTGAGGTGGTGCAGGTGGTGAGTTCTTCTGATCTGTTGTCTCTGCACCCCTGTGTCCAACTAAAGAACTGGCAGGAAAAGGGGTCTGTTACCTCAACTAATAGGGCCTGTGATTGGCTGACCAGGTCAGCTGACTGTGTTCCTTGGCAACCTGGTCCCTAACACAGAGGTGTAAAGTGCCCTATGCCACTGAACAATAGGTCAGGCTGAGGCAGAGGATGGTAGCTTCCTTAGCAGTAAAAGGCTACAAAACGTGTCTCTCCATATCATATCAAATTGAATTGGTCACATACACATATTTAGCAGATGTTATTGTGGGTGTAGCAAAATGCTTGTGTTCCTAGCTCCAACAGTTCAGTAGTATCTAACAAGAATACACACAAATCTAAAAGTAAAAGAATGGAATTAAGAAATATATAAATATTAGATTTAGCAATGTCGGAGTAGCATTGACTAAAATACAGTGGAATAGAATACAGTATATACATATGAGGAATAGAAGAAGACAGAAGAATGCTGTTCATTGACAATAGCTCAGCCAATCACAGGCCCTATTAGTTGAGGTAACAGACCACTTTTCCTGCCAGTTCTCAGCATTTAAACATTGTTTAAACATTATTAAAGTGGCCAGTGATTCCAAGTCTATGTATATGGGGCAGCAGCCTCTAAGGTGCAGGGTTATGTAACCGGGTGGAAGCCGGCTAGTGATGGCTATTTAAAACCTGTTAAGGTATAGGGGGCAGTATTTTCACGGCCGGATGAAAAACGTACCCAAATTAAACTGCCTACTACTCGGGCCCAGAAATTAGAATATGCATATTATTAGTAGATTTGGATAGAAAACACTCTGAAGTTTCTAAAACTGTTTGAATGATGTCTGTGAGTATAACAGAACTCATATGGCAGGCAAAAACCTGAGAAAAATCCAACCAGGAAGTGGGAAATCTGAGGATTGTAGTTCTTCTTTTGAATCCCTATCGAAACTACAGTGTCTGGTCACGTTGCACTTCCTAAGGCTTCCATTGGCTGTCAACAGCCTTCAGAAAGTTTTTTCATCATTCTCCTGTTACTGGGCAGAGAATAGTAGCTCAGTCAATGAGTGGACTGCCTGAGGACAAAGGGCTTGGTGATGCGCGATCCCGCGAGCGCGCCGTTCCTTCTTTTTCTCCTGGAATGAATACGCTATTGTCCGGTTGGAATATTATTGCATTTTTACATAAAAAATACCCTAAAGATTGATTGTAAACAACGTTTGACATGTTTCTACGAACGGTAATGGAACATTTTGACTTTTCGTGCCTCGAATTACGCTCGCGCATTATGCCTTTGGATAGTGACCTGAATGCACGAACAAAACTGAGGTTTTTGGACATAAATATGGATTATTTCGAACAAAAATAACATTTCTTGTGGAAGTAGCAGTCCTGGGAGTACATTCTGACGAAGATCAGCAAAGGTAAGAGAATATTTATAATACTAATTCTGAGTTTAGTTGACCCCAGAACTTGGCGGGTATCTGTATAGCTTGCTTTGATGGCGAGCTATGTACTCAGAATTTTGAAAAATTTGCTTTCTCCGTAAAGCTATTTTAAAATCTGACACAGCGGTTGCATCAAGGAGTAGTGTATCTTTAATTCTTTAAATCATTTGTATGTATTTTGTCAACGTTTATGATGAGTATTTTTGTAAATTGATGTGCTCATTCACCGGAGGTTCTGGTGGGAATACATTATCTGAACATCACGCGCCAATGTAAAATGCTGTTTTTGGATATAAATATGAACTTTATCGAACAAAACATACATGTATTGTGTAACATGATGTCCTAAGAGTGTTATCTGATGAAGATCGTAAAAGGTTAGTGCTTCATTTAGCTGTATTTTGGGGTTTTGTGAGACATCTCCTTGCTTGGAAAATGGTTGTGTGGTTATTTTTGTCTATGTACTCTCCTAACATAATCTAATGTATCTTTTAAAATGGTGTGTATCTTTTAGTGTATCTTTTAAAATGGTGTAAAATAGTGGTATGTTTGAGAAATTTTAATTATTAGATTTTTTATGTTTTGTGTTTCACGCCCTGCTGTTCCATTGGATGTTGGCTAGCGGAACGCCTGTCCTTAACAGGTTTTAACAGTCTGATGGCCTTGACATAGAGGCTGTTCTTCAGTCTCTTGGCCCCAGCTTTGATGCACCTGTACTGACCTCGCCTTCTGGATGATAGCGGGGTGAACAGACCGTGGCTCGGGTGGTTGATGTCCTTGATGATCTTTTTGTCCTTTCTGTGACATCGGATGCTGTAGGTGTCCTGGAGGGCAGGTAGTTTGCCCCCAGTGATGCGTTGGGCAGACCACAGATCACCCTCTGGGCAGATCACCCTCTGAAGAGCCCTGCGGTTGCGGGCGGTGCAGTTGCCATACCAGTCTGTGATACAGCCCGACAGGATGCTCTCAATTGTGCATCTGTAAAAGTTTGTGAGGGTCTTAGATGCCAAGTCAAATTTCTTCAGCCTCCTGAGGTTCCGTTGTGTCTTCTTCACCACACTGTCTATGTGGGTGGACCATTTCAGATTGTCAGTGATATGAATGCAGAGGCACTTGAAGCTTTCCACCTTCTCCACTGCGGTCCTGCCAATATGGATAGGGGCGTGCTGGACCCAGTTGCACAGGGCGGGGTTCAGATCCAGGGCACCAAGCTTAATGATGAACATGGAGGGTACTATGGTGTTGAATGCTGAGCTATAGTCAATGAACAGCATTCTTCTATCTTCTTCTATTCCTCTTGTCCAGATGGGATAGGGCAGTGTGCAGTGCGATGGTGATTGCAAGTTGAAATGGGTCTAGGGTGCCAGGTAAGGTAGAGGTGATATGATCCTTACCTAGCCTCTCAAAGCACTTCATGATGACAGAAGTAATGCTACCACCACACATAGTGCTATCACCACACATAGACAGTGTGGTGATAGTCATTTATCTCAGTTACCTTTGCTTTCTTGGGTACATGAACAATGGTGGACATCTTGAAGCAAGTGGGGACAGCACACTGGGATAGGGAGAGATGAATATGTCCATAAACACTCCAGCCAGCTGGTCTGTGCATGCTCTGAAGACGCGGCTAGGGATGCTGTCTTGCCCGGCAGCCTTACGAGGGTTAACACGCTTAAATGTCTTACTCATGTCGACCATGGAGAAGGGGAGCCCACAGTCCTTGGTAGCGGGACACGTCGATGGCACTGTGTTATCCTCAAAGCGGGCGAAGAAGGTGTTTAGCTTGTCCGGAAGCAAGACGTGGTATGTGCGACGTGGCTGGTTTTCCCTTTGTAGTCTGTGATTGTCTGTAGACCCTGCCACATAAGCCTCGTGTCTGAGCCATTGAATTGCGACACCATTTTGTCTCTGTACTGACGTTTTGCCTGTTTGATTGCCTTACAGAGGGAATAACTACACTGTTTGTATCTGGCCATATTCCCAGTCACCTTGCCATGATTAAATGCGGTGGTTCGCGCTTTCAGTCTTGCACAAATGCTGCCATCTATCCATGGTTTCTGGTTTAGGTAGGTTTAATAGTCACAGTGGATACAACATCTCCTATACACTTCCTTATGAACTCAGTCATTGTATCCATGTATTAGTCTATGTTATTCTCAGAGGCTACCTAGAACATATCCCAGTCCGCGTGATCAAAACATTTTGAAGTATGGATTCTGATTGGTCAGACTGTCACGCCTGCTCAGGCTCCTATGCCTCAGCTGGCTTGCTAGGCTCCCATGCCTCTGCCGGTTCGTTGGAATTTTACACCCAGCTGGCTTGTCCGGCGCCCGTGCCTCGCCTGGCCCGTCATGCTCGACAAGGTGGGACGCTGGGTGGCTAGGGGTACTGTCACGCCTGCTCCTGCTCTTCCCCCCTGGCACTCGAGGGCGCCAGGCTGCCCTGCATTACGCATTCCTGCCACCATCATTAAGCAGACCTGCCTTCCCTCGTCACGCGCATTAGGGATTTATTGGACTCACCTAGACTCAATCACCTGTTTATTACCTCCCTTATATTTGTCAGTTCCCCAGCTGTGTTCCCCGCTGCTGCATTAATTGTCACACGTCTGTGTTTTACCCGGTTCTGACACTGTTCCTGTCCTGTTCCATGTCTGTTCCTCATTAAATGTTGACTCCCCGTACCTGCTTCTCTACTTCAGTGTCGTCCTTACACAGACACGCGTTGACTAGACCTTAGCACGGGTACTTCCAGTTTGAGTTTCTGCCTATAGGAAGGGAGGAGCAAAATGGAGTCGTGATCAGATTTGCCGAAGGGAGGGTGGGGGAGGGCCTTGTAGGCATTTCGAAGTTGAGTAGGAGTGTTCCAATGTTTTTTCAGCGCGAGTACTACAGTCAATGTTTTGGTCGAACTTCGGTAGCATTTTCCTCAAATTTGCTTTGTTAAAATCCCCAGCTACAATTAATGCTCCTCTGGATATGTGGTTTCCAGTTTGCATAAAGTCCAGTGTAGTTCTTTGAGGGCCATCATGGTATCGGCTTGATGGGGAATATACACGGCTGTAACTTTCACCGAAGATAATTCTCTTGGGAGGTAATACGGTCGGCATTTGATTGTGAGGTATTCTAGGATGGGTGAACAAAATCACACTAATTACACTATGAGTAGTTAATCATGAAACATACACCCCCGCCTTTCTTCTTCTCGGAGAGTACTTTATTCCTGTATGCGCAATATACTGAGAGCCCAGCTGGCTGTATGGACGGGGACAGTATATCCCGAGAGAGCCATGTTTCCGTGAAACAGAGTATGTTACAATTCCTGATGTCTCTCTGGAAGGAGATCCTCGCCCTGAGCTCGTCTACTTTATTATCCAGAGACTGAAGATTAGTGAGTAATGTACTCGGAAGTGGTGGATGGTGTGCACGCCTCCTGAGTAGGACTAGAAGTCCAATCCAAATACCTCTTCTCCGCCGGCAGTGTTTTGGAGCAGCCTCTGGAATAAGTTTAATTGCACTGGGAGGTATGAACAGCGGAACCAATTCGGGAAGTCGTATTCCTGGTCGTCATGCTGGTGAGTTACTGCCACTCTGATATCCAAATGTTGTTTCCCTCTGTATGTAATAACACAAAGTATTTTCTGGGCTAATAACGTAAGAAATAACACCCCAAAAAACAATACTGAAAAGTTGCTTAGGAGCTAGAATCAGAGCTTCCGTATCTGTCGGCGCCATGTCTCCCAGGGCTAGAGAGAGGGATAAGAAGAGAGGGTTTTTTGTATATGTGTACATGTCTGTGTGTATGTCTCTTTGGTTGTTCCAGACGGACAGTGGTTCTGCAGTCCCAGGCCCCTCCCTCCACTCTCAGAGGATAGCTCGTGCCAAGTGGGAGTTCCTATTTGGGACCCCCGCTGAGGAGGATGCCAGCAGGGGGGAGAAAAGTGAGAGCATATTTACCACCCATACTCATTACCCATAGAGAAAGATACAGCATTCGCTATATACAGTATTTATCGCTATGACTATGTCTATGGCTCTTTAACTGTATAGAATAGACCAGTGGTATTCAAAGTCAGGGTCGCAACCCCTAGTGGGTTTTCAGGGAACTGCAGTGGGGTCACCAAAATAAAATACTAATATTTAGAGTACAGATTATTGTATGGGACAATATACAAACTTTTTGGAGAAAGATAATAGAAACATTTTATTGTATTGAGTAAATGTATTTATTGGTTTATTTTAATTTCGATAAGAGATGAAAATGCAATGAATTTATGGTTATTTGTTGATGTAAAAATCGAAATGTACCAGTTGTGAGGTTGTGTCATTAGATTTGGGGTAGGGTGGGGTCGAGAGAAGTTCTTGGGAAAAAAATGTTGTCCCCGGTGAAAAAGTTTGAATACCACTGGGGTAGACACTATACTGTACTATGTGAGTCAAGTGACATGAAATTTATCATAACACATGTCAAAACATGCTCAGAGGTCAGTCTTCAGCAACCTTACAACAGCGTTAGGATTAGCATGGCAGCACAGTAATTTTCCGTTCCTTTTCAGTGATATCAACTGCTTCTTCTGTTCCATCATGACAGATACCATCGAGGCCTCGACAGCTCCTCCTAGTGGCCAGTCCAGTGAATCCCCCACCCCCACGCCCCCCATCTCCCTCCCCCTCATCTTGGCTAATCATGAGGTGCAGCACGTGGAGGTGGAGCTGGTGACTCCTCACCCAGCTGTGGCGGGGGCGTCGCCCAAGACGGGCATCATCCGGATGACCCTCAAGTACTCGGAGACGGACCTGGATGCCGTGCCCCTGCGCTGTTACCGTGAGACCGACATCGATGAGGTGCTTTTGGCTGAGCAGGAAGACGCCGACTCAGCATTTGGCAGTAACCGTAGCGTGAAAAGCACGTCGGGTACAGACAGCAGCCCCCTGGGTGTCTGTCCCTATGAGAGCACAAGCGCGGAGGAGGAGGAGGTGGAAGGAGAGGAGGAGGAAGAGGAGCTGGAGGAGGAGGAGGAGGTGGTGAGCTGGGCCTCAGTGAGGATGCAAGGGGACATTAAGAGACAGCAGCAGCAGCAGGTGATTAGTCAGCTGCTGAAGAGGTGAGATGGACATAGACACATAGGCACTTAGAAACACACACGCACAAATGCAACACACACGTGCACGCTCGCACACACACATTCCTAAAAATATACTTTAAAATATGCTTACACACACATAATCATACACACTTATATAATGCAGAGACACAAACACATGCTCACACATTTGAAGTTTGACAGGATTTTTATTACAGACTGCTATGAGTACTATCTATTTCTAGCATCTGTCCTTGCGTATAGAACAAAGGTGCTTTGAATGAAGATAATCAATGTTTCAGTTGGTGTCGTCATTTTTCTCCCACAAGAACACTGGTGAAGCAGGATCTGGCAAGAGCTACAGTAGTATATGAATGTGTGTCTCTTTCCGCTACCTTATGTTGTATGTCTCCTTCTGCTACCTTATATCTTCCTAGCAACCTACTTAACAATAGACCTTTCAAATCAGTTTGATGAAATGTTTTACTTTAGCATTCACAGTTTTCTAAGGTCAAACATTTAGAGTATACAGTGTGCCATACTCAGTCACTACACTAATAATGCAATCTTTCAGCTGAGATCATTTCCAGGGTGACTCACTGAGAATATTAGACTGTACTAAGAGAGTAGGTAGTCTTCCTGTGTCTCATTTGTGGTCTCTCCTCCTTTCCATCTTTCTCTCTCTACCTCTAGGCCGTTGGACAGTTTCTTTGACAACCTCCCGGCCCTCAAGTCACCCGTCCTGGTGTCGGGGCCTCGCCTTGCAGGCACCTCCGACGACAGCTTCAGCCGCCATTTTGAGAGCATCATGGAGTCACACCGCGCCAAGGGCACGTCCTACGGCAGCCTGGACCTGGACAGTGAGGAGCTGCTGACCTCCAGCACACAGACCGTCCTGACCTTTGACCTCCCCACGCTGACCCCAGAGATTCAGGGGGGTCAGATGATCTGTCAGAGCGCCCGGCAGATTGTCAAGCTGAGCTTCGCCCCATTGGCCCACTGCGAGAGGGGGACAAGCCTATCAGATTCCATCGTCACGGTGACGGGAGACTCGGACGCCACGCGTGCCCCCTCCAGCGAAAGGCTGAGTAGTAGCCCGGAAGACACGCCCCTGAGAGGGGGAGGGGGCGGGGCACGGATGCTGGGGAGCAGCTGGTACAGCAACCCCACATTCTCCTTCCCTAGGTCAGTGATGTCATACAGCAGCAACCCCTCCCTCTCTTTCCACAGGTCAGTGTTATCATCATTACTATTCTGATGAAGTACTGTATGAAAGGCCAGACCTGATAGGCTACTGACATACAGTATGAGGTTATTCTTCTAGATGAAGTAAAGCCAAGATAGAATCCCATTCCATACATACAGTATGGTATAATGTGAGATGAAATTAAAAACAAATAACCACTATATTATAGTGTATTGTCTATGTACAATATTAGAGGAAAATGTGGTAAGTGATGATCATATTGTGCGTAGGTTATGTACTGTGCATATATATTGAAAATATACTTTTTTGTGTCATCCCCCAACTTTGAATCAATGTCAGTTTCCAGACACCCCAGTCCCAGGCTTGTCTGCCAGGCAATCACCTGCTGCAGTGCGATTTTGAAGCAGAACTGTTAGTGAAGGTCATTAGGAGGCTGCCTGCCTCACCGTACCGCTGGTTTCCATGGCATTCTGTGTGTGTGTGTGTGTGTGTGTGTGTGTGTGTGTGTGTGTGTGTGTGTGTGTGTGTGTGTGTGTGTGTGTGTGTGATGGCTGGAGCAGGTGACTGGTACTGACTGAGGCAGATGGCTCTGGCAGCACAGCTCTCATCTTCAACCATCCGCTCCTTAAACATCTCAACTACTGATAATATCAAAGTGATTAAGCTAACTGTGCTATTACTGTCAATAACTGCATAGCTGGAACGCACTCTTTACCAATCAGATTGCGTGGCAATATCTATCCGTTATATAAGTATAAATTATTATGTATTATCATATATTAGGATATATTCAAATGCTAGAATATTGTAATTTTATTGTCATTGTAATTTTACATAAATATTCAATATACACTTCTGCTTGTTCATTTAACATTTTTAATCATTCATCAACACCATGATAACAGAATTATGCTAGGGGTTTGGAACCCAGCACCATCTGGTAGGTTTTGTGGTTACTGTAGAGAGGAACTGAGGTGCTGATGAGGAAGAGAGGAGAGCCTTGTTGTTTGAGTGTCTGTAATTGTGTTTGACAGCACTGAGACACTGTCACCTTGTGGTACAGACCACTAGATGGTGATAAAGGACCATGTTGTAGGTTGTGGTTAAAACTGTCTGAACATACTTCATATATTGTATTTTACCCCCTTTTTCTCTCCAATTTCAATCTTGTCTCATTACTGCAACTCCCCAACGGGCTCGGGAGACAAAGGTCGAGTCATGCGTCCTCCTGAAACATGACCTGCCAAGCCGCACTTCTTAACACCTGCCCACTTAACCCGGAAGCCAGCCGCACCAATGTGTCAGAGGAAACACCGTTCAACTGACGACCGGGGTCAGCCTGCAGGCGCCCGGCCCGCCACAAGGAGTCGCTAGAGTGCGATAAAGCCCCCGGCCAAACACTCCCCTAACCTGGACGACGCTGGGCCAATTGTGCGCCACCCTATGGGACTCCCGATTACGTCCGGTTGCGATACAGCCCGGAATCACTGCAATGCAGTGATTGGACCGCTGCGCCACTCGGGAGGCCCCAACATACAGGTTTTTTATAGCTGAACGTGTGGACCATGTATGGTGTCTACTATAAGTGATCTTTTTTGGAGAAAATAGTATTATATTTGCATTCTTCAGTTAACATGGCAGAATTATGTTTATTGTTCAAGATTGACATTTTAGTCATTTGGCAGATGCTCTTATCAAGAGCGATTTACAGTAGTGAGGGCATACATTTTCATACTGGTCCCCCGTGGGAATCGAACCCACAACCCTGGCATTGGAAACACCATGCTCTACCAACTGAACCACACAAGGTAGTAGTGACTGGTCAAGTTAGTGGGTGTGTGTGTCTGTGCGTGCAGGTGCGTGCCGGGTGCATACGCTTCTGTGCATGCGTGCGTGTGCGTGTGTTAGTGTGGTACGCGGGTCACCCACACCCGGCAGAAATTGCTAATAACCCATCGCAACCGCCCGATGATACACTGAGTGTACAAAACATTAGGAACACCTTGCTAATATTGAGTTGCACCCCCTTTTGCCCTCACAGCAGCCTCAATTCATCGGGGCATGGACTACAAGGTGTCAAAAGCAATCCACAGGGATGCTGGCCCTAGTTGACTCCAATGCTTTCTACAGTTCTGTCAAGTTGTCTATGTCTTTGGTTGGTGGACCGTTCTTGACACGGGAAACTGTTGAGAGTGAACACCCAGCAGCATTGCAGTTCTTGACACACTCAAACCGGTGCGCCTGGCACTTACCACCATACCTCATTCAAAGGCACTTAAATCTTTTGTCTTGCCCATTCACCCTCTGAATCCTTCTTTAACCTATCTCATCCCCTTCATGTTCCCCTGAGTGAAAACGTTTGTGAACCCCTAGTCTATATCATGGAAAGAGCAGGTGTTCCTAATGTTTTATACTCATGTACTGTATGTGCTAAAGTGAAAATCTCAGGCCCGCACCCTAATCTGCTAATATAGAAAATGCACAGTTGGCTACAGTCAGAGATGATGGAACGATTTAGATATGTTTCTGCTTATAATTTGACGTTTTGGTAGGCTATTTGTTAGTCAACTTGTCTATAATTAGATACAGTACAAGCAGCTTCTCTTCCGTCATTATATGTTGCCTTAGAAGACTAAATAAACCCTTGCTCTTCAGAAAAATGTCATAAATCGATAGAATGAATCTAGATGGGATCTGTACATTTTTCTCTGTCATCTCTGCTTCTTTCAGGGGTCAAAGATGTTTAGGGACTCAACCTGGTCTCAGAGATTTTCAGATGATTCTGTACGTAAATCCGAGACACTCCATTTAGTATGATATGTTATGTTTCGTATGGTATGTATTCATTTGTGGAAGTCCATTACCCATTTTGTAGGATATATTACGACTCTGCAAAACATGCAATATGTTCCGAATTTGTTAAATGTACAATATGTTCAGAATTTCCAAAACGTATCATATGTTATCAATTCTAGCTAGGTGGCTAACGTTATCTAGCTCGCTAACGTTAGCTAGGCTAAGGGTTAGGGTTAAGTTTAGAAGTTAGGGTAAAGGATTAAGGATTAGGGTTAGGGGAAGGGTTAGCTAAAAGGGTTAAGGTTAGGGTTAGCTAGCATGCTAAGAATACTGAATAAAAATATAAAGTGTAAAGTGTTGGTAAAGTGAATCTCACCAGAGAAATCATCAGAGCGAGGGAAACAGCATGCCTCTGTCTCAGTATGTGTAGTCCATGTATCTGATGCTGTCTGGAACAAAAGAGTATGACATGTTGCCGCAGTAGCATTTGATTGATTGATGCCACCAATCAGCATTGAGCTGAGCTCAACTGTGGGCTGTCCTGGCACAGAAAAACGCCACCCCAAGGGAGGCCAGTTTGGATTTGGCTTCACACCATCAAATCACATCCTGAGCAAAATGTCATCATTGTCAGAAAAACGTGTCTGTTTCTGGTCTGCTTGTGTTCATGTCCTGTAGTAGCTAGCTTGCTCAATTTGTCCGTTCCTAAGCCATGGATGGGGATTTGTACTTGTGGTTTTGACTTAATTCTCTGTACAAGCCAATGATTATGACAGCGATTATCTAACTTTAAACTAATATATTGTGCCACTGCCCCAAGGCGATTGAAGTTCAATATGTAGCCTAGATGTAGCCTAGTAGGCTCACGTTAACTAGCTAGCTAACTTAACTGGTTCATTGTTGCCTATGCAAGGAAGTTAGTCTTTTAAGTGTTTTAGCTAGGTAGCCTATGAAAACAAAAACTTAAAGGGTACAGGGCCACAGACTGTTTTGCCAACATGAAAGAGAAGAGGTCAGGATTGGCGTTTAACTAGTCTACAAGTAGGGCGAGTCCCCCCCCAAAAATGTTTTACTTGTGCGCGCACATAAGCACGCACGCACACACACAGAAATTAGTACCATGGACAGCCACATGATATTTAGCAACATTGATTGGACTAAGTAGTTTTTGGTATCTTTAAGTTTTTCACTGTATTAAACTAAGCATGTGTAACCTTATTGATTCAATGATGTTTAAATGTTTAAGTTGAAATGGTGCTGGAATAACGGAGGCAGTGCTCCTGTTGTCTTTGTGCCGACTGCTGTAACTCCATGCTTCTAAATCAGTAGTTGTTTAGTAAACTGTTGAAAACATTAACTTGCTTGACCATGCTGCAGATCACATAACTGTTTGTTACATGCAATATTTGCTTTGTGAACTTCACAGGACAGATGTTGCTCTCCGGTTTTGTGATCAAATCAAATTGTATTTGTCTCATGTGCCGAATACAACAGGTGTAGACCTTACAGTGAAATGCTTACTTACAAGCCCTTAACCAACAATGCAGTTTTAAGAAAAATACCTAAAAAAAAGAAGAAATAAAAGTAACAAATAATTAAGAGCAACAGTAAAATAACAATAGCGAGGCTATATACAGGGGGTACCGGTACAGAGTCAATGTGCGGGGCACTGGTTAGTCGAGGTAATATATACATGTAGATAGAATTATTAAATTACTTATGCAAAGATAATAACAGAGAGTAGCAGCAGCGTAAAAAGAGGGGGAGTAGAAGCTGTTTAGAAGCCTCTTGGACCAAGACTTGGCGCTCCGGTATCGCTTGCCGTGCAGTAGCAGAGAGAACAGTCTATGACTAGGGTGGCTTTTGTCTTTGACAATTTTTAGGGCCTTCCTCTGACACCTCCAGGTAAAGAGGTCCTGGATGGCAGGAAGTTTGGCCCCAGTGATGTACCCTCTGTAGTGCCTTGCGGTCGGAGGCCGAGCAGCTGCCATACCAGGCAGTGATGCAACCAGTCAGGATGCTCTCGATGGTTCAGCTTTAGAACCTTTTGAGGATCTGAGGACCCATGCCAAATCTTTTCAGTCTCCTAAGGGGGAATAGGTTTTGTTGTGCCATCTTCACAACTGTCTTGGTGAGCTTGGACCATGTTAGTTTGTCGGTGATGTGGAACCAAGGAAGCTCTCAACTACACTACAGCCCCGTCATGAGAATGGGGGCATGCTCGGTACTCCTTTTCCTGTAGTCCACAATCATCTCCTTAGTCTTGATCACGTTAAGGGAGATGTTGGTGTCCTGGCACCACACGGCCAGGTCTCTGACCTCCTCCCTATATGCTGTCTTGTCGTTGTTGGTGAGTGAACAGGGAGTACAGGAAGGGACTGGGCCCCCGTGTTGAGGATCAGCGTGGCGGCTATGTTGTTACCTACACTTACCACCTAGGGGCGGCCCGTCAGGAAGTCCTGAGACGTCATGGCTTCAGTTCATTTCAGGAGAAAGTTGACAATGGTAGTGGAGTGGAGTAGTCATCACCTCTTAATCATGGAACATCAGGGGACATAGCTGTAAATACAAATAGCAGATACATTCCATTACAGCTGCGCCAACGTAGGTTTGGACGAGTTTCTCTATGAAGTTATACTCAGACATCTCAAAAATCATAAAGTCAAACACAGACTGCACATCTCACCCACTTGACACATCAAAGTATCTATTGTTTGTACAGATGAACGTGGTACCTTCAGGTGTTTGGAAATTGCTCCCAAGGATGAACCAGACTTGTGGAGGTCTACAATTTTTTTTTCTGAGGTCTTGGCTGATTTCTTTTGATTTTCCCATAATGTCAAGCAAAGATGCACTGAGTTTGAAGATAGGCTTGAAATACATCCACACATACACCTCCAATTGACTCAAATTATGTCAATTAGCCTATCAGAAGCTTCTAAAGCCATGACGTCATTTTCTGGAATTTTCCAGAAAATTAAAGGCACAGTCAACTTAGTGTATGTAAACTTCTGACCCACTGGAATTGTGATACAGTGAATTAATTATAAGTGAAATAATCTGTCTGTAAACAATTGTTGGAAAAATGTCCTAACTGACTTGCCAAAACTATAGTTTGTTAACAAGAAATTTGTGGAGTGGTTGAAAACACGTTTTTAGTGACATATGAGCCTAAGTGTATGTAAACTTCCGACTTCAACTGTATGTACTGTCATTTACATTTAAATGTAAATTAAATAAATGTAATGTACTGTCAATGTGGGGACGACGTCATCGATGCACTTATTGATGAAGCCAGTGACTGATGTGGTGTACTCCTCAATGCCATCGGAAAAATCGCGGGAACATATTACAGTCTGTGCTAGCAAAACAATCCTATAGCTAGCATCTGCTTTCTTATTGACCGAGTCACTGGTGCGTCCTACTTTAATTTTAGCTTGTAAGCAGGAATCAGGAGGATATAATTTTGTGATGAAACAAACGTATGTGGAGTTGAATTTATTCCGGCACTGTGTGACTGTTGTCTTTTTGCTGTCACTGCCTTATTGTATATCACGGTGGCATATGAACGAATGGGTTATAGAGCAAACAATGCAATTATCACAACATAGGTTGTAATATAGCTTTTTTACTGGCTTGGCTTCCCCAGTGATGTTACCCACACACCGTTACTGACTATTCTATGTGTCTGTTAAATATTTACATTGTGCTGGTATTGAAAATACTGCAGAGGGCTTGTCCACTCCATAATGTGATAACAGTTGGAATTTCACTCTTTGACATCCCCCCCCTCCCTCACATCTCCCGAGAGGCGAAGTGGTCTAAGGCACTGCATCTCAGTGCAAGATGCGTCACTGCAGTCCCTGGTTGAAGTCCAGGCTGCATCAAATCCGGCCGTGATTGGGAGTCCAATAGGGCGGCGCACAATTGGTCCAGCGTCGTCCGGGTTTGGCAGGGGTAGGCCGTCATTGTAAGTAACAATTTGTTCTTCATTGACTTGCCTAGTTAAATAAAGGTTAAACAAAAATAACAAAAGTCAAAATCTCCCTTTTGAGATGGTTTGTGCCAAGGTTCTAGTTCTTTCCATTGTGTAGAACTGCCCATTTAGACAGACAGAGGGGGTCCAATTATGTGGCAATGGCCCCTTGAAGCGGAGGCTGACACTAGTGGGAATTCTCTTATGGCCTCTGAGCAGCATTGTGATAGCTGAACAATTAGTCCTAACTACTGTAATGTGTTATGGTGTTTATCACCTGCGGAGTTGCATACAGTAAACCGGCACTTCAACAATGGCTGGTGTTCACAATAGGCCTCTCTAATCCATGTATGTATTCCATGTGTGTTTATCAACCAGGATTCACACCCAGCACTAACGCACCTGATGGAAATACTGTCAAAGGATTAATGATAAGTTTAATAGTTGGATCAGGTGTGTGAGTACGGAGCTGGAACAAAAAATGTTTCACCCTGTCGGTCTCCGGGGCTGGAGTTGAGGAATATAACCTAATTCCTTTCCCTGGATACTAAATCATTGTTGTGGAAAGAGAGAACAATAATATTTGTTGTGATTTGTTAATAATATAATCATATTATAGCACCATAGCCACAGGAAGTAGTTTGGGGGTGGCGATGCTGACATTTCTTTTGGTCTGCGCTACAGGTGGCTGGCTATATTGGTCTGCTAATACAGGACTAGTAAAGGCCCAGTGAACTACTTAAAATATATATTAATATTTTTTTTTTCATTCAGATTTTTCAGAGGGTGCTGCAGCAACCTCATCATTCCTACTTCCTGTGGCTATGTATAGCACACACCTATGTATAGCACACACATATAGGGTTTATCAATGTAAGTTTTCCCTGGCACTATTTTTCTTTGTTTTAATTTGTGTGATTATATCTCTATTAAGAGTCAAGGTGGACAGAATGTATACCTCATCCAAAGGATGTACCTATTGACTATGAGTAATTGGGATGAGAGAGCGATGTTGGGAGAGAGAGAGAGGGAGGAAGAGATTTTGAGTGAAAGGCGGTCCAAGTTCCGTGCCATGCTTAGAGCCCAAGGTCGGCCGGATGGTTGCAAAAGTTTACACAGCCGGGGGGCCTGGGCAGAGACAAGGGGGGGATCGGGGAGGTTGGTAGGGTGACTAGTTTGAGACACTCAAACAGGGAGGGCCAGGTACGACAGTGAAGGCCCGCTATGTGTTCTGTTGCCATGGCTCACTCGAAGAGGATATGTACCTTTTTACTCGCCGCTCAAGCTTACTGTCGAGGTAAGAGCCCTAGTCCTTCTCTTCTCTTCCTTCCTCTCCTATCCTCTCAGACTAGGTAGAGTGGAAGGTTGGGACTACAGTATATGGTACCGGCCTGCAGCTCCAACTGTTTGACTGACTCTGATTTTCAACTTTTCTTAGAATGTTTTGTGCTTTACAATTACTGTAGCTGCTGTCCAGAAAGCACACCATAGTACAACAAAACTTCTAGTAGCTGATCTGCTTCTTTTGCATGGGTCCAATTAATCCTACTAATATCTACCTTCAAATCCTCTCACTACCTCTGAAAGCTCCATATATGAAACAGGGGTGTCTGGTGATCAGTCATTGATCAGTAACGTAGCCATTCATTCAGCTAATAAAATGGCCTGTTTGCTCTGTGGAGGTTAGTATGACTCAGGGATGATAAGAAAGTCTGGATGTGCTGTGCTTGTGTTATTTTCCTAGTAGTCTGGGTAAAGTATTTGAGTGTGTGTTTCAGGGGCGTACCGCAGCTGGTACTGTATAGTGGTCCTCTATCATTTTAAAACCATTTATTATCAACAGATAGAACTCACAGGTCTTAATTACATAATCTTCCATTTTTTTAAGTTCCATCCTTGTGCCAGGGTGACGTAAAATGCTTCAATTATTATCACAGTATAATTCAGATATAGTACGGCCTGCACTCCTGAACCTTCTAATACTTCAAAGGGAGCTTAATAAGTGGGAGAAAGAGAGAGGGAGTTACATGAAAGATAGATTGAAATAAGGAGCTTGTATAATGTGTAATCCTCTTATAATACCCTATGGTCGACCGAATGTATTAGTTATTTCCTTTTTCAACAGACCTGACTAGACCGGTTTGCTGTAAGCGTTACAGTGCTGCTGAGAAGAAATGAACCACATCCTCATTCATCAAATCAAATTCAAATCAAATTTATTTTTATATAGCCCTTCGTACATCAGCTGATATTCTCAAAGTGCTGTACAGAAACCCAGCCTAAAACCCCAAACAGCAAGCAAAGCATGTGAAAGAAGCACGGTGGCTAGGAAAAACTCCCTAGGAAAAACTCCCTAGAAAGGCCAAAAACCTAGGAAGAAACCTAGAGAGGAACCAGGCTATGAGGGGTGGCCAGTCCTCTTCTGGCTGTGCAGGGTGGATATTAAAACAGAACATGGTCAAAATGTTAAAATGTTAAAATGTTCATAAATGACCAGCATGGTCAAATAATAATAATCATAGTAGTTGTCGAGGGTGCAACAAGCACGTCCGGTGAACAGGTCAGGGTTCCATAGCCGCAGGCAGAACAGTTGAAACTGGAGCAGCAGCACGGCCAGGTGGACTGGGGACAGCAAGGAGTCATCATACCAGGTAGTCCTGAGGCATGGTCCTAGGGCTCAGGTCCTCCGAGAGAAAGACAGAAAGAGAGAAAGAGAGAATTAGAGAGAGCATATTTAAATACACACAGGACACCGGATAAGACAAGAGAAATACTCCAGATGTAACAGACTGACCCTAGCCCCCCGACACATAAACTACTGCAGCATAAATACTGGAGGCTGAGACAGGAGGGATCAGAAGACACTGTGGCCCCATCCGATGATACCCCCGGACAGGGCCAAACAGGCAGGATATAACCCCACCCACTTTGCCAAAGCACAGCCCCCACACCACTAGAGGGATGTCTCCAACCACCAACTTACCGTCCTAAGACAAGGCCGAGTATAGCCCACAACGATCTCCGCCATGGCACAACCCAAGGGGGGGGGGGGGGGGGGGGGCGCCAACCCAGACAGGAAGACCACGTCAGTGACTCAACCCACTCAAGTGACGCACCCCTCCCATGGACGGCATGGAAGAACACCAGTAGGCCAGTGACTCAGCCTCTGTAAAAGGGTTAGAGGCAGAGAATCCCAGTGGAAAGAGGGGAACCGGCAAGGCAGAGACAGCAAGGGCGGTTCGTTGCTCCAGCCTTTCCGTTCACCTTCACACTCCTGGGCCAGACTATACTTAATCATAGGACCTACTGAAGAGATAAGTCTTCAGTAAAGACTTAAAGGTTGAGACTGAGTCTGCGTCTCTCACATTGGTAGGCAGACCATTCCATAAAAATGGAGCTCTATAGGAGAAAGCCCTACCTCCAGCCGTTTGCTTAGAAATTCTAGGGACAATTAGGAGGCCTGCGTCTTGTGACCGTAGCGTACGTGTAGGTATGTACGGCAGGACCAAATCGGAAAGATAGGTAGGAGCAAGCCCATGTAATGCTTTGTAGGTTAGCAGTAAAACCTTGAAATCAGCCCTTGCCTTAACAGGAAGCCAGTGTAGGGAGGCTAACACTGGAGTAATATGATCAAATTTTTTGGTTCTAGTCAGGATTCTAGCAGCCGTATTTAGCACTAACTGAAGTTTATTTAGTGCTTTATCCGGGTAGCCGGAAAGTAGAGCATTGCAGTAGTCCAGCCTAGAAGTAACAAAAGCATGGATTAATTTTTCTGCGTCATTTTTGGACAGAAAATTTCTGATTTTTGCAATGTTACGTAGATGGAAAAAAGCTGTCCTTGAAACAGTCTTGATATGTTCTTCAAAAGAGAGATCAGGGTCCAGAGTAACGCCGAGGTCCTTCACAGTTTTATTTGAGACGACTGTACAACCATCCAGATTAATTGTCAGATTCAACAGAAGATCTCTTTGTTTCTTGGGACCTAGAACAAGCATCTCTGTTTTGTCCGAGTTTAAAAGTAGAAAGTTTGCAGCCATCCACTTCTTTATGTCTGAAACACAGGCTTCTAGCGAGGGCAATTTTGGGGCTTCACCATGTTTCATTGAAATGTACAGCTGTGTGTCGTCTGCATAGCAGTGAAATTTAACATTATGTTTTCGAATGACATCCCCAAGAGGTAAAATATATAGTGAAAACAATAGTGGTCCTAAAACGGAACCTTGAGGAACACCGAAATTTACAATTGATTTGTCAGAGGACAAACCATTCACAGAGACAAACTGATATCTTTCCGACAGATAAGATCTAAACCAGGCCAGAACTTGTCCATGTAGACCAATTTGGGTTTCCAATCTCTCCAAAAGAATGTGGTGATCGATGGTATCAAAAGCGGCACTAAGATCTAGGAGCACGAGGACAGATGCAGAGCCTCGGTCTGACGTCATTAAAAGGTCATTTACCACCTTCACAAGTGCAGTCTCAGTGCTATGATGGGGTCTAAAACCAGACTGAAGCGTTTCGTATACATTGTTTGTCTTCAGGAAGGCAGTCAGTTGCTGTGCAACAGCTTTTTCTAAAATTTTGGAGAGGAATGGAAGATTCGATATAGGCCGATAGTTTTTTATAATTTCTGGATCAAGATTCGGCTTTTTCAAGAGAGGCTTTATTACTGCCACTTTTAGTGAGCTTGGTACACATCCGGTGGATAGAGAGCCGTTTATTATGTTCAACATAGGAGGGCCAAGCACAGGAAGCAGCTCTTTCAGTAGTTTAGTTGGAATAGGGTCCAGTATGCAGCTTGAGGGTTTGGAGGCCATGATTATTTTCATCATTGCGTCAAGAGATATAGTACTAAAACACTTTAGTATCTCCCTTGATCCTAGGTCCTGGCAGAGTTGTGCAGACTCAGGACAATGGAGCTTTGGAGGAATACCCAGATTTAAAGAGGAGTCTGTAATTTGCTTTCTAATGATCATGATCTTTTCCTCAAAGAAGTTCATAAATTTATTACTGCTGAAGTGAAAGCCATCCTCCATTTGCGAAGGCTGCTTTTTAGTTAGCTTTGCGACAGTATCAAAAAGAAATTTCGGATTGTTCTTATTTTCCTCAATTAAGTTGGAAAAATAGGATGATCGAGCAGCAGTAAGGGCTCTTCGATACTGCACGGTACTGTCTTTCCAAGCTAGTCGGAAGACTTCCAGTTTGGTGTGGCGCCATTTCCGTTCCAATTTTCTGGAAGCTTGCTTCAGAGCTCGTGTATTTTCTGTATACCAGGGAGCTAGTTTCTTATGACAGATGTTTTTAGTTTTTAGGGGTGCAACTGCATCTAGGGTATTGCGCAAGGTTAAATTGAGTTCCTCGGTTAGGTGGTTAACTGATTTTTGTCCTCTGACGTCCTTGGGTAGGCAGAGGCAGTCTGGAAGGGCATCAAGGAATCTTTGGGTTGTCTGAGAATTTATAGCACGACTTTTAATGCTCCTTGGTTGGGGTCTGAGCAGATTATTTGTTGCAATTGCAAACGTAATAAAATGGTGGTCCGATAGTCCAGGATTATGAGGAAAAACATTTAGATCCACAACATTTATTCCATGGGACAAAACTAGGTCCAGAGTATGACTGTGGCAGTGAGTAGGTCCAGAGACATGTTGGACAAAACCCACTGAGTCGATGATGGCTCCGAAAGCCTTTTGGAGTGGGTCTGTGGACTTTTCCATGTGAATGTTAAAGTCACCAAAAATTAGAATATTATCTGCTATGACTACAAGATCCGATAGGAATTCAGGGAACTCAGTGAGGAACACTGCATATGGCCCAGGAGGCCTATAAACAGTAGCTATAAAAAGTGAGTGAGTAGGCTGCATAGATTTCATGACTAGAAGCTCAAAAGACGAAAACGTCATTGTTGTTTTTTTTTTTGTAAATTGAAATTTGCTATCGTAAATGTTAGCAACACCTCCGCCTTTGCCGGATGCACGGGGGGTATGGTCACTAATGTAACCTGGGGGTGAGGCCTCATTTAACACAGTAAATTCATCAGGCTTAAGCCATGTTTCAGTCAGGCCAATCACATCAAGATTATTATCAGTGATTAGTTCATTGACTATAACTGCCTTGGAAGTGAGGGATCTAACATTAAGTAACCCAATTTTGAGATGTGAGGTATCACAATCTCTTTCAATAATGGCAGGAATGGAGGAGGTCTTTATACTAGTGAGATTGCTAAAGCGAACACCGCCATTTTTAATTTTGCCCAACCTAGATCGAGGCACAGACACGGTCTCAATGGGGGAAGCTGAGCTGACTACACTGACTGTGCTAGTGGCAGACTCCACTAAGCTGGCAGGCTGGCTAACAGCCTGCTGCCTGGCCTGCACCCTATTTCATTGTGGAGCTAGAGGAGTTAGAGCCCTGTCTATGTTCGTAGATAAGATGAGAGCACCCCTCCAGCTAGGATGGAGTCCGTCACTCCTCAACAGGCCAGGCTTGGTCCTGTTTGTGGGTGAGTCCCAGAAAGAGGGCCAATTATCTACAAATTCTATCTTTTGGGAGGGGCAGAAAACAGTTTTCAACCAGCGATTGAGTTGTGAGACTCTGCTGTAGAGCTCATCACTCCCCCTAACTGGGAGGGGGCCAGAGACAATTAATCGATGCCGACACATCTTTCTAGCTGATTTACACGCTGAAGCTATGTTGCGCTTGGTGACCTCTGACTGTTTCATCCTAACATCGTTGGTGCCGACGTGGATAACAATATCTCTATACTCTCTACACTCGCCAGTTTTAGCTTTAGCCAGCACCGTCTTTAGATTAGCCTTAACGTCGGTAGCCCTGCCCCCTGGTAAACAGTGTATGATCGCTGGATGATTAGTTTTAAGTCTAATACTGCGGGTAATGGAGTCGCCAATGACTAGGGTTTTCAATTTGTCAGAGCTAATGGTGGGAGCCGTCGGCGTCTCAGACCCCACAACGGGAGGAGTAGAGACCAGAGAAGTCTCGGCCTCCGACCCCGACTCGCTTAATGGGGAGAACCGGTTGAAAGTTTCTGTCGGCTGAATAAGCGACACCGGTTGAGCATTCCTACAGCGTTTCCCTCCAGAAGCCATGAGAAAGATGTCCGGCTGCGGGGACCGTGCGAGGGGGTTTATACTAACGTTACTATCTGTACTTACTGGTGGCACAGACGCTGTTTCATCCTTTCCTACACTGAAATTACCCTTGCCTAACGATCGCGTCTGAAGCTGGGCTTGCAGCACAGCTATCCTTGCCGTAAGGCGATCGTTCTCCTGTATATTATAAGTACAACGACTGCAATTAGAAGGCATCATGTTAATGTTACTTAGCTTCGGCTGTTTGAAGTCCTGACGAACCATGTCCAGATAAAACCTCCGGGGATGAATGAAAAAAGTTGAGTGAGGAAAAAAGTTGAGTGAGGGAAAAAGTAAAAATATACGGTAATGAAAAAGTAAAAAACCGTCAGGTATCAAAGTAAGATCGGCAACAAAAACGCACAGCAGCGTAAACAAGTCCCCTCACTCTTTCTCTCTTCCTCCCACTCCCTCTCTCTCTCTCCCTGTCCTCTCTTCTTCTCTACCCCCTCTCTCTTTATCCCCCTCCATCTCTTTCTTTCTCTCTCTCTCTCCACTTATCTCTCCTTCTCTTTCCCCCTACTACTTGTACCCCCTACTCTTT
This sequence comes from Salmo salar, assembly GCF_965601325.2. NCBI lineage: Eukaryota > Metazoa > Chordata > Actinopteri > Salmoniformes > Salmonidae > Salmo > Salmo salar. The sequence continues at coordinate 2,861,145 of NC_138318.1, forward strand.
TTCTGTCCCTCTCTCCCCCTTCAGGGAAAAGGCTCGTCTGGTGACAGACTCAGAGCTGGACCAGGACCTCAGTGAGCTGCTGGGCCTGGGGAGCAGCGACACCCTCACCAATGGTAACCGTGCCAACGGGGAGGCCGCTAAGCGCCTGGCCAAACGTCTCTTCACCCTGGACGGCTTCAGGAAGTCCGACGTGGCCCGCCACCTCAGCAAAAAGTGAGCACCTGGCACCTAGCCAATCCCTCTCTTTACTATGCGCTGCTATACATTGTCAATGCTATATATAGTGCATATACTGCTATAATAAGCCTGGTCTGGAACTTATCTTAAACCTCTGTCTTCCTCCGCGGCCCTAAGTTTTCGTCTCCAAGGCTCAAACCGACTGTGCTGTGTGACTGATTAACATGTTTCTCTCTCTCTCTCTCTCTCTCTCTCTCTCTCTCTCACTCACTCACTCACTCACTCACTCACTCACTCACTCACTCACTCACTCACTCACCCCAGCAATGACTTCAGTTGTATGGTTGCAGAAGAGTATCTACACTTCTTTAACTTCAAGGGTCTTGCTGTGGACCAGGCTCTGAGGTGAGGGGTTCAGACTGACTGACTTGTTCAACTCGAAAAACAAACACGTTTTCCATAAATTGGTTCTTGATGACTGGATTTCTAGACATTACAAACATTGTTTTGGATAAGTTGCCTTAAAAGGGATGCTGGGCTTCATTTTGTATTCCATTGATCCATTCACTGTAGTTAGTATATGGTAATACTGCTCTCTGGTGGCAAGTTGAGTGATGGCAGCTTAATATGCCAATAGTGTTTATATCACATAAATAACACTCCTAAATAAATTAATCAAGGGCTTGGTGATTAATTAAGTAGTTGAATGAGGTGAATAAGTGCGTAATGAGGTACGTTTCCGCTGGTCTGGAACCTAAAAATTGCCACCCTGAGGATACTGGATACTTGATTGGGGTTGAGAAACAGTGTAATCCTGCTTAATGTGTGTGTATGTGTGTTCCAGAGCCTTTCTCAGACAGTTTTCCCTGATGGGGGAGACTCAGGAGAGAGAGCGGGTGCTGGCTCACTTCTCCAGGAGATACCTGCACTGTAACCCCAAACTTATACCCTCTGAGGGTAAGAGGACAGTACTGTCAAATGTCTACTATAGCTACTATAGAACTATGACAGCTCAGTCATCATGTTAATAATAGATGCAGTGGTGTAAAGTACTTAAGTAAAAATACTTGAAAGTGCTACTTAAGTCGTTTTTTGGGGTAACTGTACTTGACTATTTATCAAAAAAATATTTTACCTCACTACATTCCTGTTTTCTCCCCAATTTTGTGGTATCCAATTGGTAGTTACAGTCTTGTCTCAGCGCTGCAACTCCCGTACGGACTCAGGAGAGACGAAACTTGAGAGCTATGCGTTCTCCGAATCACAACCCAACCAAGCCACACTGCTCCTTGACACAATGCCCACTTAACCCGGAAGCCAGCTGCACCAATGTGTCAGAGGAAACACTGTACACCTGGCTACTGTGTCAGCGTGCACTGCGCCCGGCCAGCCATAGGAGTCGCTAGTGAGCGATGGGACAAGGACATCCCTGCCGGCCAAACCCTCCCCTAACCCGGACGACACTGGGCCAATTGTGCGCCGCCGTATGGGTCTCCCGATCGCGGCCGGCTGCGACAGAGCCTGTACTCGAAGCCAGAATCTCTAGTGGCACAGCTAGCACTGCGATGCAGTGCCTTAGACCACTTCACTACATTCCTAAAGAAAATAACGTACTTTTTACTCCATACATTTTCCCTGACACCCAAAAGTACTTAAGCTATATTCTGAATGCTTAGCAGGACTGGAAAATGGTCCAATTCATGCACTTATCAAGAGAACATCCCTGGTCATCCCTACTGGCTTTGGTCTGGCGGACTCACTAAATACACATGCTTCGTTTGTAAATTATGTCCAAGTGTTGGGGCGAGACCCTGGCTATCCGTAAATAAATTAAAAAAACATACAAATTGTGCCGTCTGGTTTGCTTACTATGATCAATTTGAAATGATTTATACTTTTACTTTTGATACTTAAGTATATTTTTGCAATTACATTTACTTTTGATACTTAAATATATTTGAAAACAAATACTTTTAGACTTTTACTCAAGTAGTATTTTACTGGGTTACTTTTCATTTTCTACTAAGATATCTTTACTTTTACACAAGTATGATAATTGGGTACTTTTTCCACAACTGAATAGATGGATATGTGTCTTCCTTATCCAGATGGTGTCCATACCTTGACCTGTGCCCTGATGCTGCTAAACACAGACCTGCATGGCCATGTAAGTAGAGTTCAGTCTGTGTGTGTGTGCATATGTGCGCGTGTGTGTGCGTGTGTGAGTGTTAGGTGAGTTCAGCCTAGAGTTTAGAGTCGAGACAATTTTCAGAGATCAATCCCCCCAGGCTCCACTGACTCAGTACAATGGTAGTTATGGGGGAAAAGCCACAGACTGATCGAAGGCTGATCTGGGACGAGCCTCCTGATTACAATGTGCTCCACACTCTATCATAAATCCAGTCCATATCAAACTGTAGACTGATTTCAGTATAACTCTAAATCTAGGCCATCTACAGCTGCATGGTGTGATGTGCAGCCTCTGCAAAGGATTACAGATAGTTAAGTCAGAGCCATTTATATAATATATGGATACATTTAGCTCTGGTTGAAAGGGCTAGACCTAGCTGGATAAAAAAACCACTCTCTCTATTGAGAGATGCCAGGCTGATATACAGCCTTCAGTGTATTCATCCCCCTCGACTTATTCCACATTTTGTTGTTTTACAGCCTGAATTCAATATGTATTCAATATATACTTATGTAAATTAGATATTTCTGTATTTCATTTTCAATACATTTACAAACATTTCTAAAAACATATTTCCACTTTGTCATTATGGGGTGAGAATGTTTCTGAATTCAGGCTGTAACACAAACAAATTTGGAAAAAGTGAAGAGGTATGATTACTTTCTGAATGCACTGTAGCGCTGTGCTTCATCATCATCATCATCATCATTCATCATCGTAGTCACCAATGTAGTCATCTTCTTCTTCTTCATCATCATCATCATCATCATCAATGGAGTCATCCTGATCATCATCATAGTCCCCAGCATCTTCTTCTTCCTCTTTATCATCATCAACTTGCTCTTTTCATCAATATTTCCTCTATCTGTGAAAGTCCTCAGTCTGAAGTGTCTCCACTTGCGCTGCTGAATAGCTAGATTTTTGATGGCAGGACTGAGTAGGACGCTTCAGGAGGGTGGTGACGTGTGTTTGTGAGGCAGAGGTCCTGGGTTGAGCCTCGGTATGAGCCGAATCAGGAGGAAGTGATACTCGCTAAGCAAGCGCCGTGACGTCTTTTGCACAGTCTTCCTCTTAACACTCTCAGCTCATCAGCTAGATTAAATCATTTGGATGAGGTCCCTGAATGTAATTTCTCCCCATAACATCCTTCAAAGACGAATTCTAATATAGCTGTCAGAGAGCTGCAGAAGGTCTGATGAATTATAAAAATCTGTGAATGGATTTGTGGTTCAAATATTTTTGATGACTGATGTTAGTGATACTTTTTAAGGATTATATGTATATATAGCATAGTAGTCTCAGAAATCCCAGAGCTAGGGCAAGAGTACTAGGTCAGGAAATTATGTAGGATTTTCTTGGCCAATTCAGGGAGGGTGCTCTTCAGACAGACAACTCTTCCAACAAATCACAAGTTTGGCGTAGACGGGCTTCAAAATGATCCCCTCTGAAACGTGACCGACGTCGACACGCAATGAGGACGCAGATGGCTAGGCACATTTTTTCCACAGTCAGTCAATGGTTGTAAACTTGTAACTTACTTCATGGCTCATGCAAACGACTCACCTGCAAAATATACTCATTGAATATATCCGGTAGTTAGCTCCATCTAGCTAACTACCGGAAATGTTTATAGCAGAGCTCTGGACGGATTTTGAGGCACATAACTCCGCCCTTTCGTCTCTCCCAAATTGACGTTGGCTTAAATACAGACATGTACTATATGCTGGAAAATTGGTACATTTGTGGGAGGCAACCCGTCTGTCTAGAGAGACTAATAGCATAGAGTAAGTACTGTGTGTCATGTTTTTCAGAACATTGGCAAAAGGATGCCCTGCACACAGTTCATTGGCAACCTGGAGGGTCTGAATGAGGGTCAAGACTTTTCCAAAGACCTTCTGAAGGTGAGTCACTGTAATGTGCATTGCTATAAACACACACACAAACACATACACACATATGCACACAAGCACTGATGCACATGTATGCACAAGCACATGGACACACAGACACATGAACACACAGACACACGCCACAGCGAGTGTGTTTGTGTGTCCTGCTGAGTGCTCTGTGTTGTTTTGCCATGGTATTCTGTACAGTAGCTTGGTCAGCTGGCCTCCGCGTGTCCCCTGAGTCCACCTACCACGGCTCTGCCTCGGTCACCATTTTCTGTAGCACACTTCTGCATGGCGTTGTGGGTTGGTGGAGGCTAATTGTTATGTTGTCTATAAGACATACTGTATCTCCCCTCCGGGGAATCTGCGCTCAAGATCAGACAATATTAGATTATGATATTAGGTTATTCCTGTTGTGGGCAACATAATGGGATTAGGCCCATCTGGGGGACTTAATTTAGAACCAACAGGCACACTAGTGGATGCCAGATGAGCTAAATCAGTGGGTTGCCTGCTGTTGACATGGCTAATGATGATGCGTTTTATTAATTTTGTCTGCAAAGCGTTCCCTCAACACAATTCCCCAGAGCATAAGTCAACAAGTTGTAATGATGTATCTATAATACATGAGGGAGAAAGGGAGGCATGGCATATTTTTCGCCCAGAAATGAAGGGGTATGAATTCTAAAACGACTGCTTTTTGCTGTGTGTGTGTGTGTGTGTGTGTGTGTGTGTGTGTGTGTGTGTGTGTGTGTGTGTGAGTGAGAGAGAGAGAGAGAGAGAGATCTTGTTGCCACAAGGGCAATCAGTGGAAAAACAAACACAACCCATATTTATGTTTATTTATTTTCCCTTTTGTACTTTCACTATTTGCAAATAATTTGACATTTGTAATGCCTTTTCTTTTGGAACTTTTTTGAGTGTAATGTTTACTGTAAATTTTTGTTTATTATCTACTTCACTTGCTTTGGCAATGTTAACATACGTTTCCCATGCCAATAAAGCCCTTAAATTGAATTGAGAGAGAGAGAGAATGACATTATTTTCAGACCACAGCAAAATTACAGCCTACTTGAACAGAGCAATACTCAAACATGAGGCATCAAAGCCCAACAAACTGCATGCTATTAAGAAATGCTATAGATTAAAGAAAGAGTGTCGAAATCTACCAAAGAACAGTTGGCCAAAAACAAATCCAATCCCTCCTAGATGACATTCTGGGCAAACTGTTTATTGTAGTAGTAAAGGTGTAAACTTAGCAGTTGAATGCCTGAACAGTATATTTGTCATATCAAATGTTTAAAAAAATACTAGCAGAAAACCAAAATTATAGCATTTATAAGGGCACAACGCGAGACCCAAATGCAGACACAGGAGGCAGATGGTTGTGCTCCAATATATATTATAACAAAGGGAGTAGGCAAAAGCAGGTCAGAGACAGGCGAGAGTTCATAAACCAGGTCAGAGTCCAAACAGTACCAGACGATAGGCAGTCTCGAGGTCAGGCCAGGCAGGGGTCAGAAACCAGATCCAGTCCAAAACAGTACAAGGGGATAGGCAGGCTGTTAGTCAGAACAGGCAGAGTGGTCAGGCAGGCGGGTACGGAGTCAGGACAGGCAAGGGTTGAAACCAGGAGGACTAGAAACAAACAGAGACTGGGCAAACCAGGAGCAAGGAAATCCACTGGTTGACTTGGCAAACAAGACAAAGTGGCACAGAGAGACAGGAAACACAGGGATAAATACACCTGGGATAATAAGTGACACCTGGAGGGAGTGGAGACAATCACAAGGACAGGTGAACCAGATCAGGGTGTGACAGCGTTGAGAAATGGTTTGATGAAGAGTGCAAAAGCCTAAGAAAGAAATGTAGAAACCTTTCCAACCAAAAACAAAGACCCATAAAACCAGAACATACGCTAATATTATGGGGAAACACTAAAACAGTACAAAAATACAGTAAGAAAAATGAAGGAACAGCACGTCAGAATGTGATTGAAGAATCACTTCTGGGAAAATTGGAAAACACTGAACAAACAACAGCACGAAGAGCTAGAAAAAGGGAGATGTATGAATGAACCACTTCTCAAACCTTTTCAGCCATATACTATAACAAAGAACCAAGAGCAAAAACATATACATGACAATTTACAAATCTTAAAATCAGCTATTAAAGACTACCAGAACCCATTGAATTTTCCAATTACATTGAGTGAACTACAGGACAAAATGCCAACCTTCCAACCCCAAAAGGCCTGTGGTGTTGATGGTATCCTAAATGAAATGATAAATATACAGACCACAAATTCAAAGTGGCTATACTCAAACTCTTCAATATTATCCTCAGCTCTGGCATCTTTCTGAATATTTGGAACCAAGGTCTGATCAGACCAATCCAAAAAGGTGGAGACAAATCTGACCTCAATAATTACAGTGAATGTGTCAACAGTATCCTCAACAGCACACTCCAACATTTCCTGAGTGAAAACAATGTCCTGAGCAAATTTGCTTCTTACCAAAATACCATATGACAGAACACATATACACTCTGCACGCCCTAATTGACAAACAAACAAAACAAAAGCAAAGACTTCTCATGCTTTGTGGATTTCAAAAATGCTTTTGACTCCATTTGGCATAAATTCATTCCAGACACCATTGCCCTAGAGCATACAAAGAATCACACATACCTCAGCCTAAACAACAGCACCACAGGTAACTGGCAAACATCAGCACCACAGGTAACTAGCAAACATCAGCACCACAGGTAACTAGCAAACATCAGCACCACAGGTAACTAACAATCATCACGGCCACAGGAAACTAGCAAACATCACGACCACAGGTAACTAGCAAACATCAGCACCACAGGTAACTAGCAAACATCAGCACCACAGGAAACTAGCAAACATCAGCACCACAGGTAACTAGCAAACATCAGCACCACAGGTAACTAGCAAACATCAGCACCACAGGAAACTAGCAAACATCAGCACCACAGGTAACTAGCAAACATCAGCACCACAGGAAACTAGCAAACATCAGCACCACAGGTAACTAGCAAACATCAACACCACAGGTAACTAGCAAACATCAGCACCACAGGTAACTAGCAAACATCAGCACCACAGGTAACTAGCAATCATCACGACCACAGGAAACTAGCAAACATGAGCACCACAGGAAACTAGCAAACATCAGCACCACAGGTAACTAGCAAACATCAGCACCACAGGAAACTAGCAAACATCAGCACCACAGGAAACTAGCAAACATCAGCACCACAGGAAACTAGCAAACATCAGCACCACAGGAAACTAGCAAACATCAGCACCACAGGTAACTAGCAAACATCAGCACCACAGGTAACTAGCAAACATCAGCACCACAGGTAACTAGCAATCATCACGACCACAGGAAACTAGCAAACATGAGCACCACAGGAAACTAGCAAACATCAGCACCACAGGTAACTAGCAAACATCAGCACCACAGGAAACTAGCAAACATCAGCACCACAGGAAACTAGCAAACATCAGCACCACAGGAAACTAGCAAACATCAGCACCACAGGAAACTAGCAAACATCAGCACCACAGGTAACTAGCAAACATCAGCACCACAGGTAACTAGCAAACATCAGCACCACAGGAAACTAGCAAACATCAGCGCCACAGGAAACTAGCAAACATCAGCGCCACAGGAAACTAGCAAACATCAGCGCCACAGGAAACTAGCAAACATCAGCGCCACAGGTAACTAGCAAACATCAGCGCCACAGGTAACTAGCAAACATCAGCGCCACAGGAAACTAGCAAACATCAGCACCACAGGTAACTAGCAAACATCAGCACCACAGGTAACTAGCAAACATCAGCACCACAGGTAACTGGCCTTCTACGCCATCAAAAGGAGCATACAATTTGACCTTCCAATTAGGATCTGGCAAAAAATACTCCAATCAGTTATAGAACTCATTGCCGTCTATGGCAGTAAGATCTGAGGTCCACTCACCAACCAAGAATTAACTAAATAGGAAAAACACCCAATTGAGACTCTGCATGCAGAGTCCTGAAAAATATCCTCAGAGTACAACGCAAAACCCCTAATAATGCATGCAGAGCAGAAATAGGACTATACCTGCCCACTAATTATCAAAATCCAGAAAAGAGCCATTCAATTCCAGAACCACCTAAAGGAATGCGATGCCCAAACCTTCCATCACAAAACCCTAACCTGCAAGGAGATGAACACCTCAGCCAACTGGTTCTGGGGCTCTGTTCACAAATACAAACAAACCACACAGAGCACCAGGGCAGCAACACAATTAGACCCAACCAAATGAAAAACTACTTCAAGACTGTTGGAAAAGCATTCCAGGTGAAGTTGGTTGAGAGAATGCCAAGCATGTGCAAAGCTGTCATCAAGGCAAAGGGTGGCTACTTTTAAGATTTTTGTTGGTTACTACATCATTCCATATGTGTTATTTTATAGTTTTGATGTCTTCACTATTATTCTACAATGTAGAAAACAGTAAAAATAAAGAAAAACCCTTGAATGAGTAGGTGTGTCCAAACTTTTGACTGGTACAGTGTATATATAGATATATTTATATTAGTATTTAGTATTACACTCAAATTACACAAGCCCACAAAAAATTAGAACACAAATCACATTTTGACAAACTCCCGTATCTGTTAGGTTGGATGCAGTCTATCACAGTGCCATCTGTTTTGTCACCAAAGCCCCATATACTACCCACAACTGCGACCTGTACGCTCTCGTTGGCTGGCCCTCGCTTCATACTCATCGCCAAACCCACTGGCTCCAGGTCATCTACAAGTCTTTGCTAGGTAAAGCCCCGCCTTATCTCAGCTCACTGGTCACCATAGCAGCACCCACCCATAGCACGCACTCCAGCAGGTATATCTCAATGGTCACCCCCAAAGCCAATTCCTCCTTTGGCCACCTTTCCTTACAGTTCTCTGCTGCCAATGACTGGAACGAACTGCAAGAATCACTGAAGCTGGAGACTCATATATATCGCCCTCACTAGCTTTAAGCACCAGCTGTCAGAGCAGCTCACAGATCACTGCACATAGCCCATCTGTAAATAGCCCATCCAACTACCTCATCCCCATACTGTATTTATTTATTTATCTTGCTCCTTTGCACCCCAGTATCTCTGGGGTCTTCTGCACATCTATCACTCCAGTGTTTAATTGGTATATTGTAATTACTTTGCCACCATGGCCTATTTATTGCCTTACTTCCCTTATCTTACCTCATTTGCACACACTGTATATAGACTTTTTCTACTGTATTATTGACTGTATGTTTGTTTATTCCATGTGTAACTCTGTGTTGTTGTATGTGTTGAACTGCTTTGCTTTATCTTGCCCAGGTCACAGTTGTAAATGAGAACTTGTTCTCAACTAGCCTACCTGGTTAAATAAAGGTGAAATATATATTTTTTAAATAGGTGAAATACCGCAGTGTGCAATCACAATAGCAAAATGTGTTACCTGCTGCCATGAGAAAAGGTCATGAAAACATTACTTTGTCCACCCATATGTGTATTAAAGTTAAAATGTGTTTTTAAATAGTCATAGCGATTTCAGATTTATCTATGAAACACCAATGTGAATATAACCTATATCAAATCAAAGTTTATTTGTCAAGCGCGCCGAATACAACAGGTATTACAGTGAAATGCTTACTAACAAGCCCTAACCAACAGTGCAATTTTTAAGTAAAAAATAAGAATTAGGTAAACAATAGATAAGTAAAGAAATAAAATATCAGTAAAATGACAGTGAAAATAACAGTAGCGAGGCTATATACAGGTGGTACCGGTATAGAGTCAATGTGCGGGGGCACCGATTAGTCAGGCTAATTGAGGTAATGGGGGGGGACACAATGCAAATAATCCGGGTAGCCATTTCATTACCTGTTCAGGAGTCTTATGGCTTGGGGGTAAAAGCTGTTGAGAAGCCTTTTGGTCCTAGACTTGGTGCGGTAGCAGAGAGAACAGTCTATGACTGGGGTGGCTGGGGTCTTTGACAATGTGTAGAGGTCCTGGATGGCAGGAAGCTTAGCCCCAGTGATGTACTGGGCCTTGGGCACCACCCTCTGTAGTGCCTTGCGGTCGGAGGCCGAACAGTTGCTGTACCAGGCAGTGATGCAACCAGTCAGGATACTCTCAATGTTGCAGCTGTAGAACCTTTTGAGGTTCTAAGGACCATCCAAATCGTTTCAGTCTCCTGAGGGAGAATAGGTTTTTCGTGCCCTCTTCACAACAGTCTTGGTGTGTTTGGATCATTCTAGTTTGTTGGTGATGTGGACACCAAGGAACTTGAAGCTCTCAACCTGCCTATTTATTTCCCCCGTCATTCGAAATACATTATAATATTTGCGCATCGTCACAACACCGTACATAGTTTATTTAACATTTTAAATGTTATACTACATTTTTTTAACCGCTAATATTATAATATTTAAAATGTTGTTATTCTCTTTAAACTTTTTGTGTGTGTAATGTTTACTGTTAATGTCAGATTTTTTTTTTTGGTCTTTGTTTTGTTTAATTTCCTTTGTTGGTTTTTAGTCGTTGTTTTGTTTATTGTTTATTGCACTTGCTTAAACACTTTTTCCATGCCAATAAAGCCCCTTTGAATTGAATTGAGAGCGATAGAGAGAGAGAGGGAAAGCACAGGAATAAGCCCATTGACTTGGGGTAGCTTTTTTATTAATGCACTGTATAGATCCAGGAAGTCTTTTAAAATCAGGCTCTCCTGCCACTCTCTTTGACTTTCCTTTCTCTCTCTCTCTCTTTCTCTAACTCTCCAAATGTTTTCCCTGCCCGCTCTCCATCTCTCGATTTCTAAATCTTCTGGTCACTTTTTTTCTCTATGCTTTGCTCTCGTTTTCTGTCTTTCTCACCTTTTGCTTTGTCACTGTAAATGCTCCCTCACCTACTTGCACTCCCACTCCCTCTTCTCTGCCCCATCCCCCTCCTGGCTTATCCTTCAATCACTTCCTTCTGACTGAATGACTGTCATGCCGATTCCCTGTTATCGGCTTCATATCCCTAATCTCCTTCCCTCCTTTTCCTGCTTTCCCATTTCCCCCTCCATATCTGGAGTGTATCCCTGTTCAGCAGCAGAGTTCACATAATAATTTTCCATTATATACACATAGACACACACATGAACACACACACACACGTGGGTGCACTTGAATGCACGCACACACACATATATGTGCATGCATAGACACACACATACAAACACACACACACGCTGCTATGTGTCTCATACTGGGCCAACCTGAGCCTGACATCTGCACCAAAGGACTGCACCAGCAGGAGCTCAATCCATCCAATTTCACTCATTCTCCCATTCTGTCTCTGTCTCTGTATTTCATGCTCTCATTCTGTCTCTCTCCACTTCTAGCTCTCTCTTTAACTCTCTCTCTTTCTCACTAACTTTCTATCTCCTTCTCTCTTCCCCCTCTCTCTCTCTCTCTCTCTCTCTCTCTCTCTCTCTCTCTCTCGTGCCTGCTCTCGCTCTCCCTCTCGTTTCCGTTTTCAGTATAGCACCATTTTGCCAGCACCGCAGCACCACCCACCATGCCACCCTCTCACTCTTTGCCTACTATCTTTCTCCTCCCTCCCTCCCTTTTTCTTGAGATTCAAAGTGTTTTATTTCCGGCGGTATGAAATAGCAGTGGCCCCCGGAGGAGGCAAACCTATGTGCTGCTCTTCTCTTCTATCTCTAACATTACACTCTCTCTCTCTCTCACCATCTTTCTCTTACCCTGCTACAATACTTCCATTCCTCAACCCCCTAATACTAAGCAGGTCATGGCCAGTCTTCTGTTTTTTCCTTTCCCCCTTTCCCCGTACTATCTTTCTCTCCTCTAGCTCTTTCTCCTTTCTCCATGTGCACTCATTCTTTTATGCATATTTTATTTATCGTGAAGTAAGGAGGCATGTTGTATCGTTGTTTGTTTATTTGTTTATGTACATTCATGTTCAACTATTTTATAGAGACTTTGTTTTGTATCTAGAGTACTGTAGAATCGAATATAAAAAATCACATAGATCTCATATCTCCAAAGATACATAGTTATATAGAGTATAGAGGTGGGTAAGGTGATAAACATGTGCCATATGTGGTACAGTATATGGATGTACAATATAGCATGGAGAATACCTTTTGCATCCAAAATACTGGAAAAACACAAACGGATCACATTCAGTTATACAGATTACAAACAAATGTGAGGTGATATTTTTGGGGGATTTCCATACGTATGTTGAGGTATGGCTGAGAGGGACAGTGTACACAGAGGGGTACTAAACTGAACCCTCCAACTACAGCTGAAATCAGGAACCAAGGTGTCTTATTTCATTCATTCTCTTATTCTATCTCTCTCCTTCTTGCTCTCTATTTAACTCTCTAACTATCTTTCTCACTAACTTTCTCTCTCCTTCTCTCTACCCTTCTCTTTCTCTCTCACTCTCTCTCCATCCCCCTCTCTCTCTCGCGCCCGCTCTCTCGATCGGCACTGCAGCTTTCTCAGATTTAAACCCAGTGATATGTTTTCCATTAACATTACAATTGTCACGTCCTGACCAGTATAGAGGATTATTTGTTATTGTAGTTTGGTCAGGATGTGGCAGAGGGTATTAGTTTATGTATTCCGGGGTTTTGGGTTTCTTTTCTATGTTTGTGTTTCTATGGGTTTTCTATCTGTTCTGTTTCTATGATAGTTAATTGGGGTATGGACTCTCAATTGAAGGCAGGTGTTTTCTAGTTGCCTTTGATTAGGAGTCCTTTAAATTAGGGTGTGTTTGGTGTTGTTGTTTGTGGGTAGTTGTTTTAGCACTGCTATACGTGTGTAGCCTGCTATACTGGTCCTGTCGGTCGTTGGTTTCTTGTTTTGTTCGTGGTGTTCATAATGAGCACGCAATCCGCTGCATATTGGTCCACTTTGTCCGACAGCGATTTCAACATATCTTCTGACGAAGAAGAACGTGACAACAATAGAGGGACAGAATGGAGAAATCTCCTGTACTGTGCAACTAGCTGGCTATGGTGTCACACTTCTCTCATTTCTTTTTGTATAAAAAAAATAAAACCATGAAAAGGTGACATGGCCGGTGGCCCATGGGTCTGTTTAAGATTGTTTTTAAAGATTTTGGCTCAATTTCTCTGTTATACGAATCTATAATGAGCCTTTGACTGACCAGTGGGCAATGGCCGGCCCCCCTATCAAGATGGGCTGGCCTGGTTTTCTGATAGGCTGAGATGAGGTCACGCAAACTCACATTCAAAGTAAAACGCGGGATCAGCAAAGAGACCTGCTCTGACTCTGTCATCAGTTAGACAGCCAAGATCATGGATTGTAAAAAACAGAAAGGGTGCCTATAAACTTAGAAAGTGCACATTGTGCATGGTCACCTCACTCAAAATGTCATATTTTTGGGGCGGCTAAAACCGTAAGTTGGTCAAACAGTAAAGTGCATTATCAAATGATTATCAAATGATTCCTGTAATGAAAGTGTCTGCCCTGCCCCGCCCTGTACCTGTGCACTCACTGGGGCCTGCTGCTGTGAAAAACAAGCCACTCTCCTATCCCCACCAGCGCTCAAGAGAAAAATGCGTTCTGATCGTATAACATTTCAAAATGCAATTGCAGGATAAACACAGCTTTGGAAGCTTTGTCCTCTTGTCCCTGATGAAGAGAGGAGGGTGTCAGCTTTCTGTAGGTACAGTTGAAGTCGGAAGTTTACATACACCTTAGCCAAATACGTTTAAACTCAGTTTTTCACAATTCCTGACATTTAATCCTAGTAAGAATTCCCTGTCTTAAGTCAGTTAGGATCACCACTTTATTTTAAGAATGTGAAATGTCAGAATAATAGTAGAGAGAATGCTTTATTTCAGCTTTTAATTTTTACATTTACATTTTTACATTTTAGTCATTTAGCAGACGCTCTTATCCAGAGCGACTTACAGTAGTGAATGCATACATTTCATTAAAAAAAATTCTCCGTACTGGTCCCCCGTGGGAATCGAGCCCACAACCCTGGCGTTGCAAACACCATGCTCTACCAACTGAGCCACACGTCTGTATCTGTGTGTACCCAATTTTGACACAAAGGACACTTTAAACTATTCAAATGTGCACTATGGGACCCTGTCCTGTTCCCTAGTCCCACGTACTATCGCTCAGCAGAAATAGTATGTCACACAGAGAGATGTTTGCACACTAGTCATAGTGCTGACACAACCCCTCAAAATGATTCAGTGTTCAATCAGGGAATTAGACAGACATAACTTTCCTATCAGCAATTATAGGAAAGGATTAGTGTTGTGCATTGGGGTTGGGCCGCAGAGCATCATGGGGGTTCTATGTGTTGAGATGAGCAAGTTCTAGATAAATGGTTGAAATAATTCCTGTCTCCCATCTCATCATTTTTATAATTGTTATAAAGATGTTGTTATGAATTCCCCCCAGACATAACAAAAGATTGGCGACAAGGAAGTCTGAATCTACAGAAACTACAGGATTTCGTATGTCAAAGGCTGGCTTTAAATATTTAGGGATCAATGTACCTTGTCTTCCCTCCATGATGAGAACTTTACTCCCCTGATTAATAAACTGAAACTGGACTTTCAGAGCTGGAGTATTCTCCATTTTACTTGAGCTGGTAAAGTGAATTAGATCAAGATGAATGTATTGCCCAGATTTCTGTACTTGTTCCAATGTCTCCCTCTCTTTTTTACCAGTCTTTTTTCACTTCAGTGGATAAGCTTATATATTTTTTTCTATTGGGTGGTGGGAATCCAAGAATACGTAAAGCATTTCTCCAGAGAGATAAAACACATGGAGGACTAGCCCTTCCTAACTTTATGTATTATTACTGGGCAGCGACTATACAAAAGATTATTTACTGGCTTCACACCCCATAAAATGACTGGTGTCATACAAAAGCCAATTCCTGTTTCTCCTCCTCTTTGTCAGCCTTAGTCACCTCCAATCTTCCTCTTTCAGCTTCGCGCTACACATCCAATCCAATTGTTGTCAATATTTTAATATTCAAGGTCCTATATGTAATACTCACCTCTTCCTTCCAGGCAAACTGGATTCAGCTTTCAGGCTGTGGCAGAGGAATGGCCTTACTAAGTTTAATTACCTTATATTGATGACACCTTTGCCAATTTCGAAGACCTCACTATCAAATTGAATCTACCCCATTCAAGTTTATTTAGGTATTTCCAATTCCGCCAGTTTATTCGCACTCGAAGCCCAACCTTAAGGGACTCATATCCTGTATTTTTTAGATAATCATGTCTCTTGATAACCCATCACTCAATAAAATCCGATCTGAGTGGGAAAGGGAACTTGGTGGAGATGTAACAGTGTAGGTTCCGTCCCTCTCTTCGCCCCAACCTGGGCTCGAAGCAGGGACCCTTGCACACATCAACAACTGACACCCCACGAAGCATCGTTACCCATCGCGCCACAAAAGCCGCGGCCCTTGCAACGCAAGGGGCAACCCTACTTCAAGTCTCAGAGCGAGTGACGTCACCGATTGAAACGCTATTAGCGCGCACCACCGCTAACTAACTAGCCATTTCACATCGGTTACAGAGAGATCACTGATGAAGTCTGGAATGATGCCTTACTAACTGTAAGTGGAAGCTCCTCTTGTGCCCGGCTAAGCCTTATACAGTTTAAGGTACTTCACCGTATCCATTTCAGCAAGGTCAGATTATCCAAATTCTACCCAAATATCTACCCAAATATTGATGGTACATGTGACAGGTGTAAAGGCCCCTTGGAGGACTTGACCCACATGTTCTGGTCCTGTCCCTATCTGGCAGATTATTGGTCCACTATATTTAAAACCCTTTCTGAAGCATTTGATATAAAGTTGCACCCTAGTACAGAAATGGCTATTTTTGGAGTACCAAACAACAATCGTTCTCAGACCAATATCAATCAAATCAATCAAATGTATTTATAAAGCCCTTCAAACATCAGCTGATGTCACAAAGTGCTGTACAGAAACCCAGCCTAAAACCCCAAACAGCAAGCAATGCAGGTGTAGAATCACAGTGGTTAGGGAAAAACTCCCTAGACAGGCCAGAACCTAGGAAGAAACCTAGAGAGGAACCAGGCTATGAGGGGTGGCCAGTCCTCTTCTGGCTGTGCCGGTTGAAGATTATAACAGAACATGGCCAAGATGTTCAAATGTTCATAGATGACCAGCAGGGTCAAATAATAATAATCACAGTGGTTGTCGAGGGTGCAACAGGTCAGCATCTCAGGAGTAAATGTCAGTTGGCTTTTCATAGGCGATCATTCAGAGTATCTCTACTGCTCCTGCTGTCTCTAGAGAGTTGAAAACAGCAGGTCTGGGACAGGTAGCACATCCAGTGAACAGGTCTGGGTTCCATAGCCGCAGGTAGAATTTTTTAAAATACATGCTGCAGTTGACATAACCTACATCAGCTGACGTAGCCTCGCAAGCCAAAGCCAGGATGTGATGACAAATCTGAAGCAAATTGTACAATCTGACCAGGTTGATTTTTATTTTTTTATTTCACCTTTATTTAACCAGGTAGGCTAGTTGAGAACAAGTT
This sequence comes from Salmo salar, assembly GCF_965601325.2. Classification (NCBI taxonomy): domain Eukaryota; kingdom Metazoa; phylum Chordata; class Actinopteri; order Salmoniformes; family Salmonidae; genus Salmo; species Salmo salar. The sequence goes on from NC_138318.1 coordinate 2,878,063, forward strand.
CTCATTTACAACTGCGACCTGGCCAAGATAAAGCAAAGCAGTTCAACACATACAAATCACAGAGTTACACATGGAATAAACAAACATACAGTCAATAATACATATGATAATTGATATCAAGATTTTAATTTGGTTACACAGTGTGACATGTAATAATCATAAAAAACTGAATCCAACATACAGTGTGGGAAGGCCTTAAAAGACCACGCTTTTAACATTTGGGTTGTTATTATGACGTGTTTAGTTATGTCCTTCACAGTTTTAGTGTAATTATATGATTTCATGTCTATTGCTTCTCTGTGACGTTTTCAAGTAGGATCCCTGAGATGACTAATACAATAAATTATGGACAGTCGTTTTCAGTGATCTATGTAACCGTCTGTAGTTTTCTGATCACATTGGAACTCCCTGCTATTGTATATGTTGCTCTGGTTGTCTTTGTCTAATAACATCTGTAAATATTTTAAATAGACGCTCAAAAACCTATAGAGTGATATTCATAGTCAGTTTACTCCAATATTTTTGGGGTTGGCTTAGACTGTTGACAACATATAAACTATATTTAGTCTCCAATGTTTATTGAAAACATTAGCACAATGATAGACAGCAAGTGCTCATTGTGCAAATGTTTTTAATAAACATTGGATATATAGTTTATATGTTGTCAACATTCTAAGCCAACCCCATCTTTTTTGCCCAAAAGTTGCACATCTGTCAGTTTTGTTGCTAAACAACCAACCCGCCTATTGCAGTTGATTGGTGACAATGACATAAACATATATTCAGCATGACATTCATGCAAGCATTATAATATATTTACAACCCAAAAGTAATGTGAAATGCACTCGTAACAAAACATTAGGAACACCTACCTAATATTGCATTGTACCCCCTTTTCCCCTCAGAACAGCCTCAATTTGTTGGGGCATGGACGCTCCAAGGTGTCGAAAGCGTTACACAAGGATGCTGGCCCATGTTGACTCCAATGCTTCCCACAGTTGTGTCAAGTTGGCTGGTAGTGGATCTCTACTCCGAATAGCTCGTTCCATCTCATCCCACACATGCTCAATTGGATTGAGATCTGGTGACTGCAGTAAGCTGAATTCACTGTCATGTCCATGGAACCATTCCTGGACAATCCTAGCCTTGTGGCATGGGGCTGAAAAAATTCATTCACAGATGGATACACTGCTGCTATGAAAGGATGCACATGATTGGCAATGATCTTCAGATATCCTGTGGCATTCAAACGTTGCTCCGCTTTTATCAAGGGGCCCAATGTGTGCCATGAAAACGCACCCCACATAATCACAACACCACCACCAGTTTGCAATGTTGACACGCATCATGATGGATGCATGTATTCTTGTGGTTTTCTCCATACCCTAGTCCTCCCATCAGCGTGAAACAGCAGGAACCGGGATTCATCAGACCAGGCAATGTTTTTTCAATTCTCCAGTGTCCAGTGTTTTCGTTCCTTAGCCCACTGCAATCGCAGTTTCTTGTTTTATGCTGAAAGAAGTGGAACTCTTTTAAGTCATCGGCTGCCATACCCCATTTGTGTCAAGGTACAAAGAGTTGTGCATTCTTTTATGGGTCTTTGTCCATCAATGTTGTACTGGACTGTCAGTTGACTAACTGTAGCCTGTCTGTTGCTCTGCACAATTCGTGTCAGCCTCCTTTGTCCTCTTTCATCAATGACCTGTTTTCGACCTTTGGGTTTGTGGACCATTTTTGATACACACAGGAAACTGTTGAGCGTGAAAAACCCAGCAGCGTTGCAGTTCTTGACACACTCAAACCAGTTCCCCTGGCACCTACTACCATACCCCGTTCAAATGAACTTAAATATTTTGTCTTGCCCATTCACCCTCTGAATGGCACATATTCACAATCCAATGTCTTAGTTGTCTCAAGGCTTAAAAATCATACATTGGTTGAAGTGGATTTAACAGGTGACATCAATAAGGGATTGTAGCTTTCACCTGGATTCACCTGGTCAGCCTATGTCATGGAAGGAGCAGGTATTCGTAATATTTTGTACACTCACTGTATTTAGACTAAGCTAGCTAAGCTAACTACAAGCTAACTAGGCGGCACATTCCATCGTGGGAGACGAAATGCACCCTGGGAATTTTAATCATGCTGTAGACGGGGGCAATACCGAAGGTTCAAAATGACAAATGAGGAATCGTGCAGCATGACTAAAAAAAACAATAAAACATCAAAATGTTTATCAAATCTTACAGTAGAACTTTGGAATTAAAAACTGATTAATGAGTGAACTTGACGTCAGTGAGTGAAGTGAATGAAGATCACGTGACTGAGAAAAATATTGCCGTGGTTGAGGTTGGACAATATTGAAGTGATTGACAATCAGGAGCCTATTGAGAAACAAAAAATGGCTGGAATTGTTGGAAACATTGGACAGTTTGATTAAAGTATTGAACAGTGGAGCTCATATACAGAATGGTTTGAATATTTTGTTCTTGCAAATGACATTGATGAGGACAATATTTGTTGTGTTATTCTTTAGGCTCAGTAACATGAGGACACGATGGGTATAATTATGGGTAAGTTTACTCGGCAAGCTTAGCACTCCATCACAGCATACATCATCAGCACATGCATACTCTTCTTGTACATAACTACATCCTTAGTAGATACTTCCGTTCTGTATGTAATAGGTATGTTATAATGCATGTATGTCTCTAGTGGTAAACTTGAGTAGTGCAGCAGGGCACAACATATTTCCCTCTTGTGAAAGTAAAGAGCTCTCTAAGCATAACCCAAATAAAGCAATTCACAATGCTTGAATTTAACCATTATTATTTTACTAAGCACATAATAATAACAGTGTTAAAAGACAGCACAGTAGCCATAATGACAGTAACATCAGAATATCAAATTTACACTTTAGCAGTCAATTATAATATTTTATTTTTACTTACAACCTTCCAGATTTACTGAATATAGTCCTTTAGCCAAGCCGGGCTTCGTCTGACCCTAAATTAACTCTGAGCATCAGTTTGAATAGTCTGTTGCGAGTGCAAGGGAACTTTGAGATGCGCATCACCGACACAGTGAGGGATGCGACGCAGGTAGTCTAGTGGTTAGAGCGTTGGACAAGTAACCGAAAGGTTGCAAGATCAAATCCCCGAGCTGATAGGGTAAAAAAATCTGTCATTCTGCCCCTGGACAAGGCAGTTATCCCACTGTTCCTAGGCCGTCATTGAAAAGAGTAATTTGTTCTTAACTGACTTGCCTAGTTAAATAAAGGTAAAATGAAAAGAAATATGAAAGAAATTCTGATATAGGTGCTTGTTCCTTTAGTTTGGATAACTTTTGGTGGCGCACTGTACTTCGGTGTACCCTTCTTGACATAAAATGGGAGTTTTACATGCACACAATCTCCCTCTTTGATGATTGATTGTTTTGCCCCCAGTTTGGCCTCTGTGTAGGATTTCACTTTTCTTGAGTGGCACGCACTCTGTGTCGGACATATAGTTTCCAAGGCTTTCCCTCTCAGATCGCGGTTTGGAGACAGTCTTTTAAAACATGGTTCCAGCGTTCCACCTCGCCATTTGCTCGTTGATAGTACACAGACACTTTGGAGTGTTTAATGTCTCTGTAATGTAGGAACGAAATCCATTCATCTAAAGTGAATTGGGCACCATTATCGCTTACAATTTCATTGCGACTGAACATATCAGTTAAGTACTTAATGACATTCTGGGTAGATTATTAGAACATTAGGTACATACTTTTAAATATGAAATTATTAACCTATCATCATTAATATAATATTTTATTTACAATGTATTTATTAAAACTAACGGTTTCTTTTTCTTTTCTTGTTTTTGGCAAAAAGTAAACAACAAATTAAAATGCCAGGGAGGAGTTATTGTGACAGGGTAGGAACTAAAGTGTTGATTCGTGTTTCCTAGGGGACCCTATAAGCTTTGGCTACATTGCATGTTTTCCCTAAGCTACTTCATGTAGCTAACATATTCTTGCTTTCTTTGCATATTCCTCTTTGATTTAGAAGACACTGTTGCACAAACAACATGCTGATTTAGGTCAACACCATCACTGGTATTATCAGGCTGTATTAGTTAGCCACGTTTGCTTTTACTCAGTACATTTATTAGCTAGCTAGCTATTAGCATTAGCGGCTAACAGGATTTCGGGCAACTTGCTAAGAAAAGACAAACTAGCTGTTTGCTGATGTAAGAAACCCAAACTATAAACTGTGTCATTATAGAACGCTAGTGGATTTATATTAAGAAGCAAAGTGAAAACAACATTGTTGTCATCAACATTGTTGCATGTGCTGCATTGACCATGCAGACTGAATGCAAGGGTCTCGTGGTTGAACATCAAATGCGCTCCTTGAGTGACAGGTGGCGTGGCTAGGTATGTGTAGAAAGTGGCACAGGGAGAAAGCCGAGGTGACTCAAGTAGCGAAGTAAACTATAAAAAATGACATTACACATGGCGTTTCACATTTAACAAACCAAACATTAAAATACCGGTATAGAAGGTAAAGTAAAAACCCAAACCGGTCCCTGCATCAATACTGGTATATCATAAAATAAAGTATACCACCCAGCCCTACTCCCAAGGTCCCGTTCACGTGGTCTCCAGCTGCAGAACGGACGTTCTTGGACCTCAAACACCAATTCACTACCATCCCGGCAGTTTGTGGTGGAGGTCGATGCCTCGGACGCCAGAGTGGGGTCTGTCCTGTCCCAGCGTTCGGCCCAAGACCCAAAGCTGCATCCCTGCGCTTTCCTCTCCCATCATCTCAACACCACGGAAAGGAATTACAAAGTGTGTAACCGAGAACTACTCGCGTGACAATGGTGTTGGAGGAGTGGAGGCACTGGTTAGAGGGGGGGAACACCCATTAATAGTATGGACAGATCACAAGAACCTGGAATATCTCCGCACCACCAAGCGCCTCAACTCCAGGCAAGCTCGATGGACCCTGCTATTCACTCGATTCAACTTCACCATCTCCTACCGCCCGGGGTCCTAGAATGTGATGCTCTTTCACGCCTCTATAGCCCCGCTGCTACACCAACGGACCCCGAGACCATCCTCCCTTCCTCTTGTCTCGTGGCTGCACTCATCTGGGGTATGGAGAACCATGTCCGTGAGGCACAGCGTTCCCAGCCGCAACAACAACATTTTTGTTGGCCCACCTTGGTTCCTGACGTCTCCACGTTCGTCGCCGCCTGGACAGTGTGTGCCCAGAATAAAACTCTGCGGCAAGCTCCGGCTGGCCTCCTTCAACCTCTTCCCATTCTTTAGCATCCCCGGTCCCATATATCCCTGGACTTCGTCACAGGTCTCCCTTCATCAGATGGCAACACCACTATCCTCACTGTGGTGGATAGGTTTTCCAAAACCGCCCATTTCATTCCCCTTCCCTACCCGCAGCCAAGGAAAAGGCCCAGCTCATGCTGCAGCACGTCTTCTGGATCCATGGACTTCCGGGGGACAAGGTCTCCGACCGCGGTCCTCAGTTCTCGTCCCGGTTCTGGAAGGCGTTCTGAACCCTCATTGGGGCATCGGCCAGCCTCCAATCTAACGGCCAGTCGGAGAGAGCCAATCAGGACCTGGAGAAGACCCTTCATTGCCTGATCTCCGCCAACCCCACCACTTGGAGCCAGCAACTCGTGTGGGTCGAATACACCCAAAACACCCTTCCCTGCTCGGCCACTGGTCTCTCACTATTCAAGTGTTCCATGGGTTATCAGCCTTCCCTGAGCAGGAGTAAGTGGTCAGCATACCCTTGGCCCAGATGTTCGTCAGCCACTGTGGCCGTAGCTGGAAGAGAGCCCGGTCTGGGACCCCAGCTCCCCACTATCGTCTCGGGCAGAGGATATGGCTGTCCACTCGGGACCTGCCCCTCTGGATGGAGTCCTGCAAACTTTCCCCCCGTTTTATCGGCCTTTTCTCCGTCTCTAAGGTCCTTAGCCCCTCTGCTGTTGGCCTTTTGTTGCCCTGCACTCTCCGTATATATCCCACTTTCCATGTATCCAGAATTAAACCCTTGTCTCACAGCCCTTTGTCTCCTGTTTCCAGGCTCAACCCTCTCGCCCGTCTCATCGAATGGCCATCCGACTTACACGGTCCTGAGTGTTCTACCTCTGGGCAGGGGATTCCAGTACCTGGTTGACTGGGAGGGTTATGGCCCGGGGGAGAGGTGCTGGGTCCCCGCTAGGAACATCCCGGACCCAGCCCTCATCGCTGAGTTCCGCCGCTGGCACCCCGGTCAACCAGGTATGTGCCCGGGTAGGACGCCAGGTGGCGCCCCTAGGGGGGAGTACTGTCACAGCCTGATCTGTTTCACCTGTCTTATTCTTGTCTCCACCCCCCCACCAGGTGTTTCCCATTTGTCCCCATTATCTCCTGTGTATTTATACCTGTGTTTTCTGTTTGTCTGTTGCCAGTTTGTCTTGTGTAAAACAGAAAGGAAAACACTGCACACTACTGCTCATGCTCCCAGGTGATATTTATTTACAACGTTTCGACCCTTAGGTCTTCATCAGTCATCCATATCATGGGGGGGGGGGGGGGGGGGTGGAAGGTCCTATATATAGGGGTAGTACTCAGTGACATCACTTCCTGAAACAGGAGGTAAAAAATGTATAACATAGTTTCACAATATTAACATTCAATGTAAAAAAAGATATGATCATACACAGAGAATGTGATCAATATTTATAAACTCAGCAAAAAAAGAAACGCCCCTTTTTCAGGACCCTGTCTTTCAAAGATAATTCATAAAAATCCAAATAACTTCACCGATCTTCATTGTAAAGGTTTTTAACACTGTTTCCCATGCTTGTTCAATGAACCATAAACAATTAATGAACATGCACCTGTGGAACGGTCGTTAAGACACTAACAGCTTACAGACGGTAGGCAATTAAGGTCACAGTTATGAAAACTTAGGACACTAAAGAGGCCTTTCTAGTGAAAAAATAAAGATGCCCAGGGCCCCTGCTCATCTTCGTGAACGTGCCTTAGGCATGCTGCAAGGAGGTATGAGGACAGCAGATGTGGCCAGGGCAATAAATTGCAATGTCCATACTGTAAAACGCCTAAGACAGCGCTACAGGGAGACAGGATGGACAGCTGATCATCCTCGCAGTGGCAGACCACGTATAACAACACCTACACAGGATCGATACATCCGAACAGCACACCTGCGGGACAGGTACAGGTACAGGATGGCAACAACAACTGCCCGAGTTACACCAGGAACACACAATCCCTCCATCAGTGCTCAGACTGTCCGCAATAGGCTGAGAGAGGCTGGACTGAGGGCTTGTAGGCCTGTTGTAAGGCAGCTCCTCACCAGACATCACCGGCAACAACGTTGCCTATGGGCACAAACCCACCCTCGCTGGACCAGACAGGACTGGCAAAAAGTGCTCTTCACTGACGAGTCGCGGTTTTGTCTCACCAGGGGTGATGGTCGGATTCGCATTTATCGTTGAAGGAATGAGCGTTACACTGAGGACTGTTCTCTGGAGCGGGATCGATTTGGAGGTGGAGGGTCCGTTATGGTCTGGGGCGGTGTGTCACAGCCTCATCGGACTGAGCTTGTTGTCATAGCAGGCAATCTCAACGCTGTGCGTTACAGGGAAGACATCCTTCTCCCTCATGTGGTACCCTTCCTGCAGGCTCATCCTGACATGACCCTCCAGCATGACAATGCCACCAGCCATACTGCTCGTTCTGTATGTGATTTCCTGCAAGACAGAAATGTCAGTGTTCTGCCATGGCCAGCGAAGTGCCCGGATCTCAATCCCATTGAGTACGTCTGGGACCTGTTGGATCGGAGGGTGAGGGCTAGGGCCATTCCCCCCAGAAATGTCCGGGAACTTGCAGATGCCTTGGTGGAAGAGTGGGGTAACATCTCACAGCAAGAACTGGCAAATCTGGTGCAGTCCATGAGGAGGAGATGCACTGCAGTACTTAATGCAGCTGGTGGCCACACCAGATACTGACTGTTACTTTAATTTTGATTCCCCCTTTGTTCAGGGACACATTATTCCATTTATGTTAGTCACATGTCTGTGGAACTTGTTCAGTTTATGCCTCAGTTGTTGAATCTTGTTATGTTCATACAAATATTTACACGTTAAGTTTGCTGAAAATTAACACAGTTGACAGTGAGAGGACGTTTCTTTTTTTGCTGAGTTTAGTAATATACATACACATACAATATTCAATTAGGATTCAAAAAACTATTTTGAATTATTTAAACTATAAAAAAACGGTTTCATGTCAAACTCCTCGTTAAGGCCAAGAGGAGACAGTGTGTTCAGCCTGTGGATCCAGAAAGATTCCCTTCGAGAAGAAACTTTTTCCTCTCTTTCCTCTCAAAGGGAATCTTTCTGGATCCACAGGCAAAACACACTGTCTCCTCTTGGCCTTAACGAGTAGTTTGACTTGAAACTGTTTTTATAGTTTAAATAATTCTAAATAGTTTTTTTAATCCTAATTGAATATTGTATGTATATTACTATAAATATTGATCACATTCTCTGTGTATGATCATATATTTTGATACATTGAATGTTAATATTGTGAAACTATGTTATACATTTTTTACCTCCTGTTTCAGGAAGTGATGTCACTGAGTGCTTCCCCTATATATAGGACCCTCCACCCCCACCTGAGATATGAATGCCTGATGAAGACCTAAGGGTTGAAACATTGTAAATGTTATCACCTTGCAGCAGTGTGCAGCGTTTTTCTTTCTGTTTTCCATGAGTTTACATATAACTCCAGCACCTGCGGAAAGTACCTGGATGTGCGTATGTTCTTCAGCTTTGCCAGTTCGTCTTGTCCCGTCAAGTCCTACCAGCGCGTTTTCCAATTTTTCAAGTTTCTATAGTTGCTTTTTTCTAGTCTTCCCAGTTTTGACCATTCTGCCTGCACTGACCCTAAGCCGGCATGCCTTTCTGACACTGCCCTGGATTACTGACTTCTGCCTGCCCTGACTCTGAGCCTGCCTGCCGTTCTGTACCTTTCTGACTCTGCCCTGGATTACTGACCTCTGCCTGCCCTTGACCTGCCATTTGCCTGCCCTCTGTTTTGTAAATAAACATCTGTGATTCAAACTGTCTGCATCTGGCTGCCATCGGACCTCTGCTGTCCTGATAATAACAGTTAATGATAACTAGGGATAGATGATAGAGTTAATTCAAGGGATCTCTCTCTTTATATATATATAAACATTAATGGTGCCCCACCTTTGATTCATTTGGATAAGATAACCAAATGTATTACAATATATTAGATCAATTAATTATTCCACTAATAAATCAGAAAATGATCTGGAATATCCATAGCCAAAGTTACAACACTTCCTAGCATCTGGCCATCATTTCCTGTAGCATTGATAGCCACCAAGTAGTTGTTGAAGATTTGCAACCACATGGCAGACGGCATCATAGTTTGACCAGGGGAGGGCAGGAATGGAGTAGGTAATGATGCTAAAGCTGCCGCATAGGGCCAAAGACATTTAAATTACTACGCAGCCTACTACAGCCAGACAGACCAGGTAATAAGATGTATGGGGATATTGTGGAAATACTGAAAGGACACTTTTCACCTAAACCAGTAGTTATTGCTGGGAAGGTTCCACAGAAGAAATCAAAAAGAGGGAGAATCAGTGGCAATGTTTTCTGCTGCATTAAAGAACCTTTCAGAGCACTGTGAGATTGATGTACTAAATGACACCATTAGAGACAGACTTGTACTCAGAAGAGGCCATTGAAGTCAGTGTGTCCATGATGCTAAAGAGGTTCATCAGTGCACAGAAGAAATCAAGAAGACTGCTAGTGAGAGGTTGATAGACGTCGTCACAGTCTGCTAGAACCGAGGAGCTCGGTGTTCTACCCCAGAGGAGACAGCATTCCCCAAAGCCCAGAAGACGGTAACCCAGAAGAGGTCTCCTGGAGGAGACCATATTATTTTATTTTTCTTTATTGTTTTCAAATAAACATCCTTGAAACTGAGTTATCACACTTGTGTCTGATCTGCGTAAACATTTAGATTAAACCCCCTGGTCTGCCACAATGCGTACTATGACACATGGAGACACAGGACTTCCCGCCATCTTAAAGAAACATGGATAAGTCTTTAATGGAGAGCAGGGTAGCATGAAATACATTACAGTGAAGCTTAGCATTAAGCCAGACAGCAAAACAAAGTTTCTGAAAGGACGACCAGTACCTTATGCTATCAGACCAAAGGTTGAGGCTGATATGGACACTTTAGTCAAGAACAAAGAACTGGAGCTGGTCAGCAGGAGTGAATGAGAAACACCCACCGTACCAGTCCTTAAGAAGGATGGTGGAATCAAGTTATGTGGAGACTTTAACAGAGTTAACCTTGTGTTGTCTGCTGAGCAGCATCCGCTACCACACATCAACAACCTTTTCGCAGGCTTAGCTGGGGGTCAAAAGTTCAGCAAAATTGACCTCTGCCAAGCCTACTTGCAGATGCACGTGGATGAAAAGTCAAAGGAGCTGCTGACTGTCGTGACACAGAAGGGGCTCTTCAGGTACTGTCGTCTACCGTTTGGAATCACAAGTGTGCCAGCGCTGTTCCAGAGGGCGATGGACCAGATCTTGAGTGGATTGCCAAGAGTACAATGTTACCTGGATGACATTCTCATTACTGGGAAAGATGAAGAGGACCATCTCCAGCACTTGGATGTGACCTAACAGAGATTGAAGGACTACGGACTGCAAGTTTGTAAGGACAAATGTGCATTCTTCCAATCATCGGTTGAATACCTTGGACACGTCATCAACGCCATGGGCCTGCAAAAGGCTCCATCCAAGATCAAGGCTATTAGAACGTCATCCACCTACGTTCTTTCCTGGGGTTACTGAATTACTCCGGAAGCTTTATTCTGAGCTTAGCAACGAAGCTGAAGCCGCTGCATGCCTTTACAGAAAAAAAAACATGATTTCACATATGGAAAATCACATGATTTCACATGAAATTTCACATATGAAATCTTGTGAAATGTGTTTTAGCAACACTTCATGTGTATTTTCATGGTATCACATGTTGCTTTACATGTTGTCACATGATATCACATTAACTTCACATAAGATCACATATGATCACATGAAAACGTGTGGTTTTTACATAAGGGATCAGTTGCTTTGTCAGGACAAAACATGGAAATGGACTGAACAATGCAAGGAAGCATTCGGGAAAACCAAGGAAACACTTCTGAAATCTGAGGCGTTGACACACTTTGACCCGTCATTGCCCATCCAACTAGCTTATGATGCTAGTCCGTATGGTGTGGGAGCAGTCGTGCCCCATATCATGCCTTCTGGTAAGAGAAGCTTTTACATTGAAATAAGCAGAAAGTAACTATGCACAGATAGAACGAGAAGCTGTAGGGATAGTTTTTGGAGTATCTGTACGGGAGGAAGTTCACCCTTCTTACAGATCATCATCTGCTGACGAGCATCTTTGGACTGCTTACTGGAATTCTGTCACTTGCTGCAAGCAGAATGCAAAGGTAGGCGTTGTTGTTGTCAGCACACACCTACGACATCAAGTACCGCAAGTCAGAACTGCACCACAATGTAGATGGACTTTCCAGGTTACCACTACCTATGGTCAAGCCAGAGTCACATCAAGTGGACATCTTCTACTTCAGACAAGTGGAAAGTGCACCAGTCACTTCAACACAAGTGCGGAGAAACACCAGAAACAGTGTTATCTGAAGTGATGGACATTATCATCAAAGTTAGAGCTGCAGGAGATGCTCCGGAACTGAAACCCTACCTTTCGATGAGAACTGAGCTATCAGTACAGTCCGGTTGTTTGCTGTGGGGGAGGAGAGTTATCATTCTGCCTTCGCTGAGGAAACCAGTGTAAAACAGCTACACCTAGGTCATTGTGGAATGGTTTGCATGAAGGAAATTGCACAAAGCTACTTCTGGTGGCCTGGATTAGATGGAAGTATTGAGGAGAAAGTGAAAACATGTTCCTCATGTCAGAAGGTTCGCAACATACCTCATCTTGCACCTCATCTTGCACCTCTTCATCTGTGGGTTTGGCCGGAGGAGGTGTGGCAACAAATACACGTCGACTTCGCAGGTCCATTTGAAGACAGAATGTTGCTCTTGGTCGGGGATGCAAAAATCAGGTCAATGGTGTACAGCACATCAGGTCTGCACCATATCATCCATTTACCAATGGACTGGCGGAGAGGTTTGTACAGACCACGAAACATGCCTTAACAGTAGAACCGCCATAGGCCAATGCCCCCTGCCATATGATTTTGTAAGTAAAATAAATCTGCCATTTTGAAGGCAACGTCCTCCTCCTTTCCTGACTTTTTCTAAATAGTTGTATTTTAAATTGCTCAGTTGTCAGAATTTCTTAATTACAAAGAGAAAAGTATTTAGAGCCTGTTAAATCCTGTTAAGGATAGGGGGCAGTATTTTCACGTTCGGATGAAAAACGTGCCCAAATTAAACTGCCTCCTACTCAGACTCAGAAGGTAGGATATGCATATTATTAGTAGATTTGGATATAAAACACTCTGAAGTTTCTAAAACTGTTTGAATGATGTCTGTGAGTATAACAGAACTCATATGGCAGGCAAAAACCTGAGAAAAATCCAACCAGGAAGTGGAAAATCTGAGAATTGTAGTTCTTCTTTTGAATCCCTATCAAAACTACAGTGTCTGTGGGGTCACGTTGCACTTCCTAAGGATTCCATTAGCTGTCAACAGCCTTTAGAAACTTGTTTCATCCTTCTCCTGTTACTGGGCAGAAAATAGGGGCGATAGAAACTGATAATCGTGCATGTGACTTAATATTGATATTTGAATTAACTGGATAGAGGGTGATTTCATTTAGAACAATAGTGTGGTGATGATGAAGAATTGTGAACACCAAGAAAGCAGCTACTGCTGCCAAGGAGGCAGCCAAAGCAACAGCGCGTCGTACTCCTCCTCAGCATAGTGCTCTAAATAACTTAACTTGCTAGTTTTCCTGTCTGTAAAGAGAAGGGCGGGCTGAACATTGATCCCGCTGCTCTGATTGGATAAAGCGAAGCTGTCTCCGTTCACTCACTTCATATTTCACCCGAAGCTGTCTCTGTTCACTTCTCATGTTTTGGTCTGATCGTTTAGAATGCTGCTGCCTCCTGTTAGCCTGCTACTATGATAAATCAATAGGCGAGGACGTTTGCTAGAAAGCTATCAATATGCATAATATCTAACAAGCGAAGCGAGAGTAGGGAAAGAAGAAGAAACGCTGATGCGGACTCTGACTGAGTGACAGCAAACTTGTCTGCCCGCTGCAAGTTTTGAGGACAGGACACACAGACACAGACACACACACACACAACTCCACGCCCTGCTCCTAATCTGCATCTTTTTTGGTCCATAAACCTGCAGGGAGATAAGTAGATGTTGGTACAATACCTAGGCATAATTAAACACTAAATATAAGGATACGATTATGAGTATAGCCATGTTGTAACACCCATAATACAACACAGTAGATGAATCTGATACATACTGTAGGTTAAAGGGGATGTACGACACACGAGTTCTCTAGGGGGTACTTGGAGGCTGAGAAGCCCAGTGGTTCTAGTGCTAAAAGTGTCTCGGGGTTAAGGGACACTGCACCAACGCTTGAACAGCTTCTTGTTATCCTACAGGAACATGCCTCATGCAGCCACCAAGGCTTTGCCTGCATCGAAGCTTTCGCACAAGCTTCAACCTACTCAGACCTCCCAACGCAACGGAGACAGTGCAACGTTAACAGGAGAGCCAAGTCAAACGTTTTGAACTGAGAGCAAAGGGCAGAGCTTTCAATCCTGGAGAAACCGTCTTAGCTAGGAACTACCTCAACGGACCAAAGTGGGATCCTACTACATTCCCTGCTCAGACTGGTCTTGTGATTATGTCAGTGTCGCTTTACTTAACAGTAACTGATCTGTGTGCTTTACCAGATGACGTCCTCGGCAGTCTGGACTGTCCAGATTCCCGAGGACGTCATCTGGTAAAGGCACACAGATCAGTTACTGTTAAGTAAAGCGACACCGACATAATCACCAGTCCACACCAGGAAGTGGTCCAGTACTTTTACTGGGTGACACCCTGACCCAGCAGTTGTCACCTAGGGACTGACAGTCATCTTCTCAGGACTGTTGTTCATAATGGGGACAATTTAAGCAGGAGGGGAGGAAATGTTCTGTATTGAGGTTGTGCAACAGAGCATAATGAGGGTTCTATGTGTTGAAGTGAACACGTTCTAGATAAATGATTGAAATAATTCCTGTCTCCTGATTATTTAATTGTTATAAAAATGTGGATATGAAACCAATGACGCATAACAATTAGGATTTGGGGCCCTTGTGTAGCACATGGATAAGATTTTCACCTTGAGCCTTTAGCTACTCATTAACTCCTATAGCTGCTCGGTCTTAGAAAAGCTACTTTAGCTGCTATCCCCAAACCCCTTAAAATACCTATTTTAATTGGTTGTCTGCTAGCCCAAGCCAGTGAGTCATTGTGCACTGTGCAGAGGCCAGGGACTGTAAGCTTGCTCGCTCATGCTCTACTCTACAGTTGCTCTAGCTCAGAGGTTTTAAAAGCAGTTAACGATGCACTGAACTAGGTTACACTTAGAGAGGAAATATACTGAAAAGGGGACATGAAACATCAGGCATATGTGGGTTACATATGTTAGGGAACTCTTAAAACAGTAATAATTTATATCATTGGTTATCTACTAGCAGAGTTTATCATATTTTGTCCTCTGTGGAATTTAAGGGTGAACTTTGCTTTTGCTTCTACATTTGGCTGTGTGTCTGTCCCCAAAACCTCTTAGAGACATTCGCCCAGGCAAGGATATCTTATGCCATGCTGCTGGGTGCCAGCCTTGCCAGTCTGGGCTTAGGGAAAGAGGTCATGTCTGAGGGGGGCGGGGAGGGGGGGGGCACTGGTTGGCTGCTTAGATCAGCAGAGATGTGGGCTGTAGAGTGCACCCCCCTGCTCCCCAAGCTGTCTCACAAGTGAACATAAGAGAGAGTGGACGAGAGAGAGAGAGAGAGAGAGAGAGAGAGAGAGAGAGAGAGAGAGAGAGAGAGAGAGAGAGAGAGAGAGAGAGAGAGAGAGAGAGAGAGGGAGAGAGTGTGCGCGCGTGTGTGTGTGTGCTCACTCATTTGTGTATGTGAGAGCGAGAGAAACAGAGAGAGGCTCAGGCTTCTACTCACGACTAAAGTTGTCCCTCAGACTGTCAGTTTTAATGCAGGCTGCTTTGGATTTCACTTAAGCTCCACTAAAGGGTCATCTCTGCTCCCCCTGTTCATTTGAGACAGACGTGTCAGCTCCACCGCCTTTGATAAGGTCATACAAGGCATTGGCAAGGGCAGTGCATATATGAAAAGACAAGGAAAGATGTGTTAGACAAAGCATTATCTTGTTGGATGCCTAGTATAAGTTGTAGCCCTTTTCTCTTTGTCCTTTCTGCCCCTCCCTCTTCACGCAATATATTCCCCAAGTCTACCTTGTTTCCGTGGTATTTTTTGCATCTGTGCTTAAGCATACAGAGAATAGATCTAGCTCTTAGTCCTTTGTCTTGCCTCCCGGTTAGATATACCAACCTGAGTTGTTTCAGTCTTGCGGTCCTACCGATGCATCACAAACTGTGTGAGTGAAACCCTCATTAAATCTCTCGTCAGCCCAACGGCTGTAGATTTGGTGATTAATCCTGTTCCATTGTCCCTCTTACTGATTCTTAAGTCAATAAATCTATCTGACACATTCTCTGGAGGCTAGTCCTCCTCCTTCATCACTCTTCTCAGCCCAGGTTCCTGACAGGTGCTCCATTTTCTCCTCCATCTCTTTTCTTTCCGTTTTTTTCTACTTCATATCTTGAGTGGCTGGGTACATGGTGGGGATCATTGTAGAGCATACAATACATACGAATCGTATTTTCTGGCATTGGTGATACTGTTTTAAATTTCAGGTGTGCGATTGTAGCTATCATACTCTTGGGAAAGCGTTAGTACTTAAACTCAATCATTTGTGCAGCAGTCGAATGCCTTGACTGTAAGAACAGGAGCAAAAGCAATATGCTTTTATAAATGGTGTTACTGGATTTTGTTTTGGGATGTTATATTCATAATTTAATAGCGGTTGTCTTGAATGTTAACCTCTAAAAGTCTAAGCAGTTGGGGGGTGCTAAGCTAACATATGGAATTGTTTTAAGATGGTCATACCATGGAACATTTAGCTATTTGATTTAGAATTTTAGGACCGCTTTAGGTATTAAAAAATATTTTTATAAAATATTGAATTTGGCCTTCACTACTATAGTCCATAGAAACACATTGAATATCACATTCATAAATGGCAAAAAAAAGACAGTCAAGGGAATAAGGTTTTGAAGTGTCTGTCCTATATCTAGGATATGTAAGAAAGCTCAGGAAATATTTTAGTTTTTTTGGACACATATTTCTAACCCTTTATTTTTGTTGGCACAAAACTACCTCCATACGTCCATTCATTTGTATGGGTTACCTTCAGACGAGTCCCGTGGGGCCTGTGGGGGTTGTAGAGCAAAACAGAGAACACCATCGAACACTGCTGTAGCTTGGTCCCTTTCCACCGCAGATGCGGAAGGCCAACATAGGCGGATGCGGTGGATTGAGATGCAGCTCATGCAAAAAAACGGATATCTCCATGTTAAACTACTGGGTTTTGATGGCATTTTTTTGTATTATGTTACTTATATTGACGCACGGGTGCGTCAATAGACTGTTATTAAACACACGCTTGTTGGTGACGCATGGGCTGGTTTGAGCTTTTTCATTACTGGTTGAAATTATGGATTTTTACACACCACACACACACACACACAGAGCTGGAGAGTAACGGATTAAATGTAACGGTAACTGTAATCCGTTACCAGTAAAAATATTGTAAACAGATTACAGATACTTTTGAAAAACTAGGTGATTACTTCAAGGATTACTTTTAAATTCAGAAAAAAAATATTTGACACTTCTCTGTTTTCGCAATGACATTCAAATCAGCATTGAAAAAAGGCGCAAATTGAAGTTTGTTCCACCTGAGCGAGTCTGACCACGATGTTGACACACCAAATGTGTTTGATCGATCGCTACATAGCGCATTGATGTGAATCACACTGCTGCTCTCTCATTTAGATATTCGTGCCTTACAGATTGTGGTTGTTGTGGATGGCTGTTCACAAATCTAAATGTGTATTTAAGCCCAATAATGGTTGAATTCAAGAGGTTTAAGCTGCCTATCAATCACTGTTTTTGAAACCAGCGGACAGACAGTGAAAAATTCGCTCTTGCAACAGCTACATAGTGCGGATCCCAGGCTATGGCTTTTATTGTTCAATCTAATTCATGCTGATAAAAAATAAATCCATAGGCCTAATGGACACATGCTCAAACTCGCACACTTTTGATAGATTTAAAGGGGCAATCTTTAATCTCATCATTGACTTATAAGTTATATCTATTTAAATCCATTGATTCTTGAAGAATATAACTTATAAATGCCTCATGAGCTTAGTTCAACTGTCACACTCCATGAGAACCCAAAATATACGTTTGTTTTTCTCCATTGTTTGTAACATTGTAAATGTAAACAAACACTGTATAGCCTCATAACATGGTTAAAACAATCATTTTGATATCATGGATGGTCAGCTCTGTCTATTAATCTGAGAGTGGTTCAATTTTCCAGGCCCATCCCTCAGCTTTTTACCAAAACAGAGGCGGTGCGATGATTTTGTTATTGTTTCATCTGTGGATTAGCCCTTAAACAGCTGCATATTATCAAGATATCAAAGTGTCACCAACAAAAAGGTAAACAATAGGCCTATAGCAAATGCAGCATATGGAATTCCTTTTTCACATGTAAATAGCACTTTTCAGTAGTGCTCAAAGCATGCCATTCCATGAGCGCAGCATTTATTTTTCAACGCAAATCATTGAGCCCAATCAGTCCTCCATGACAACCAAATCATAAACAACAGAGTAGGGCTGGCTAATAAGTCCTTAGTTTTGGGGTTATGCTCAGGTAAAACAATTTGGCTAATCTATAATCTATCCAAGTCCTATTCTTGAAGATCAAGGGGAATAACATTTATTGGATTGACTGTAATTCTGATAGGCTTTGGTTTTTAATGTAAAGGTATAATTTAATCATATTATTATATGTAGTAGAAAGTGATGTGTTAGAAGAAGCCTACATAACCAACCTATAAAGTAAAATTTAACATCAATATATGGCCAGCTATGTAAACTTTAACATTGATTTATCCTGAAATACATTAAATTGGTAACATACATTTTTGTCTTCTTCTAATACCTCTTAAGGGAAAGTAACCTTAAAGTAGCTGAATGTAATCAGATTACATTGCTGAGTTTGGGTAATCCAAAAGTTACGTAACTGATAACAATTTTGGACAGGTAACTAGTTACTGTAACGGATTACATTTAGAAAGTAACCTACCCAACCCTGCACACACATACACACACAAAACACACATGCTGATTCCAACCATCTCTCACCTTAACGCTCTCTCTCCCACCTCACTGAGGAGACAAGCACTGAATGCTAGTTACCATTCAAAGTATATTGAGGCTTGTGTGTGTGTGTGTGTGTGTGTGTGTGTGTGTGTGGTGTGTGTGTGTGTGTGTGTGTGTGTGTGTGTGTGTGTGTGTGTGTGTGAGTGTGTGTGTGAGTGTGTGACTGGAGGAGGGAGTTGGAAGGCTGTGATTTGCTCCCGACAGAGAGGGGAGGGATGGAGGGAGGTGCGCATACGAGAGCGAGAGAAAGAGAGCACATTCACAGTCGCTGTCTGGTTTCTTTCCTCGGTACGACTCTGGCAGCTCTCCTCCACAGCAGCAGAAAGACACAGAACCAAAAACAGAACGTTGAAAGATAGACAAGCGAAAGACGGAGAGAAACAAGATGTGAAAGACAACAGCAGGAGGACAAGCTTTACTCTAAACCTCCCCCTCCAGATGGCACAATGGGAAGAGATTTGGAACTGGTGAAAAGTGGGAGCGAGACAAGACATGTGATCTACAAGAACAAGGTGTTAAAAGTAGATGCTGACAAGGGTCCTGGACAGATGGACGGATGCTGATCTCCTAAAATTGAGGGGTAGTCACCACTCCATTCTGACTGACAGACAGACAGAAGGGTGCCCATTTTTACACTGGGAGCAACAGGATATATCCCCCTTTCCTCTAGTGGATAAGACTGAACCAGGGGGTTCTACTGTACCTCTTTCCCTGACAGTGTCATTCTCCTTTTCTCTTTTACCTGGACTTTGGCCTAGTCAGTCAGTCAGTCAGTCAGTCAGTCAGTCAGTCAGTCAGTTGTTCCTTACATTTTTCTCCTGTTTCTTCATTTCTTTTTGTTCATCTCTCCAGGGCAAGTGACGCAATCGAGAGTGCTTTTTGGAATCTTTGCTCAAGAAGATTGTCCTCTGTTGACCCTTTACATTGTGTGTGTTTGTGTGTGTGTTTATATGAGCACAAGGACGTATGTGTGTGTGTGAGCCTGTGTCCTTTTTACCTCTTCATTTCCACCCTTTGCACCCATCTGTTTCATGCTGGCTGTCCTTTCACACCTCTGCAAGTGTCGCGCACCATCTGCGAGTGTGTCATTGTGTGTGTTTCAGTGTGAGTGTGTGTACGTATCTGTCACCCGCAGTTACGCCACTGGTCAAAAGTTGGCCAATTGGATCAGAGCCATTTTTGGAAACGAGGCATGCTGTTTTAGCTGGGCAGAAGGGGGACAGAAGGCCGGCTGTTTAGGGATCATTTTGAGAGATTCTACTGTGTTCTCCAGATAGGACTCGAAAGACTATCAAACCTCCTGGAGCATCAATTCAATCAGGATCTGATCCAACTAGTGTTAACTGATCACCTGTGGATGGTGTACCTTGGGAATACAGTGAGTGGCAGTGAAGGAATCGTCCAATCGGCACATGTTTTATAAAGCCCTGGCACTTTGGGTTTTGCCTGTGAAGGTGTTGATCAAATTCCGGATTACCTGATGTGTGTGTGTATGTGTAGAGGATATAGCTTGATGATCTCTGGCACCGTGGCCGTCTGCTTCCTTCTTGGAACTGTCACTCAACTGCTTGGCCCTCAGTCTCTCTATTGTACCTAGGAGCTGCCAACACAGACTGACAGACCCTTTTTTCCATTTCTTTCTCGGCCATGCTGTACTGTGTAACTCTCTGAACGAAAGAAGACATTTTGCGAAGAAAGAAAGGACGTTTCTGACACTGTCCAGTGTGTACCTTTCTCTGTGTCCACACTAACGGACTGCCTAAACTGAGGCAATTGGCCTCTAGTCCCGTGCTACCTGCTGTGTTCCATCACCCCCAGGGGCCATGATTGGTGTCAACAGCCTGCACTCGGCGGGGCGCCTGCGCTCACGATCCCTGTGCTCAGTCCGCTATGGGCGAGACTTCCGTATGATTGACCCATTCCGCTACCCCCGAACCCCTCGCTCGCGCTCCCTGAAGCCCCTTATGTTCCCAGACCTGCTGGGCAAGGCCCAGGATGGACAGAACCACCCGCAGGCCCGCAAGAGGAAGAAGGTACAATGTGCCACCCGGGTAAGACTCCAACTAACATAGCCCAACCTGTTGTGGACCATGTTCCACTGTTCAACACTTACTTTGGTTGTGTGTGCATGGGTTAAAGTGAGTGGGGTTGGGTTTTAAGCACTCAGAATCATAGGGTTTTCTTATTTCTGATTACATTGTGCATTGCTGTCATGTCAACATAATGTAAAATGCCATGCCTAGTACTTTATATACTGTAAGTGTGTGTAATTTAGGGAAATAGACAATCACAGACAATCATAGACAATCATAGACAATGCAACCTTGTACATCCACAGATGCATTCATTTCTATATGCAGTTTATGGACCAAATGTGGTTGTGAATCATTTATTAGTTGAGTACATTGCAGATTAGGTGTTCACCAGGCTGACAGGCCCTTCCGTAACCTAGGCAACCTAGGCATGTTGTGTGTAGTAACCGGTGCTAACACCAGCCCTCAAGGCTAACTCTCATTTGCTGCCCTGGTGCCGTGTGATGCTGACGTAGCTCGGAGGTGAAGGTGACGAACATCCATCCTGATCTGAATGAGGCCAGTTGATCCTAATGGCACTGATTACGCCTCTCCCCCCACTCCTCACCCTCTCTCTCCCCTCTCCTCACCTCCTCTTCTGGTTCTGACAAGTCCTCCCCATAAGTTTCACTTATTCCACCATTAACTCCCCTCTCATCTCCATTACATTAGACTCCCTTCCACGGTCTCCTTGGCAGTCAGGACCAATGTAATGTGTTTATCAGCATCAGTCTCTCTTAGCTTGATCTCATTCCAACATACTGCTACAGTAATTATGTATACTTCCATAATGAAGATATAGGCTTTTTGGAAAGAACGCGTATTTTGGACCCTGAGTTTGAGATAATCTATTTTGCTAGCTAATGGAGTTTGGATGAACAGTACTGTATTCTGAGATATACAGTGAGCTCCAAAAGTATTGGGATAGTGACACATTTCTTGTTGTTTTGGCTCTGTAGTCCAGCACTTTGGATTTGAAATGATTCAGTGACTATGAGGTCAAAGGGCAGACTGTCAGATTTAATTTTCAGCCATATCGGGTGAACCGTTTAGAAATTACTGCACTTTTATACATAGTCCCTCCATTTTAGGGGACCAGAAGTATTTGGACAAATACACTTATATGTATATTAAAGTAGTCAAAAGTTAAGTATTTGGTCCCATATTCCTAGCACACAATGATTACATCAAGCTTGTGGCTCTACAAATGTGTTGGATGCATTTGCTGTTTGTTTTGGTTGTGTTTCTGATAATTTTGTGCCCAATAGAAATTAATGGTAAATAATCTATTGTGCCAGTTTGGAGTTACTTTTATTGTAAATAAGAATAGAAAATGTTTCTAAATATTTCTACATCAATGTCGATGCTATCATGATTACAGTCCTAAATTAATCGTGAATAATGATGAATGACGCACAAATATCATACACCCAAGGCATGCTAACCTCTCACCATTCCAATAACAGGGGAGGTTATCATTTTTGGGAGAGTATGATATGTAACTTTCTCACTAATCATTATTCACGATTCATTCAGGATTATTTGTAATCATGGTATTATCCACATTAGTGTAGAAGTGTTTACAAAAAGTGCTGTAATTTCTAAACGGTTCACCTGATATGGATGAAAATACCCTCAAATTAAAGCTGACAGTCTGCACCTTAAAATCATAGTCAATGTCTCATTTCAAATCCAAAGTGTTGGAGTACAGAGCCAAAACAACAAATAATGTGTCACTGTCCTATGATATAAATTACAGACCTCTACATGCTTTGTAAGTAGGAAAACCTGCAAAATCGGCAGTGTATGAAATACTTGTTCTCCCCACTGTATGTAGAAACCAATAATTTACTAAAACATGACCATGAATCTCAAGTTAATGAGATTTCTCAATGAGCCACTATGGCTGTAGTCACTGTTGCTACTAGCAACAGCAGATCAATCCATCTGTTTTTCAGGTTCACAAATTCACCCCCAGATTTTATGTTGAAGAGTTTTGTGCTACAAAAGCTTGCATGTAAATGAGACTTTGAAATGTGCCAACGCCTGCTTCCCACAAAGATGGCCGTATCTGCGCTGAATATTAATATTCATAAAGCTTGGAACACAGTTTGATTTTCAATTTGATACAGTTTGTCTCCATAGCAATGGGAAATTTGATTCAGCCCAGAACTGAAAATCTACATGGTCTGGCTGCTCATGAATACTCAAACTCTGACATTCAAGTATTTCAGTTAGGGACAGTTTAATAGGGAACTTAGAACACTTGTTTTATTGGACACACTGCATCAAACACATTGTTCATTTCAATGGGTTTGACTGACAAAGCACACTGCAAAATTATTTGTAGAATAGTTGGTGAAATCCAACACCAACAGTCAATCAACTTGAATGATTCAATTGAATTGAACATCATCAGCATCAGTTTCTTAATCAGACAGAATGTATTAATAAAAAAAGCCAACACTGATTTAAATGGCAGGTAAGACCTACTACTCATGACAGCCATTTGTCCTGTCTTTCTATCAACGCTAGTGTTAGAAGTGGGATCCGAACCCACTATGTATTGATAATGGTGTCCTGTCTCCTTAATCGGTACACCATTGTATATTTTCCCCGAATTCAGAGGATGTGGGAGGGACAGTAGTGGTGATGATGTACTTCCTGCTAGAGTCCTCTCCATCATGTCAGCTGTCACAGTTGTCCGTCAGTCCCATCCCTACTAGGCCTTGATATGAATTTACCATCAGGGGCTGATAGCTCTGCACTCCACTACCTCTACAGTCCTTTCACAGAACCTCAGTGCTAAACGGTTGATCATATTCCGTTGGCGTATCCCATTGTCACTAAAGGGGCTGGATTTGAATAGGAATGTCTAAATCGCTTGGCTGTCACAGGAGATTTATGGGAGAGCGAAGCGAAATGCAGACACTCTCCAAAAGCCTGTTGCATTTATCAATGAGGATGCACACTTAAACACTTGCTTTTTCTTAAAAATCCTATTTTGCCTGCTGCGTTATTCCATAGACTCACTTTAATTGAGCATGCAGTGCTCAAACTTAATTTTGCCACATGACAAAGAGGATTCTTGAAAGGAAGGAGGAGCCAAAACTATTGATTGATTGATGGTTCACTGGCTTTACGACTAAATAGTTTATTGATTGATGGATTCAGCCATTAGTTTCTACCAGGTGAATCTGTGTACTATTTGTCATTATTATCTAATGGGTGTATTACTTTGGTTTTCTTCCACAGGCTCTGTACAACTCAATCAAGAATGAGAAGCTTCAATGGACAATGTGAGTTCCACTTCAATGCCTGCATGCCTTGTTATCTACAGTACCAGTTTGGACACACTTACTCATTCAAGGGTTTTTCTTTATGTTGACTATTTTCTACATTGTAGAATAATAGTGAATACATCAAAACTATGAAATAACACATATGGAATCATGTAGTAACCAAAAAAAGTGTTAAACAAATCAAAATATATATTATACTTTAGATTCTTCAAAGTTTCCACCCCTACCTTTCCACAGCACAACTGACTGGCTCAAACGCATCAAGAAGGAAAGAAATTCCACAAAACAAGGCACACCTGTTAATTGAAATACATTCCAGGTGACTACCTCATGAAGCTGGTTGAGAGAATGCCAAGAGTGTGCAAAGCTGTCATCAAGGCAAAGGGTGGCTACTTTGAATAATCTCAAATATAACACTTTTTTGGTTACTACATGATTCCATATGTGTTATTTCATAGTTTTGATGTCTTCACTATTATTCTGCAATGTAGAAAATAGTAAAAATAAAGAAAAACCGTGGAATGAGTAGGTGTGTCCAAACTTTTGACTGGTACTCTACATACAGTATTTGTGCATTTAGGTGCATTTTGAGTGTGTGAATGGGTATGTGTGTGTTCTGACACACACCACACACACACACACACACACACACACACACACACACACACACACACACACACACACACACACACACACACACACACACACACACACACACACACAGTTCACCCAGAGTCCACACACACTCAAATAGTATTTGGACAGTGAAGAGTATTGATAGATTTGTTAGCATCCTTATTAATGATGTGCATGTTGTCGGATTGTGATGGAAACATTTGTGTGTCAAGGGTTGCTATTCTGGATCTCAGCCCACTGTGATTCAGAGATGCCAATTCAGTTGCTGGCTTTCCAAGCTTTGTTGCCATAGTTACAGCACCATGGCTACAGCTCCATAGCTACCATTCTGCTCTTGCCTCTGTGTTCCAGCGCAAGCATAAACACGCACTTCTGAACACACACACTCGCGCACACGCACACACCTATCATTTCATTAAAGGGTCCTCGTTGCATCCTCTACAAAGGTATGACCACAGCCTCCCACTAACTTCCCCAAAATAGCAGCAATCCTGGAGCAGCTGACTGAAATGTGGTCAAAGAAACAGGTCTGGGAACAGATCTACAAAAGAGAGGCAAATCCAGTTCAAACATCTCCATAGAAACAGACTGCCAATTAAAATACATGGCCAAGATGCCGGGGACAAGAGGCCGACGATAGAGTTGTCATTTTTAGAAACATTCATACAGTTACTGTAGTAGGCACATATACCCTTGAATACATGAATGCATAAACTATCACCATTGAATATGTGTACATGTGATTACACAAACACGGATAGATTTGCTGCACCACTAGATAGCCGAGAATGTTATTTCACACCCCCACAGAGAGAAACACACAGCGCACATACCCACTCTTGCCAATGCAGGTGGATGCGCCCACATGTTCTGCCCACACGCACACTCAAACATACACACACACACACACACACACACACACTTCCTCATTCAGCGCGGGAATGGGGGTGGGGAGAAGCTCTGGGGATTCAGAGAGAAATGAGGGTGGGCATCATGTTCCCCATAGAAAGAGAGAGAGGGAGGGATAGAGAGAAAAGAGAGAATGAGGGAAACAGAAAATAATGAAAGGGAATAGAGAGGAAGTAGAGAGAGAATACAGAAGGAGAGAGGGATAGGGAGGGAGAGAGAGAGAGAGAGAGAGAGAGAGAGAGAGAGAGAGAGAGAGAGAGAGAGAGAGAGAGAGAGAGAGAGAGAGAGAGAGAGAGAGAGAGAGAGAGAGAGAGAGAGAGAGAGAGAGAGAGAGAGAGAGAGAGAGAGAGAGAGAGAGAGAGAGAGAGAGAGAGAGAGAAGAGAGAGAGAGAGAGAGAGAGAGAGAGAGAGAGAGAGAGGGGAAGAACAATGTAATAGAAGAGGAAATAGAGATAAAGGTAAACGAGGCCCATCTGCTTTATTATTCTTCTATTCTGCTAATCTTGCTCTCCTCCCTTATTGACTCAAATCTAGGGTTGCAAGGGGAGAGTATATTACATAAACGTTAAGTTTACCAGTAAATTAACAGAATTTTGGAAATTTTATAAGGAATATACGGAATTTTAGTGGCCTTTTTGGGTACTTCAGATTATGTCTGTAATTAACTCTTTGTGGTCTTATCACGTGTAAAATATATATTTTTCAATCTAATAAGATTATATAAAACAATATAGAATGACAAAACTGTAAAACATTATCCTAAATAACCATCAACACCAGTGGTGTTTATTATGAGGGTTTCAGCATGAAATATCCTTTATATATTTGACACACTTTTGTTTATTTAACTAGGCAAGTCAGTTAAGAACAAATTCTTATTTACACTGACAGCCTACCAGGGAACAGTTGGTTAACTGTCTTGTTCTGGGGCAGAACGACAGATTTTTACCTTGTCAGCTCGAAGAATTCGATCCAGCAACCTTTCGGTTACTGGCCCAACACTCTAACCACTAGGCTACACGCCTTACTATGTCAATATGTCTGGCGTCAGTTGTGAAAAAATACAATAGTTGGAAGAGCTTCAGAGTTCATAGAAAATATGCCATTGTTGATTTTTTTTTCTTCAGTAAAGCTGCAATGTATAACTTTTAGAGCAACCCAATCAAATTCACATAGAAATGTGAGTTATAGATCATCATTCTCATTGAAAGCAAATTTAAGAAGTGGTATATCTGTTCTATGTGTGCTATTTCTATGCATATGGTTCTTAAGTTTTGTTTTTGCGTCTTACTTTCAGTTTTGTACATCAGCTTCAAACAGCTGAAAAAATAATATTTTGGTAATTGAAAATATAATTCACAACAGTTTTAGATGGTACAATGATTTCGACATTCTCTATGCTTGTATTGTCACATAAACTGAAATTCAGCAAACTGTTAGAATTTTTGCAACCACGAAATGGTGGAGCGATTTCTGCATAGTGCACCTTTAATTGGGCTATTTTCTCTATAATCATCCTGTCTTCCATTGTATCCTCTCCTGCTTGCTCCTATCACCTGTTAGAAGAAGGAATAAGAAGAAACTATTTCACTGGCATTAGAATATAGACACCACCAGGCTTCTGAAAAACATTCTCATAATAATACCAATATACCAGTCCAATGACTTCAATGATTTATTTATTCATTTATTTATAAGGGACCATGCAAATAGCACCTACAGCTACATACGTAGCTCATTTGCATAACAATGATTTTGATAGATTTTGGTTACGATAATGATTATTTTGAGGACTAAAATAAAAGCTGAACCATTTCCATGGATGAAATGCTTTCTATCATCACGGTAATGTACGTCAGGCGTTGTGATTACTTCTGCTCTGCATCGGGTGCCCTATTTCACCTGACCACACAGTATACAGGAACACTGATACTGTATTTTGTCACGCGTCATATGTGTTTTAATGGGAAAGTGTCATAGGTGTGACAAGACTATTGTGTCCACGTTAGCTACTGGTGCAGCAATGTCATCACACATCCCAGCATGCCGTGCAGGTCTGCCAGCCCAGCCCCAGACCTGATCAACCTGTTCCCTCTCTTCCAACTACGCATCACCACCCGATCCTCCTCTCCTTCTATCTCACCTATCCCCTCTTTATTATGGCTCCTACCTCCTATATCAGCTTTGTCTTTCTAGGCTGTTGTTTTCTGTCTATCTTGCTCGCTCCCCCATTCCCGTCTTTCCCATCTCACGCTCTCTCTCTCTCTCTTTCTCTCTCTCTCTCTCTCCCTTTACTTTGTCACAGTGTATAGTGAGATTCACGCAGGCCAGCAGTTACCAGGCAACAGGCTAGAACTCTGAGACACATGCTCACCACCAGCACCAGCTCTCACTAGCTCTCCATCCTGCTCTCTCTCTCTCACTCATATAGAGCTAATATGGTTACTCATATCTTAATCTCAAAGGGTTCCAAGGGAGTCCATTTTGATGGTAGTTTACACGTCTGTTTTGTGAACTTTTACACAGGTAAAACTGAGGTAACAAGTGTAGTCCTTGTTTTAAACTGGGTTTGACTGATATTTGGTGGATTAACTGACTAGTATTGGGAAACATTATAGGAAAGGTTCAGCTCTTAAAATGAGCTATCCTCTTAACTGCCGCGTCAGGTCCAGATTATCCCACATGTAAAAATATGTTAGCAGCACCACAACCATGTTTGTAGGATTATCATAAGTAAGGGGGGGGATGTGGTGTAAATGGTTTATACTAAGTACAGTATCTTCATCTTGAGTGGAACTAGAGTGATCATTATTTAGACCATGGTGATTGCCTACGGAGCTGTGAAGGGAACGGCACCTCCATACCTTCAGGCTCTGATCAGGCCCTACACCCAAACAAGGGCACTGCGTTCATCCACCTCTGGCCTGCTGGCCCCCCTACCTCTGAGGAAGCACAGTTCCCGCTCAGCCCAGTCAAAACTGTTCGCTGCTCTGGCACCCCAATGGTGGAACAAGCTCCCTCACGACGCCAGGACAGCGGAGTCAATCACCACCTTCCAGAGACACATGAAACCCCACCTCTTTAAGGAATACCTAGGATAGGATAAAGTAATCCTTCTAACCCCCCCCCCCCCCCCCCCCTTAGAAGATTTAGATGCACTATTGTAAAGTGGTTGTTCCACTGGATATCATAAGGTGAATGCACCAATTTGTAAGTCGCTCTGGATAAGAGCGTCTGCTAAATGACTTAAATGTAAATGTGAATGTAATTATTTGAACCTGCCTCAAAATTCCAAACTACACTCACCGGCCAGTTTATTTGGTACACCCATCTAGTACCAGGTCCAACCACCCTTTGCCTCCAGAACAGCCTAAATTCTTCAAGGCATGGATTTTACAAGTCAGAAATGTTCCACAGGGAAGTTGGTCCATGCTGACGCGATGGCATCATGCAGTTGCTGCAGATTGGACGGCGGTACACCACCACCAGTCTGTACCGTTGACACCAGGCAGGATGGGTCCATGGACTCATGCTGCTTACGCCAAATCCTGACTCTGCCATCAGCATGACACAACATGAACCGGGATTTGTCGGACCAGGCAATGTTTTTCCACTTCTGAAATGTCCAGTGTTGGTGATCGCGTGCTTCTTGTTGAATAACTGATAAGAGTCGAACATAGTGGACAAGTTGTGCGTTCAAAGATGCCGTTCTGGACACCACTGTTGTACTGCGCCGTTATTTGTCTCTTTGTGGCCCGCCTGTTAGCTTGAACAAATCTTGCCATTCTCCTTTGACCTCTCTCATCAACAAGCTGTTTTTGCTCACAGGGCTGCCGCTGACTGGATGTTTTTGGTTTGTCGCACCATTCTCAGGAAACCCTACACACTGTTGTGCGTAGAAAGCCCAGGATGGCAGCCTTTTCTGAGATACTGGATCCGCCATGTCTGGAACCGACGAGCAATTTCACGCTCGAAGTCGCTTAGGTCACTCATTTTGCCCATTCTAACGTTCAATTAAACATTAACTGAATGCCTCGATGCCTATCCAATGACATGGTAAAATATTTTTGTTGATTTTACGTTGAATTCACGTTAGTTGACAACTCAACCAAATGTATATCAAAACTAGACGGTAAACTGATGTCTGTGCCCAGTGGGACCTAACGTGACATCGTTGGACTAACTCCTCTATAATAACACTCAGTTCGAGAGTTGAGAGAGCTTATCTACTAAGATCTGCTAAGATCTGCTAAGATCTCATTAAGAGAAATGGCTCCTCATGGCTGCTCTGATGGGGTACATAACAGAGAGCTGAAACTATCTCCAAATCCTAGACATAGTAGGAAGCCAAGGTTTGAATACTTTTAGTAGGCAGTGCCAAGAGTTTTTCCTGACCTTGTGACATGAAGAAGAAAAACTACGAACAGAGTTTTTCCTGTCAGGCCATGTGATCAGGAAAACCTCCTGGCTCTATGTACAGTATAGACCAGTGGAGGTGTCACTTCAGTCGGAGGACATGCTCTTTGTAATGGCTGTAATGGAATGATATTAAACACATGGGGGATGGCATCAAACACATGGAAACCAATTGGAATGGAAACCATGTGTTTGATACCTTTCGACTCATTCTGTTTCAACCATTACAATAATCCACCCTCCTTCCACCAGCCTTCACTGGTATAGGGATGACAATCAACTATATACTAAGATACAGATACAGATATATCTTCAGCGTGCACTGATAACCACAGACATTGTATCGTTTTCTGATAACACATCAATTGTAACCCATTTATTTGTTTTGTTTGAGCTAGTTTCGCATTTACTTTTCACCATTTTGGAGGGGTTCCTCTCATAAACAATGGGGAAACATGCCACTGAAAAAGTCAGTGACAAGTCTGAAATTTATCTCAGAGATAGGAAGTCCCTAGTGGAACAGAATGCCCTTGTTTTTCACCTCAAAGCTGCCATGCGATCGATCATGTCGCTCTCCTGCTGCGGTGTGTTTTGATCAAGGAGAGTGGACTGGTTCTCTGGAGACCAGGAGGAAATCACAAATAAATGGTGGAGGGAAGGAGGGAGGGAAGAGGGGAAGACAGAAAATTAAGGCTTTGAAGAGGAAGAAACACTATCATTCACTCAGGTTCCCCCTAGGTAGAATTGTGCTTTGTAAATATGTTATATAACCAAGGCTATACCCACACACTTCACTTTAGAAATGTTGGTAGATGACAAAATGCACATTATAACCGGAAGAGGAACTTTGAATAGGCCTATGTGTTCTGCCATTGAAACTACTCTCTTTCATCCTATCTTATAATAGACGGTCACAGAGTGAGACGGATGGAAAGTGAATGTGATTGGTTGACTTGTTGCCAATGGAGGCGTGGTAAAAGTGGTAAAAGTAGTAACCAGGTCTCTCACCCTTCTATAGCGACGAGGAGGAGATGCGGAAGTCTTTCTCAGAGCTGGGGGACACCAGCCAGGCAGACTCCACCTCTAAACACATGAAGAGCATGGCCAGCGGCGGGAAACCCCTAGTGGCCATGGCCCAGCCCTCAGGAGCCCTGCTGTACAAGAACGGCTTCCTGGTGCGCAAGGTGCACGCCGACTCAGACGGCAAAAGAAGTACGTGCCAAAACCATATACATACATTTATAGCTCACTGGTAAAAAAAAAAGCAACTATCGACCCCTATAAATCAGCATAGAATGTGTCAAACCCCCTATCCGCTCCCTATCCTCATCGCTGTTTATTTGTTAATCCTACTCATTTAGTCTTTTGCTGTTATTTTAGCAGCAGCTACAGTATACTTCTTGTGGTCCACATACAGTAAATCGTATAATTCCTACCACTTAGTATGAAGCAATGTATTGAGGTCTGATAGGTCTGATGTTAGTATGGACATTTGAAGCTGACCTGAGTTTTGACCTAACTATTCTCCTGTTCACAGCACCGCGTGGAAAAAGAGGATGGAAGACGTTCTATGGCATTCTGAAAGGGCTGATTCTCTACCTACAGAAGGTGAGCAGCTCCTGCCGATGGGAGCAGGTGTGAAGAAACTTCTGCCACTTCTGTCCCACTTTATGAACTCACGAGACTTTCACTGTTCCACACCACAGAACATGGCAAAATGTTCTGAAACGTCTCAAAAAGACTTCCATGTCCAATCACTTTTTACACACTCGTATTCAGTAACGATACAGTTTCTGCACCAAAGAAAACCCCCCAAAAGATTGCTAAGACTATCCCACTTTGTTACAACATACCCATATATACAATAACATTTGTGATGCATGTATACCAAAATTTGATTGGCACACACTGAAATACTAAAACTGCTCATACAGATGCACTCTCCAACTATGCGGATGGATTTTCATACCCTGTTGACTGTGGATATTATCAGAATGAGATCATTCACAAAAGGTTTAGCCTTTTGTTCAGTGCCTTCAGACTACAGTCCTCAGACCTGGCACTGCCCTCTATGCCCATATAGACCTGTGGTCCTGGCCTTTGCTACGGGCAACCCTGTCAGCTTCTTGGGCTTGTGTTCTGCTAAATTTGAACGGAAGCAAGGGTCCCGTCCAGAGATGTTACCATTGCAACGCAGCTGTGCCAATGATTTATGTACTGTATGTCTATGGGCAGTGGTCTCTAGTCCAACAGTCATGTCTGCTTTGGGTATAGGCAAGGCCCCTTACTGGGGGTGTCAAAAAGACCCCTTTCCTTAGTATGGTTTGTTTTGTAACATCCCAACAACAAGTCATCCTGCAGAAAGAGAGGTCGGGACACAGTTATCCTGATTCAATCATCCACAATCCAGTTACAATCAATGTTTTATGACTGATGACATTTCACACCGTAACATCCATTGCCAACTTACTGATGCTTAACATTCTCACATTACAACCACATTAGATTATCGGTGCTTAAAGAACCATCTGGGCATTGAATACACTACCCTGTGGTTAGAAGAACTACTGCGATGGTCAATAATGACATAATGATGTATTCACACTTTATGCTGATTGTCATTGTTTGACCATGCAGGGAGAGTACCGGCCAGATAAGCAGCTGTCGGACGAAGATCTGAAGAACGCCGTGTCCATCCACCACTCTCTGGCCATGAGGGCTGCCGACTACAGCAAGAGACCCAATGTGTTCTACCTCCGCACCGCCGACTGGAGGGTCTACCTCTTCCAGGCACCGTGAGTCCCATCCCTCACTTCACTGTTCTTGTCTCATTCATTCTTAACACACCTCATAGACTGACTTATACCTTGCTTTCTCACACTCCTGTAAGATCGAGCCATCCCTCGTTTCTACGAGTTCGGTTCACACACTTTCAATTGAATGCTAGAGGGTTCATTCTTCTGCTTGGAGCCATATCCTGCAACTTATTCTTAATTGCACAGCACACATCCGCCTCGGTCAATAAACCTGGGCTTGAATTTGCAAGGTCGCCCTCCTCCTCTTGTCTCCTTGTTTGAGCACTACCTGTCTCGCCCCAGTCTCTCCCCTTCTCACCAGCCAAATAATGGCTGTTGCTACCTCCTGCTGTGTGTGTGTGTGTGTGTGTGTGTGTGTGTGTGTGTGTGTGTGTGTGTGTGTGTGTGTGTGTGTGTGAGGAGGAGGGCAGTGTGGGGGTGTAAATTCAGGATGCAGAGGCACATGACGTGGCCACATGTCCCAGTCCCCCAGGAGGACCGGCTCTTCTCCAGTTGCAGCCTGCATTTGTCCCAGATACCTTCCTCTCTCTCCCGCTCTCCCTCCTTCTGTCTCTCTCTCCCTCCCTTTCTCTCTTTTCTCTCTCTTCCTCCCTCCCTCCCTCCCTCCCTTTTTCTGTCTCTCTCCTTTCTCAGCCAGTGTCCAGGGAGATGTGGCAGCGCTGTCTGAGCAAAGCAGCATTTTTTTAATTCAGCAGCCGTGATGATAATCACTAAGATGTTTTAGTTAGCTCTGTGCGGTGCGGATTGAAATGTGTGTGTGTGGGGGGAGGGGTGTGTGTGGTGTGTGTGTGTTGTGTATATGCATGCGTGCAAGTCCATCCTTGGTTTGTGTTTGTGCAACACAAACTCACTGTGCGTGTGTGCTTTGTCCACCATAGAAGTACAGAGCAGATGCAGTCGTGGATCACACGCATCAATACGGTATCAGCCATGTTCTCGGCGCCACCTTTCCCTGCAGCCATTGGTTCACAGAAGAAATTTGCCCGACCGCTGCTGCCAAGCTCCACCTCCAAACTGTCACAGGTACCCTCCTTTACACCATATCATCATATCACCAATCAAATTGACCATACCATATCACCACCATGATTTAAAAAAATCCCTGAAGGCACTCTTTAAAATTAATGAATAAATGTGATTATTTTAAATGTCCACAAGGACAAAACTCAGTCAGGCCTAGAGAGTTGACATGAGTGATGATGATGTGCTGGGAGAAAATGCATGGCCGTCTATCTTCCCATCACCCTGGTCAGGTGATATGGATGGTGAACTCTGAACTCTGAGTATCTGTGCTTACAGGAGGAGCAGGTCCAGTCCCATGAGACTCGGTTCCGGGCCATCTCCACTGAACTGGCTGAGCTGCGCTCGTATCCTCCAGACCGAAAGGTCAAAGGTCGCGAGCTGGAGGAGTACCGCCAGCGAGACGAGTACCTGGAGTTTGAGGTGAGCCCGAGGCGACAGTGTGTGAACTTTAAATGGCAACAGAAAGGAAAAGAAAGAAATTGGAATTTATTCGAGTGTTAAGTAATTATGCAGCACTGCATTTCTGTCTCATTCACTTCCTCTGCTTCCCCTCTTTGCATTTTTTGCCTTTTCTCGCTCTCCCTCTTGTCTCCTGTGCTCTCTCATCACCTGTTCCAATCTCCCTCTCCCTTCCCTCCTCTCCCTCTGTCTCCTTCTTCCTCCATCCCCTCCCTCTTCTGTCATGTAGAAAACACGCTACGGTACCTATGCCATGCTGCTGCGGACCAAGATCCGCTGCGGCGAGGATGACCTGTCCGTATTCGAGGTTCAGATCCTGGAGGACAATGGGCTGCAGCGCGCCCATTCCAGCCCCACGCTGCAGGACTTTAGCCAGGCCTCCCAGGGCAGCAGCACCAAGGAGCCAGTGGGCTGCAGTGGCATAGGAAAAGGCTCAAAGCACACCGAGGGCCAGAGATACAGCTACCGCCAGGCTGTCAAGAAGTGAGGCAGGGCGGGGCGCCGGGTGGTGATGACGTGGCAGGTTTGTCTCCCTGCGCAAGTTTTTATTTGAAATCCAGTGGAGGGGGCTTATAAGAGCTTGAAAAGGAGAGGGGTGAGAGTGTACTGTATACACCATGCCCCCCCCCCATGGCGCCCCCACCCGGCACCCCCGATCTCCTCGGCCAATAGGGGAGGTGCAGCGGTGCAGATCCTATGACTGGCCAATGCCAGCGGTGCGTTGGGACAGGAGGGAGGGAGGAGCGTTGGAGAGGTCATGTAGCTTGGAAAGAAGGTATTCCAGAGAAGGCTTGCTGCATACGTTAATAGACGGTACCATACCGTATGGTAAGACAGAGGTTCCTCCCGTAAGCAGTAACGCCGCCGTACAGGGACTCCCATCCAGCATCTTTTTCTTTCCTTTTCTTTCAGGGCACCTCTCCCACAAACCCCTCCTACAGCCTTTTTTCTTGAAATGTTTTCCTCTGATTTGGGACCAAACATGTTTACACGTTTGACACATTAAGTCTCAGATGACTGTGCTATTGATTTGAACACATGTTACAGTACTGTAGTAACAGGAGCTAGATCCTCGACTCATTGCATTTGCCGTTCCCTTTTTTTCCACGACATCTGGGTGTGTCCACATTCCATGAGGGAGGCTAACGACCAGGGTACTTACAGCTCCTGAACTCTTCTTTGGGGCAAATGTGATGGCAACAAGGTGGCTCTAGTGGATCAGAATGGCAGTGCACTACACACCCGGATCCACGATGGAGGCTCAGTTGCAGCCCTCCCTCCTGGCCCAAGTCAGGGCGAGAGACTATGCTCTCGTGACTTCAGACCGCTCCAATCTCTGCCCCCTCTCTCTCTGTTCCCCTGTTCTCACATTCTCTGTCTCAGAGAGGGGGTAACTGTGGCTCCCCTCTCTATCATCTTTTCCAAATGGGTTGTCAGAGTGGTTGATGTCATTTGAGCCACACTAGTTTACTACTGTACAGCTACACACAAGTTAAAAAAATGTAATTGTACTTAATAATCCTCTCAGCAAGAGAGGCCCATTGTTTCTTAATTGCTTTTCCTTAAAGGGGCTTTCTGCGATTAATATATATGCCCATTGATTCTTGAAGAATAAAACTATCAATGCCTCATGAGCTTAGTTCAACCCAAAATATAAACTTGTTTAACTCCTTTGTTTGTAAACAATGTAATTGTAAACAAACATGGTATAGCCTCAAAACGCCATCCCCATCCCTCAGCTGTTTACCAAATCAGTGGTAGGGTAACCGCTATGTTATTGTTCAAAACTGCAGATTGCCCCTTTAATAACAGTTGTTAACCCTCCTACCTAGCCAGTTGTTTTAGCTTTGTCTTGCAGCAGGCTTCTTTTTACTACTCTGTGCGTGAATGTTGTTTTTTCTCAGCATGCCTGCATCGAGCTCTGCCTTTTTCTTCTGTTTGGGGAAAAAAAAATGTTTGGGTTATGTTGTCTTTGTACCAATCCTGTTGTATTGACATGTCTTCCCTGTTACTCCCTGTGTAATCACTCGTTTATAAGACCTGTTTTAACACTCACCAGGCAGACCCTGAATGTACTTGTTTTTTCAATATTTGTACAGCATTTTACAATAACCTGTTGATGTTGGACATTCTCCCCCTCCTCCTGTGTACTGTTACAAGTGTCATTATACATAAGTGTTATTATAGTAAACGTATGGCATATGTTTTCTAATAACCTGCCAACTACTATATTATGCTTATATTGTATGATACATTATATATGTCGTTTTACAATATATCCTGGTGAATATGCATAAAATAAACATAGAGTTGATATTATACATTCCCTGTATTTAAATGTCCTGAAAGTGATCTATGATAATCATGTGTTTTTACATAGTATTCTGTATGTAAAGGGTCAATAAAGGCACCAGCACAGTCTTGAGTTTTGTCTAAATGCCTATGTATCTATCAAACAATGATGAGATTGAGAAAGGAGATCTAGCGAGGTGGGACAATACCATAATCAAATTCCCATCATTATTTCAACTCCCTGGCCTGAAGTATTCTGAAGCGAGTGAGAGGGGCATTCTTCTTTAAATTGGTAGCATGATTCACTTTGAAGGTATTTGTTGATGTTGTCACAGCGTAATGTTTTGCTGTTGTTGCTACATGAAAAACAGACATATGGAATAATGTAGTGGGTGTATGTGTAATGTGCCAAATGCGTGAGCAGGGCCTTGTAGGCTAATAGACGGGGGGAAGCAGCAAGACATTTACTGACGGAATATGTATGGAAGCATATCCATACCATATCCTCAATCAATGTAAAGAAAAATAATCAACATAGCTATTTCATGACATACCTTCAGTTTCAAGCTACTCAGGCTTTCAAATGTCGGCCTTGAACAGCTGTAATGCCAGCATCGTACCAGCAGAGAGAGCTGTTTAGCAGGACATTCAGTTACCTTTCAGCCATAACATTGCTGCACCTGCACTGCACAAGCTTTTTAGGGTGGCCCATTGGCAGTCTCTGGATATGGAGTACTGCGGTGTGTGTGTGTGTGTGGTGTGTGTGTGTGTGTGTGTGTGGTGTGTGTGTGTGTGTGTGGTGTGTGTGTGTGTGTGTGTGTGTGTGTGTGTGTGTGTGTGTGTGTGTGTGGTGGTGTGTGTGTGTGTGTGTGTGTGTGTGTGTGTGTGTGTCTGTGTCGTGCTGGTCTGTCTGTCTGTGTGTGTACATCTGAGGAGATGTGTTTCTGTTCTGCTGTAAGTTTGTGAATGTCATTGAATGCAGCATGCTGCGACCTGGCCGACCTGCTGTTCTACTAAGGAGCCTATTTAAGGAATGTGGCTGAGGATAATGGTCTAGCCAGTGCATTCATGTGATGTTTTAAAGCAGGAATGGTTTATCCAGCTGTGTCCATTAACTTTAGTTACCTTGCTGGAAATGTTTTTTTTGTACAATTTTAGTACAGATAATTGAATGTTAGGTCTAAGTTTAGCATGGTGTATTTTGCCTCTCGTCTTTTCCTATCTCACCTCAGTCGTTTTCACATTTTTCTCCTTCCTTTTCCATGATCTCTTCCCCACTCCAGTCTCCTCTGCTCATGCTTTCTTTCCCTCTCTATTCTCCCCTCCACTCCTCCTCCTCTCTCGTATCACTTCACTTTCCCTCTGTCATTGATATATTGTCAGTTTGTTCTGCCCTCTGTCTCCATCATCATCTCACTGCTATCACTTTCCTAGATAATCTTTTAGGAAGCTGCCTTTATCAGATAACTGTATGTGTATATTGTTACTATAACTGTATGTGTATATTGTTACTATATGATGATATAAACCTTTAATTGTATTGTACCGATGTTACAACTGTGATATTACTGCTTGGTACTTGTATTTATTGATAGTGTTTGACACTGGTGGGATATGTGGCCAGGGTAGTCTACCACAGAATGACATGTCCCCTCGGACATTGGAGGGAACAGGGTAAGGACTGAGGGCCTTTTACATACAAAGGGACATTATGTAGTTCAATCAACAGGTGAACAACTGAAAATCTAATCTCTCACACACTATTTGTTCATATCATAGGGTCTATGCAATACATGCCCTGTTTCATGTGTCCCAGGCACTAACCATGAGGGAGAGAGGCACAGACAGTTTAATACCGTATAGAATCTGTTATAAAGCAGTATGATAGCCGGCACTAGCCTCAGCTTCAACCTCAGCGAGCTCTCTATGCCCACTCTGACACCCTGCCCCCTCTGACATCATCACAGAGCAGCTGCAGGGTCTCCATGGCACTGGTTTGCATTGAAACCGCTAGTTCCCTCCAAGTGTTGGCTCTATGATACTGAAATGAAAGCCTAGGTGTTACTGTATGTTCAACCCATTCCCAGCCAGCACTTCTGAATGTGACGTATATATATATATATATATGTTTATATATATATATATATATATATATATATATATATATATATATATATATATATATAAACAGCATGAGATAATATTATTATGGTCTGCTTTCCTTTGTATTATGTTTAGTGTATTTAATGAAAGGTTAATATACAGAAGAACATTTTTGTCCTTCAGTTCATTGTCATGTTTTTTGTTTTATAAAGCTGAATAAAGTCAATGTATTTAATGCTGTTTTATGCTGATGTGTTGTAGACACCACACCAACGCTTTCAAAACTGTGATATTATACACTACAGTGGGGTTCTGACTCATTTCAGTTTTCTTAGACTGCTGCCAATGAGAGACATTTAAAATGTTTTTACTTGGATTGTTTTACTCATTTTAGCTGTACATGTGTCCACCACCTGTTAAAACCTCACCTCTGTAAGAACACATTGTTTGTATATGAGCTTTTCTTTTGGGAAGCATAGAGGAAAAATAAAAGTGTTTCAAAAAGTGACTCATGTCTGTGCATTTCTTTCTTTTGTGAAATATCAAAGTCAAAGTACATAAAATAATATACCACCACACATGGAGCCAGACTGTTTGCACCTGTCATTTCAAAAGGGAATTAAACATTGATTTTAAACTGGGTGGTTCGAGCCCTGAATGCTGATTGGCTGACAGCCATGGTATATCAGACCGTATACCATGGATATGATAAAACAATTACTTGTACTGCTCTAATTATGTTGGTAACCAGTTTATAATAGCAATGAGGCACCTGAGGGATTTGTGATATATGGCCAATATACCACAGCTAAGGGATATTTCCAGGCACTACGCGTAGCATCATATATTGGCCATATACCACACCTCCTCGGGTCTTATTGCTTAAGTATAAAGTGGGTAAGACATGATCATGATGCCATTAGTATCCTTCACAGCCGTGTGTGTGTGTGCGTGTGTGCGTGTGTGTCTGTCACAGACCTTTTAAACACGTATCACTTTTTAATAACAATATCACAGTGATCTAGGTCTTTGGCATGATGTCACACATTAAGCAGCAACGTCAGACAAGGGTGTCATGCCCCAGTTATTTTAGACGGGGAACGAAGTACGTGAGGATATACACTGCTCAAAAAAATAAAGGGAACACTTAAACAACACAATGTAACTCCAAGTAAATCACA
Source organism: Salmo salar (assembly GCF_965601325.2). Classification (NCBI taxonomy): domain Eukaryota; kingdom Metazoa; phylum Chordata; class Actinopteri; order Salmoniformes; family Salmonidae; genus Salmo; species Salmo salar. The sequence continues at coordinate 2,917,924 of NC_138318.1, forward strand.
CTTCTGTGAAATCAAACTGTCCACTTAGGAAGCAACACTGATTGACAATAAATTTCACATGCTGTTGTGCAAATGGAATAGACAACAGGTGGAAATTATAGGCAATTAGCAAGACATCCCCAATAAAGGAGTGGTTCTGCAGGCGGGGACCACAGACCACTTCTCAGTTCCTATGCTTCCTGGCTGATGTTTTGGTCACTTTTGAATGCTGGCGGTGCTTTCACTCTAGTGGTAGCATGAGACGGAGTCTACAACCCACACAAGTGGCTCAGGTAGTGCAGCTCATCCAGGATGGCACATCAATGCGAGCTATAGCAAGAAGCTTTGCTGTGTCTGTCAGTGTAGTGTCCAGAGCATGGAGGCGCTACCAGGAGACAGGCCAGTACATCAGGAGACGTGGAGGAGGCCGTAGGAGGGCAACAACCCAGCAGCAGGACCGCTACCTCCGCCTTTGTGCAAGGAGGAGCAGGAGAAGCACTGCCAGAGCCCTGCAAAATGACCTCCAGCAGGCCACAAATGTGCATGTGTCTGCTCAAACGGTCAGAAACAGACTCCATGAGGGTGGTATGAGGGCCCGACGTCCACAGGTGGGGGTTGTGCTTACAGCCCAACACCGTGCAGGACGTTTGGCATTTGCCAGAGAACACCAAGATTGGCAAATTCGCCACTGGCGCCCTGTGCTCTTCACAGATGAAAGCAGGTTCACACTGAGCATGTGACAGACGTGACAGAGTCTGGAGACGCCGTGGAGAACGTTCTGCTGCCTGCAACATCCTCCAGCATGACCGGTTTGGCGGTGGGTCAGTCATGGTGTGGGGTGGCATTTCTTTGGGGGGCCGCACAGCCCTCCATGTGCTCGCCAGAGGTAGCCTGACTGCCATTAGGTACCGAGATGAGATCCTCAGACCCCTTGTGAGACCATATGCTGGTGCGGTTGGCCCTGGGTTCCTCCTAATGCAAGACAATGCTAGACCTCATGTGGCTGGAGTGTGTCAGCAGTTCCTCCAAGAGCAAGGCATTGATGCTATGGACTGGCCCGCCCGTTCCCCAGACCTGAATCCAATTGAGCACATCTGGGACATCATGTCTCGCTCCATCCACCAACATCACGTTGCACCACAGACTGTCCAGGAGTTGGCGAATGCTTTAATCCAGGTCTGGGAGGAGATCCCTCAGGAGACCATCCGCCACCTCATCAGGAGCATGCCCAGGCGTTGTAGGGAGGTCATACAGGCACGTGGAGGCCACACACACTACTGAGCCTCATTTTGACTTGTTTTAAGGACATTACATCAAAGTTGGATCAGCCTGTAGTGTGGTTTTCCACTTTAATTTTGAGTGTGACTCCAAATCCAGACCTCCATGGGTTGATAAATTGGATTTCCATTGATTATTTTTGTGTGATTTTGTTGTCAGCACATTCAACTATGTAAAGAAAAAAGTATTTAATAAGATTATTTCTTTCATTCAGATCTAGGATGTGTTGTTTAAGTGTTCCCTTTATTTTTTTCAGCAGTATATATTTTATATTTGAGATTCTTCAAAGTAGCCACCCTTTGCTTGACAGCTTTGCACACTCTTGGCATTCTCTCAACCAGCTTCATAGGGTAATCACCTGGAATGCATTTCAATTAATAGGTGTGCCTTGTTAAAAGTTAATTTGTGGAATTTCTTTCCTTCTTAATGCGTTTGAGCCAATCAATTGTGTTGTGACAAGGTAAGGGGGGTATACAGAAGACAGCCCTATTTGATAAAAGACCAAGTCCATATTATGGCAAGAACAGCTCAAATAAGCTAAGAGAAGCGACATTCCATCATTACTTTAAGACATGAAGGTCAGTCAGTACGGAACATTTCAAGAACTTTGAAAGTTTCTTCAAGTGCAGTCGCAAAAACCATCAATCGCTATATTGAAACTGACTCTCACGAGGACCACCACAGGAATGGAAAACCCAGAGTTACCTGTGCTGCAAAGGATATGTTCATTAAAGTTACCAGCCTCAGAAATTGCAGCCCAAATAAATGCTTCACAGAGTTCAAGTAACATACACATCTCAACATCAACTGTTCAGAGGAGACTGCGTGAATCAGGCCTTCATGGCCCAATTGTTGCAAAGAAACCACTACTAAAGGACACCAATAAGAAAAAGAGACTTGCTTGGGCCAAGAAACCTGAGCAATGTACATTAGACCGGTGGAAATCTGTCCTTGGTCTGATGAGTCCAAATGTGAGATTTTTGGATCCAACCGCCATGTCTTTGTGAGATGCAGAGTAGGTGAACGGATGATCTCCGCATGTGTGGTTCCCACTGTGAAGCATGGAGCAGGAGGTGTGAAGGTGTGGGGGTGCTTTGCTGGTAACCCTGTCAGTGATTTATTTAGGATTCAAGGCACACTTAACCAACATGGCTACCACAGCATTCTGCAGAGATACGCCATCCCATCTGGTTTGTGCTTAGTGGGACAATCATTTGTTTTTCAAGAGGACAATGACCCAACACACATCCAGGCTGTGTAAGGGCTATTTGACCAAGAAGGAGAGTGATGGAGTGCTGCATCAGATGACCTAGCCTGCACAATCACCCGACCTCAACCCAATTGAGATGGTTTGGGATGAGTTGGTCCGCAGAGTGAAGGAAAAGCAGCCAACAAGCGCTCAGCATATGTGGGGACTCCTTCAAGACTGTTGGAAAAGCATTCCTCATGAAGCTGGTTGAGAGAATGCCAAGAATGTGCAAAGCTGTCATCAAGGCAAAGCGTGGCTACTTTGAAGAATATAAAATATAAAATACATTTACGGTGCCCACAAAATACAACTGACAGATCTTTTTTTATAGATAATTATGATAAAACGTTGGCTTAATACTTAATTTAACATAAAATAAAAATATATCTTAATTTTTTTATTCATAAATTCAAAAAGAATTTCTAAAATCTTAGCGGGCACGTGCCTTGGTGCCCTTTATGGGCATGACGTCTCTTTCGGACACACACCCGTATCATTTTTTTTTCTCCTCAGAAAAGCAGCCGGGTTTTTTTGGGCGACGTCACATCTAGGAAAGTACACATTCCTGTCATGGTGCATTAATCGAACACAAGAAGATCTTTATTTTTTTCTGAAAAAACGGCCGCTGACTGTCTTATGAAATATCGTAACAATTAGCTATTATTACACCAAGATTTCTGTAATAACAAGCTATATTCGTTTTTTTTTTCTCAAGCAAATAGCGTTAGCTGGCAGTCCAACGAGCTAACTGCTATCTAACGTTAGCGAGCTATGTTTACTTTCGTCTTCGTTGTTCAGTCACGGGTACAACCCTGCAAGGGAAACATGGGCGATTGTGAAGTTTAAACGTTTATCTTTATATTGCCCATTGATCAATTTTGTGTACGGACATCAGGCAGGGGAACTAAATTAATAACTAACGTTAGTTAGCAACGCTAGCTGACTAGCAACACTAACGAAGGTATGGCAAACTTGAAAGTTGTTTAGCTAAATAGCGAACGTTAGCTACTGTTTACAGCTAGTGCTAACTAGCTATCAAGCTAACTGTTAGCTAGTAAATGCTTCATTTACCGCATATGTGGCTAGTTAGAAATGTTGACAATTTGCATAGCCAAGTGTAAAATTAATATTCCTTGTTATTAACGTTACAGCAATGGATAAGCCTCCTTTCAGACAAAACCAAAACTGCGGGAACTGGGAATTGAAAGAGAGATTGGGCATGGGCGGTTTTGCCCATGTCTACCTGTATCAACATCATGTAAGTATTTAACTAACGGCCACATTTTCATAAGTAACCCCTAGTACTCTAAGCTGTTCCAGAGTCCAGACTTGAATCATGGTAGCTGAATATCCTGCCAAATCAGACAAGAGTTGGATGTATGTTTACATATAGGTGAAAGGAAGTTAACCACTTCCTAGATGTGAATAGTAAGTCTGATATCACAACTCAAATTTGCCAGAAGATACCGACCCTACTGTTACACTGAGCTGCACAGGGATGTGAATGCAATCATGATTACCGTGAAGCTGGTGTGTTAATGGGTCGGAAAATGTACCTCAATGCAGGGATGGAATATACCGCTGTTTTACAAATTGTACCTTTATTCACAATGCTTCATCGAGAATGTTGGAATAATGCTAGTTTTCCTGAAAAACTGCCCTTTTTGTCCTCGTGCTCGCTAGCAGTAGACACTGCGGGCATTATGGAATGGCACATGTTGAACAACAAATGAGCTGATTGGCTAACACTGCCATTCCAAAATGAGCCACTACTGGCTACTACTAGCTAGTAGGGCGGGACGATACTGTATCGCGATACACCTTAGTATCGTGGTACGGAAACAACAAGAAGCGAATTTAACTTCTTTAGTAAAACAGGCTTAATGTTGGAAACAAACACCATTATGTTGTCATCCAGAGTCAAATGTATTTATTTTCCAAGCTAAAGCACACAATATTTTAAAGCAGGTTTTTAAAGGACCAATAGTTTGGTCTGCTTCCTGTTAAAAATGTTGCCTTTGAAAAAATATTGTGAAATGGTATCGTCCTGGCTCTACTAGCTAGCATGAGGATGAAAAATTGCAGTTTTCCGGGAAAACTAGCAGTATTTAAGTCTTCTCGATAGAGCAGTGTGAATAAAGGTACAATTTGGAGTAGTGGCACATCCCATCGCTGCATTGATGTACGTTTTCTGGTCTATATTTCACACCTGCTCCACGGAGAAGCTCATTGTAAACAAGTATATTACTGAACCCAAACCAGCCTGCGCCATCCTGCATAAATGTATTTTGTCCCCCCACACCAAACGCCATCACGACACACCGGTTAAAATATCAAAGCAAACTCTGAACCAATTACACTAATTTGGGGCCAGGTGGAAAAGCATTAAACATTTATGGCAATTTAGCTAGCTTGTACTTGCTAGCTAATTTGTCCTATTTAGCTAGCTTGCTGTTGCTAGCTAATTTGTCCTGGGATAATGTCTAAACCAGGGGTGTCAAACTCATTTTAGCTCAGGGGCCACATGGAGGAAAATCTATTCCCAAGTGGGCCGGACCGGTAAAATCTTGGTATATATAACTTAAAAACAACAACTTCAGATTGTTTTCTTTGATTTAATATGATCAACATAAAACATAAAGCTGGAGCCTGAGGACAGTGTGTCCACAATAGTACAAGCACATCACTATTAATCATAAAACACCTCAAGTTTATTTGAAAATTCTAAAGAAAAAGAACACACAAACACACAATGCCTCAGTGATTCACAGAAGTATATCACAGATCACAGAACTATATCAGGGTGTCTCATGCAGCACTTTAAGTGGGGTTGCATAGTTTATTTGACTCCTGATACCTGGCATCTTTTAGCTTTCACCAGCGCATCAATATCAGGCGTCACATCCTGAGTGGCAGCCAACTTCAGGATGTGATTCAAGTGCTTGTGCGTGAGCCTTGAGCGCAGCTTTGTTTTATTTATGCTCATTACAGAGAACTTGCTCACAAAGATATGTGGTTCCAAACATGCACAACAGTTTTGCAGCGAGGGCTGTCAAGTTGGGGTAACGTGGCAAGAGATTCTGATAAAATGTGTCCAAGCCAGCTGCGGCAAATTTGCCCTTCATATCCGAGTCACACTGCAAGTCTATTATTTCAAGTTGGATGCTGACGGGCAGATCAGAGGGATTCACGGTGAATGGCGAGCAAAAAACGTTGAAGTCTTTCTCCAGTTCACCAAAAATCTGAAAGCGTTGCTCAAACTCCCGTAACAGTCCCGTTATTTTATCTTTGAACCACTTCATGTCTGCCACATGTTGGGTCACGCACACATTTTTCAGACAGGGGAAGTGAGCTGCATCACCACCGGCGAGTTGCGTCTCCCACAATGACAGCTTCAACTTGAAAGAACGTATGCTGTCATAATACTGGGTGACGACTTTGTTGCGCCCTTGCAGCTGTTTGTTCAAGTTATTCAGGTGCTCTGTAACATCCACCATAAATGCAAGGTCCTGCATCCATTCTGCGGAATGAAATTCTAACACTGGTTTGCCCTTTTCTTCCATGAACTGTTCAATTTCTTCTCGTAACTCAAAGAAACGCCTAAGCACAGCACCTCGGCTTAACCATCTTACCTCAGTGTGGTATGGCAGGCCATAGATGTGGTCTTTCTCTCTGAGAAGGCTGTCAAACTGACAGTGATTCAGGCTTCTGGATCGGATGAAATTAACAGTTTGGATGACCACCTTCATGACGTTATCCATCTTTAATGACTTGCAACACAAAGCCTCCTGGTGCAAAATACAGTGAAAAGTCCAAAAATCACGTCCTCCATTTGCAGATTGCACTTTCTCTCTGAACTTTGTCACAACGCCTGCTTTTTTCCCGATCATTGAGGGCGCACCATCTATAGCCAGGCTGACAGCATGGGACCAGTCCACTCCGACCCTGTCCAGCGCGCCGACGAGTGCGGTGAAAATATCAGCTGCTGTCGTTGTATCTGTCATCGGCACCAACTCCACGAACTCCTCGGTGACGGTCAATGTGTCATCAACTCCGCGGATGAAAATGGCCAGTTGTGCAAAATCTGTAATGTCCGTGCTTTTATCAATTGCAACTGAAAACCCAATAAATGACTTTACTTTTTGCTTCAACTGGCTGTCCAAATCCACTGAAAGATCGGAAATCCTGTCTGCAACTGTGTTTCTTGTCAGGCTGATATTTGCAATAGCCTGGCGCTTTTCAGGGCACACAATCTCCGCTGCCTTCATCATGCATGTTTTTACAAATCCACCCTCACTAAATGGTTTTGAAGCCACTGCGATTTCATTAGCAATGAGGTAGCTAGCTTTCACCCGCCAACAGTTCATTCACCTTCTCTCTTCTCCGCTGTCCTTGAAAGTTGTCATATTTGTCGGCATGAAGACTCACATAGTGGCAACGAAGGTTATACTCTTTCAGCACTGCAACATGCTGTGAACACACCAAACATACAGCTTTCCCATTCAATTCCGTGAATAAATAGGAGGATGACCATTTTTCTTGGAACACTCTGCACTCTGCGTCCACTTTTCTCTTTTTTGACAGAGACATATTGGGGCAATGAGGGTGCCAAAGCACATAATGTTAAAAGTAGAAGCCGTAATAAATATCGCGGGCAAAACAAAGTAGCTCATCCGGACTGGCTGCACTTGCTTGACCTACTTGCTCTGCTCCGGTATAAACAGTTTGCTTGCTTAACACAATTGCTATTGCGCCATCCAGTGGATGCAATTGGAACAGCAGTTTCTTTTATTGAAAAATGTCAGCTAATTTTTATACTTTACAAAATCATTTCGCGGGCCGGATTAAACCCCTTTGCGGGCCTGATCCGTTTGACACCCCTGGTCTAAACATTGAGTTGTTATTTTACTTGAAATGCACGAGGTGGATCCGACAATTAATCCACACAAAACGGTCAACCAAATAGTTTCTAGTCATCTCTCCTCCTTCCAGGCTTTTTCTTCTGGACTTTATATTGCAATTGGCAACTTTCATAAATTAGGTGCATTACCGCCACCGACCTCGTTCGTCTTTCAGTCACCCACGTGGGTATAACCAATAAGGAGATGGCACGTGGATACCTGCTTCTATAAACCAATGAGGAGATGGGAGAGGCAGGACTTTCTGTGCGATCTGTGTCACAAATAGAACTGACTTCTATTTTAGCCCTTGGCAACGCAGACGCTCGTGAGCAGTGTGGGTGCAATAATTTAATAATATAGATTTCTAAATTTATTTTGCAACGCTTGCACGCGCGATGCAGACGGTGTAGTCAGCCTGTAACGGTAGGGTCAGTATCTTTTGGCAAAGGTCAAATGGCCACCACTTGAGAAAAACACCCTGTGGCTTAAAAATTCCTTATTGTTTTGTATTCTTCTCCCTGTGAATTCATAAGTGCACATCTGTTGAGTTGATGAGATAATAGATGAGACTTTACTGTTTTTTTCCGCCTTGTTTCTAAGGACTGTGGTGGTTAATTTCTTTACTATCAAATGAGGAGAGACAAACTTATCACACAAGTTAGAGTTATACTTAAACTAAATCTTGAATCACTTATAAGGAAGCAGGTCAATACAACACACACATATAAAGTGAATCGATTGAGTGCTCTACGATAATGATGGCTGGTTGACGATTCACGATCAAACGATTCTTTGAGAGCCCCGAGACAAAAGTACAAAGGTCTTTTATAGCCAAGATACACCCTTTTCAACCTACATGATGAACAACAGATATATAGAATGGGTCACAAGGTTAAGATTTGTATGAAAGATACTGTCTGCTATGTATTATACGTATCTGCTGTGTCAACAGTTTTTATTGTATAAAGACCAGTGTCTGTCCCTCCGACTCCAAACTGGAACCATCTCTGGTACCATATAGAACAGAAACATTAACTCATGCTCTTTGGGTTTTATCACCCAAAAAACACTGAGAGGAGATTTACAATGTCATCTCCCAGAGGCCCATCCTCAGTATAACACACACACAATAGTTAACAAAGTACTCTATTCTGTTGCATAAAACACCCATTTGATGCAATAAAAGTATTATAACATAATCTTGCAATTTTTCCACCATAGGACACATCAGAAAAAATTGCGGTGAAAATGTGTCGCCTGGAGTTGACAGCAAGAAACAAAGACAGATGGAGCAGAGAGATCCAGATCATGAAAAAGTTTGTCTATATCGTATTATCCTGTGTACATCATTGAATGCCACACACGTTTGAACTGGGTGACTTCTACTTTTTCAATGATTGAAATATCGGCATTTGCTTCTTGTATAGTGCATTCGGAAAGTATTCAGACCCCTTGACTTTTTCCACATTTTGTTAAGTTACAGCCTTATTCTAAAATTGTTTAAATTGTTTTTTCCCCTCATCAATCTACATGCAATACCCCATAATGACAAAGTAAAAACAGGGTTTTAGAAATGTTTGCAAATATATTAACTGAATTCACGTGTACATAAGTATTCAGACCCTTTACTCAGTACTTTGTTGAAACACCTTTGGCAGCGATTACAGCCTCGAGTCTTCTTGAGTATGATGCTACAAGCTTGACACACCTGTATTTTGGGAGTTTCTCCCATTATTCTCTGCAGATGCTCTGTCAGGTTGGATGGGGAGCGTCACTGCACAGCTAATTTCAGGTCTCTCCAATGATGTTCGATTGGGTTCAAGTCCGGGCTCTGGCTGGGCCACTCAAAGACATTCAGAGACTTGTCCCGAAGCCACTCCTGCATTGTCTTGGCTGTGTGCTTAGGGTCGTTATCCTGTTGGAAGGTGAACCTTCTTCACAGTCTGAGGTCCTGAGCACACTGGAGCAGGTTTTCATCAATGATCTCTCTGTAATTTGCTCCGTTCATCTTTCCATCAATCCTGACTAGTCTCCCAGTCCCTGTCGCTGAAAAACATCCCCATGGCATGGTTTTTGCTCTGACATGCACTGTCAACTGTGGGACCTTATATAGACAGGTGTGTGCCTTCCCAAATCATTTCCAATCAATTGAATTTACCACAGGTGGACTCCCAAGTTGTAGAAACATCTCAAGGATGATCAATGGAAGTAGGATGCACCTGAGCTCCATTTCGAGTCTCATAGCAAAGGGTCTGAATACTTATGTAAATACATTGGCAAAAATGTCTTCTGTTTTTGCTTTGTTATGGGTTATTGTGTGTAGATGAGGCACTTTTAATTTTGTATCCATTTTACAATAAGGCTGTAATGTAACAAAATGTGGAAAAAGTTAAGTGGTCTGAATACTTTCCATATGCACTGTATTTATCAAGTACAATGTTTTTCTTGCCTATTCAGGTTGAATAATCTCAATGTAGTGACAGCCAGAGACGTGCCAGAGGAGATGAAGCACATTGCCTTAAACGACCTTCCACTGCTGGCCATGGAGTACTGTTCCAAGGGAGACCTCAGAAAGGTGGGGCAGCTGAAGATGAATACTTTATTGTCCATTTCCCTTATAGTCCACACACTTTTTTTCTTTTATTTGCTATAAACCCCCTTGACATATGCAGACTCCCGAGTGTCGTCGGCCATGTGGCAGTGCCCCTGGATCAGTAAGGGGTTAAATGCCTCACATAAGTTTACAGTGACAAAAAAATGGTTCTGTCATGAGCAGGCATTTGTCCAACAATGTGTTTGTGGTTGAATTTGACAGATGCTGAGCAAGCCTGAAAATTGCTGTGGACTGAAAGAAAGTGAAGTACTTTCCCTGCTCAATGATGTTGGTATGTACTGTACCCCACTGTTGTATTGTGTATAATTGTATCAATTGTGGGTCTGCATAGAACTGATTTCTGAATGGTCTTTATATACAGGTTCAGGCATCCAGTATTTGCATGAAAACAAGATCATACACAGAGACCTTAAACCAGAAAACATAGTGCTGCAGGATGTCAATGGAAAGGTAACCCAATATTTATGGTACAGCACACAGTGTCATCATGCTCTTTTTATAACTGTTTACATTTTTCAGTTGTTGATGTTCTGTGGTGTGACTTTGTCTGTTATTTATTTTTATAGACTACTGTTCATCTTGCAATGTTAATATGCCAAAATGTTTTCCTTGTTCAGTTGGTTCACAAAATTATAGACTTGGGCTATGCCAAAGACTTGGACCAGGGGAGTCTGTGCACCTCATTTGTGGGAACACTGCAATACCTGGTGAGCATATTATCCCTCCTGCAAGCACTCCTAGATTCCTGTTGACTTAACGTTGCGACATTGTCTCTGTCTGTTAGTCACGATTGATTAAAACCAGACTTACTAATTGGTACTTGCATATCTTTTCCCCCCAGGCCCCTGAATTATTTGAGAATAAGCCTTACACTGTCACAGTGGACTACTGGAGTTTTGGCACAATGATATTTGAATGCAGTTGTGGGTTCCGGCCTTTTCTGCACAATCTTCAGCCTGTCCAGTGGTAGTTGTCCCTGCACATTTAACAGTTTTCAAGTGTTAGTTTCAATTCTGAGTGATCCTCCAAGGGGCGCTAGTTAACCATCCTGAATGCCATTTCAATGTTATTCCTCAGGGCCAGCAAAGTGCGGAACAAAGGTCCCAAAGACATCATGGCTGTGGAGGAATTGAATGGGGAAGTCAGATTCTCCACACATCTACCATACCCCAACAATCTGAGCAGGTCAGACACCGTCACATATTCTATTCTAGTGTCATTATTACAGTGCCTTCAGGAAGTATTCATACCCCTTGACTTATTCTACATGTTGTTACAGCCTGAATTCAAAATGGATCAAATATTTTTTTATCTTGCCCATCTACACACAATACCCCATAGTGACAGTGAAAACATGTTTTTGGAAATGTATTGTATATGAAATGCAGAAATCATATTTTCATAAGCATTTTCTATGACACTCCAAATTGAGCTCAGGTCCACCCAATTTCCTTTGTTCATCCTTGATATGTCACTACAACTTGATTGGAGTCCAACTTTTGCCAATTCAATTGTTTGGACATGTTTAAGAAAGAAACACACCTGTCTCTATAAGGTCCCATAGTTGACAGTGCATGTCAGAGCAGAAACTATACCATGAAGTCCAAGGAACTGTCCGTAGATCTCCGAGAGAGAATTGTGAGGAGGCATATATCTGGGGAAGGGTATAAAACAATTTCTAGTGTTGAAAGTTTCCAAGAGCACAGTGGTCTCCATCATTTGGAAATTGAAAAAATATTGAACTACCCAGATGCTGCCTAGAGCTGGCTGTCCAACCAAACTGAGGAACTGTGCAAGAAGGACCTTGGTCAGGGAAGTGACCAAGAAGACAATGACCACTCTGACAGAAATACAGAGTTCCTTGGCTGAGATGGGAGAACCAGACAGAAGGACAATCGTTTCTACAGCACTTCACCAATCTAGGCCTTATGGGAGAATGGCCAGACAGAAGCTACTCCTGAGAAAAAGGCACATGACCGCACGCCTGGAGTTTGCAAAAAGGCATGTGAAAAACGCTGAGAACATAATGCAAAAGATTCTGTGGTCTGACGAGAACCTCTTTGGCCTGAATTCAAAACTATATGTCTGGAGAAAACCAGGCACAGCTCATCACCCATCTAACACCGTCCTTACAGTGAAACGTGGTGGCACCATCATGCTATGGGGATGCTTTTCAGCGGCAGGGACTGGGAGACTGGTAAGGATAAAGGGAACAATGATTGGAGCCAAATGCAGGCATATCCTTGATGAGAACCTGTTTTGAGTGCAAACGACCTTCAACCGGGGCAAAGATTCACATTCCAACAGGACAATGACCCCAAGCATACAGCCAAAGCAACACTTGAATGGCTTCAGAACAAGAATGTGAAAGCCCTTGAGTGGCCCAGCCAAAGCCCAGACTTAAGTCCCATTTGAAAATCTGTGGAAGCTCCCCATCTAACTTAACAGGGCTTGAGAAAATCTGCAAGGAAGAATGGGAGAAAATCCCCAAATCCAGATATGCAAAGCTGATACAGATATACCCAAGATGACTCAAAGCTGTAATCGGTTCTACAAAGTATTGACTTGGGTGTGAATACTTATGTAAATTAGATTTCTGTATTTAATCTTCAATAAATTTGCAACAATTTCTAAAAACATGTTTTCACTTTGTCCTTATGGGGTATTATGTGTAGATGTGTAATTAAAAAATAAATAAAAATAAATTCAGGTTGTAACACAAGTGTGGAATAAGTCAACGGGTATGAATACTTTCTGAAGGCACTGTAACCACCTGTCTTATTCTGTCTATGTATAGCAGGGGTGCCCAGCTCTGAACCTCGAGGGATGTGTACGCTGGTTTTCATCCTTATATTTTAGCCACAGACTAATTTTCAACCTGGGAAACCAGGGTCCTGTTCATTAGGGTGCCAAGTAACAGAACATTATTGTGGAGAACAAATATGGTTGTCTGTCAAAAGTAGAACAGGGAATCGTGTCAGCTCAATTTATGACCACATTCTGAAAGTTTCACCTCATCGAGCAGCATAAATCGAAAACCAAGACAGTAACTTGAGGGAAATGACCATGACCTGTATAGATTGAATTTGTTTCCCCTCCACCGGGGGATGTTAATTTGCATTACACTCATTCAGGACACTCCTGGAGCCCATGGAGATGCTGCTGCAGCTGATGCTGAAATGGGACCCTGTCCAGAGAGGAGGCAAGACCAACGCTGACAGCAAGAAACCCCTGTGCTTTGAAGTGCTGGAACAGATATTATGCATGAAGGTTAGTTCTCTAACGTATCATGCTGTATCTCTTGAGCTAACAATAGTCTTTCAAGTGTCTCTTAAGGCTCTTATTTGATTTTTCTCATGGACAAGATTCAATTAACGCTTATAGTTCCCATAGTGTGTTAATGTACACATAATATTATTTTTAAGCAAAATGTTAAGTTTGCCGGTTCGTGCTTGATATTATGGATTGACTCCATCTGCTAGCCAATCAGCTTCCTTTACTTTACCCATATCATTTATGCCATTGGCAGGTTGTCCACATCCTGAACATGACCACGGCCCAGGTCCACTCCTTTCAGCTGGCCCCAGATGAGAGCCTCCATAGCCTGCAGCGCCGCATCGAAACTGAGACCAAGATCGAGTTGGTCAACCAGGAGCTGCTGCAGGAGACAGGGGTGTCGCTGGACCCCAGGAAGGCTGCAGCCCAGTGTGTCCTCGACGGGGTGGTAAGGACTTTGGTTCCACTTTGCTACTTCAGTGTTGTATTTTGTTAGAATATAGTTTTGATACAATACATTGGAAATCTTACTCACCTGTTTAGCATTAACATATTTAGCAATTGACCACCATGTAAAGTGGTTGTCTTTGTGTTGTGCAGCGAGGCTGGGACAGCTACATCATCTATTTGTTTGACAAGAGTCTCACCAAGTACTCTGGTCCCTTCAGTGCTAGACAGCTGCCTGATAAAGTCAACACTATTGGTGAGTACTGCCTTCTCTGCCTGCTGATAAGTATTTAGAGATCTAAAGGCGATCGGATGGAAATACAAGCTCATGCAATTAAATAGAGGTTGTGTTTTTTTATTCATGGTTTGGTTGGAAGATGTCTTCAGTCAATATGTTCTTCCATCATATGTACCAAGCCTTATGTAGGAGCTTGTTGTCCTTTTTCCCAGTGCGGGAGGCTAAGTCCCAGCTGCCCCTGGTGGTGCTGAAGAAGGTGTGGGGCGAGGCGGTGAGCTACATCTGTGGACTGAAGGACGACTACAGCAGACTGTTCCAGGGCCAGAGGGCTGCCATGTGAGTAAGCCTGCTTTACTAGGCACCAAAAGAGTGAAGTTAAAGGAAGCGAGATTCTTTCTTTTGAATTTGGTAATGTCTCAAACTGGAATGGCTGAAAGAAGTTTCCAGACTTGCTTTGGAAGAATCAACTCTTTGCTTTTTCATCTATGGCATGTGTGATCTTGTTATCTTGATGTACATTATAGTTTTTTAACAAGTTATTATATTCTGTGTGTTTGTCCAGGCTGAGCCTCCTGCGCTACAACACCAACCTGACCCGGTGCAAGAACGGCATGTTTGCCTTCTCCCAGCAGCTGAAGGCCAAGCTGGACTTCTTCAAGAGCAGTATCCAGTACGACCTGGAGAAGTACAGCGATCAGATGCACTATGGGATCTGTGAGTATTGGCTGGCTGATGATTGGTAGTGCCAGGAATGGTCACCCACATGGCCTGCAGCTGAAATGATACCCTTTTCCTTATATAGAGCACTGCTTTAAACCAGGGCGCAAAGTAGGGAATGGTGCCATTTTAGAAGCAACCATGGTTTTGTATTATGACAAGATAGTGTTGGTTATTTTCATGAGATTTTTTTTTTTTTTTTCTCCCACAGCCTCTGAGAAAATGCTGAAAGCTTGGCAGGAGAATGAGGAGAAGGCGGCTGCATATGCACAGGTACTGGCTGGGATGGATTTTTGGTATTGATCGCATGGGTTGGTCATCTTAGTTGAGCTGCTGTCTGTGAATGGATCGAGGTACAAGTTAACCACAGCTCTAGGATCAGATTACCCCACCAATCCTAATTAGCCCTAGCTACACCCGCTGTGTATGTTTTGTCCTCTAGGTGGCCGAGGTGAGCCACCTGGACGAGGAAATCATGTCGTTACACTCAGAGATTGTGGAGCTGCAGAGGAGTCCCTACGCTCGTCGCCAAGGAGACATCATGGAGCAGCTGTGAGTGTTCTACTCTAGGCAGGAATGACAGGCTGTCTGCCTCTACTGAATTAAATGCAATGAAGGTCTAGGACAGTGGTCACCAACCTTTTCTGAGTCGAGATCACTTTCGCAGTCAAAAAGCAAGCTGAGATCTAGTGCTCAGATGTATTTTTTTATTTATTTTTTTATTTATTTTTTATACATTAACCTCACAAACAGTTTTGTAGGAATGAGGTTTGGGCAGTTGGCCTAATACCTTATACCTTATCACAGCATATTGGCTACAGCCTTCCCTGTAGCTCAGTTGGTAGAGCATGGTGTTTGCAACGCCAGGGTTGTGGGTTCGATTCCCACGGGGGGCCAGCACAGAATTTTTTTTAAATGAAATGTATGCATTCACTACTGTAAGTCGCTCTGGATAACAGCGTCTGCTAAATGACTAAAATGTAAAAATGTATATGATTGGTCTGCCAATATTGTTAATCAGACCATATTATATTTTAAAACTCGAGCTTTGATAACAAAATAGATCAGTTGGTTTAGCACTGTGGGGCATGAATTGAAATAATTAGCTTTTTTATTTTACTGGACTGATAGAACCTGCATCTGATGGTCAACGATGTCAAATCACAACGTCAGTGATCTTCAGGTCGAAAAGTCGGAGCTCTAGAAAGATGCCCGAGTTTCCGAGTTGGATGACTGTTCAAAACGATTTTTCCCAACCGCCTCTCACGGTCCCAGCTCTCCTCATCCTTTCCTCTGGTGAGACTGACCAGAGAGAGGGGACACCCGTCTTCCACCTGATGGCGAAACTCGAGTCGCACCGCATCTGCCTCATGCACAAATTAATGTTGTTCCTATGACCAGAGAAAGTTCAATATTCCTTAATATTAAAATCGACACGACAAACTGCTAATAATAATAAAACGCAGGGCTATCGATACTTGGCTACTCATTCATTGCAGCTGCAGCCCGAACGGAAGTACGGAGAAAGGCATTTTGCGATAGCGTTGAATAAAAACAGTGACAGTGCTGAATATAAACTTAAACATGAACTCACTCATAAAAACAGCAGCTCTTTGCTGTATTCATTGACAGTCTCTCTGTGGTCATGGTTTTAAAAGTTATTACATTTTACGTAGGCTAGTTAGTAGCCTATTAAACTTGGCTGTGGCCTGGGTCATGGACGCTCTGTAGCCATGGTGATTTGAGCTATCCGATTGGGCAGCGCAGTAGATGCACTCGATTTACTCACAGATTTGCCTGATCTGCCAGGTAGGCGGAGTTTGTCTCATGGGAACACTTTGCTTACCTGGTGCGCAGGACTCAAGTGAATATACTGGCAAAAGGTCAACACGATTTTAAAGAAGGAGCGCAAGCCTTTATCGTTCGTTGGCTTTTCTACAGAAGTATTTGATGATCGACTAGGAATGCCTTGAAGATCGCGGTTGGTGACCACTGGTCTAGGAAGTGCCAGGAAGTTGTGGAAGTAGATGGAGCCTCATTGAAATGTTTGGCTTCTGATTTGGCTAGTAGCTGACCTGATGTTGTTTTTCATTTTCATTGCCAGTCCTATACATCTAGAGTACTCAAATGCACATTTTAACAAGAAAAGTTCAACTGCTGTATCATTCTGAAAGCCTCAAACAAGATTTAAATGAATGTTCTAGGAGAATTGATCGTTTATTCTTTGATTTCAGGGAGGACAAGGCGATTGAACTCTACAAACAACTAAAAATGAAATGCCGAAGTAAGCCACTTTTGTCCAATAAATACAGTCACTGCATTGCAGCTGTTTTCATTTTCAATCAGGCACTGTAGTACTTTTGGATATTGAATATAATCTGTAATTGTACGATGGTAGTTGTATAAACACTGTTCTTGATAGTATCACTATCAAGAACAGTGTGCGGTTTCCTTTTTTTCCTTCATCCTGTTTCAACTGTTGCCATGCACCTGTAACAAGATTGCTCAGATGTGCGAGTGCCTTTTGAAAGTTGTATAAACACTACCACGTTCTGACACCTGTGTGCTGTTCTTCCCTCAGCGCCTGACCCTGGTGTGAGCAGCGACAGCTCAGAGATGGTTAAAGCCATTATACAGACTGTCCAGAACCAGGACAAGGTCCTGAGAGACCTCTACACACACCTCAGGTAAGCAGGGTCTGGGACTGTTCAGTGGACTGTCACGTCACCAACTGAACGCTGCAGATAGAAATGCCCTTAATAAAGCTGACCTGATTCTATATTCTGCATGTTAGAGAGGCATGCGTCTGTTCTATGCAATATATTTTTACCCCATTGTAAATGTTTCACAACAATGTGCCTTACTGATAAGGTTCCCAAACTGGGGTCTGCGGCAGGGGGTCCACGGCCAGATCTCGAAATGTATTTATATTATATGTATTGTTTGTTTATTTTTTTATGGATATTGCTAACAACAGATTAAAACAATTTTGGCTAAGGGATTTGTAAATTAAGAAGGGTGTAATATTAATCTACAGTATGTTCTTAACCATGGGCAACATGGTCCTGGGAGGCTCACAAGGATATTAGTATCCATAGTACTTCTTGTATTCCCCCCAAAATGTTGTTTTTGAACATGAATTCACTGTAAGGTAATCCTATAGAACTGCAAAGTTTCTTCTCTGCAAAATGTATAGAATTGCAGGAAATTAGCTTGGGGGTCATGCAGGGCCTATAGGTTGTCATGCTTTCTCTCTATATTCAGCTATTAATAGGCTACATTTGGTTATTATGATGTAGTTTTTTTAAAAACCTGGCTAATACAATTTGGCAATGCCAGTCATTACTCTTCTTTAGAATTGCATTGTATACATTTGTTTCTAAAGTACAGTATGTCATTTTCATAGAAGATATGAAAATGGGAAGCTGCCTCTATAAGAAACATTTCAAAAGAGATATAGACATGGCTCCAGTAGGCTAGCCAAGACAAATGCTAGGTGTCTTTGTTGCTTTCTTTTTGCTGACAGTCAACAGTTGCCTGCATATTGCTAGTATATTCACTATTTAAGGTTTACTGTTGTTAATCACTTTCCCTAAAATACATAAATAAGCTCTGCGAGTAGATTGATGGGCGCTTCTTTTTGCTCTGGACAGCTCGCGTGTGCGGTGTGAAGGAAACTCATGTACTGCTCGAAGTTGACTCGCGGGTTACCTGGCTACCCAGACTTCTCGCTCCAGCCAATCGCTTTGCCCCGCCCGTAGATGCTGGTTTCTTCTCCACAATGAGCATGGATCTTGAGTACCTCCCCAACCCTTAACTGAATGCGAACACCATTCGGGGCTGTCTGATGGGTCCAGAAACCAATGGGTTAAGCCAAAACACAGGTGGATAAAGCAGTGGTTTGAAAATTCGTCATTGGCTTTGATACTCTTATTGGTTGGAGGCGATCCAATCGTTGACGTCTTTGTTTTGTACCACGCCCCTCGTCACAACAAACGACTTCATTGATGGTACTCTGACTAAAGTTTGTAGCGAACGACAGAGGAGCAGAAGAAGTTGGTGTGAGTCGTCAAATATAATACAACATGTACAGTGTTGGTGCCTCGTTTCAGGAGCTGAACTAAAATATCCCAGAAATGCTCAAAAAGCTTATTTCTCTCAAATGTTGTGCACAAATTTGTTTACTTCCCTGTTAGTGAGTGTTTCTCTTTTGCCAAGGTAATCCATCCACCTGAGAGGTGTGGCATATCAAGAAGCTGATTAAACACCATGATCATTACAGGTGCACCTTGTGCTGGGGACAATAAAAGGCCACACTCTAAAATGTGCAGTTTTGTCACACAACAGAATGCCACAGATGTCTCAAGTTTTGGGGTGGGGTGTAATTGACATGCAGACTGCAGGAATGTCCATCAGAGCTGTTGCCAGAGAATTTAATGTTCATTTCACTGGCGTAAGCTGCCTCCAATGTCGTTTTAGAGAATTTGGCAGTACGTCCAACCAGCCTCACAACCGCAGGACCTCCACATCTGGCTTCTTCACCTGCGGGATCATCTGAAACCAGCCACCCGGACAGTTGATGAAACTGTGGGTTTGAACAACTGAAACATTTCTGTACACACTGTCAGAAACTGTCTCAGGGAAGCTCATCTGCGTGCTTGTCATCCTCACAAGGGTCTTGACCTGACTGCAGTTCGGCATCTTAACCGACTTCAGTGGGCAAATTCTCACCTTCAATGGCCACTGGTACACTGGAGAACTGTGCTTTTCACGGATGAGTCCCGGTTTCAACTTTACCGGGCAGATGGCAGACGGTGTGTATGGCGTCGTGTGGGCAAGCTGTTTGCTGATGTCAACGTTATGAACAGAGTGCCCAATGGTGGGATTATGGTATGGGCAGGCAAGCTACGGACAACACAATTGCATTTCATCGATGGCAATTTGAATGCACAGAGATACCGTGACGAAATCCTGAGGCCCATTGTCGGTGTCACTCATCCGCCGCCATCACCTCATCTTTCAGCATGATAATGCACGCCACTGTCACAAGGACCTGTACACAATTCCTGGAAGCTGACAATGTCACAGTTCTTCCATGTCCTGCACACACACCAGACATGTCACCCATTGAGCATGTTTAAGATGCTCTGGATCTACGCATATGAAAGTGTATTCCAGTTCACGGCAATATCCAGCAACTTCGCACAGCCTTTGAAGTAGATTTCGCGCTGCATGAGGTAAATGGTGGTTACACCAGATACTGACTAGTTTTCTGATCTGCGCACCTACTTTAAAAAAAAATATATATATTTATTTTTTAGGTATCTGTGACCAACCAGATCTGTATTCCCAGTCATGTGAAATTCATAGCTTTAGGGCCTAATGAATGTATTTAAATTGACTGATTTCCTTATATGAACTGTAACTCAGTAAAATCTTAAATTGTTGCATTTTTATATTTTTGTTCAGTGTACAAATAGCATAACATTTACATGTATAGTCTTCAGATCTAATTTTATTTGTCACGTGCTTCGTGAATAACTGGTGTAGACTAACAGTGAAATGCTTACTTACGGGCCCTTCCCAACAATGGAGGGAAATGACACAAAAAAAAAACACAGGGAATAAATGCGCAATGAATAACGATAACTTGGCTACATACACAGGGTACCGTGTTGATGTGCAGAGTTACAAGGTAATTAAAGTAAATACAGTATGGACATATAGGTAGGGATAAAGTGACAAGGCAACATGATAGTAGCGGTGGCGGCTACAGCGTATCCAAGTCAAGAGTTAGTGCAAAATGGGTCAATGCAGATAGTTAACCAAATACCTACCTGGACTAACTATTTAGCATGGCTTGGGGTAGAAACTGTTCAGGGTCCTGTTGGTTCCAGACTTCATTACTGCTTGCCATGTGATGGCAGAGAGAACAGTATGACTTGGTTGGCTGGAGTCTTTGACAATTTTTCAGGCCTTCCTCTGACACCGCCAAGTATAGTGGTCCTGGATGGCAGGTAACTCGGCCCCAGTGATGTACTGTGCCGTACGCATTACCAATTTGTAAGTCGCTCTGGATAAGAGCGTCTGCTAAATGACGTAAATGTAAATTACTCTCTGTAGCGCCTTGTGGTCGGATACCAAGCAGTTGCCATACCAAGTGGTGATGCAGCCAGTCAATATGCTTTCAATGGTGTAGCTGTAGAACATTTTGAGGATCTGAGGGCCCATGCCCAACCTTTTCAGCTACCTGAGAGGGAAGAGGCATTGTCATGTCTTCACGACTGTTTGTGTGTGTGTGTGTGGACCATGGTAATTCCTTAATGATGTGGACACCAAGGAACTTGAAGCTCTCGACCCGCTCCACTACAGCTTGGTCGATGTGGATGGGGGCGTGCTCGGCCCTCTGTTTCCTGTAGTCCACAATCAGCTCCTTTGTTTTGTTGAGGGAGAGGATGTTGTCCTGGCACCATACTGTCAGGTCACTGACCTTCTCCCAATAGTCTGTCTCGTTGTTGGTGATCAGGTCAACCACTGTCTCGTCAGCAAACTTTAAGGATGGTGTTGGAGTTGTGCGTGGTCACACAGTCGTGGGTGAGCAGGGAGTACAGGAGGGGACTAAGCACGCACCCCTTGGAGTGGGTCGAGGGTGTCTGGGATAATGTGTTGATGTGTGCATGACCAGCCTTTCAAAGCATTTCATGGCTACAGATGAGTGCTACGGGGCAATAGTAATTTAGACAGGTGACCTTAGTGTTCTTGGGCACAGGGACTATGATGGTCTGCTTGGGAAATGTAGGTATTACAGACTGAGTCAGGGAAAAATATTGTCATAAAGAAACTGATAAAACACACAGGTGCAAAATCAAGGTGACTTACAAAGTTGAGGAGGACCAAGAGCAAGAGAGTGAGTGGGGTGATGTGGTGTCCACAACTAAAGAATCATTGTCTAATCTGAAAAAACACGTATCCTGAAAGCATGATATCAAATTTTATTTGTCACATACACATGGTTAGCAGATGTTAATGCGAGTGTAGCGAAATGCTTGTCCTTCTACTTCCGACAATGCCGTAATATCCAACAAGTAATCTAACCTAACAATTTCACAACAACTACCTTATACACACAAGTGTAAAGGAATGAATATGTACCGTAATTTCCGGACTATTGAGCGCACCTGAATATAAGCCGCACCCACTGAATTAAAAAATATATATTATTTTGAACATAAATAAGCTGCACATGTCTATAAGCCGCAGGTGCCTACCGGTACATTGAAACAAATGAACTTTACACAGGCTTTAACGAAACACGGCTTGTAACAAAAATAAATAGGCTTTAACGAAACACGGCTTGTAATAAAACATTAGCAGTAAGCTTTAGTTGTCTTTTTGCACTGAGTCAATTCCTCACGCTGCTGTTTCCAACGTCTTATCATTGACTCATTAAGACCAAGCTCCCGTGCAGCAGCTCTATTTCCTTTTCCAACAGCCAGATCAATCGCCTTCAACTTGAAAGCTGCATCATATGCATTTCTCTGTGTCTTTGCCATGATGAGGGTGACAAAATGACTACCGTAATCAGAATGATGGGAAGTTTGAGAGCGCTCGATTTAATCTAAACAGTAAATAAAAAAGTTGTTTGACCTTAACCCGTTCAGCAATTTCATTGGTCTAATGAAAGCTTCATGCCGCCAAAAAACTGAGCACGTCACAGAATGTGTTTTTTGGGAGAGAAAAAAAATGTGAAAGCGGGAAAAATCCATATATTAGCCGCGTCATTGTTTAAGCCGCGGGGTTCAAAGCGTGGGAAAAAAGTTGCGGCTTATAGCCCGGAAATTACGGTACATAAAAAATATATATGAATGAGTGATGGTGTAGAACGGCATAGGCAAGATGCAGTGGATGGTATAGAGTACAGTATGAGTATGCATAATGTAGGGTATGTAAACATTATATGAAGTGGCATTGTTTAAAGTGGCTAGTGATACATTTATTACATCAATTTTTCCATTATTAAAGTGGCTGGAGTTGACTCAGTATGTTGGCAGCAGCCACTCAATGTTAGTGATGGCTGTTTAACAGTCTGATGGCCTTGAGATGGAAGCTGTTTTTCAGTCTCTCGGTCCCTGCTTTGATGCACCAGGAACTGACCTCGCCTTCTGGATGATAGCGGGGTGAACAGGCAGTGGCTCGGGTGGTTGTTGTCCTTGATCTTTTTGGCCTTCCTGTGACATCGGGAGGTTTAGGTGTCCTGGAGGGCAGGTAGTTTGCCCCCGGTGATCGTTGTGCAGACCTCACTACCCTCTGTTGTTGTACTTACTATGTGCACATGCTAACAAAGGAAAGAGGTGGGTAGCTAGCTAAGTGTCATTGTAGCAAAGTATTTATAAACTACAAATCTGATATCTTAAGTTTTCATTTTTGTTTTGTTATCAATACAATAGGCCACCATTGAGTTTGTCCCAATAGGCCTGGGATATTACCTCTTTCAAGGAGCATATCTTTTTGATAGGTCTAAAGGTTTTTAGGCAAAATAACCCTTTCTTACCTGCATCCCTCCCCAGTGGCTCTGCAAGCACGGAGAGGGTATTCTCCGATGCTGGCATGCTCTCCAGGCACCATTGCACGAGCCTGAAGCCACAGACTCTGAATTCATTTTTAGAAATACGAGTTTGGCCAAAGGCACTGAGCCTAATAAGGCGTCACTAGGCAGTTTGTGGCTGGGTTTCCCTTTAATCTATGATAGATTAAGCCCTACCACATCCGACAAGCATCAGAGCCAGCGTAGTAGGATTCCATCTTGGTCCTGTTTTGACTGTTTGATGGGTCAACGGAGGTTATGGGGGATTTCTTATAAGCATCAGATTAGTGA
The DNA here is from genome assembly GCF_965601325.2 of Salmo salar. Taxonomy (NCBI): domain Eukaryota; kingdom Metazoa; phylum Chordata; class Actinopteri; order Salmoniformes; family Salmonidae; genus Salmo; species Salmo salar. The sequence continues at coordinate 2,941,498 of NC_138318.1, forward strand.
CCCGGTCCTTAAAGTGGCAGCTTTAGCCTTTTAGCTCAGTGCGGATGTTGCCTATAAATGTGGGCTTCTGGTTGGGATATGTATGTAGGGTCACTGTGGGAACGACGTCGTCGATGTACTTATTAATGAAGCTGGTGACTGATTTGGTACTCCTCAATGTTATAGTATGAATCCCTGAACATATTCCAGTCTTTGCTGGTGAAACAGTCCTGTAGCTTAGCATCTGCTTCATCAGACTACTTCCGTATTGAGCTTGTCACTGGTACTTCCTGTTTTGAGTTTTTGCTTGTAGGCAGGAATCAGGAAGACAGAGTTATGGTCAGATTTGCCAAATGGAGGGCGAGGGGAGAGCTTTGTCCGCGTGTCTTCAATGGTAGACTGCGACAGAGTAGGTAAATGTTGAATTGGAATACCAAAATGCGCAGAACAGTTACTGTCCCAACATGTTTTTACTGGTCCCAGGCCATCGTTAATGTCGGATCTTGCACGCAAAATAAAATAATATGCCATAAAAAAAATTGCCTAAGTGGATTTCCACTCATCGTTACCACATATGGGAAGTGCAAATTCACTCACATTATATGGAACATGCAAATTCATTCTCTCTCCCTTGACTGCAACCACGGCACTTACAACCTGGTACCGAAAGGCGGGACAGACAGCAGACCGTCAAACCAGCAGTGTTTAGCCATCATCGCTGACTTTAACTGACAGGCGCCTGACCTATCGAAAGATCACTAGAAGATGCATATTGTTCTTTCTAGAGGCAGAGGGCTCGGCAGACTTTTCTGACTAACGAATTGAAAAGTACTCTACTTAATTTAACTGGAAAACACTGTTTACCTTCTGTTTCCCCATGCAGTAAGATCTTATTGAGCAAGCAGAAGATCATTGACCTGTTCCCGCGCATCGAGAAGACACTGGAGAACATCAAGGATGCCGACAACACCGTGATGCAGATGCAGATTAAGAGACAAAGAGAGTTCTGGCACCTATTGAAGATTGCCTGTGTGAGTGATGAGGTTTTATCTATAGAACTTCAGTAAAGTTAGTCATAAGATCATGAAGTCATATAACTTACTATAAGATGTCATTGGGTTATTAAGTAATGTGCAATTGACCCTTTGCTAAGCCCCGCCCCAGATTTATGGGCAACCAATCGCTGGTCGGACACGAGCTAACCTTGCTCGTGTCCGACAAGCCTCAAACAAGCTCTAGTTTTAAACGCATGGAAGCCAATGATGGCAATGGCAAAAACTGATTTTTCATTTAAAAAAAAAGCACCAGGGGTACTTGCGACTGTGATTCCTAAAATGCAGAGCCTGTTGGGGTATTTTTTTGAATCCGAAATTATACTTTAGTTCCATTGTTTGCTAGCAGGTTAGCTAGCTACAGTGGTACTACCTTCAATGAAAATGCTAGCTAGCTAGCCATTAAAGTTGCACTGTGCAAAAATCGCTCCGCCATTTCCTCGTTGGTAAAACTCTTAACCTGTAGGGGGCAGTATTGACACGGCCTGATAAAAAACGTACCCGATTTAATCTGGTTACTACTCCTGCCCAGTAACTAGAATATGCATATAATTATTGGCTTTGGATAGAAAACACCCTAAAGTTTCTAAAACTGTTTGAATGGTGTCTGTGAGTATAACAGAACTCATATGGCAGGCAAAAACCTGAGAAGATTCCTTACAGGAAGTGCCCTCTCTGACAAGATCTTGTTCTTCTTGTCTCTGTTTATTGAAGACTGAGGATCTTTGCTGTAACGTGACACTTCCTACGGCTCCCATAGGCTCTCAGAGCCCGGGAAAAAGCTGAATGATATCGAGGCAGCCCCAGGCTGAAACACATTTGCGCTTTTGGCAAGTGGCCGATCAGAGGACAATGGGCTTAGGCGCGTGCACGAGTCGACTCCATGCTTTATTTTCTTTCGTCTTTTTACCTAAACGCAGATTCCCGGTCGGAATATTATCGCTTTTTTACGAGAAAAATGGCATAAAAATAGATTTTAAACAGCGGTTGACATGCTTTGAAGTATATTGTAATATTTACAATTTTTTGGTCACGAAATGCGTCGTGCTCGTCACCCTTCTTTACCCTTTCGGATAGTGTCTTGAACGCACTAACAAAACGCCGCTGTTTGGATATAACTATGGATTATTTGGGACCAAACCAACATTTGTTATTGAAGTAGAAGTCCTGGGAGTGCATTCTGACGAAGAACACCAAAGGTAATAACGTTTTTCTTATAGTAAATCTGACTTTGGTGAGTGTTAAACTTGCTGGGTGTCTAAATAGCTAGCCCTGTGATGCCGGGCTATCTACTTAGAATATTGCAAAATGTGCTTTCACCAAAAAGCTATTTTAAAATCGGACATATCGAGTGCATAGAGGAGTTCTGTATCTATAATTCTTAAAATAATTGTTATGCTTTTTGTGAACGTTTATCGTGAGTAATTTAGTACATTTTTTGTAAATTCACCGGAAGTTTGCGGGGGGGTATGCTAGTTCTGAACGTCACATGCTAATGTAAAAAGCTGGTTTTTGATATAAATATGAACTTGATTGAACAAAACATGCATGTATTGTATAACATAATGTCCTAGGTGTGTCATCTGATGAAGATCATCAAAGGTTAGTGCTGCATTTAGCTGTCTTCTGGGTTTTTGTTACATTATATGCTAGCTTGAAAAATGGGCGTCTGCTGGGTACTCTGCTGACATAATCTAATGTTTTGCTTTCGTTGTAAAGTCTTTTTGAAATCGGACAGTGTGGTTAGATTAACGTGAGTCTTGTCTTTAAAATGGTGTAAAATAGTCATATGTTTGAGAAATTGAAGTAATAGCATTTCTAAGGTATTTGAATAACGCAGGTGGGACGATTTCATCCCGCCGACCCTAGAGAGGTTAATAGTTCACCTAATTTCAATTTATGTGACAAAATAAGATGGTACAGTGATTCTCTATACTATCTAAACCACTGCTAAATATATTTTCCATAACCAAAAATATTGTTTCAGCTGGTTGAAGCTCGTGTACAAAACTGAAAGTAAAAGACGCAAAAACAAAACTTAAGAACGTGAAGCATAGAAATAACGCACATAGAACAGATCTACCACTTCTTAGACTTGTAGAATGATAGATTTATAACTCACATTTCTATGTGAATTTGGCCAGGTCGACCAAAAAGTTACGTATTGCCACCTTTAATATAACTTATTTTCTATAAATGTATTTTAGCTAGTTAAGCTAGCTATATTATGAATATAACACCTATTGTGGACATTATGATTTGAGAGCACTAATTAGCTCCGAGAGTGATTATTATCTTCGATTGCATGCTGACAGTTTATTTAGAGCCATCCGGTATGTAGTCACACTAAAAACGTAATTTTACCATGTTCCTGTGAAGCAATTGTTATGACAGTCCACCACAACATACCAGGGGGTCTCCTGATTAGCAAGAAGCAGTCTGCTTAATTTCATTGTATATTAAAAATACAGTTTAAGATCATTGTGAGGGTTTTTCTCCACTAGTTTGGAGTATTGGGCTTCCCAGGAAAATATCTGAGGTTGCAACAGTAACCAAGGGGGCCGGCTTGACTTGATTTAGCAAAGGGTAAATTTTCTATAGAATTCACTTAGCTTAGGTCATAATGTGAACATGTGTTCTATATGAGTAATGGCGTTTGTCTTCTCCCAGGCTCAGAATTCTGCAAGGAACTCGATAGCAGCCAGCCCAGAGTCGTCCAACCCTCTGCAGGTGCCCCAGTGGGCCCAGTCTGCCCAGCCCATCAGCTCCCCTCACCCACTCACCTCCCTACCTGGACCCAATGACAGGTACTGGTCTATACAGCAGACAGGAAGAGTTTGTGTTGTGTAGCAGATTGAAAGGAATGTCCAGACATTCAACAGCAGACCGAAAAGAATGTCCTTCATACATTGTGACTTATTCTGTCTCTCTCTCTCTCCCCGCCCCTTCCAGTGATGCTGCCCCACGACTGCTTCAGGAGAACCAGAAGTACCTCAGTCAGCTGACCAGCCTGATGCAAGAAGCTGCTGACGAGCAGTCCAAAAGCGTAGTGGTAAGTTATGCCAATTTCTCAAAGCTAGCTAGACTTGTAATGGAATCCTGTTTCCTGGTATTCTGTCAATGCAGTGTCTTACATTTCACTGTTGCACTTCACCACATTTTCTTCAGTGTGTTAAGAGAGACTGCCCCTAAAAAGCAGCTTCTGTTTTGAAAATGACCTATGTGGCATCGATAAGAGTCAAACATTTTATTCTTGTGTCAAAATTTACTACAAAGTGTAAATGGGATAATTTTGGTCATAAAGTTAGTCTAATACAAAATGGAGATTTGCGAGATGATAGCAAAAAAATGTCATGTAACATAATAAAGGGTACTGTAAGTTTTTTTTCGTTGGGTTTATTTCAATCCTGCCCTCAGCTGGCAGCAACCAAGTAATCATCAATCGCAGCACAGCTGCACGTGACCCGATTAGTAATGGTCAGTTTGGTTTGACATTCGATATCCCTATGGGGCTAGTTAGGGACCATCACAAGGAATAAAATATTGGGACAATTTCAATAGCTTCAAATTTCAATGACTTAAAACCGTCAAACCAAATAAATTGTAGAAATTCATATACAAATATTTAAAGCATTTGAGACAACTAAACGATGTGCAACATTAACATATTGTCACATTTACATTGTGACAAAAGGCCAAATCAGAAAGTTCAGCCCCCCTTTAAGTCTTTATAATATGTGATTCACACCTGAAACACATACTTTCTTCTTTAGTTGGCACCACTGGTGTGCGTCATTTACCCAGCACTCTTATGTGGGTCAACTCCCTATAAGGGTGGGATTAGGTATCCCAGGTCAGGAGCGTGATGAGGTTCTGAGTCGTTCCTTCTCATTTGGCCTTCAGGATGTCTCTTATCTGGCCTTGTTAAGTGTAGAACATTACCTTAAGGCTAACTGAGTTTGCATTTAGACTCTGATCCATTTAAAACAAGTCTGGGGAGGTAGCCTAGCGGTTAAGTTGGGCCAGTAACCGAATCCCTGAGCCGACTAAGTGCTAAATCTGCCTTGAGCAAGGCACTTAACCTTAATTGCTCCTGTAAGTCGCTCTGGATAAGAGCGTCTGCTAAATTACTCAAATGTAAATGGGAGGTTGGCTGCCTTGCTGGAGGGAACGGAGATTAATGTCTAAACCACAACCCAAACGCCATTCCACAGTTACCCCTTTGTTTGTGACAGCAGCAACCTTAAAACCTGATCTCAATGTAGCTTTATGTCATAATCTCTTGGTTTGTCTTTGTAGGACCAAGATTGGAGCTGGACTAAATATGAAACGTTGTCTACAAAACTGCAAAAACGAAATGTGTGAATACGTCAACCACAGGAGACTGCTGAGGGGAGGATGGATCATAATAATGGCTGCAATAGAGTGTATGGAATGGCATCAAAAACATGGAAACCATGTGTTGAATACCATTCCATTCATGCTGTTCCAGCCATTACTATGAGCCCGCCCCTCCCCAATTAAGGTGCCACCGGCTGTCTCTGATGTCAACAACAAACAAGGCACCGTCTAGCTAATCCCTGCCTGCTCTCCAACCAAGTAACACTAAGGACTGAATGTCGTTAACAAAATGGAGTCACGGTTATGTTGTACATTTTGATGTGTGGTCATTCACTTTAAAGACTAGCCTGAGGCCCCCCCCCCCCCAAAAGGCAGATAAAAAATACACGTGCTCAATGACTCACTTCTCCATTTTTTTCAGCTATTTGGTGGGAAAGGTGGATGATGTAGCATGGCTTTTATATGAACAAAAAAAACTGATTATCTGAACACAAGACGTCAGTCATCCTTTGCTCTTCAAGCAAATGTCACCTTTTCCTCACTGATTATTGTGCAAATCTAAGTACCTCTATTCATCAAAATCCACATTTTACTATTAATATCATATCAAGTATCTAAACTGTTAAATCAGGCGAACTGTAGCATCTGATTGTGAGTGAAAAGTTTTTTTGTAATGATGGAGTATAGCTACAGTGTGTTTGGGCTATGGAAATGGGACTGATAAGAAAGCTTGATATGCATGCACATTTGTATTGAGCCTTATCATGTCTCCTGACGTGACTCAACACAAGGAAAACCACAAAAGATGCAGGTTGTAATTTCCTTTTACCATCAAGCAACAGCACTTTCACACTCCCAAGTATCCTGGTTCCCTTCTATACCGAGGAAGTAGTCAGACATCTGGGGGATGGATGCCCTCTAGAATCCTGTTTATGAGTCTGTGCTCTAGTGACACAGCTCTCGTTTCAATCATCCAATGGGGACAGGAAATGTATAAACTGTATTTAAAATAAAGTCATGCATTGATCAAGGGGATAGGGTTTTGATCATGTGTGAATCTTATTTTGATTTTAAGAAAAGTATTCTATCATGACTACACACTTTACATAGAAGGGGGAAATATGGAAATCCTATAGTTACTTTGTGACAGAGGATGCTGGTCTGTTTCTCCATATGTTGGAATTGTTGATATGTTTAAACCTGAAAAATGGAATACATACCACCAAAGTTCAATTCAGTTTGTCAGGTGCACTGTACATTTATTTTGTGTGCATTCTTTTCACTGGATGCTCAATGTATGGAAACAAATGGCGGGGCATGGTAAATTATTGAATGTACTGTAGTTACAACCCTTGAGGTGTAACTTAAGTGTTGACTGTAACAAAGATAAAGTGGATGCTTTGCTCCAGAAAGATGTATTTATGTACTTAAGTGCAATGGACAACATTTATTTTTAGTAGTTAAGTGACATGTCAGTTTCCTTCATTAAGGTTTGTCTCCATCTGATGGTTTTAACCTGTCTATGAATGTTTACTTTCTAGTAATTGTATAGATAAGCATTTTCTTGTTATTACAATAAAAAATTACTTTGGCATGAATTTGTATTCCTTACATTGGTTCTGAAGAAGCTCCTTAACTGTATTGTCCCCTGGCTGCTGTGGATTGAGAGAATGTAGCCCTACTTTGGCAAAAATAGGGAGTACCACAAACATAGTAGTGGTGGTTACTATGCCCATATTTCTGCTTTACCGGATTCCAAAGGTTGATTTTAATATGCTTGCTGAAGCTTGAGGAATGTGTGTAAAGAAGAAACCTGTCCGCAAACACAAGCTGTGTCTTTGGTTTACTGTGGTTACATGATTGCTTGTGTTCAGGGAAACCTTTAACATATACTTGGCAAACAGATTATATAATTCTTCTGATTTTAAATATGCAGCTGCAATCAATTAGGCCTATTTTTAAAAATAATTTAAAAAATTTAACAGGAATTTAATATACTGGTGATTTCTCACCATTGAGATTAACATGAAGGAAGTTAAAAAACTGTTCTTTCCCTTCACACTTAGAATCAGTCACTGGTTCATTACATGAATCACTGTCCAAAGGATATGCTGGTGTTTTTGCACTTTTTCCCACCGTCATTATGACACATTTCTTTGTTTCCATTGAAAAGAGTCACTCTCAGCTGGCCATGTGACATGTTAGTTTTACTGCAGATGTCAGGAAATGATTTAAGAGCTGTGAGGGTGAGTGCCTGTGAAGCTTGTCAGGTCATGTCCGGCAGAGAAATGTATCTCCCCATTTTTTTATAAATGAATGGAAGAGTAGGTCTATTGGTCCTCGCTTCTGACGTGATCAGTGCATTTGTCAGATAAATATGTTTGCATTCCCTTCATGAAGAGGCGGTTAGTCATCTCTTCACCTAGTATTTAAACTTAAAGGAAAACTCCTCCCATTAGTCCATTTGTTAATATTATAGTCCCAAAATATTTTGCATGTCAGCAATGAAGTTTTCAAGATTTGTAACCTACAAAATACAGAAATAGAGCTGGTACTGGCTGTATTTTAAAAGTTGTATATTGTAACTTGATTGCTGACATTCCAAATATGTTCAGACTAAATCAACAATGGACTAATGAAACAAATACAAAAAGTGATTTTTGGCTGAAGTTTTCCTTTAAGTTGCTTATTTGTGCTGCTTTTTTTGTGCCAGAGGAGGAAGAAGATGATTTATCTCAATCCTCATTGAAGATTGTGGAACTTCTCATTTATTTGCTCACATGGCATCATTTAATTATAGGCCAATAGTCAGTCATTCTCTGGTGTGGGTGTCATCACTTATTAAGATTCTGAGCTAAGTAGTTTCTGCCTTTGCAGTGATAGAGGAAAATGAATACTATTCAGCATTTGCTGTGGCCTGGCAAACTGCAATATAAATAGCAACTGCTTGTAAGTAACAACTTCCATAAACTTGTGGTCCAGTTGCTCTAAAGCCCAGTCTAGGACTCTTAGGTGTCACGAGGGAAATTGGTTTTGTCTGGTAGTTTTCATTCAGCATTTAACAAGACCATAATAACTGCTGTTTGCTTTGATTTTGTCTTTGTTCCATGTTCCAAGGATTGATAATGTACTTTTCTTTGAATTCCAACGTATTGATCATCCCTCTAACCCATGTACCATTGTTTCAATATGAGTGAACAACAAGTGCAGACACAACCCATTGTTTAATTGTTAGTAAACTCAAGTACAAAACAAGACACAGCTGTCCTTGTTTCGATGTTAGTGAACCAAGTACTAACCAAATAAAACAACCACAGACACTGCTATCCCATTCCCCCTTCTAATAAAAACCAGCAGTGTTTCACACAGTCATCGGAGGACCCAGCATGCGGAAGATGACGCTTGCCCTCACTCGCCCTTCTTTTGCTTTTGAGACACACTTTTGCAAAGTGTTCATCAGTTCCATAAACTCTGCATGGTTTACCATAGGCTGGGCAGTGCTCTTTGCCTCTTGCGTGTGCATTTCCACCGTATTTGCATGGTATGGGTCTGTCTGTGTCCGCAGTTCGCGGTGAATTACTCTGCCTCGATTGGTTTTGTCTGAATGTTTGCCTGGCAACAGCATGAAAAGTATCAAGTGTCCGTGTGCGTGGGTTTTCCATTTCCATCGCTCTCGGCACATTTCAATGGCAGTTACTAACCTTACGCCTCTCTCTTAGTAGACGCCGGCGCGTGCACTCATTTGCAATTCTCAGTTCTGTTTTGCCACAATTCAGTTCATCTTTCACAAGTTTCGGATCTTTCTCTCAAACGGGTTATACAGTTGTGTACTAACTCACTCGTCCTGTTTGCAGCTTCCAAAAACGAACCGCTCGTAAATTACGTTCCTTGCGGATTTTAAGTAGTTCTCAATGCATCTAGTATGGCCTTGGCATCACGTTGTCGTGCTGTTAGTGAGATTTGCCTGCATTCGCAGCCCATTAAGTTCCTCAGAGTTGCCGCATGGACCTCGTTGAGTTTTTCCATGTAGACCGGTCGCCAGTGCATAGTTCTCAAATTCATCCCAGAAGTTGTCCCAGTTAGTATTCCATTCCCCTGTGAGAAAATCACATTTTATTGGTCACATACACGTGGTTAGATGTTATTGCGGGTGTAGGGAGGGAAATGATTGTTCTTCTAGCTCCGACAGTGCAGTAATATCTAACAAGTAATATCTAACAAATTACACAACATATATCCAATACACACAAATCTAAGTAGGAATGAATTAAGACTATATACATACAGTTGAAGTCATAAGTTTACATGGGTAATTCTGCAACTACGGGATGTCCTCAGGGTCAATTTTGGGGATTTTATTTTTAAAAAAGTATTCTTAATATGTTAAGTTCACACAACAATCACCCCATATTTTTTTCAACACCAAGTATTTTAGCTACTTTTCAGATGCATTTTATACCTCAATTTCACTGTTTTGCCCTTGTCCCTGACAGACTTTTGAGCTTCTATGTTTTTCTATGAGAAAGCATTACATAATGTGTAATTATTCATGTTATCTTCTAGAGAGAGTCAATTAAATAAAATATATATCAATATTTATTGTGAGTATTCCCTTTATATTGTTATTTACACAAAATATACCTGTCCATTGGTAGTGGTGTCATTTCCACCACTGAGGGCAAATTCCTCATTAATAAAGTTTTGTCAAGAGAATGTTAATTTAGTTACCACGGAAATGTATTGTGACACAATGAATAATTTGGCTGCAGAGGACAGTTGTTCCAGATGTGATGTCCAGAAGTTGAAGAAAAATCTAGGTAAATATTGCTTGTGTAGAGAATATTTTTGTCAGTCATTTCCAAACAGGCTACAATTTTGATTTAAAAAAAATATATATTTGATGTATTTAGTGTATTGACAGACTGCTAAGCAGGCTGTCATTTTTCTCCAAAAACAGCAAAAGCATAATTTACATCACAAACTTAACTGTGATGGAAATGTCAGAACGTGGTGGAAATTTAAAAAATTCATTGTTATTACTTTTTTTTACTTTAGGCTTATTTAACAATGTTTTAAATTACTTTAATCTAGAAAATGCTCCAAGGTGTGCACAATTGGAAAACTTAAGTAGTATTTTTCTTTGTTTTTAGAAGATGCCACAAAAAACAGCATAGAGGTCACAGACATAGAAACAAAATAAAAAATGATCCTATACGATACCAGGAACATCTGCAAAAAGACAGGGAGAGATACTGGAAGAAAAAAGAGAAGGGAGAAGTGATATCTATCTCTGAGCTTACAAAGTGAGAACATAGAAGCAAGAGATGGCAATGGAAATGTAACCAATGGAATAGAAGACAGACTTTAAAGAGAACAGTTGCAATGGAGACCTACCTATCAGGCAACATATCACCTTAGTCACCAGATGACTTGCAGCCAGAACAAGAGGCTAACATACTTGCCCCTGATGCACACCCTTATACCCCTTCCTCATTGTCTGCAACAGGAATGAGAAGTCTAATACTTGCTGGAAGGAAAAAGGTTGGAAGAGGTCGCTGAAAAACGTAGAGATCTTTACATGACAAATGTCAAACTTGATAAAGCTTAACGGAAAACTGAGATACAAAAAATGGTATGATCAACTGATGAAGAAAATGGATAGACAAGATTCCCCAAAGACAAAACAGAAAATGAAGGGAACTCCGAAGAACTTGAGAAGGATTTTATTGTTTCAAAATGCCATCATTGCAGAGTTAAAGCAAACGTATCAAAAAATGCGCAGTGCCAAGAACAAACAACAAGTGGCTTCAATAATGCTCAGAGGCAACATCCTGAGAAAGTATGACCTGGTCAAAGCTGCAAACAGAGAATTTGGATTTTCAGCAAAAGCAATGAGGGCAAATAAAATCAGGCCAACGTCTTCAATACTCCAGGAAAAAGCAGTGTAACATAATTAGCACAGCCACAGAAGAGAAAATCACTAGATTCTATGAACATGATGTCAACAGTAGAGCAACAACTGGGAAAAAGGACACACTAATGAGGAACAAGAAAAAAAGCATAAGCGCTTCTTGAATGGCACAATTCAAAACCATTATCAGGATTTTAAGAGGGAATATTCAGAGACTAAAATGTCCTACTATGAATTCTTTAAAAGACATCTTCTTGGGTTGTCAAGCCAACAGTCCAGGATAAGGACACATGCCTCTGCAAAACCCACGCCAACCTCCAGTTCATGGTGGACAAACTACAGCATCACAAAGTGATCCGCTGCAGCAACAATCAAACCTTATTGAGTCTTTGTGCTGTGGGAACCTGAAGAAAGAGTGCATGTACACAGAGTTCTCCCTTTGCCAAGCCAAAGAGCTTAAACATCTGACTTTGATGCTGGTGAGCAGACATGGTGGTTTGAGTGGAAAAATATAGCTGAAGAGAGAGAGAGAGAGGGAAAAACAAAGAGGGAAACATGGAAAAGTTCACCGTACATTTGATAGTATAAGAAAAGGTGTATGGCACACTGCATATTCTACTGGAGGACTTCACCAAAGGATTGAAAGAGAAGTTGGGGAAACGCATGTACAACATTCGACACCAATACTCCAAACTGAGAGAATTAAAAGAGAATCTGCGGAAAGAGGAGATCATCGTGCATATTGACTTTGCAGAGAACTCAGGGGTGCAACTTTCACTGGGGATGGGGGTGACATGTCCCCCTCACATTCTGAAATTGCATTTTCGTCCCCTCCAGTTTTATCATTTGAATGTGATACAAAATGAGGCAACAGTGTGCTTTAGGACCATGCAGACACCTCCGAGCGGTCGGGTAGGCTGTTTGGAGTGTTTATCCGACTGGATAAATCAAATTATAATAATTATTTCCCCCCCACTTCTAAAACCAAAGTTGTGCCACTGAGAGAACTACCTGTGTTTAATATACACCAGTGAAATCCAGGCAGTTCACTTTGGTGATTCTCACATGCAGGTGACCCTCCACACCTGTGTTGGACATACCACAAATGATACCGTTTCACTTTGCTCACGGAGCTCTTCTATGCGGATGACCACTCTGCAATATGGGCTCATCTCTCAAAAACACTGGCCTACTTACTTGAGCTCTGCCCACTTTTGGAATCTTACTTTTTCTTAATTAAATGTTAATTAAGTTAATTAAATGTTCTACAATGGTTGTTGTTCAAAATATTTGCAATAAAATATTGTTTTCAAATTTTTTTTACATAGATGTCATTTCCACCACACCCATGTTTTTCTGTAAATTAGTGTAACAGTATAGCTTCCGTCCCTCTCCTCGACCCTACCTGGGCTCGAACCAGAGACCCTCTGCACACATCGACAACAGCCACCCTCGAAGCATCGCTACCCATCGCTCCACAAAAGCCGCGGCCCTTGCAGAGGAAGGGGAACAAATACTTCAAGGTCTCAGAGCGAGTGACGTCACGATTGAAACGCTATTAGCGTGAACCCCACTAACTAGCTAGCCATTTCACATCGTTTACACTAGTATATTATGCATAATTTACATTGATTGATTTGTTTTAGATAGGGAAATCATATTGTTGTTATCATCTCACAAAAAGGTTGGGTGGAAATATCTTATTTTTTTATGATAAATATTTTCAGCTGTCACAAAGGCAAGTTTATACATTCAAGCATTGTGTTGTCGTGTCTTTGGGCACCATTAAACTGAAGACATGTTTATCAAAATAACTCCCTGTAATTATTATCACGCGATTAAACTGATTAATCGTTTAACTGTAATTAACTAGGAGATCGGGGCACCAAGGAAAATATTCAGATTACAAAGTTATAATTTTCCTAATATAACTTTCCTATATTATAACATTATATATTATATTATAGTATAGGCCGATTATCTTCTGGTTTAAATGGTGTATTTTACCTCGCGTCCAGTCTCATTCCAAACGTCGTAAATTGTTGTATCTGCACGAATCCAGCCCTTACTAAAAGTCATCCATACATCAATTGTCTTAAAATCATGTATTTACTAAACTAAGTAATTCACAGAAAGCATACAAACAGTAGTTATCGCTACAAAGAAATGGTAGAGGAATGTGCCCTAGTGGGCTAAACAGGCATGGCTGGTGTCTTGTTAAAACAAAGGGTCATAAAGGGCAGCTGAGAAGGCACACAGAGTTCATTAATAGTAACAATTGATATGCTAATACTTTGCACATGAACGCTCACTCATTCGGGAACAATTGCAATCAATATATATTACGCTCAGTGTGTCGTCAGGATCCTTGTTGGAGAGTTCTGTCCTGTTCTCTCTCTCTCTCTCTCTCTCAGTTAGAATGGATCTTTCAAAGCGACATTCATTAATGTCGTTATAGAATTGATGTTTCGTCGGTCTTCGCGTTCAATGATATAATACTTAGCTGCAGACTAATAATTAATATCAAAGACTTGTTCTTATTCTTTAGACTATCGATAGTCTAAAAGTTAACCACGTGGTGTAGTTAACTTTCAGTAGAGGAATTGGATGGTCAAACCTATTGGCCAACTCATCATGGAGTGGAGGTCTCAAGAAAGTAACCCTGGGTGGGGGTTTTATTCGGAATGACAGAAAAAGGCTGTCTCATGACGCCAGGTCTTGTCTGTGTCCCTGGGGGCGTGCCGATGACTGAGTTAAGCTTTGAACAGAAATACAATTCTATCACATTAACATCAGTACATAGCCTCTCTACATATTCCAAATAGCTTTAATCTTATTAAATACATTTTATACAACCATTTAGATGCAAGTCCCATAGCTGAGGCTATTATATAAACAGTATTATGGTAATATGGCTATATTGTCTCTTCTGAGTATCACAATATTGTACCAAGCGGACCAGTTCGTAGCTGGATTCTTCACCGATCTTTTATACCTTCTCCAGAACATGAATGTATTTCGGTTCCCCAATTCTGTGAGTTGGAAGAATTTCCTGTGTCTCTCTTTGAAACCCCTCTCTGTCTCAACTGTGGCCTGTTAGGCAGGACATTTCCTTTGGAATTTACGACCGTTTTCACAGGGCCTGGGTAGGGAGAGGTAGGTAGGGGGATGGTGCAAGGGGGAGGGGGTCAACTGTGCTCCCTGTTCCCAGAGAGAGGGCAACGTCATGACAGTGTTGAATTATTAATTTTAGGAAAACCTTTTAAAATAATATTCAATGCAAGTTAAAGTACAAATGTATAAGAAATGTGTTATAAAATAATTGTATGATACTTCATTTAACTAAAATGGATGTTTAATGATGTGATGGAAATGACATTTGTCTATGGCTGTCTGAGAAAAACGACAAATATCAATTCCTGAATAGTACAATCGCAGCCATTAACAGATATTATTTCTAGACAAATCAAAGATGATTATAATACTGGTAAAATGGTGTTTCAATACATTTTAATTTCTGAATGCTTGCCGGCCAAAGTGCCCGAAGTTGCAGAATCACCCACATAGACCTTAGCCAAATACATTTAAACTCAGTTTTTCACTATTCCTGACATTTAATCCGAGTAAGAATTCCCTGTCGTAGGTCAGTTAGGATCACCACTTTATTTTAAGAATGTGAAATGTCAGAATAATAGTACAGAGAATGAATTATTTCAGCTTTTATTTATTTTATCACATTCGCAGTGGGTCAGAAGTTAACATACACTCGATTAGTATTTGGTTGTTTAACTTGGGTCAAACGTTTCGGGTAGCCTTCCACAAGCTTCCACAAGCTTCCCACAAAAAGTTGGGTGAATTTTGGCCCATTCCTCCTGACAGAGTTGGTGTAACTGAGTCAGGTTTGTAGGCCTCCTTGCTCGCACACACCTTTTCAGTTCTGCCCACACATTTTCTATAGGATTGAGGTCAGGGCTTTGTGATGGCCACTCCAATACCTTGACTTTATTGTCCTTAAGCCATTTTGCCACAACTTTGAAGTATGCTTGGGGTCATTGTCCATTTGGAAGACCCATTTGCATCCTGACTGATGTCTTGAGATGTTGCTTCAATATATCCAAATAATTTTCCTCCCTCATGATGCCATCTATTTTGTGAAGGGCACCAGTCCCTCCTGCAGCAAAGCACCCCCACAACATGATGCTGCCACCCCCGTGCTTCACGGTTGGGATGGTGTTCTTCGGCTTGTAAGCATCCCCCTTTTTTCATCAAACATAACGATGGTCATTATGGCCAAACAGTTCTATTTTTGTTTCATCAGACCAGAGGACATTTCTCCAAAAAGTACGATCTTTGTTCCCATGTGCAGTTGCAAACCGTAGTCTGGCTTTTTTATGGTGGTTTTGGAGCAGTGGCTTCTTCCTTGCTGAGCGACCTTTCAGGTTATGTCGATATAGGACTCATTTTACTGTGGATATAGATACCTTTGTACCTGTTTCCTCCAGCATCTTCACAAGGTCCTTTGCTGTTGTTCTGGGACTGATTTGCGCTTTTCGCACCAAAGTACGTTCATCTCTAGGAGAGAGAACGTGTCTCCTTCCTGGGCGGTATGCCGGCTGCGTGGTCCCATGGTATTTATACTTGCGTACTATTGTTTGTACAGATGAACGGAGTACCTTCAGGCGTTTGAAAATTGCTCCCAAGGATGAACCCGACTTGTGGAATTCAACAATTTGTTTTCTGAGGTCTTGGCTGATTTCTTTTGATTTTCCCAGGATTTTAAGCAAAGAGGCACTGAGTTTGAAGGTAGGCCTTGAAATACACCCACAGGTACACCTACAATTGACTCAAATTATGTCAATTAGCCTATCAGAAGCTTCTAAAGCCATGACATCATTTTCGGGAATTTTCCAAGCTGTTTAAAGGCACAGTCAACTTAGTATGTAAACTTCTGATCCACTGGAATTGTGATACAGTGAAATAATCTGTCTGTAAACAATTGTTTGAAAAATGACTTGTGTCATGCACAAAGTAGATGTCCTAACCGACTTGCCAAAACTATAGTTTGTTAACATGAAATTTGTGGAGTGGTTGAAAAACGAGTTTTAATGACTCCAACCTAAGTGTATGTAAACTTCCGACTTCAACTGTATGGACGAGCGATGTCAGAGCGGAACGGACTAAGATACAGTAGAATAGTATAAAAAAAACAGTATTTACATATGAGATGAGTAATGCCAGATATGTAAACATTAAAAAAGTGACTAGTGTTCCATTCCTTAAATTGGCCAGTGATTCCTAGTCTATGCCTATAGGCAGCATCCTCTGATGTGCTAGTGATGGCTGTTTAACAGTCTGATGGCCTTGAGATAGAAGCTTTTTATCAGTTTCTCGTTCACAGCTTTGATGCACCTGTATTGACCTCGCCCTCTGGATGATAGCGGAGAGAACAGGCAGTGGCTCGGGTGGTTGACGTCCTTGATTAACTTTTTGGCCTTTCTGTGATATCAGGTGCTGTAGGTGTCCTGGAGGGCGGGTATTTGTTATTGTTTTACCTTTATTTAACTTGGCAAGTCAGTTAAGAACAAATTCTTATTTTCAATGATGGCCTAGGAACAGTGGGTTAATTGCCTTGTTCAGGGGCAGAATGACAGATTTTTACCTTGTCAGCTCGGGGATTCAATCTTGCAATCTTTCGGTTACTAGTTCAACGCTCTAACCAGTAGGCTACCTGCCGCCCCCAGTTCGCCCCCGGTAATGCGTTGGGCAGACCGCACTACCCTCTGGAGAGTCTTGCGGTTGCTGGTTGTGCCATTGCCGTACCAGGAGGTGATACAGCCCAACAGGATGCTTTCAATTGTGCATCTGTAAATATTTGTGAGGGTTTTAGGTGACAAGCCAAATTTCTTTAGCCTCCTGAGGTTGAAGAGGCTCTGTTGCGCCTTCTTCACCACATTATCTGTGTGGGTGGTCCATTTTAGTCTGTCAGTGATGTGTACGCCAAGAAACTTGAAGCTTTCCAACCTTTTCCACTGCTGTCCCGCCGATGTAGAGAGGGGGGTGCACCCTCTGCTGTTTCCTGAAGTCCACGATTATCTCCTTTGTTTTGTTGACATTGAGTGAGGTTGTTTTCCAGGCACCAAACTCCCAAAGCCCTCAGCTCCTCCCTGTAGACTGTCGAGTCATCTTTGGTAATCAAGTCTACTACTGTTGTGTCGTCTGCAAACTTGATGAATGAGTTGGAGACGTGCTTGGCCACACAGTCGTGAGTGAACAGGAAGTACAGGAGGGGGCTGTGCATGCACTCTTGTGGGGCCCCAGTGTTGAGGATCAGCGAAGTGGAGGTTGTGTTTCCTATCTTCAACACCAGGGGCCGGTCCATCAGGAAGTCCAGGACCCAGTTGCACAGGGTGGTGTTCAGACCCAGGGCCTTGAGCTTAATGATGAGCTTGGAGGGTACTATGGTGTTGAATGCTGAGCTGTAGTCAATAAACAGCATTCTTACATAGGTATTCCTCTTGTCTAGATGGGGTAGGGCAGTGTGCAGAGCGATGGCAGTTGCATCTTCTGTGGATCTATTGAGGTGGTATGCAAACTGAAGTGGGTCTATTGTGGCAGGTAAGGTAGAGGTGATATGATCCTTGACTAGTCTCTCAAAGCACTTCATGATGACAGAGGTGAGTGCTACGGGTGATAGTCATTAAGTTCAGTTACCTTTGCCTTCTTGGGTACAGGAACAATGGTGGCCACCATGAAGCATGTGGGGACAGAAGACTGGGATAGGGAGAGATTGAATATGCCCGTAAACACACCAGCCAGCTGGTCTGCGCATGCTCTGAGGATGCGGCTAGGGATGCCATCTGGACTGGCAGCCTTGCGAGGGTCAATACGTTTAAATGTTTTACTCACGTTGGCCACGGAAAAGGAGAGCCCACAGTCCTTGGTAGCGGGACGCGTCGGAGGCACTGTGTTATCCTCAAAGCGTGCAAAGAATGTGTTTAGCCTGTCCAGAAGCAAGACGTCGGTCTCGGCGACGTGGCTGGTTTTCCTTTTGTAATCCGCGATTGTATGTAGTCCCTGCCACATACGTCTCGTGTCTGAGCCATTGAATTGCGACTCCACTTTATCTCTATACTGACGTTTAGCTTGTTTGATTGCCTTGTGGAGTGAATAACTACACTGTTTATATTCTGCCATGTTAACAGTCGCCTTGCCATTGTTACATGCGGTGGTTCGTGCTTTCAGTTTCTAAAACCCAACCATATTCAGTAAACCTCTCCTCAACTTCATAGCATGCTCCTGACTCTGAAAAACTACAGCCTGAAGGTCTTCTACAATCCAGGGCCAGAGATATACATCAGTGACACACTGTGCAGGGCAACAGCACAATGTACAGGCAGAGGCACTGCCTATTAGCGACATGCCATCTGTTCGCTACAGTAACAAGATGTTCAACAAATCAATCAGGCAAACTACTTGAACGTCACAGATCACTGCCTAGCCCAGATCAGGCAACACACTGACAAGGACGAACACCTACTGTCACTGAAGTAAATGGTTCTCACAGGTTGGCTGTACCTGAAAGAGGAGACGCCTTTCACAGTGAGAGAATACTGGACCTTTTGAGACGAGATCAGTGTGCAAAATGGCATCTTGTTCAGAGGTCAGAAAGTAATTATCCCCAAATCACTACGTCAAGAAATGCTTATCCGCATACACTCTAGTCACGTTGGAGATGACGCATGCTACTGCCACGCACACAAAACATTATACTGGCCAAACATGCAGGCAGAAATTAGACTGTCAGCAGCTGTACCACATGCAACAAATCAAATCAAATATATTTATAAAGGCCTTCTTACATCAGCTGATGTCACAAAATGCTGTACAGAAACCCAGCCTAAACCCCAAACAGAAAGCAATGCAGGTGTAGAAGTACGGTGGCTAGGAAAAACTCCCTAGAAAGGCCAGCACCTAGGAAGAAACCTAGAGAGGAACCAGGCTATGAGGGGTGGTCAGTCCTCTCTGGCTGTGCTGGGGGGAGATTATAACAGAACATGGCCAAGATGTTCAAATGTTCATAGATGACCAGCAGGGTCAAATAATAATAATCACAGTGGTTGCCGAGGGTGCAACAGGTCAGGAGTAAATGTCAGTTGGCTTTTCATAGCCAATCATTCAGAGTATCTCTACCGCTCCTTCTGTCTCTAGAGAGTTGAAAACAGCAGGCCTGGGACAGGTAGCACGTCCGGTGAACAGGTCAGGGTTCCATAGCTGCAGGCAGAACCGTTGAAACTGGAGCAGCAGCACGACCAGGTGGACTAGGGACAACAAGGAGTCATCAAGCCAGGTAGTCCTGAGGCATGGTCCTAGGGCTCAGGTCCGAAAGAAAAAGAGAGAGAATTAGAGAGAACATACTTAAATTGACACAGGACACCGGGTAACACAGGAGAAATACTCCAGATATAACAGACTGTCCCTAGCCCCCTGACACAAACTACAAATACGCTCATGAACAGCAAGTGGAAACCATGATGTCGCATGAACTGCCCACAAGGGCCTGGCAAATCGTGAGCATGGACTTATTCAGCCACAGACAAAAATACTATCTTCTCATCGTTGATCACTACTCTGACTTTTGGGAAATTGAACTGCTCCCTGACTTGTCTGCCGAGACATTCATAAAGCACTGCAAGGCACAGTTTGCAAGGCCAGCTTGACAAGGTCGTCATGGACAATGGCCCACAATTCCATGCAGAGTTCAAGAGTTCAAGCGTTTCCCCTCAGAATGGGAGTTTGACCACGTGACCTCTTCTCCAAGGCAACCAAAGGAAAATGGCAAGGCAGAGTCAGCTGTCAAGATAGCAAAACAACGGTTACACAAGGCCTTGAGTGACAGCAATGACCTCTGGAAATCCATTTACAGTCGTGGAACACACCCACCGAAAACATGGACAGCAGCCCAGCACAACACCTTCAGTCCAGACGTCTGAAGACTACCACCCCTGTAGCCAACAAGCTACTTGAGTCCGGCGTCATGGTTGGCATCACGGACAAACTGCGCCACAGAAAGCAGCTCGCTAAGTGCTTCTATGACTGGACTGCTCGATACCTACCAGAGCTGGAGGTGGGTGAAACGATAAGGATGAAACCGCTGCCGGGAGACCATACAGGACTTTGGAGGCTGGGCACGTGCCTACAGAGTTGCATCACGTTCTTACCTGGTGGATGTCGGTGCCTCTATTGTCGCAATTGGGTGGATCTGCATGTAGCAGAGCCATCAACAAACCAGAACACGCCATACACTCACTCAGATGAGCTGGATCACAGTCCAGGCCTAAGGGCAAGCGGTGCAAAATTGAGACATGACCCAACTGAGGCTGAAGCTTCTCCCCCACCAAGCTCACCAACTCGTGCCCTACCCCTGTCAGAGTTCACACTTACTCACGGGTGGGTCGGCTGTGGAAGCCACCGGACAGGCGGCTGTAAGCAAGGGACTGTATTAAACTGTCCTCTTGTTTTAAAAAATATATTTTTAAAGGAAGACAACTGAAGTGAAAATAATTGTATGCATTTTATTTCATGATTTGACTATTAAGAACTTAATGTTGTGCCGTTACGTTTGCACTTGCTATTGAAAAGGATGTTGTTATGGAATCTAGTTGATAAGTAATCGACTAGCTGGACTTTTCCCCAGTACCCAGTATGTAGGAACTTGTACAGTACTTGAATATGGCGATTGAGCTTGACATTTGTGTTGGTCTTTAACAAATCATTATGAAACACAAGGGAGATCAAATTTGTAATTGAAGACATGGCCGGGCTTCTTTGAGTTTGTGAATTCTATTTATTGCCAATATCGTCTTGAAGCAATTTAACAAATAAGACACACTGTAAGACCAGAAATATTACAGATTGTGGCTTTAATGCACATTTTCCCTTTAGAACTTTGGCCATTTGGATTAGACATTCACAGAATCAAAGCTGAATTTGTCACACAGCTGTTTTTGTTCTCCTAGATTTAGAGATTGTGCAATACAGTGCATTCAGAAAGTATTCAGAACCCTTGACTTTTTCCACATTTTGTTATGTTACAGCCATATTCAAAAATGTATTAAATTGCTTTTTTTCCTCATCAATCTAAACACTATACCCCATAACGACAAAGGAAAAACTGGTTTTTAGAAATTCTTGCACATTTATTACAAATGAAACACTGAAATATCACATTTATATAAGTACTCAAACCCTTTACTCAGTACTTGGTTGAAGAACCTTTGGCAGCGATTACAGCCTCGAGTCTTCTTGGGTATGACACTACAAGCTTGACACCTGTATTTGGGGAGTTTCTCCCATTCTTCTCTGCAGATCCTCTCAAGCTCTGTCAGGTTGGTTGGGGAGCATCACTGCCCAGCTATTTTCAAGTCTCTCCAAAGATGTTTGATCGGGTTCAAGTCTGGGCTCTGGCTGGGCCACTCAAGGACATTCAGAGACTTATCCCGAAGCCACTCCTGTGTTGTCTTGGCTGTGTGTTCAGGGTCGTTGTCCTGTTGGAAGGTGAACCTTCGCCCCAGTTTGAGGTCCTGAGTGCTCTGAAACTGGTTTTCATCAAGGATCTCTCTGTACTTTGCTCCGTTAATCTTTCCCTCGATCCTGACTAGTCTCCCAGTCCCTGCTGCTGAAAAACATCACCACAGCATGATGCTGCCACCACCACGCTTCACTGTAGGTATGGTGCCGGGTTCGGGTTCTTGGTCACCTCCCTGACCAAGGCCCTTCTCCCCCGATTGCTCAGTTTGGCCAGGCAGCCAGATCTAGGAAGAGTCTTGGTGGTTCCAAACTTCTTCCATTTAAGAATGATGAAGGTCATTGTGTTCTTAGGGATCTTCAATGCTGCAGAAATTTTTTGGTACCTGTTATATCTAGCTTAGCTGTAGAAGAACACACATATGCACAGTTTCACATTGTACATCACTCTGATGTTTTATGACATGCCACTCATTCTCAGCCTCCAGTATTTATGCTGCAGTAGTTTATGTGTCGGGGGGCTAGGGTCAGTCTGTTACATCTGGAGTATTTCTCTTGTCTTATCCGGTGTCCTGTGTGTATTTAAATATGCTCTCTCTAATTCTCTCTTTCTCTCTTTCTGTCTTTCTCTCGGAGGACCTGAGCCCTAGGACCATGCCTCAGGACTACCTGGTATGACTCCTCCTTGCTGTCCCCAGTCCACCTGGCCGTGCTGCTGCTCCAGTTTCAACTGTTCTGCCTGCGGCTATGGAACCCTGACCTGTTCACCGGACGTGCTTGTTGCACCCTCGACAACTACTATGATTATTATTATTTGACCATGCTGGTCATTTATGAACATTTTAACATTTTAACATTTTGACCATGTTCTGTTATAATATCCACCCTGCACAGCCAGAAGAGGACTGGCCACCCCTCATAGCCTGGTTCCTCTCTAGGTTTCTTCCTAGGTTTTTGGCCTTTCTAGGGAGTTTTTCCTAGGGAGTTTTTCCTAGCCACCGTGCTTCTTTCACATGCTTTGCTTTCTGTTTGGGGTTTTAGGCTGGGTTTCTGTACAGCACTTTGAGAATATCAGCTGATGTACGAAGGGCTATATAAAAATAAATTTGATTTGATTTGATTCTGACAACCCATTCATACGTAAAGCAGCACACTGTTGTAAACCATAACAACGTACAGTACAATAACAGAACGTCATACCATACATAACCATTTCCCCCTTTCCAAAACCAGGGACTGGTACCATATATACAAATGTTCATAGGACAAGAACCTAGAGTGATACAGTTGAAGTCAGAAGTAAACATACACTTAGGTTGGAGTCATTAAAACTCGTTTTTCAACCACTCCACAAATTTCTTGTTAACAAACTATAGCTTAGGCAAGTCGGTTAGGACATCTACTTTGTGCAAGACACAAGCAATTTTTCCAACAGTTGTTTACAGACAGATTATTATTTCACTTATAATTCACTGTATCACAATTCCAGTGGATCAGAAGTTTACATACACTAAGTTGACTCTGACTTTAAACAGGTTGGAAAATTCCAGAAAATGATGTCATAGCTTTAGAAGCGTCTGATAGGCTAATTGACATAATTTTTGTCAATTGGAGGTGTACCTGTGGATGTATTTCAAGGCCTACCTTCAAACTCAGTGCCTCTTTGCTTGACATTATGGGAAAATCAAAAGAAATCAGCCGAGACCTCAGAAAAAAGTCTGGTTCATCCTTAGGTGCAATTTTACAAACTCCTGTAGGTAGCACGTTCATCTGTACAAACAATAGTACGCAAGTATAAACACCATGGGACCACGCAGCCGTCATACCGCTCAGGAAGGAGGCACGTTCTGTCTCCTTGAGATGAACGTATTTTGGTGCGAAAAGTGCAAATTAATCCCAGAACAACAGCAAAGGACCTTGTGAAGATGCTGGAGGAAACAGATACAAAAGTATCTATATCCACAGTAAAACAAGTCCTATATCGACATAACCTGAAAGGCCGCTCAGCAAGGAAGAAGCCACTGCTCCAAAACAGCCATAAAAAAGCCAGATTACATTTACATTTACATTTATATATTATTATATTATTATACATTTAGATTACAGTTTGCAATTGCACATGGGGACAAAGATCGTACTTTTTGGAGAAATGTCCACTGGTCTGATGAAACAAAAATAGAGCTGTTTGGCCATAATGACCATTGTTATGTTTGGAGGAAAAAGGGGAAGGCTTGCAAGCCAAAGAACACCATCCCAACCGTGAAGCATGGGGGTGGCAGCATCATGTTGTGGGGGTGCTTTGCTGCTGGTGGGACTGGTGCACTTCACAAAATAGATGGCATCATGAGGCAGGAAAATTGTGTGGCTAAATTGAAGCAACATCTCAACATCTCAACGCTACCAAATACTAATTGTCTGTATGTAAACTTCTGACCCACTGGGAATGTGATGAAAGAAATAAAAGCTGAAATAAATCACTCTACTATTATTCTGACATTTCACATTCTTAAAATAAAGTGGTGATCCTGACTGACCTAAGACAGGATTAAATTAAACTTTCTACTTCAACTGCACCTGTAAGAAAGAAACATTAGCCCTTGAACAGAAGATGTAAACAACGACTCTCCAAACTAGACAGTTCTGTCCATTTAATCTGGAGGTTGGCTAAGACACCTAACGGAGCATAAGAATGAAAGGAGGTTAAGTAGTCCTCCAGTTGAGCAGGGCAAGTTCGTGCCCGCATAGGCCATTCTTCAGTTGCAACCGTTTGTGGCTCTGGCCCTTGGGGAGCCCAAAGTGGCTCAGGCTCAGGTGGTGGTAGGAGTGGAGGAGGTCCATCACAGGCAAAGGTTCTTGTACAGGCTGTATGGGGTCTTCCCAGCCCCTCATGCTGCACCAGAGGTCCTGTACAAGAACCTTTGCCTGGGCTGTGAAAGGGAGGATGTAGCCTAAGGGATCATATTAGCTGGCTAGCATTGTGTAAATGACCCTCAGAGTTGGTTTATCTTCTCTTTGGACAGCTCGTTGTTTGTAGCAGAGGGTGTCTGGCTGACAGCTCCTGCGCAGTCCCAGAGTTGGTTCTTGTGGATTGATGGTGGTCTAGGAGAGCCATAGCTCACTGCTCTCAGACCTCGCTTCTGGAGGAAGGTGTTCCACAAAAGAGGGTATGTTACTGGCCCATTGCCTGAACTTGAAACCCCCCAACTAAGAGGCAGCAGTACAGCCTGTCTGCCAACGACTTTCCCTCTGTCTCCGTGGGTAGACTTGAGACAGTTGTCCACATAGGTGTGCTCGACTCCTAAACATAAGTGTTGCGATCGTGGTGGTCCCGAGCATGTTTCATAGATGGCAAAGCAAGGACAACACGTCGTTCCGAAGGGTTGGACCTGCCATTCATAGGTGCTGGGCTCTGCTTTTCAGTCCAAATCCCTCCAAATGAACCTGAGGAGTGACTTGTCGGAGGAAAGGCGGCACACCTGGTGCAACATGCCTTGAACATTGCTGCTTATAGCCACTGTGTGTTGCCCAAACCTGAGGAGCACTCAGAGCAGGGAAGGGCCAAGTGTTGGTCCTGGTAAGAGACATTCGTTCAGGATCTGACTGATGTGCTGATAGGAGCAGTTGAACACTAGTCTGCATTTGCCGGTCTGTTGCTCAACAAGGTGTTGTGGCAGGTACCAGAATTCTAGGGATCCTTCCTCAGCATCAGGAGTGAGTTTGGTGACATAGCCTGAGGTTATCAGCTTTTAGATCTCATGATGGTGGACTTCGGCCAACCTCAGGTTCCTTAGCAACCGACGCTCAGTGCCACGAATGGAAGGCATCACTGCTCGTTTTGTAGCATGAAGCTGTGGGCTATTGGGGGCCCTGAGTAGAGGCTTTGCATATCTCTGGACCCCATCCACCAAGATTCTTGTGGTCTTTTCTTCCAGTAGATTCAAGGCACACAGATCTTGTTTGGAATGTATGACTTCCTTTTCGTCTCGATGGAGGAATGTGTCCACTTGCCATAGCTTCTCTACATTCTTCAGGAGTTCAGTGGCTGGGGAAACAATGGTAGAGAATAGGCATTGCTGGACGTCTGTGTGTGGCATCTGGCTTGCTGGGTACTGCACAACCCAACCAAGCTGGACAGGGACAGGGCCTCCCAGAGGGCCAATATGGACTGGATTGATGGGGACCAGCAGGTGTGGATGGTCAGACCCTATGAGCAATAGAGGCTGTGCCCTGTGGATCTGTGGAAGCGGCAAGGCCTTCAGGTGTGAGTTCCTCCTCTGAAGCACACCTCCAGCAAAGGCCTTTAACTGAGACCAATTCCTGACCTTCTCCCTTGAGAGCTGCTTGAACTCAGGACATGAGCCTAGGAAGTGTTCTTCCCCTTCACAGTAAGGACAATATCATTTAATTCTTAGGCTAGTTCTAGTTCGATTGTTGCTGCTTACCACACGGAGAGCTGTAACTGGCTTGTTTGTCAAGTTCACTGGTCAGGAACATGTTGGTGGTACCCAGGCACCGTGGTTATTTCCGGTTAACTTCCCTCTTGTCCTGGTAGTAGACAGAAGCTGTCTGGGAGAGTCTTTTGGCCTTTGCTTTCACCTGCAAACAATCAGACAGGTTCTGGAGGGTATAGATTTGGCCTACTCTATCTCCTAAGATACCACAACTCAAGCAGTTATCAATAAACCCATCACGGTATGCAGGTGGAAGTTTACCCAGCAACCAGTTCACATGATCACACTTGAGCTCAGCACCCTGGTCACCTTCCAATGCCCATCAACAATTGGATGGAAAGGGCTAATTCTTAGAAGGCTGTGGCATCTGCCCTCACGTGGCACATTGAAGATGTTGCCAATTTCACTCTGTACGAGCTGGCAGGGCTGTCCATACTTGGCATTGAGAGCTGAGGTCTATAGCCTGGTTTCGTACATGCAGGATTTCGCCAGTTTCTGTGCACTTGGAAGTTTCAGACGATCCAGGAGCACTTGAAACTTGTACTGCTTTCAGAGGTGACCATGGTTACCTAGGAGCCTGTCTAGCGCTATCTTCAAGAGGATGAAAGCACTCCCTTTCCCACTTTCGAAGTAAGGCAGCTTAGGTCTGGGTATACCATAAGTGGAGGCGACAAGGAGCTCCATGATGTTGGCCCCATTGTCTGGCTGTGGTAGCGTATAGTGAGAGAAAGGGGCTAGGGTGCTCCACCCCTGCCAGTTGCTGAGTGGAAGGCCCGGGAGGATAGTTGTGCTGGTGGATCAGAGCCAGTGCCAGACTGGGCCCCCTGGCATTCTTCTGGTCGGCGTAGCCCAGAAGCTTGAGGTGGGTTTGGAACCCAGCTAAGCAGGGAAGGCTGGGGTAGCTCCCTCATTTGGACCTTACTAGTTATCATTGGAAGTGAGTCCAGAACCCTGCTTGGAAACACCAGTTGAGATGGGGTTTGGACCCCACAGCTAGTCGACTGACGCCGAGGTTGGTTCGGAAACTTGCTGGGAGGTAATGGCAGAGGTGGGGTTTGACTTTGGACTAGAGATGGACCGATTAATCGGCATGGCCGATTTAATTAGGGCCGATTTTCAAGTTTTTATAACAATCGGTAATCAGCCTTTTTGGACGCCGATTATGGCCGATTACATTGCAATCCATGAAACTGCGTGGCAGGCTGACCATCTGTTACGCGAGTGCAGCGTCAAAAGGACCTTGTGGCTGCAATGAGCCAAGGTAAAAGTTGCTAGCTAGCATTAAACTTATCTTATAAAAAACAATCTTAACATAATCACTAGTTAACTACACATGGTTGATGATATTACTAGGTTAACTAGCTTGTCCTGCATTGCATATAATCAATGCGTTGCCTGTTCATTTATCATCGAATCACAGCCTAATTCAACTTCGCCAAACAGGGAATGATTTAACAAAAGTGCATTCGCGAAAAAGCACATTCGTTGCACAAATGTACCTAACCATAAACATCAATACACAGAAGTATATTGTTTTTAACCTGCATATTTAATTAAAATAAATGCATGTTAGCAGGCAATATTAACTAGGGAAATTGTGTCACTTTTGCGTTTAGTGCAAGCAGAGTCAGGGCATATGCCACAGTTTGGGCCGCCTGGCTCGTTGCGAACAGTGTTTCTTCCTAACAAAGACTGTAATTAAAGGTTATGCAATGTAACAGCAATATTTAGACTTAGGGACAAAATACGGAATGGTTCCGTATTTCACTGAGAATAAACGTTTTGTTTTCGAAATGATAGTTTCCGGATTTTACCATATTAATGACCAAAGGCTCATATTTCTGTGTGTTTATTATAATTAAGTCTATGATTTGATATTTGATAGAGCAGTCTGACTGAGCGGTGGTAAACAGCAGCAGGCTCGTAAGAATTCATTCAAACAGCACTTTATTGCATTTGCGAGCAGCTCTTAGCAATGCTTGAAGCACAGCGCTGTTTATGACTTCAAGCCTATCAACTCCCGAGATTAGGCTGTCAATACTAAAGTGCCTATAAGAACATCCAATAGTTAAAGGTATATGAAATACAAATGCTATAGAGAGAAATAGTTGACGCGTCATAATTTCTATAATAACTACAACCTAAAGCTTCTTAACTGGGAATATTGAAGAACTGGGAATATTGAACCACCAGCTTTCATATGTTGTCATGTTCTGAGTAAGGAACTTAAACGTTAGCTTTTTTACATGGCACATAATTGCACTTTTACTTTCTCCTCCAACAATGTGTTTTACATTATTTAAACCAAATTGAACATGTTTCATTATTTATTTGAGACTAAATAGATGTTATGTATTATATTAAGTTCAAATTAAAGGGTTCATTGTTCATTCAGTATTGTTGTAATTGTCATTATTACAAATATATCTAAAAATCGGCCGATTTAATTGGTTTCGGCTTTTTTTGGTCCTCCAATAATCGGTATCGGTGTTGAAAAATCATAATCGGTCGAACTCTACTTTGGACCCCAATGGTCTGTGGCGGCTGAGGTGGTTTTGGAGCCGGGCGTGGTATAGGAGAAGGTGGGGTTTGAACCCCACTAGTCTGTGGACGAAGAGGTGGTTTCGGGCCAGGTGTAGGAAGAGGCCGATAAAGTCATGGTGAAGGAGATCTTGGTGATGGTAACTAATCCTGTGATCCAGCCGGATCTTGAACCTCTCACTTCTCTGACTCCTCATCTTGTACCGGCATGTCCTCTTTTTTTTTACCCCCTTTTTTCTCCCCAATTTCGTGATTACGATCTTGTCTCATCACTGCAACTCCCCTTACGGGCTTGGGAGAGGCGAAGGTCGAGTCGTGTCCTCAGAAACATGACCCGCCAAACCGCGCTTATTAACACCCGCTCGCTTAACCCGGAAGCCAGCTGCACCAATGTGTCAAAGGAAACACAGTTCAACTGACGACCTTAGTCAGCCTGCAGACGCCTGGCCCTCCACAAGCACTTGCTAGAGCGCGATTATCCAAGTAAAGCCCCCCCGGCCAAACCCTCCCCTAACCCAGAGGACGATGGGCCAATTGTGCGCCGCCCTATGGGACTCCCGGTCACGGACGTTTTTTATTTTTATTTTGCTCCTTTGCACCCCAGTATCTCTACTTGCACATTCATCTTCTGCACATCTATCACTCAAGTGTTTAACTGCTAAATTGTAATTGCTTCGCGACTACGGCCTATTTATTGCCTTACCTCCCTAATCTTACCTCATTTGCACACAATGTATATAGACTTTTCTATTGTGTTATTGACTGTAGGTTTGTTTTATCTTGGCCTGGTCACAGTTGTAAATGAGAACTTGTTCTCAACTGGCCTGTCTGGTTAAATAAAGGTGAAATAAAATAAAATGTTTAAAAATGACAGCCTGGGATCGAACCCCAGGCTGTAGGGATGCCACAACACTGCGATGCAGTGCCTTAGACCGCTACGCATCTCCTCCTGGTCCGGATCTTGAACCTGTGACTCCCCCTCTGACTCACTGGCAGAGGAGAATAACAGGTTGTGGTGCTCTGCCTACTCCTGTAAGCCCCATGGTGGGGGTCAGGCTCAACCCTTTGTTCTTGTTGCTCTTGGTCAGATTCACCGCTTTTCTGTTGGTTCCTTTCTAAGAAGGCTGCCATCATCTAAGCCTCCACCAGATCCCTTTCAACTTGCCTTAGACGTCGCTGTCTTTCTAGCCGTTTGGCTATGATTTCATGTGGTTCAAAGGCTTGTCGCGTTTGGGTGTCCAAGCGCCGACACTCCTCATCAACTTGAGTGTCCTTTAATGATTTGGCGTTTTACCTTTAGTTTGAGGAGCTTCATACACTTCCTGAGAGCGGCAGCTTGAGTCACTCAGGGACTCACTCCATCCACTCCCACGGCTCTGAGATGACCGGTATGAAGAGCGGCCCTCTGTTCTCATTGAATGAGATGATTTAGTGGATACGAGAGATGTATCAGAATGTTGTTCTGATCCCCCAGAGTGCCTCCCCCGTGAGGAGTCTTCCAGAGACTGGTGAAATGGCAGGCCTTCTTGTGTTGGGGCCTCCATAGGCTTTGAGGAAGAGGGCTTGGATAGAGAGTGTTGAGCCAGGTAGGCCGCTGTGGTTGCGTGGATAATCTCTGAGATCGGGTTATGTGGGGGTAAACCTCATTGTCTCTCAAATGGTCTGGGGGCTGTTTCCCACTCCGTCTCTTCCCACCCAAAACAGGCTCCTCTTTAGGCCTAGTTCCTGCTGAATGTGCGCTTGCTGCACTTGGCTGAGACAGTGAAGGTTCAACTTGCTTGCATCTCACATGTGCCGGGCCCAGCATTGGTGGAGTCAGGCTGTAGTTCGCCATTGAGGGTGGAGGGTTTGAGGTCCTTATCCATGGGAACACGTGTCCCGCTCCATATCCAGCCGAAGGACCATTTGTTATTTTTCTATTTTGAATGCACTGGGTGAGGTAGGAGCTGATACAGGTGCAGGTGTCCCGGTTAGAGGACAAGGATAGGGAGAGAGACTTAGAGGGTCAATCAAACATATTCCATCATAAGTTCCATTGACTTGAGTATGTGTGCTAAATGATAAACAGGAAATAGAAAGTAAAATATATCTGCATTAGGGAATGTTACAAAGAATTCACATTATCATATCTTGGATCATAAACATTTCACCGCTAAATTATACACAGCACATCTTAAAATGTGCATCTATACATACATGAAAAATGTTAACAATATTTTGGGTTACACATGTACAAATAACATAAATAAAATGGATAATGCTGGAGAGGTTCTTTACAACTGCCTGGATTGTTTGGTAGTGAACTGAAAAATGAAAGAACTCCGGTATTTAACAAGTGAATGGGTTGCAGGTGCACTCAGAGCATTGAGATGTATTGAGATCTCTAGTGCCCAAAAGCCTGTATTACATTGGCAGCAACATTGAAGAATGATATGTTGGGATCTCTATGGCTCAGCAAATAAAGAAACAGTTAACAAAAAAGTGCAATTAAAGGGTAAGTTAACAAAAAAGTGTGAGCAAATGAAAGCCTTTTCTACACTCTGTGTGCAATAATAGTGGTATACCTGATTTTTATATGACTACCCCAGCTCTGTACCCCACACAATTATCTGTAAGGTCCCTCAGCCGAGCAGTGAATTTCAAGCACAGTTTCAACCACAAAGACCAGGGAGGTTTTCCAATGATTCGCAAAGTAGGGCACATCTTTGTGGATAGTTTTTTTTACCTAACAAACATTGAATATCCCTTTAAGAATGGTGCAGGGCCTCCCGAGTGGCGCAGTGGTCTAAGGCACTGCATCGCAGTGCTAGCTGTGCCACTAGAGATTCTGGGTTTGAGTCCAGGCTCTGTCGCAGCCTGCCGCGACCGGGAGACCCATGGAGCGGCGCACAATTGGCCCAGGGGAGTCCGGGTTAGGGGAGGGTTTGGCCGGCAGGGATGTCCTTGTCCCATCGCGCACTAGTGACTCCTGTGGCAGCCTGGGCGCAGTGCACGCTGACACAGTCGCCAGGTGTATGGTGTTTCCGTACACATTGGTGCGGCTGGCTTTCGTGTTAAGTGGGTATTGTGTCAAGAAGCAGTGTGGCTTGGTTGGGTTGTGTTTTGGGGGATGCACGGTTCTTGACCTTCGCCTCTCCCGAGTCCGTACGGGAGTTGCAGCGACAAGACTGTAACTACCAATTGGATACCACGAAAATAAATTTTTAAAAAGAATGGCACAGTTATTGATTACACTGAAGGAAACCACTTAGGAATTTCACCGTGAGGCCAATGGTGATTTTGCATTTAATGGCTGTGATACAGTGGAGGCTGGGGAGGGGAGGACGGCTCATAATAATGGCTGGAACAGAGCAAACGGAATTTGATACCATTCCACTGATTCTGCTCCAGCCGTTACCACGAGCCGTCCTACCTAATTAAGGTGCCACCAACTTCCCGTGCTGTGATAGGAGATAACCGAGGCTGGATCAATAACAACATTGTACTTACTCCACAATACTAACATAAATGGCATACTGAAAAGAAGAAAGCCTTTACAGAATAAAAATATTCTAAAACATGCATCCTGTTTGCAATAAGGCACTAAAGTAATGCAAAAACAATTTGGCAAAGAAATGAACTTTTTGTCCTTAATACAAAACATTATGGCGCAACACAACATTGAGTACTAGTCTTCATATTTTCAAGCATGGTGGTGGCTGGGATAAAATAAATGGAATAGAGCTACGCACAGGCAAAATCCTTGAGGAAAAGTTGGTTCAGTCTGCTTTCCATCAGACACTGGGAGACAAATTCACCTTTCAACAGGACAATTACCTAAAATACAAGGCCAAATATACACTAGAGTTGCTTTCCAAAACGTCATTGAATGTTCCTGAGTGGCCTAGTTACAGTTTTGACCTAAATCGGCAAGTTAATGGCTGTCTAGGAATGACCAACAACCAACTTGACACAGCATGAATAATTATTTTAAGAATAAAATGGTAAAATATTGTACAATCCAGGTGTGCAACGCTCTTAGGGCCCGATTCCAACTTAGGAAATTACACATTTCTTACGCACACCTTTCCTATGTACTTCTCAGTAGTTGGTATTCAGACTTACCGTATGAAAGTGCGTAACCGGCTTTGCAGGCGTGGTTCCCTTGCGAGCTCTGAATAAATGTAATTCAACCGCTGAAATCCGTCCCACTTGCTGGCCAACAGATTTTCTTGTGGAGTTTTCATTCAGTAGGGATTTCAGTACATTTATCTTAAGCTATCCCTTTGAATAAGGTGTTTTTTGTTGAGAAGCAATAGAATATATATATATATATATATATATATATATATATATATATATATATATATATATATATATATATAGAGTACAGGTTCAGAATATTAGGGATCAATGAAAAAAGTAATCTAAATATATGCATATTAGTCTCCATTTCAGCACCAATTTGTAGATTTAAAAATACTCTGATCTTGTAGATGATTTAGGGTTAGCAAAAAAAAAAAACATTTTGGAGAGCCTTTACACACCAAAAAAAGAAAAGTGTCGATTCATTCTGAAAATTGCCATTTCATTTCTTAAACCCCTGGTAATGTTGGAAGATTAGTGTACATATAATTACAATAGGGAGAATAGTGTACAATAAATAGTAGGGTGTAATACAAACTCAACATGTAAAGCGTTGGTCCCATGTTTCATGAGCTGAAATAAAATAACCCCCAAATTTTTCATACGCACAAAAAGCTTATTTCTCTCAAATTTTGTGCACAAATTTGTTTACATCCCTGTTAATGAGCATTTCTCATTTGCCGAGATAATCCATCCACCTGACACGTGTGGCATATCAAGAAGCTTGTGCTTGGAACAGTAAAAGGCCACTCTAAATTGTGCAGTTTTGTCACGCAACACAATGCCACGTCTCAAGTTGAGGGAGTGTGCAATTGGCATGCTGACTACAGGAATGTCCACTAGAGCTGTTGCCAGAGAATTGAATGTTAATTTCTCTACCATAATCCGCATTCAACGTCGTTTTAGAGAATTTGGCAGTGCGTCCAACCGGCCTCACAACTGCAGACCACGTGTAACCATGCCAGCCCAGGACTTCCACATCTGGCCTCTTGACATGCGGGATCGTCTGAGACCAGCCACCTGGACATCTGATGAAACTATAGGTTTGCACAACAGAATAATTTTTGCACAAACAATCTCAGGGAAGCTCATCTGGGTGCTTGTCGTCCTCACCAGGGTCTTGACCTGACTGCAGTTTGGCATCGTAACCAACTTCAGTTGGCAAATGTTCACCTTCGATGGCTACTGGCTTGCTGGAGAAGTGTGCTCTTCATGGATGAATCCCGGTTTCAACTGTACTGGGCAGATGGCATCGTGTGGGTGAGCGGTTTGCTGATGTCAACATTGTGAACAGAGTGGCATTGGGGTTATGGTATGGGCAGGCATAAGCTATCCTGAGGCCCATTGTCGTGCCATTCATCTAACCGACCCTACGTTTTTTCGAAGGTATCCTTGACCAACTGATGCATATCTGTATTTCCAGTCATGTGAAATCTATAGACTAGGGCCTAATGAATTTATTTAAATTGACTGATTTCCTTATATGAACTGTAACTCAGTGAAATATTTTAAATTGTTTCATGTTGCGTTTATATTTTTGTTGTACAATTCTCTTATCCAAACAGATTACTCATTTCTGTAGCACTTATCAATAGCTGTTATCAAGTTGTAAAATATAGTGCATGGAGAGAATAGTGTTATTTCCATCCACTTGGAACCGGTAGGTTTGCTAGACCTCATTCATGGTTTCCTCACATATAAAGGTGGTGGAATTATTAGGGAATTAAGTCAAGGTCAGAATATGGCATATCTGTAGACACACCTTCATTTATTCGATGTCTACCCAAACGCTATTCTCCTGCTTAAATTCAAGGTCAGAATACGCATAGAGAAAAGTGCAGAAAAAGGAATTACGTTCCATTTACGTGCTTAACTCGGGTCGGAATCTGGCCCTTAAAATTACCCAGAAAGACACACAGCTGTAATCGCTGCAAAAGGTGACTCTAACATGTATTGACTCAGGAGGTTGAATACTTCTCCAAATCAAGATATTCCACTTTGACATTAGATTTGTGTAGATCGTTGACAATAAATTACAATTAAATCCATTTATATCCCACTTTGTAACACAACAAAATTTGGAAAAAGTCAAGAGGTGTGAATACTTTCTGAAGGCACTGTACCTCTCACTTGTACCATTCATTGGTAATATCTTTAAAACAATAACTAACATCAATGTAATACTTATTTTTTTTAAAGGCACACTGGCTTGAGATCATGAAACAGTAAATTAACATTCATAAGTACAAGAATTCCAAAGTAGAATTAGGCTCTCCCCCTTGTAAAAAGTGCAAACAGAGGTAACCTATAAAAACAAGTGCAACAGCTAGGTTCATGTCAAAAGGAATGGTCTACTGTAACATGTTTTTTTTACATACAATAATTGAAGAAAGAAAAACACTGCATGAGAAATGCACCAGCAATCTGTTCCAGCATTTTCCAAACCACTTTTCCACAGTGGTTGAGAAGCACATTCTGAGACATCACTATGTTGATGTTGAGTTTTCAAAGACATTCTCCACAGTTGATATTAGGCTCGGTCATTCAGGACCTCCTCGAGTCTGAAATAAGAACTGGGCTCATCAAAGGTCTGTCTTCCTATGAGTCAACATACTGCTACATGCAGCAGTCATCATCGACGTGGCATGGGGGGAGGCTTCAGTGCAATCTTGTGGCTTGCTCCTCCTGAGGTCTGCTGAACACACAGGGATCAGTTAGACAGCCATCTTGAAACATGCCCTTCAATTCTGGTTTCATAAGGAATTACCAACAAAGTCATTTTTTTATTTGACTTTTGTGCTATGTCATGGTTTCAGGAGACAAAAGACATGACTACAATAAGTGTGTTAAATGAACACTTACTTGTGGGTATTTGCTGGGTACCTTTGGTGCTGTGGCCTTGACTGGTGGCACTGGGACAACATGCTTGATTTTCTAACAGAACAATATACACCAATTGATAATGAGTTCATGAGACTGTGTAGTTAATTGTTATACAGTTGTTATTAAATGTCAACATGTTATTAACTGTAATGGATGAAATGACTTACCGGTGTGCTACTCAGAGTCGGCAAAGGCTTTGATGGAGGTAGGGGTTTAGTCTGATAAAAAAATTGAATAAAGAAAATGTACAAGTTTGGTACGTCAGTATACAGTACGTTTCTAAGATTCCTGAGTTTAGTAACATGATATGTTTCAGTATTTCAATTGGCATAGCTCACCGGTTCAATGCAAGACTGTGGCAGCACTGCAGGCAAGCACTTTGATGGTTGTAAGACAAAATATTGCTCTCCGCTTAGTCTGCATTTATTTTCCTTTTCAAATCTCCTTAGTCTACTCAAAACATGTGTACTTTACTTTAGGCAGGCTATCTCTACAAGTTCAGCAGCTGTTTCAATTGTTGTTGATATTATTATATATTACATAGGAACTACATACAGTTGAAGTTTGCATAGACCTTAGCAAAATACATTTAAACTCAGTTTTTCACAATTCCTGACATTAAATCCTAGTAAAAATTCCCTGTCTTAGGTAAGTTAGGATCACCACTTTATTTTAAGAATGTGAAGTGTCAGAATAATAGTAGAGAGGATTTATTTCAGCTTTTATTTCTTTCATCACCTTCCCAGTGGGTCAGAAGTTTACATACACTCAATTAGTATTTGGTAGCATTGCCTTTAAATGGTTTAACTTGGGTCAAACATTTTGGGTAGCCTTCCACAAGCTTCCCACAATAAGTTGGGTGAATTTTGGCCCATTCCTCCTGACAGAGCTGGTGTAACTGAGTCAGTTTTGTAGGCCTCCTTGCTCACACACGCTGTTTCAGTTCTGCCCACCAATGTTCTATGGGATTGAGGTCAGGGCTTTGTACCACTCCAATACGTTGATTTTGTTGTACTTAAGCCATTTTGCCACAACTTTGAAGTATGCTTGGGGTCATTGTCCATTTGGAAGACCCATTTGCGACCAAGCTTTAACTTCCTGACTGATGTCTTGAGATGTTGCTTCAATATATCCAAATAATTTTCCTCCCTCATGATGCTATCTATTTTGTGAAGTGCACCAGTCCCTCCTGCAGCAAAGCACCCCCACAACATGATGCTGCCACCACCGTGCTTCACGGTTGGGATGGTTTTCTTCAGCGTGCAAGGCTCCCCCTTTTTCCTCTAAACATAACAATGGTCATTATGGCCAAACAGTTCTATTTTTGTTTCATCAGACCACAGGACATTTCTCCAAAAAGTACGATCTTTGTTCCCATGTGCAGTTGCAAACCGTAGTCTGGCTTTTTTATGGCGGTTTTGGAGCAGTGGCTTCATCCTTGCTGAGCGGAGTTTCAGGTTATGTCGATATAGGACTCGTTATACTGTGAATATAGATACGTTTGTACCAGTTTCCTCCAGCATCTTCACAAAGTCCTTTGCTGTTGTTCTGGGATTGATTTGCACTTTTCGCACCAAAGTACGTTAATCTCTAGGAGACAGAACGCGTCTCCTTCCTGAGCGGTATGACGGCTGCGTGGTCCCATGTTGTTTATACTTGCGTACTATTGTTTGTACAGATGAACGTGGTACCTTCAGGCGTTTGCTCCCAAGGATGAACAAGACTTGTGGAGGTCTACAATTATTTTTCTGAGGTCTTGGCTGATTTCTTTTGATTTTCCCATGATGTCAAGTAGAGGCAATGAGTTTGAAGGTAGGCCTTGAAATACATCCACAGGTACACCTCAAATGGACTCAAATGATGTCAATTAGCCTATCAGAAGCTTCTAAAGCCATGACATTTTCTGGAATTTTCCAAGCTGTTTAAAGGCACAGTCTACTTAGTGTATGTAAACTTCTGACCCACTGGAATTGTGATACAGTGAAATAATCTGTCTGCAAACAATTGTTGGAAAAATTACTTGTGTCATGCACAAAGTAGATGTCCTAACCGACTTGCCTAAGCTATAGTTTGTTAACAAGAAATTTGTGGAGTGGTTGAAAAACGAGTTTTAATGACTCCAACCTAAGTATGTAAACTTCCGACTTCAACTGTATATGTATGTTATGTGTAACATGATACTACTAGTGATTCCACATAATAGGCCTTTATCTATCTGCCTGGACTAGTGGTAATGTTAAGATAATGTTGTGCTCATGAAGCTCACCTGTGGAGGGGGCCTGGAAGGGACCACAGTGACAAACAGAGGGGTGCAGGCTTGTGTTGCAGATGACTCCATGAAGGTGGGTTGGCTGATTTGGGGGGGCTTGCTAAGAGAATTACCCTTCCCACTCCTCTCCTGGAACATTGGGTTCAACTGGCCCGGAGTAGAGTGGACTTTCCTTCAAATACAGATCAATACATAACACATCAATATGTTGATTGTGTACCAAATCATTTGAAATGACAACTGAAGAGGCATTCACAAAAAAATACAAATAATACGTTGGTGGAAAATAAACTCACCTTTTAGAAATGTAGTTCTCTCTCTTGTCCTTCTTGCAGCACATCAGTCCTGCAACCAGGAAAGTGAGCAGCAACAAGACAGCTATCGCTGCAGAGACACCAGCTACCACCCCAAACTGGTCTGCAAAACCAAAACATTACTAATCATTAAAAGATGTCCATTTTTATCAACTATTCAGGTTTACCTTTACAAAATGTAGCACATGATATGAAATACATAAACCACAATGCATGTCACAACAGAGTGAATGAGGCATACCTTGAGGCAAGTCTGAATACTTGACGTCACAGTAGGGTGGAGCCCAACCTGGGTTACAGTGGCACTGTCCCTTGTTGTTGCAAATCTAACAAAAGAGTGCGATGATTGTGATGACTATGTCCAAACAATTCGAGCGGAAGTTTACTAACAACTCAAAATCAACAATCAATGCACGCACCCCATTGTTGTGGCATTTTGATGAACAGTCCTCCATTTGACCATAGACTTTGACATCTTGGCATTTGTGATCGTAGCAAACCTATGGAAACAAAGATGAATTGTTCACTTCATTTGCACACCCATATGAATTCCAATAGGCCCTCTCGAGGGATGATTTGGAATTCAGAAACAGTCTTACCTCATTCATTCCACATTTGGTTCCTGTTGGGACCATGTCGAGGGCTCTTATCTTATCCTGGTCCACTGCTATGTTGCATGTTCCCCTCAATGTATAGGAGGCCTTCTGCCCAGTGATGGGATACTCATCCCCTCCCGAGCAAAATAGCGTTCCACATTTTATATTCCTAGGAGAAGAAAATAATATGGCAATGTGTTTCTTCACAACACAAACTTACGGAAGTCTTGTAATAGCTGTTTTCTATTATTTGTAAATTGCCTTGGAAGGGACATTGTGTGATGGGAAATGTCAGGAAATGGAAATGTCAAAACACAGGAAGTCAATGTGACAGATGGGAGTGGACATACTGTGGTGTGCAATGCGCAAAGCCATATTTGGTCCTTCCGCAGTGGGCTCCTTCAATGCCACCCAGGTTTAGATTAAAGCAAGAATCCGTGCCTACTTGTGCCGCTAGAAGATAAGAGAGATGACAGTTATGACTTTTTGGTTCCACAGGATATGACAGGAATTCTTACTGCAGATTATCATCATTGCACAAATCACAATATGATGTTTAACTTGCACTAACTGAAGGAGATTATATCTAGGCCTATTTTGTTTCTGGAAGGGTTCTGCTTTGTGTTAATGAAATAACGTCATACGGTTATGGATGGTTGCGCTGTGTCGTAACTAGTGTAGTGTAAATTAATAGATAATTGATAGATCCAGTTTTCCATTACGAGTGTAAGAAACATCATTGGCTATGTACTTAATGTATGTAAAGACAAGTACCTGGTCCCCACAGTCTCTTGCAGTGTTGCTGAAGTGTTGGGCATTGCCCATTGTAGCAGTACCCCTGACTATAGTTGCAAGGATTCCCGTTCATTTTAAAGGTATCTTCTGGGCAATGCTCTGAAGTTCCAGTGCAATACTCTGCCAGGTCACAATCACTGGAAGCTGTTCTACACAAACTGCTTGCCTGTTTAAGCTGAAGGTTGAATGGAGAACAAATAGTTCATTGGTTGAGTAAGTAACTTCATAACAGATTAATAACTAATACAGCTAACAAAAATGTCTGCTAAAAATCTGACATTACTACTACAGCAAAGTGTATGATTCTTGGTTAGATGCCAAGTTTGGTTCATACAGTACAGATTTTATTTGATGACTGACTAGGCCCGCTTCTTACAGTCCCCTGACTGTCATATTGAGGAAGGATATGGACAGTACAGTACAGGGAAACACAAGAGCATCAGTCTGTTTCCTGGTATTATTGCTAGTATCCCAACCCTGGTTTCTCAATCCACCCATCTGTTCTTTATGGAGCCGAACCCTACTTCTCTTATGGCTATGCTCTTTTTTATTGCTGGTGGTTATTAGTGGTTATTAGTTGTTGTTGGTTGGGTGTGTCTGTCCAAGTTGTGGTGAGCAGAGAGAGATCAGAGATGGACGTTACCAGCTGGTCTGAGTCATTCAATCATAGGTTTAATAAAGCACCCAGATTTGAATATGGCTTTACATAAAGATAAAAAATGCACGTACTTGGCAGTTTTCGCAGCATGTTCCATGGTCACAGCTGGATCCCTCAGTGAGGCGACAGGTTGTGGGGTCACAGCAGGGATTCTTACACTCCTATGAGGGACAAAAGACACACCAGTCCGAGACAAAAGACAAAATAACTATTTCATCTTACCACTCTCAAATGAATCATTTATAAAAGTCAGTCATCCAAAAAATGTCATTTACGGTGCAAAGCAGTCATGCATGTGTATATTTTGTCTCCCTTTCATAAGCGTTTGAAAATGTTTGTCATCCTTATAACAAAGCCAAACCTTTGATTGAGTCAGAGGAATAGTGTAAGACAATATAATCAATGGCAGTGTACATACAGTACCAGTCAAAAGTTTGGACACACCTACTCATTCAAGGGTTTTAGATTTTTCAAAGTAGCCACCCTTTGCCTTGATGACATCTTTGCACAGTCTTGGCATTCTCTCAACCAGCTTCATGAGGAATGCTTTTCCAACAGTCTTGAAGGAGTTCCCACATATGCTGAGCACTTGTTGGCTGCTTTTCCTTAACTCTGCGGTCCAACTCATCCCAAACCATCTCAATTGGGTTGAGGTCGGGTGACTGTGGAGGCCAGGTCCTCTGATGCAGCACTCCATCACTCTCCTTGGTCAAATAGCCCTTACACAGCCTGGAGGTGTGTTGGGTCATTGTCCTGTTAAAAAAACAAATGATAGTCCCACTAAGTACAAACCAGATGGGATGGCGTATGCTGCTGAGTGTTGTGGTAGCCATGCTGGTTAAGTGTGCCTTGAATTGTAAATACATCACAGACAGAGTCACTAGCAAAGCACCCCCACACCTCCTCCATGCTTCACGGTGGGAACCACACATGCAGAGATCATTCGTTCACCTACTCTGCATCTCACAAAGACACGGCGGTTGTAAGCAAAAATCTCAAATTTGGACTCATCAGACCAAAGGACAGATTTCAACCGGTCTAATGTCCATTGCTCGCGTTTCTTGTCCCAAGCAAATCTCTTCTTCTTATTGGTGTCCTTAGGTAGTGGTTTCTTTGAAGCAATTGGACCATGAAGGCCTGATTCACGCAGTCTCCTCTGAAAAGTTGATGTTGAGATGTGTATGTTACTTGAACTCTGAAGCATTTATTTGGGCTGCAATCTGAGGTGGAGTTAACTCTAATGAACTTATCCTCTGCAGCAGAAGTAACTCTGGGTCTTCCTTTCCTGTGGCGGTCCTCATGAGAGCCAGGTTCATCATAGCGCTTGATGGTTTTTGCAACTGCACTTGAAGAAACTTTAAAAGTCCTTGACATTTTCTGGATTGATTGACCATGTCTTAAAGTAATGATGGACTGTCGTTTCTCTTTGCTTATTTGACTTGGTCTTTTACTAAATAGGGCTATCTTTTGTATACCACCCCTACCTTGTCACAACACAACTGATGTCTCAAACGCATTACGAAGGAAAGAAATTGCACAAATTAACTTTTAACAAGGCACACCTGTTAATTGAAATGCATTCCAGGTGACTACCTCGTGAAGCTGGTTGAGAGAATGCCAAGAGTGTGCAAAGCTGTGTTCAAGGCGAAGGGGTGGCTACTTTGAAGAATCTCAAATAAAATATATTTTGTATTTTTTTAACACTTTTTTTGGTTACTACATGATTCCATATGTGTTATTTCATAGTTTTGATGTCTTGACTAATATTCTACAATGTAGAAAATAGTATAAATAAAGAAGAACCCTGCAATGAGTAGGTGTGTCCAAACTTTTGACTGGTACTGTACATGGAGCCTGACTAACCTCCACAGTTCCACAGTCACACTCCTCTCCAGGGTCCAGGAAGGCATTGCCACAGGCTGGCCCCACATACAGCCTGTCAGAGCCGGGTGTGTCCAGCAGACAGCTGGGATTGGCTCTCTCCAGGAAGTCACTCAGCTGCTCCTGACTGCAGCCACTGAACAGCTCTGGGTACACTGACCTGAAGGTGTGGGAATTATGGCTCACTTTAGAATGACTAACATAATAACATAGGAAATGCCTCAATGTGTCAATGTGTGAGTAATTGTGTAATGTATGAGTGTTTTTGTCTTTACCTGAGCCGATCTGCCATGACACAGTTGTCGTTGTACAGCGATGTCCCACAGGTGCAGCCTGAAGTATCATGGGACATGCCCAGGTTGTGGCCCATCTCATGAGCGATGGTCGAGGCAATGCCAATTGGGTTTCTATTGTGGTCCTGGTTGACTGCACCTGAACTTCCAGTGCACATGGCAAGTTTATTTGCCAGTCCGACAGTATCGCCCAAGAAATCTTTACCACTGTTAAAAACAACAACAAAATGTTGGGGAAAAGCTTTAGAACTGTGATTAGCTTTGCAGACCGCACAAAATGAGACATTTGTCCATCGTTCCAATTTTATACATTAAAAACCACATTTTATATTTACATTTTCTACAGTACATAATATCAAACAATGTCATGGAAAAATTGTGATTAATTGCA
The DNA here is from genome assembly GCF_965601325.2 of Salmo salar. Classification (NCBI taxonomy): domain Eukaryota; kingdom Metazoa; phylum Chordata; class Actinopteri; order Salmoniformes; family Salmonidae; genus Salmo; species Salmo salar. The sequence continues at coordinate 2,984,502 of NC_138318.1, forward strand.
ATCCAGTTCCTTTCATCAACACAAAAAATAAAGATAAGGCTTATTACTCACGTGACAAACTGGGCATTGTCATGCTTTACCCTCTTTAGAAGGTCGTCTTGACGCCACTGGAGAAACCTATCCAGGGTGTTCTCAGGACTGGCTGTGACGTCAATGTGATCCCTGGTAGTCCACATCTCCAACCCCACCAGCATGACCCGGATGTTCAATGGCCGATACAACTAGGAAGCAGAGATGGCGATCTTTTCAATAACTCCTTCGTGAATATAAGATACACGTACTAGAGCTAGGTGGGAAAACTCCTGGCCCTAAACCCGGATTATAAACCGTAAGCGATTCAACAAAGCATCCTAAGAACCTAGAATTAGAGCCTGGACCTGGTCAGGTAAATCTCCTGGCCCTAACTATGCTTATGCAGCCATTCACATACAAACATACAAAATGACACACAAGTAGAGGACTTCCTTGAAAAGGTACCTTATCAACATGATTGGCAATTTCCAGCATCCGAGCTTTCGTTTCGCTTCCAAATATTTTGTACTGAAAAAAAATAAAAATACATATACTGAACAAAAATATAAATGCAACATGCAACCATTTACCTGAGTTAAGGTTCATATAAGGAAATCAGTCAATTGAAATAAATTCAGTAGGCCCTAATCAATGGCTTTCACATGACTGGGCAGCGGCACAGCCATGGGTGGGCCTGGGAGGGCACAGGCCCACCCACAAAAGAGCTTTATCACAGACAGAAATACTCCTCAGTTTCATCAGCTGTCCTGGTGACTGGTTTCAGACGATCCTGCAGGTGAAGAAGCCGGATGTGGAGGTCCTGGACTAGCATGGTTACACATGGTCTGCTGTTGTGAGGCCAGTTGGATGTACTGCCAAATTCTCTAAAACAACGTTGGAGCGGCTTATGGTAGAGAAATGAACCTTAAATTCTCTGGCATCAGCTCCGCTGGACATTCCTGCAGTCAGCGTGCCAATTGCACGCTCCCTCAAAACTTGAGACATCTGTGGCATTGTATTGTGTGACAAAACCTCCCATTTTAGAGTGGCCTTTTATTGTCCCCAACACAAAGTGCACCTGGTGTAATGATCGTGCTGTTTAAATCAGCTTCTTGATATGCCATGTGGATGGATTATCTTGGCAAAGGAGAAATGCTCACTAACAGGGATGTAAATCACTTTGTGCACAACATTTGAGGGAAATAAGCTTTTTGTGCGAATGGAACATTTCAAACTATAAAATCAATGTTGATACATAATATACCTCTGTGTAGTCAGCCACCAGATACATCTCCACAAATCTTTGAGGTCCAGTGATGGGTTTACTTTTCTAAAAAAAAAAAAAAAAAAAAAAAAAAAGGGAGGTAATCAACATTGGACTCTCCTTACAAGATAAATACAACTAGTAGAAAACATGAACCCTGATCACTATCTTTGGATGTGTATTGTTGCAACTAAGTAACAAAAGGAAGCAGTAGTAAGTAACTGCATACCCAGCCTTTGGACTTGAAGAGGCCTGAGAGTCTGGGGGCTGGGCCCTTGTCATGGTCATAGACCATGCTGTCGTTGGAGTGACCACAGCTGGCCTCGTTGGCTCTGAGGTGCTCCTGCCTGTACAGAGCATGCTCCCCATCGGCAGAGTCTCCTAAAGGCTCAATCAAGTAGACCTTCTGCTCAGCCCTCACAAAGCCACTGGGAAGACACATCAGTGAGCGGTTTACTGAGTGTTGAATTGCAAGGCACGGACAATCAGTTTCTCCCCAATTCAAATAGCATTGTTACTCCAATGATATGATATAGTATGAATAATCAACATCAAAAGGCAGTAAGCTATTCAGTATAGCAACTCTAATCATTGTCTTGTAGGTGAAATGTCAGCAGAGGCTACGTCATAAAAGACGGGTACATTTCTAAATGTCTAAGACCGCTTTCAAAAATAATTTCAACCACAAATTTCTCAGTGATTTGAATTACACATATGTGGAAATGTAGCAATGTTGAATTTCTCAAACGAGAAGTTTTATTTCCTGAGAAATGTAATGATCGCGAACTAGTTCAGAAAGTTCAGAAACTGCCGATAGAAAACAGGAAATATGCAGAAATACACACTTACCTAATGCCAGAACAGATTCCAACACTAACAGATGAATCCTCAATGCCTTGAATATGACCATGATAATAGCAGTGGTCCTAAAGGAAGATGAAATTAGTAAAAATATTGGTTTTGAGCTTCTCTTGAAATACTGTACACATTAAATGTGTACAGCATGCAATGAAACAAAACAAAGTGACACAAATCTAGGCTATTATATTTAACGGCTCAGATACCTCATAATTTGGAAACGTTGTCACCCGCTTTCCATCTTCAGAATAGTGCGTTTCAGTGAAATGCCTCCCAATAAGTTGCCTATGAAAAGAACAATTAAAATAACTCCTACTAAACTTGCTACCAAAACACATCTAGTAATTAATGGATGGTTAAAAACTATGTACCTATTTTTGTCAAGATGAATTGTGTGGTTCTCTCCAGAAATGGTTAATACATATTGTAGCCCATCAGGATAAACCTATAGGTAAGATGTTGTTAGTTGTCAACAATGAAACGCTGTTCTCCTCTTTATGACATCCCCCCCTGTATTTCCCTAATTTACAGGAACCACTGTTACATAATTATAGAGAAAAGATAACGGGATGTAAGCACCTGGTTTGAGAAAATGTTTCTTTTGACCCGACCAGTCAGTCTCAGAGGTCGGACGACATCGTAGCGCTCCACATGATCTAATGTCCGTGCGCCCTTGGCCAGTACAACTAAAAGAACAGACATCCAGACCTATTATAACGTTTATCTATTTCTTATAGTAATTGCTATTAATTTAAAGTCTAGACATTGATCATATGACGAGCATCATACGAGTTATAATCATTGCAATGTTATATATAATGTCTAAATGCGTTATCCTAACAGATGCGCTAATTAGGTAGCCTTACTGTCCTTACAAATACAGTACTGAACAGCAAAATACACCTTTTTGTATTTCATCCAATTGTTCATAATAAGCCCATTATTTTATATAAAAAAACTTCAGATAGTACATATTAAACCATAAATATATATGTTCAACTTACCACAATAGGTGATGCATAACAGGAATATATAGAGAGTGTATCGCATGGCTGGAGCGTAATATCCCTGAGTTTCACAAGTGTGCTGTATTGCACGGATACTGAACACAGACATTAAGAAGCTCTGTAAGGTACCAGTCCCGCCTCTCCGTTATGTAGCCTACGTTATCAGCAAAGGGCAGCCGTTGCGCGTAGCAATCATGACATCACATATTACCGGAAAACCGGTCCAGATTATTAATACTGTTTACTGTTACCTAGGAATGGTTGAATTCTGTAAGCAAAGATCACAAAGAGAATGGTTGGGGACATTAAATATATTTTTTATTGTACAATAAAACATTATTCATGAGGTAAAAAATAAGTTACCCATATAGAGGTTCAGGTTTTCTTTAACTTCTTCTGAGAGAAATTCATACAGTTCATGGTTATTTAATCCTATGCCAATATAAAAGGTAAAGGGGAAAACACCATATAGCCGTTTTAAAAACACATCAAATCTATGGTGATAGTTTCTTGAATCAAACACTAAACAGCTTTATGTTTGACAGCTTTATGTTTGATGTGGAGAGGAATGTCGTCTTTGAAGTTGGTTATTATATGGGCATGAGTAGGAGAAATAAATACTTATAGAGTGGGTGACCATCATGAACACTCACATAAAACAGTGCTATGCAGCAGCCTTCTGACTTCTCTCTATAGCCATCCTCTCAAGGCGCTCTGTGTAGAACCCGTTGAAATCCAACCTATGGAATCAAGTTCAAAGCAGTTTTTACTAGGATTGTAACTATAGCTAAGCCTATTCATTTAAGCAACTAACTAGGATCTATAGACCAGGGGTTCCCAACTCAGGTCCTGGGCCCTTTTCCCCCAAAAGCATCTTAAAGGAAAAAACTAACAAAAAAATTGCTTCATATTCATCAGCTCCAGCACCATCCCAATATCAACATATGTGAAAATGTGTTTTTCCAATGGCATCAACCAATTATTAGACAATTAGTAGGCAATGCCTACACATAATTGGTTAGAATCACACAATGCACACTGATGAGGTCAAGTTTCTTATATCGGCTGAAAGCTTAAATTATTGTTAATATAACTGCACTGTCCAATTTACAGTAGCTATTACTGCGAAAAAATGCCATGCTATTGTTTGAGGAGAGCTCCTAAGAACAAAACACTTTTTTCCCACCGCAATAGGTTTGATAAATTCACCTCTGAAGGTGAAATGTGTACATACATTCTGAAATCTTGCTCTGATTTATTATCCAAAGGGTCCCAGAGATAACATGAAGTGTTGTTTTGTTAGATAAAATCCTTTTTCATATCCTAAAAAGGTCCATATAGTATGCACAATTGATTTTGTATTTCCACTCGTTCAATTTGCCAAGAAAGGAATCTGTGAAAATCTAACCCTAAATGTTGTTTCAACCAGTCAAATCACGTTTGTATGTATTCCTCAGAGATCCTAGAACGTAACCAGACTTCACTATATCATTAGGGGTGTAGTATATACTATAGGACACCAAATTTGGTCAGAGAGAGATGCCTTCATGACGCGGGCGGTCTTCACTTGATCTACTCTAACTTTGTCAAATAAGCACCAATCGGGTGCTAGCTAGATAGCCAATGAGCTGGGCTTTACGGGGTATCCGGACACCCTGTATGTGTCGCAAAATGTAGCTGCTAACCTTGTGCGACAGCATGCCTTTTCCTTTTGGACAAAAATAAGAATATTCAGACTTATGAATTTATGAAAACTGGTTGTTTTGCAAATGTTGAACTTATAATATGGCTACTAATACTGGAAAAGCTAAATCAAAGTCCAAGTATACAGATTTGATGATATTCTTGGAGAAAAATGTAAATATGAATGCAAATGTCTCCTTCACGATTTGCCCAAACGTACCTGGGTGACTTCACACTAAATGTCATGTAGGTCGCTCATACTTCAAGAAACTTTGCACATACACTGCTGCCATCTTGTGGACACCATCGAAATTACAACCAGAGTGATGTCTAGAAGTGGGACCTTTCTGTTGCATTTCAAAGATTGTGGTAGAATAAAAAATAAAAAAAACGTTGGTTTCTTCTTTGTATTTTCTTCTACCAGATCTATTGTGTTATATTCTCCTACATTCAATTCACATTTCCACAAACTTCAAAGTGTTCCCTTTCAAATGGTACCAAGATTATGCATATCCTTGCTTCAGAGCCTGAGCTACAGGCAGTTAGATTTAGGTATGTCATTTCAGGCGAAAATTTTAAAAGAAGTTTTAAAGGGAAATTTAAAATAAATGTCACTTCATATTCATCATCTCCAGCACCATCCCAATATCAACATATGTGAAAATAAGTGTTTCCAATAGCAACAATAATTGGTTAGAATCACACTATGCACACCGATGAGGTCATTGGAAACACTTCTGTTCCTCTACCTTTTTTACTACAAAACACAGAAACACTGCCATTTTCACATATGTTGATGTTGGGGTGGTGCTGGAGATGATGAATATGAAGTTGGAACATTTAGACATTTCCCTTTAAGGCTAAGTTCATCGTTAGAACAGTCGTAGGAGCATCGTTAAATCTCAGAGCTGTTTCCCAAAACCATACAGTAGTTGTTAAAAGTTGCACTTGAAAAAGCTCGTAATCTATCGGCTGCCTCAGATCACTCGTAGAACAGCTTAGTGAATCGTTAGTTGCTTTTTTGCCCTCCCAAGTTACTTTACAAACAGAAGATCTCTGCTAAACATAGAATCACATGGTTTATCAGTCTTACAATAACTTCAGAACAAAGTAGACGACAAATACAAAGTTGCCAACGTCTTTGCAATTTCTACAAACAAGCAAAGTATATTGAAATCAAAACTGAGATGACTGCATTAAAATAAACAGTAAGCTATAGGCCTATTTCAATCATACTGAAATACATTTCATGTTCAATCAATTGAGTTCTATTGTGCTACTTGTAGGCTACATATTTCATGATGAGTAGTCTAACGTGCGCAACTATGTGCTAAATCTGTGATTTTAAGCATTAGAATAAGCAGCGTGAACGTTTGCAGCCGTAAGTGGTAATAATCTCTCTAGGAAATGATCCATCATCAGTATTATGAAATAATTCTAATGTTAAGGAAAGATTTGTATGGAGAAAGCTGATCCGAGAGCAGCGCTTCCTTTCTTTCGATCCTATCAGTATCGACACATGCTCCAACAACACACTTAGTGACCGTTCTCTTGGCATGCTGTTTTGGAAAAGGCATGTTACATCTTCGACCGTTGTAGGAAAGATGCATTGTTAACACTCGTAAGTCTAAGTTCCATTGATATCAGGAAACCAGGCCCTGGCGAGGTATAGGGTATGCAGGATTTATTTCCAGTCCAGCACTAACACATCCTTTTCAAATAACCAACTTATCACAGTCTTCAGTCTAGACCTTGATCAGTTGAATCATCCCTCCAGTACCAGAGTTGTAGACAGACCTTGGCCCAGTTTCCCAAAAGCATCTTAAGGCTAAGTTCATCGTAAGAACCTTCGTAGGAGCATAGTTAAATCTCCAAGCTGTTTCCCAAAACCATTGTTACTAAAGTTGCACTTGAAAACAGTCGTTATTTACCGACTGCCTTAGACCACTCGTAGAACAGCAATTGCATCGTTGGATAGTTTTTTTGCCCTTCCACGTCAGTTTATACACAGATCTCCGCTGAACATAGAAGACATTCATCTGTCTGTCTCACTGTGACCGCTGACAACTTCAGAACGAAGTTTACTACAAATAAAAAGTTGCCAATGTCTTTGCAATTGTTACAAACAAGCGAAGGATAAAATTATGCTTCAAATGAAAACCAAGATGACTGTATTAAAAGATAAATACAGTAGGCTATATAAGCCTATATATACTGCTCAAAAAAATAAAGGGAACACTTAAACCACACATCCTAGATCTGAATGAAAGAAATAATCTTATTAAATACTTTTTTCTTTACATAGTTGAATGTGCTGACAACAAAATCACACAAAAATAATCAATGGAAATCCTATTTATCAACCCATGGAGGTCTGGATTTGGAGTCACACTCAAAATTAAAGTGGAAAACCACACTACAGGCTGATCCAACTTTGATGTAATGTCCTTAAAACAAGTCAAAATGAGGCTCAGTAGTGTGTGTGGCCTCCATGTGCCTGTATGACCTCCCTACAACGCCTGGGCATGCTCCTGATGAGGTGGCGGATGGTCTCCTGAGGGATCTCCTCCCAGACCTGGACTAAAGCATCCGCCAACTCCTGGACAGTCTGTGGTGCAACGTGGCGTTGGTGGATGGAGCGAGACATGATGTCCCAGATGTGCTCAATTGGATTCAGGTCTGGGGAACGGGCGGGCCAGTCCATAGCATCAATGCCTTCCTCTTGCAGGAACTGCTGACACACTCCAGCCACATGAGGTCTAGCATTGTCTTGCATTAGGAGGAACCCAGGGCCAACCGCACCAGCATATGGTCTCACAAGGGGTCTGAGGATCTCATCTCGGTACCTAATGGCAGTCAGGCTACCTCTGGCGAGCACATGGAGGGCTGTGCGGCCCCCCAAAGAAATGCCACCCCACACCATGACTGACCCACCGCCAAACCGGTCATGCTGGAGGATGTTGCAGGCAGCAGAACGTTCTCCACGGTGTCTCCAGACTCTGTCACGTCTGTCACATGTGCTCAGTGTGAACCTGCTTTCATCTGTGAAGAGCACAGGGCGCCAGTGGCGAATTTGCCAATCTTGGTGTTCTCTGGCAAATGCCAAACGTCCTGCAAGGTGTTGGGCTGTAAGCACAACCCCCACCTGTGGACGTCGAGCCCTCATACCACCCTCATTGAGTCTGTTTCTGACCGTTTGAGCAGACACATGCACATTTGTGGCCTGCTGGAGGTCATTTTGTAGGGCTCTGGCAGTGCTTTTCCTGCTCCTCCTTGCACAAAGGCGGAGGTAGCGGTCCTGCTGCTGGGTTGTTGCCCTCCTACGGCCTCCTCCACGTCTCCTGATGTACTGGCCTGTCTCCTGGTAGCGCCTCCATGCTCTGGACACTACGCTGACAGACACAGCAAACCTTCTTGCCACAGCTCGCATTGATGTGCCATCAATGAGCTGCACTACCTGAGCCACTTGTGTAGGGTTGAGCTGCACTACCTGAGCTGCACTACCTGAGCCACTTGTGTGGGTTGTAGACTCCGTCTCATGCTACCACTAGAGTGAAAGCACCGCCAGCATTCAAAAGTGACCAAAACATCAGCCAGGAAGCATAGGAACTGAGAAGTGGTCTGTGGTCCCCACCTGCAGAACCACTCCTTTATTGGGGGTGTCTTGCTAATTGCCTATAATTTCCACCTGTTGTCTATTCCATTTGCACAACAGCATGTGAAATGTATTGTCAATCAGTGTTGCTTCCTAAGAGGACAGTTTGATTTCACAGAAGTGTGATTGACTTGGAGTTACATTGTGTTGTTTAAGTGTTCCCTTTATTTTTTTGAGCAGTGTATTTAAATCAATTTCATGTTCATAATTGTAGGCTACTGCCTGTCATTTTTGCCTTAATGTATTTCTTGATGTACCAAATCTACGATTCAGGGCATTATTATAGGGTAGGCTAAGCATTACAATAAGCCGCCTCAATATTTGCAGCCAGATGGGTGATAATATATCTCTAGGAGCTGATCTGTCATCAGTAGTGTGGAATAATTATAAATGTTAAGGTAAGACGTGAATGGAGAAAGCTGATCCGAGCGCAGCGACGCCTTTCTTTCGATCCCATCAGTATCGACACATGCTCCAACGACGCACTTAGTGAAAGTTCTCTCTGTGTGGTGTTTTTGCGAAACGCATGTTACATCTTCGGCCAAAACACGTGTAAGTCTAGATTCCATCGCTATCGGAAACCGTGCGCTGTGCAGTAGTAGACCCACCTGTAGATGATGTTAATCATGCTGTGCTCACAGTCGTTGGTGCTGTAGACACTGAGCTTGTCCAGCAGGTCCAGGAGCAGTGTACTGAAGTTGCTGTCGAAGTTGCTGACAGTGGCTTCGAAGCCTGCGTCTGACTGCAGGGCGTCCACGTGCTCCGCTAGGAACTGACAACGTGGGAAACCACATAGGTAAGACACTTGCTGATTGGGGAATAGCATAGCATATCACATCATCAATCATAGTACATTTGATAGATAGCATTTCTATTCTGTCTCAAATACTAATTGCCATCATTACAATACTACTGTATTTGGTTGTTGTTCTATATAACACTCATGTAAAACACAGATTTTCATACATGTTTAACCTTTGAAAACACTGCTACAAGTTGGTTAGTGAGTATCTTCTGTAAATGAGTGAGTATGTGTGTAGTTACCTTGGAGGTGAGCCTCTTCTTCTCTTGCTCCTCGGTGCGTTCGCTCTGGGTGGGAGGACCCTCCATGGTGCCATGCTCCAGAGACAGCCGGTTCATCTCCCGGTCCAGCTTCATGCTCTGAGTGAAGCACTACACCAGGAAATACAATGTATTCAGACCCCTTGACTTTTTCCACATTTTGTTACGTTACAGCCTGATTCTAAAATTTCTAAAATAATTTTTTCCACCCTCATCAATCTACACACAATACCCGATTATGACAAAGCAAAAACAGGTTTTTAGAATTTTTTTGCAAATGTATTAACAAAAAAACCTGAAATATCACATTTACATACATTTACATTTACAAATTCCAGACTATAAGCCGCAACCTTTTTCCCCAGGCTTTGAACCTCGCAGCTTAAACAATGACGCGGCTAATATATGGATTTTTCCCGCTTTCAATTTTTTTTCTAAAAAAAAACACATTCTGTGACGTGCTCAGTTTTTTGGCGGCATGAAGCTTTCATTAGACCAATGAAATTGCTGAACGGGTTAAGGTCAAACAACTTTTTTGTTTACTGTTTAGATTAAATCGAGCGCTCTCAAACTTCCCATCATTCTGATTACGGTAGTCATTTTGTCACCCTCATCATGGCAAAGACACTGAGAAATGCATATGATGCAGCTTTCAAGTTGAAGGCGATTGATCTGGCTGTTGGAAAAGGAAATAGAGCTGCTGCACGGGAGCTTGGTCTTAATGAGTCGATGATAAGATGTTGGAAACAGCAGCGTGAGGAATTGACTCTGTGCAAAAAGACAACTAAAGCTTACTGCTAATTTTTTGTTACAAGCCGTGTTTCGTTAAAGCATATTTATTTTTGTTACAAGCCGTGTTTCGTTAAAGCCTGTGTAAAGTTCATTTGTTTCAATGTACCGGTAGGCACCTGCGGCTTATAGACATGTGCGGCTTATGTTCAAAATATATATATTTTTTTAATTCAGTGGGTGTGGCTTATATTCAGGTGCGCTTAATAGTCCGGAAATTACGGTAAGTATTCATACCCTTCTTCACTCAGTACTTTGTTGAAGCACCTTTGGCAGCGATTACAGCCTCGAGTCTTCTTGGGTATGATGCTACAAGCTTGGCACACTGGTGTTTGGGGAGTTTCTCCCATTGTTCTCTGCAGATCCTCTCAAGCTCTGTCAGGTTGGATGGGGAGCGTCACTGCATAGCTATTTTCAGGTCTCTCCAGAGACGTTTGATCGGGTTCAAGTCCGGGCTCTGGCTGGGCCACTCAAGGACATTCAGAGACTTGTCCCAACAAGTGAAGGTTCACCTGATGGAAGGTGAACCTTCGCCCCAGTCTAAGGTCCTGAGTGCTCTGGAGCGGGTTTTCATCAAGCATCTCTCTGTACTTTGCTCCGTTAATCTTTCCGTCGATCTTAAATAGTCTCCCAGTCCCTGCTGCTGAAAAACATCCCCACAGCATGATGCTGCCACCACCATGCTTCACCATAGGGATGGTGCCAGGTTTCTTCCAAACGTGACACTTGGCACTCAGGCCAAAGAGTTCAATCTTGGTTTCATCAGACAAGAGAATCTGGTTCATCATGGTCTGAGAGTCCTTTAGGTGCCTCTTGGCAACTCCAAGCAGGCTGTCATGTGCCTTTTACTGAGGAGTGGCTTCCGTCTGCCACTCTACCATAAAGGCCTCATTGGTGGAGTGCTGCAGAGATGGTTGTCCTTCTGGAAGGTTCTCCCAACTCCACAGAGGAACTCTGGAGCTCTGTCATAGTGACCATTGGGTTCTTGGTCACCTCCCTGACCAAGGCCCTTCTCCACCTATTGCTCAGTTTGGCCAGGCAGCCAGCTCTAGGAAGTCTTGGTGATTCAAAACTTCTTCCATTTAAGAATGATGGAGGCCACTGTGTTCTTGGGGACCTTCAATGCTGCAGACATTTGTTGGTACCCTTCCCCAGATCTGTGCCTCAACATAATCCTGTGTCGGAGCTTTATGGACAATTCCTTCAACCTCTTGGCTTGGTTTTTGCTCTGACATGCACTGTCAACTGTGGGACCTTATATAGACAGGTGTGTGCCTTTCCAAATCATGCCCAATCAATGGAATTTACCACAGGTTGACTTCCAAGTTGTAGATACATCAAGGATGATCGACAGAAACAGGATGCACCTGACCTCAATTTCGAATTATCATAGCAAAGGGTCTGAATACTTATGTAAATAAGGTACTTCTGTTTTGTTATTTTTAATAAATGAGCAAAAATTTCCAATAACCTGTTTTCGCTTTGTCATTATGGGGTATTGTGTGTAGATTGATGAGGAAAACAATGAATTTAATCAATATTAGAATAAGTCTGTAACTTAACAAAATGTGGAGAAAGGGGTCTGAATACTTTCCGAATACACTGTAGACACACATTTATGAAGGATCACCAGTGAGAGACACTATAAAGTCATACACTGCACACTGGGGGGGAGATATTAGGCTACATATCATAATACTGCAGTCAGATGATCTAATGTGCATGAGTTGCACGTCAATTCAAACATTCAAAAACACTGCATGTAAGCTCCAACAAGCTGCCTTTACGTTCACGGTTTTGTAGTTGCGTCCCACATCCACGAACCTGCATGCAGTTGGTGAACATGACACACACGGACATGAGCTTGGAGAAGATCTTAAGCAGCTCTGGGTTGGTCAGCATGCAGTCCTTCAGGCAGTTGTCCAGGAAGCTGGTGTGATGACACAGCACGTCGTCTATGTTGGAGGCCTGGGAAAGACAAGATGGCCTATATTAAGACATTTCTGATCAATGCAGGGCTTGGGACTGTTACGACAGTATGCACTAAGCCACAGCATGCCGTTATTAGGAGCAATGAAAATAAATGTAATTGGGACTGGAAAAAAAAACGTCTTGGGTCAAAGCAAAGTAAAGCCTCAAGGCTGACATTTGTAATGGATGCCACTACTACAACATGCACAGAACAATTGTGTTAGAAGTAACTATAGGCTAATACATAATAGGACTGAATGCTATCAAGGTGAAAAGCAGCCTTGGTTACAATCCACTCACAGATTTCAAGTTCTTCTCCATGATATGCCAGGTGGGCTCCATGACTTCAAACATCATGTAGTACTGGATGTTCTGTACAAAGTTCAGCATGCGCTGTCTCAAGGCAAATGCTGTTGCAAACCTATAGGGAGGAGGAAACCAGATAGTTCATATCAGAACTTGATATTAGGAAGCTGGCACTAGAGAAACAAACAAAGAAGTTAACTGAAGGAGTTTTGTCAACTCACCACTTGGCCCTGTGCAAGGCGTACTGCTTGGCTGTTTTGTTGCTGATCCACACGTTGCACAACAGCCTCTCGACATGTTTGCAGTAAAAAATGTGTCGGAACAGCATTTGGTATCTCGTCAGCGCTTTCCTGAAAAATACAAAAATATATGTATACAAGGCATTTGGCACGCCCTGGTTTCGGGTCCCCGAGGGGGGTTTCTCAATAGATTGAGAATCTATACATTAGGGTATACATTTTTTTTTTCTCCCTATCTTCAAGGGAGCCTTTTTTCGCCTTCTTTTAACCAGGTCATACTGAGGTCCGAAGACCTCTTACCCAAGGGAGACCTGGCCTTGGATATAGCCCCAGTGTACCTACCTGTTGATAATGAGCGACAGCGGCCACTTGACGATGTAGTCGAAGGAGAAGGCCTCCAGGCCACTGAGGGACACCTCGGTGGGGTCGGCATTGATGATGGCCTTCTCCTGCTTGGTCTCGATGGCCAGCACCCGCAGCAGCTGGGTGATCACGTCATGAGGCATTAGGTCAATCTGGGAAACAGGAACAGAGGGTGGGTGGATGGATGAGTTTAGTGTGAAGCCCCTCCCAAAACATTCATATTACATACCGGTTGTTTAACTTAAGTCTTTTATATGTATAGCCTACAGACAATTGTGATTCTGACCTTCAGCAATTTTCTATTACTGTGCTAAAGTGCAGCTATAAGAAATGGTCTAATGCAGTAAACAGCAATGACGCCATTTGAATAACAAGATCATAAATTACTTTAGGTTCTCCTTAAAGTACTCAGTGTGCCCAGCTGCTGTATTATTTCATATTTTTTATTGGGATCCCCAATTAGCCAACACAAATAAAATACATAATATAATAACATAATATAGATAACACTGCAGCCAACTGCAACACATCAACACCTCACACAAAGATCAATAGTGATGCAGTCAATCTCTCCTCAACTTTTGAGCCAGGAGAGATTGACATGCATGTTAATGACATTCACGCTCCCTGTACATTAAGTGCAGTACGTGCTGCTCTGTTCTGGACCAACTGCAATTTACCCATGTCGCTCTTTGCCACACGACCACACAACTGGGCAGTAGTCCAGGTGCAACAAAACTACGGCCTGTAGGAAGTGTCTGGTCGACTGAGACGTCAAGAAAGCAGAGCAACGCCTTATCACGGACAGATCTCTTCCCATTTTAGCAACGATTGAGTCTATATGTTTTGACCATGACCGCTTGCTATCTTGGGTTACACCCAGCAGTTTAGTCTCCTCAACTTGGCTCAATCGCCACATTATTCAATAATAGATCTAGATGAGGTTTAGGGTTGAACGAGTGATTTGTCCCAAAAACGATGTCTTTCGTTTTTTTATATTTAGCACCAGCCTATTGCTAGTTACCCATTATAAAACTGACTGGAGCTCAATGTTAATGGGTACATTTATTTATTTTAGTGTTATAGCCAACATATTTACTGTTGAGTCGTCAGCGTACATAGACTGACACACAGGCTTTATTCAAGGTCAGTGGAAGGTCATCAGTAAAAACAGAAAACAATAATGGCCAAAGCCGGCTGCCCGGCTGTACACCAATCCAACTCTCAATCCATAAGTGAAAGGATACAAATCCATAACACCTATGTTTTTTCAGCAATAGGTTATGATCAATGATCTCAAAAGCTGCACTGAAGTCTAACAGCTCCCACACTCTTCTATCAATTACTTTCAACAAAACATTTGTGTCAGTCCCGAGCATGTTGAGTGCCCTTCCTTATAAGCATGCTGAAAGTCTGTCGTTTGTTTGTTTTCTGTAAAATAACTTTTTTAAAGTTTGCCAAGTGCCGGTAACAGGCTGATTGGTCGGCTGTTTGAACCCGGTGCTCTGATATTCTTGAGCAGCGGAATGACCTTTGCCTCCCTCCAGGCCTGAGGGCACACACCATCTTCTAAGCTTACAGTGAAGTTGTGGCAAACAGGAGTCGCAATGTATTCCGCTACCAACCTCAGCAATTTACCATCCAGGTTGTTGGTACCAGTTGGCTTGTCCTTATTTATAGATAGCAAAAAATGTTTCACATCTTCCACTCCCACTTTGCGGAACTCAAAACTACAGTGCTCGTCTTTCATTATTTGGTCTGTTATGTATGAATATGAAGGCTCAGCGTTTGATGTTTGCATGTCATGCCTAAGAATGATAATCTTCGCAACAAAAACGTGATTAAAGTGGTTGGCAATATTATAGAGTTTTGTTATGAACAAGCCATGTGCCTCAATGAAGGCGCCTGCCTGATGGATGGATCCAAGTTTGCTTTTTTGCCTAGAATTTAATTTAAGGTACTCCAGAGCTTTTTACTATCATTCTTTATATAATTTATCTTTGATCCATAGTATAGTTTTTTCTTTTTGTTTAGCTACATCATTTCTCAATTTACTGTTTCCCAGTCTGCTGTGTTGTCAGACTTATTTGCTATTCCCTTTGCCTCATCTGTCTCAGCCACACAGTTTTTCAATTCATCATCAACAGTGCATTCGGAAAGTATTCAGACCCCTTCACTTTTTGTTACGTTACAGCCTTATCCTAAAATTGATTAAATGATTTTTCCCCCTCATCAATACTCACAATACCCCATAATGAGAAAGTGAAAACAGGTTTAGAAATTTTTGCAAATGTTTGAAAAGAAATTAATAAATGACATATCACATTTCTTACTTAAAAAAAACAGGCATTATTGGTTAAGGCCGTGTAAGTAAGAATTTCACAGTACACCTTTTGTATTCGGCGCATGTGAGTTTGGACACACCTACTCATTGAAGGGTTTTTCTTTATTTTTACATTGTAGAATAATAGTGAAGACATTAAAACTATGAAATAACACATATGGAATCATGTAGTAACCCAAAAAAATTAAACTAATCAAAATATATTTTATATTCTTCAAAGTAGCCACACTTTGCCTTGATGACAGCTTTGCACATTCTCTCAACCAGCCTCATGAGGAATGCTTTTCCAACAGTCTTGAAGTAGTTCCCACATATGCTGTACACTTGTTGGCTGCTTTTCCTTCACTCTGCGGTTCAACTCATCCCAAACCATCTCAATTGGGTTGAGTTCGGGTGACTGTGGAGGCCAGGTCATCCGATGCAGTGCTCCATCACTCTCCTTCATGGTCAAATAGCCCTTACACAGCCTGGGAGGTGTGTTGGGTCATTGTCCTGTTGAAAAACAAATGTCCCACTAAGCGCAAACCAGATGGGATGGCGTATGCTGCTGAATGCTGTGGTAGCCATGCTTGTTAAGTGTGCCTTGAATCCTAAATAAATCACAGACAGTGTCACCAGCAAAGCGCCCCCACACCATCACCTCTTCCTCCATGCTTCACGGTGGGAACCACACATGCAGAGACGCCGGTTGGAACCAAAAATCTCACAGTTGGACTCATCAGACCAAAGGACAGATTTCCACCGGTTTAATGTCCTTTGCTCGTGTTTCTTCTTCTCATCGGTGTCCTTTAGTAGTGGTTTCTTTGCAACAATTCGAGCATGAAGGCCTGATTCACACAGTCTCCTCTGAACAGTTGATGTTGAGAAGTGTTTTTTACTTGAACTCTGTGAAGCATTTATTTGGGCTGCAATCTGAGGTGCAGTTAACTCTAATGAACTTATTCTCTGTAGCAGAGGTAACTCTAGGTCTTTCTTTCCTGTGGCGGTCCTCACGAGAGCCAGTTTCATTATAGCGCTTGAAGGTTTTTGCTACCTTCATGTCTTAAAGTAATGATGGACTGTTGTTTCTCTTTGCTAATTTGAGCTGTTCTTGCCATAAAATTGACTTTTTTTTTAACACCACCCGAGTGGTGCAGCGGTCTTACAGGCTGACCACACCGCTCACGTCGCGTGCATTGCAAAATAACTGTAGAAATCTATGTTATTCAATTATTGCACCAACACTGCTCGCGAGCGTCTGCGTTGCCAAGGGCTTAAATAGAAGTCATTCCTATTTCTGACGCAGATTGTGCTGCAAGTCCTGCCTCTCCCATCTCCTTATTGGTTTATAGAAGCAGGTACCCACATGCCATCTCCTCATTGGTTATACCCACGTGGGTGATTGAAAGACGAACTGTGTTCCCGGTCGGTGTAGTAATACTATGAAAGTTTAGATGCCAATCACCATATAAGTTCAAAGATGAAAAAGTTCAAAGTTCAAAGATGAAAAATCTCAGTGCTAGAGGCACTGAGATGCAGTGCCTCTAGCACTGCATCTCAGTGCTAGAGGCGTCACTACAGAAACCATGGTTCGAATCCAGGCTGTATCACAACCGGCCGTGATTGGGAGTCCCATAGGGCGACGCACAATTGGCCCAGCGTTGTCCAGGTTTGGCCGGCGTAGGCCGTCATTGTAAATAAGAATTTGTTCTTAACTGACTTGCTTAGTTAAATAAAGGTTAAATAAAACACTTTAAGAAGGAAAGAAATTCCACAAATTAACAAGGCACACCTGTTAATTGAAATGCATTCCAGGTGACTACTTCATGAAGCTGGTTGAGAGAATGCCAAGAGTGTACAAAACTGTCATCAAGGCAAAGGGTGGCTACTTTGAAGAAACTGAAATATCAAATATATTTACATTTGTTTAACACTTTTTTGGTTACTACATGATTCCATATGTGTTATTTCATCGTCTTGATGTCTTCACTATTATTCTACAATGTAGAAAATAGTAAAAATAAAGAAAAACCCTTGAATGAGTCGGTGTGTCCAAACTTTTGACTGGTACTGTAAGTATTTAGACCCTTTGATATGAGACTCGAAATTGAGCTCACGTGCATCCTGTTTCCATTGATCATCCTTGAGATGTTTCTACAACTTGGAGTCCACCTGTGGTAAATTCAAACAAGATTCTCTGGTCTGATGAAACCAAGATTGAATTTATGCAAATGTAATCCGTTTTTTGGTTTTAATACATTTGTAAAAATGTCTAAAACCTGTTTTTGCTTTGTCATTATTGGGTATTGTGTGTAGATTGATGAGGGGGAAAAAAAACTATTTAATCTATTTTAGAATAAGTCTGTAACATAACAAAATGTGGGAAAAGTCAAGAGGTCTGAATGCTTTCCGAGTGCACTGTATTAATGTGGATTTGGCAGTTCTAACAGTTTCTTGATGGACACATGCCTATTAGAAACCGGAAGAAGCAGTTTCATAAATGCTTCATGTGTGGCATCAGGTTATTCCTCATTACACACATCAGACCAACAAATATTTTTCACATCTTCAACATAGGAATCATCATTACAAAATTTTAGGTCCAGTCTTTGGAACTTTGGTTTTAATAGATATGGCTATTATATTATGATCACTACATCTGATGGGTGTGGATATTTCTTTAGAACAGATTTCTGCAGCATTAGTAAAGATCTGATCAATACACGTGGATGATTTAGTTCCAATTCTGTTTGTAAATACCCTGGTAGGTTGACTGATAACCTGAACCAGATTGCTGGCATCGGTTACAGATTGAAGCTTCTTTTTGAGTTGACAGCTTGATGACAACCAGTCAATATTTAGGTCACCCAGAAAATAGACATGTTGATATCACATACATTATTGAGCATTTCAAACATCTAGTCCAAATACTGACTTTTAGCACTCGGTGGTCTATAGCAACTTCCTACGAGAATAGGAGGCAGATGATCCTGTAGCCATATTACTTCTACATCATCTGACAAAGGTTGAGAAGAACACGACAGGAGTATGACTCGACATACATAGCAACACCTCCTCCATTTGCATTTCTCTCTTATCTATATATTCTAGAACCATGTATAGCTACTAGTGCATTAAATGAATTATCCAAGTGTGTTTTATAGATGGCCAGAACATGAATGTTTTCTGATGTTAGTAAGTTGTCAATTTCATGAACCTTGTTCCTCAGAATATATGTTAACATGGGCTATTTTTAGTACTTTTCAAATCAAATTTGATTTGTCACATGCGCCAAATACAACAGGTGTAGACCTTACCGTGAAATGCTTACTATACAAGCCCTTAACCAATAATGCAGAGTTTTTTTTTTAAGTAACAAAATATTTGCTAAAAACATTAATACAATAACAAACTTTTTTTTAAACTATAAGGAGGCTATATACAGGGGGTACCAGTACCGAGTCAATGTGTGGTGGTAGAGGTTAGTTGAGGTAATTGAGGTAAAATGTACATGTAGGTAGGTTGCTTGTTTGTTTGTTTTTAGTGCTACTATGAGAGGCAGATGCGAGGTAGACATGTCAGTGACATTCACATTTGAGCCAATCATACTGAGTGGGATGCCCACAGTGGGCTTCTTCCTAAGGTAGACGGTTTCAGTGCAAAGAATATAAATAAATTCTATGGGCATGTGATTATTGCTGACAATACAATCTGAGTTAACAGTTAAAGGAACATGCATTAGGTTACTTACATTGACTGCACTTATATTTCTCTGGGATATACTGTAATATGATTTCCATGTCCTGCTTATTATGACAGGCAGGACTGGAGCGCTACCAAACTCAGACCGTCACTCTCAAACTTTCTTCAAGTACTGTAAGCTATATGCTCAGACAAAGAGAACTTTCTTCAAGTACTTATTTTGGGAAGGTTACATGAGCCTATTCATTCATCATAATGCATGCATGAAACAATATTTCAATACATACTGTGTACAGAATGTATGAACCGGAATGAATAAGGAATTAGGCTCCTCTCCTTAATAACCACTAGATAGTGCTGTTGTAATCAAAATAGCATAAATGACAGACTGGTACTGTAGCATATTTACCTTCAGGTCATCTTTGAATGGGTCTGTGTTAGCAGTACTCATCCTCAGAGCCAGCTCTAGCAAGGCCTCCAGTCTGGGAGGGACAATGTCATCCACTGGCTTTTTGAGCTCCTCTTCCGTCAGGTCCATGAAATGGACAAAGAAATCTCCCTTGTCCATCAAGAAGTAGTGCTTGATTGACCTAGGAAGAATGCATCTCTTAGCATACAACAATACATACCAAATTCGAAATACCCATCACACTTTATTGACCTATTTATAGTTTTGTTGTTGTTTACCTAAGGCGTGCAACCAGCTCCTTCTCCTCCATCAGGAAGTCTAGGAGGACCTTACTGGCGTAGTAGTAGGATTTTTCTATCTGCTCCACGTAGGCTCTCTCCTTGAGAGTGTAAAGGATCTCTTTAGCATCCGGACAAGTCACGTCCCGGCCACACTCTCTCACCACATTGAGATATTTACCTATAGAATAGGACGAGAAGAAAAACAAACTCAAACAACTCAGCAAATGATCAAGAACTTGATACTATTAGTTTTTCACAGGAACAGTGAATTGCACTGGGCATTGTCAGGATGCACTAAAAAGTGATCGGAACAAATCTGATCCAAATAGTATGATGTGTCTTACCTGTACTCAAAATTTTGTCTGCCATTTTCTGAAGAAAGGATGGAATTCTGTGCTGTACGATTGTGTACCGCTGATCCCAATACTTGTCGTTGTAGTCCTCCTGGATCTTCTCTTTCTGTAGCTCGTGCTCTTCAACCATGAATTCACTATAAAGACAAAATAAATCACCAAAAATCTGCTGTACTAACTCATTGTCTGAAATCTAAATTGTGTCTTAAGTCATGTCCAAGCCTGTGACCCAGTAGAAAAGTACTGATGTGATTCAATGTAAGAATTGTGGTAAATGAGTTGAGCGACAAAAGACTGTACCTGTAAGGGTCCTTGATGATGCCTCTATAGATCCATTTCTCCAGTATCTCAAAGTAAGGGACACTAGCTGCTTTCGTGAGGTAGAGGCATAGTTCCTGGGCCTGACTGTCGCCAGTGTAGTTGAAGGTACGATCGTGAAGGAGGCTCAACGTCCACCCACCCATGCAGTCTCCTTTGTCCACCGAGGAGGCTTTGAAAACATAACATGGCACCCACTGATTAAATAGACATCAATAACATTTGGAGAATTATTTTTTTTATACTATGAGTACTTTTTACTTTGGGCAGTCTGCAACAACATACCTTAATGACCATACCACACACACAACCATCACCAAATAATCATAAACCATAAAACAAGACCGGCATAACACCACTCACAGGTCGGTCTAAGCATAATACAATTGAATGTCCAAAAGTGTGTCCAAAAGTGCAACGCAAATATATCTACCAACCACATTATATTGTTTGATCGAATATATGATGCATATGGATCATATACAGATGTTTTATTGTTTGATCATGAAGGCTTTACCAATGGAGGCTAGGATCTCCATGGTCCTCATGGTGGGCTGGATGTAGAACCAGAGCTTCTGCAGGGAGAGCATGCCCTGCCTGTGGAGATGCTCCAGCTGGGTCACCAGGATCAGGTACTCCTTCATCAGGGTCCGCATGGCTGCCGTCAGGGCGTGGTTCACCTGGCCGTACTCAAAAGACGACTTCTCCTCAGTGAAGCTGCCAGACATAACACAGACAAACAATGTTAGCAGCCAGACATAACACAGCCAAAATGTTATGCCAGAAAACACAAACCAAACGGTTTGACAACACAACGCACATTTTCCTTCGATACATCTCCAGATGGTGTAAGGATCTACATTTGAGTCTAGCAAATGAGACAAAACAAAGTTAAGCAGCTATATTCCCCTTTTAAAGTTCACTCACCGTGTTATAGTAGAGTAGTATGAGGCGACTGGTAGTATCCTATTGACCAGCTCCTTGATGGACATGTCAAGGGTTGGGTCAACGATGAAGGAGCGATTCTGCCTCCCGAGGACAGGCTGGGCCGTGATGTCTCTGCCGTCCACACCAACCAGCACAAACAGCAAATCATCAACCAACGCCTGCTCCTGGGCTGGCAGGGGCATTGTACCTGATCATAAAAGACCAAATAGATTATTTGTGGCATGCTCATCCTCATAACCACTAAACCTACCAGGTACATTTTCACACATTTTGTTATTACATGAAAATGAGCAGCCACACAGTCAGTGAAACTATGCAGGAATTTCATGAAGTCAATCAAAATGTGTCAAAGTGAGATATGAGGAGCATTCATACCAATGGCCACTTCTGGGTCTCCTGCTGCTGTGGCACCGGTGATGAAGTCCCCAATCAGAGCAGGACGGTCATACACCCAATTGGGAAACACTGGGTTGGGCTGAGTGGGGTTCTTTTTGTTGTGTCTGTCCCTCAGCATCTTTCGTGTGACTTCAGCAGACTGCAAACATGGGGGGAAAAGTAGTAGAACTTTGAGATGTATTCAACTCTAGCCTTTTCAAAACAAATTGGTCCGGCTCACTTGAGGCGGGCCAGGACTTTTTCCTGAATACATGACCTGACCTAGTAATAGTCAAAATATGTAATAGACTATAATAGGGCATCAGGCCTTTCCTGGTCAGGAAGAAAATATCCTGGCCCTAATTCAAATTAACCTTAAAATGACACAAGTACACACCTGGGGCACATTGGAGCTGGCAGTGACGTTCCCCAGCTTCTTGCGCAGCTCTTCAAGTTCCTGCATTGACATCTTAGTGCTGGTTGGACGGATAGCAAAGGTTGTACTTGTTGTCGCATTAGCAGACACTTCAGACCTTTCTTTGGCATTATGTTGCAGACACTGGAGCATCTGGAGAAGATCAACGCACAACACAATGTTATTGGGACATAACATAATACTGTACTGTACTTGACATTTGAACAGTGCAGTTGTCAGCATCTGAACAACATTAGATGTGAAATGTAAGTGATTACCTCTTTATCCTCACTAAGCTTTGATAGGAGGTAGACGAGTGGGTCCAGGTTGCAGACATTTTTTGACTTGAGCTCATCATATTTCCTTAGGAAGTCCTCTGGCGTCTTTGAATACTCTGCTATTTTGACCTGTGAATGAAAGTTTAATCAACGTTGAAAGTTTAATCAAAGTTTAATAATCTGTAGGAATCGCATAGGAAGATCATAAACCTATGAAACATTTGCCAATAACTTCCCCATCAATCACCTTTGCACTGTGTGCAGACACTGTTGTGGTGATGTAAGGTGTCCTGTTCTTCTGCAGTCGATCAATAAACACTTCTGCCCCATCACCTCCTCGCACATGAAGCAGACTGAGCAGCTCATTGACATCATGGTGTATCCGAAACTCACTCATGGCTCAGGCAGCTGAAATGAGAAAGGTGGTGATAGTCAATAATCAAACCTCTGTCAACACTCTAACAACCAATTGGTTGAATAATGTCATACTGGCAGTTCAAAGTTGAAGCATGCAAATGTGTAAATGAATGTGGTAAATTGCTATCTACCACCACGGTCCTGATGTTGCAACTTCTCTGGCTGCATAGGGACAAGACTGGTGTTGTTTCAGATTCTAGCGGGTGCCCTAGTACAGTACGGTTCCCAACCAGTGGTACTAGGACCCCTGGGGGTACTTGCCCTATCCACAGGGGGCACTTGAGAAAACTCATGAGACCATAGGCCTACTGGTAAAATTAATGTGAGGGGGTACTTCAGGGGTACTCTGGGCTGAGCAAAATTCAGTTGGTGGTACAGAAACCGGGAGCTAGCTAGTTACGTTACATTTAAAGTAGGGTCTGAAAATAGAGCTTTTAACTATCTAGCTCCCTGGTTAGCTAATGAACGGAATCTTAGCAATGGCAGCATGATTAACAGCATGCAACATTGATCGCTAGCTAGCTGTGTAGCGCATTACCTGAAGCCTCTGTTGACTACAAGCAGTTACCGCCACGCCAACTACCTGCAAGTGGCAACCAATGGTAGCAACACAACATGTACTCAGTATAAGATTTTTCATAATAAAAGTTTAGATATAAAATCCTCTAATTAAAAGTACTTCATATAAGGAGATTTACAACATCACCAACAGAGAACACCTTTTTAATTTTAAATCTCTATTGTATGACCGACAGCAAGCAGAATAACATTTATATTTATTCATTAACTCTTATTTTGGAGGGGGGAAACGGCATAGCGGAAGTATACCGTAATGACGTTCCAACCCGGAAGGATTGCCCTCTTTCTGATTAACGTTTGAATAAACAAGAATGACCAGTTTGTTTTTGGAAAAGATTGCAAGCGACGTGTCAAAACATATAGTATATTTCAACTAAGTAATATCGATGTCTTGTTTAGAGGGTTTATGTGTGGATATTATCGAATGTGTGTAGCAACGCCCTAATGTCAGCCACCTTGTTGGGGAAAAAGAGCCCCGTTGTGTTTACAAATCGATAAGCATTATTGTTACCCTGAAGTGTAATAATAGTGGTGGTTTTTGACGAAGAAAATATGGCCGAATTGCATGTTGTGGAGCAGAGTGTTACTGCCACAATAGAACAAACCGAGCACCGTGATGTCCGAGGCTCTGTTCGGCTGGCTGCTTCGCCCACTCTCATGGTTTCACCACGGAGTAGCTTGCCCACCAGTCCTGGGGTGTCGAGTACTAGCAGAGCGGTGTTTGGGTTCCCAATGAAGAGCAACCTCAGTTCCCCATCGGAGCCAGCCGAGAAGCCAGAATCCCGCTGGGTTTGCCTCAATGTTGGTGGAACCTATTTTGTTACAACCAAACAGACATTGTGCAGGGACCCCAAATCGTTCCTGTACCGATTGTGTCAAGAAGATCCAGATTTGGACTCTGATAAGGTAACATAATCGATAATAATTTTTGGCATAACGTTCTATCATCAATCAAGGTGCATCAATGTAGCATTCATAATGCACAGCCGCTCATCACGCCCGAGATGACACCCAAACAACTTTAAAATGCCTAGCTAAAATGTTAGACAATTGTAACACTCATTAAAGTGTAATGCTCAGCCATTTTACAATAATGCATTATTTTATGTGCATATGAAGAAGCACCAGAGAAACCTTTATCTGACACTCAAATAGCAGACATGTGATTTGCATTTTCACACTTTTATAAATATCCTAGGATGAGACGGGTGCTTACCTAATCGACAGGGACCCCACATACTTTGGCCCCATTCTGAATTACCTGCGGCATGGGAAACTGATCATGGACAAGAACCTGGCAGAGGAAGGTAAGACTGTACAAATGGTCCCCAAAGTGTAAAATACAACCCCTATCACACACCATGCTTTATTTAGAAGCAATGGGATTCTGCAGATGGTTAGTATCATTTTAAAAAAGTATTTATATATATATATATAACCAGGTAGGCTAGTTGAGAACAAGTTCTCATTTACAACTGCGACCTGGCCAAGATAAAGCAAAGCAGTGCGACACAAACAACACACATGGAATAAATAAGCGTACAGTCAATAACACTAGAAGAAGAAAAAGGTCTATATACAGTGTGTGCAAATGGCGTGAGGAGGTAAGGCAATAAATAGGCCATAGTAGCGAAGTAATTACAATTTAGCAAATTAACACTGGAGTCATGGATGAGCAGATGGTGATGTGCAAGTAGAAATACTGGTGTTCAAAAGAGCATAAAAGTAAATAAAAACAATATGGGGATTAGGTAGGTAGATTGGGTGGGCTATTTACAGATGGGCTATGTACAGCTGCAGCGATCGGTTAGCTGCTCAGATAGCTGATGTTTAAAGTTAGTGAGGGAAATATAAGTCTCCAGCTTCAGCGATTTTTGCAATTCGTTCCAGTTCTCTGCATTGGCAGCAGAGAACTGGAAGAAAGGCGGCCAAAGGAGGTGTTGGCTTTGGGGATGACCAGTGAGATATACCTGCTGGAGCGTGTGCTACGGGTGGGTGTTGTTATCGTGACCAGTGAGCTGAGATAAGGTGGAGCTTTACCTAGCATAGACTTATAGATGACCTGGAGCCAGTGGGTCTGGCAACGAATATGTAGCGAGGGCCAGCCGACTTGAGCATACAGGTCGCAGTGGTGGGTGGTATAAGGGGCTTTGGTGACAAAACGGATGGCACTGTGATAGACTGCATCCAGTTTGCTGAGTAGAGTATTGGAAGCTATTTTGTAAATGACATCGCCGAAGTCGAGGATCGGTAGGATAGTCAGTTTTACTAGGGTATGTTTGGCGGCGTGAGTGAAGGAGGCTTTGTTGCGAAATAGGAAGCCGATTCTAGATTTCATTTTGGATTGGAGATGTTTAATGTGAGTCTTGAAGGAGAGTTTACTGTCTAGCCAGACACCTAGGTATTTGTAGTTGTCCACATATTCTAAGTCAGAACCGTCCAGAGTAGTGATGCTAGTCGGGCGGGCGGGTGCGAGCAGCGAATGGTTGAAAAGCAGGCATTTGGTTTAAGAGCAGTTGGAAGCCACGGAAGGAGTGTTGTATGGCATTGATGCTTGTTTGGAGCTTAGTTAACACAGTGTCCAAAGAAGGGCCAGATGTATACAGAATGGCGTTGTCTGCGTAGAGGTGGATCAGGGAATCACCCGCAGCAAGAGCAACATCGTTGATATATACAGAGAAAAGAGTCAGCCCGAGAATTGAACTCTGTGGTACCCCCATAGAGACTGCCAGGCCCTCTGATTTGACACACTGAACTCTGTCTGAGAAGTAGTTGGTGAAGCAGGCGAGGCAGTCATTTGAGAAACCAAGGCTGTTGTGTCTGCAGATAAGAATACGGTGATTGACAGAATCGAAAGCCTTGGCCAGGTTGATGAATATGGCTGCACAGTACTGTCTTTTATTGATGGTGGTAATGATATCGTTTAGTACCTTGAGCGTGGCTGAGGTGCACCCGTGACCAGCTCGAAAACCAGATTGCACAGCGGAGAAGGTACGGTGGGATTCGAAATGGTCAGTGATCTGTTTATTAACTTGGCTTTTGAGGACTTTAGAAAGGCAGGGCAGGATGGATATAGGTCTACAACAGTTTGGGTCTAGAGTGTTTGAAGAGGGGGATGACCGTGGCAGCTTTCCAATCTTTAGGGTTCTCGGACGATACGAAAGAGAGGTTGAACAGACTGGTAATAGGGGTTGCAACAATGGAGGCGGATAATTTTAGAAAGAGAGGGTCCAGATTGTCTAGCCCAGCTGATTTGTACGGGTCCAGGTTTTGCAGCTCTTTCAGAACATCTGCTATCTGGATTTGAGTGAAGGAGAAGCTGGGGAGGCTTGGGCAAGTAGCTGTGGGAGGTGCGGCGCTGTTGGCCGGGGTTGGGGTAGCCAGGAGGAAAGCATGGCCAGCCGTAGAGAAATGCTTATTGAAATTCTCGATTATCGTGGATTTATCGGTGGTGACAGTGTTACCTAGCCTCAGTGCAGTGGGCAGCTGGGAGGAGGTGCTCTTATTCTCTATGGACTTTACAATGTCCCAAAATTTTTTGGAGTTAGAGCTACAGGATGCAAATTTCTGTTTGAAAAAGCTAGCCTTTGCTTTCCTGACTGACTGTGTGTATTGGTTCCTGACTTCCCTGAAAAGTTGCATATCGCGGTGACTATTCGATGCTAGTGCAGTCCGCCACAGGATGTTTTTGTGCTGGTCGAGGGCAGTCAGGTCTGGAGTGAACCAAGGGCTATATCTGTTCTTAGTTCTTCTTAGTTCTACATCATGTGACTAAACTATTGGTTGGCTCTCTCAGGTGTCCTTGAGGAGGCGGAGTTCTACAATATTGCATCACTAGTAAGGCTGGTCAAGGAGAGGATACGGGACAACGAGAACAGGACATCTCAGGTATGTCAGGGAAATGCAGACATGATGAACGGAAAGGCCTTGGACCGGGATGGATGATGCCATTGATGTTGTGAAATAACACATGCTAAACCAAACACTAAAATGTCAGAGGATGAGTGTATGTACAAGTCGGTTTGTGTGTATACCGACACACGCGCACATATGGCACTGTTCAAAAGCAAAACATTTACTGGCAAGTTAACCCTAATGTGTACAGGTGGCTTTTATTGTAGTATCTGTTTTTCTCTCAGGGCCCAGTGAAGCATGTGTATCGGGTGCTGCAGTGCCAGGAGGAGGAGCTCACCCAAATGGTGTCCACAATGTCAGACGGCTGGAAGTTTGAGCAGGTGAGCCTGATAGTCCTCATGTCACGCTTGTCTTTAAATCCATAGGTCATTGGTGGTAAGTCTGGTAATGTCCCTCCCTTTTTCCAGTGCATTTAAAGGTCATTTTGAAATCTCAAACTTTGCCTAAAATTTCTTGTGAAGATTACTTTTAAGCTAATTTACAATCCAACTTACCCTTTCCCATTTCCCCTCACAGCTCATAAGCATCGGCTCGTCCTATAACTATGGCAACGAGGACCAGGCTGAATTCCTATGTGTGGTTTCCCGGGAGCTCAACAACTCCACTAACGGCATTGTTATCGAGCCCACTGAGAAGGCCAAGGTGAGATCAGCATTTGAGAGTGTCTGGAACTCATATGTTGGGCATGAAGTCAGAAGATTCTCGCTTGTAGGGGTAGTTCACTGCAACATCAAAGTTTGTCAGGCGTTTCTGACTTCAAAAGTGGTCTAATGTGTAGATTGAGCTGCATTGTTTCCTTCAAATAAGATCATGAAATTAGCCGGTGCCTAATCTTGGAAACTCAGAACTAAATTCTTGCATAATTATGTCAGATGCTCGATTAGGTTCTGGGGGCAGATGTGTTAGAAAAAGATACAAGAACGAGGAATGGAAGCAGACCTCTAGCTCCATCCTCCTCTACAAGTCTAAGGGCAAAAAGTCCCCTCTCCTTCCTAAATTCGAAAGATGCGAACACCTGTGAAACTGTGATTTGTCCAAATCATCAGTGACGAAAACACCTGAGCACCGTAACAAAGTTCCCCGTTAGTCGTCGCATCCCACAGTCTGTTGACAGATGCTGCGATACCATTTATATTACGTGCGTCTGTCCGTGAGAGATTAGCCAGTGCCTATCTCTCCCACTCATTTTGGATTGAGGTATATACTGTTGCTGGATCAAGACTGACACGTTTTCTCTCCCTACAGATCCTCCAGGAGCGAGGTTCACGGATGTAAAGAGACTCCCAGGCCTGAGCTCACCCTTCTCAGCTCATGTGACATTTCCTGAAGTCTCCTGCACCACCTCAGCCATGGTTCATATCTTCACCCCTTCCATCACCAACCCCACGCCCCCCTTCACCTCCCCCTCCTCTGGGTGTGCCTTTCCACTTCCCATCCTCCTCGCCTACAGTGCTACAACATAACACCATCGCCATTTCTTATTCTCAGTTATATTCGTGAACATTTGAGGGATTCTGAAAAGATGACAAAAGAGTATTTATTATTAAATGTAATACCTTTTGTCATAAGTTGGATTTTGAAGATTCTGGTTTTGCCCCTGATCACAGCCCCCATCTTGTCCATAGTACATCCACACAGAGCTAAATCATTGTCACTGTCCTCATTCAGGGGATCACACAGTTAATGGGGAGCCGTTTCCTTTTCTGTCTCGCTTTGTCGACTCGGTGGAAATCTGTGATCATCTCCTCAGGACTTTCAAAGGACAAAAAAAGAAAGGCCGAAAAATCTACTGACTGTGACCTGCCCCTTCTACAACCCTGAAGATTCACCTATGGGGTGAGAGGATGCTGTAAGCAACATAGCCCACCCTCTGACCTCCACTCCTAGTCCTTACATCTCCACAGCTGGAGCACTAAGGCAGTTCATAGTTGCTTGGGAGGCTGAAAGCCGAGAAGTGGGGCTAAGGACAGAGAAGTCACAGGAATATTCTACAGCCCTCAAATTCAAATCTGGACCTCAAAGCCAATTCTACTGCTTTTTTTTGTTATTCTTCCCCTCTAATCATGGACTGATTTTTAACCTGGGACACCAGGTGGGTGCAATTAATAATCAGGTAGAACAGAAAGCCAGCAGTAGTCCGGACCTCATTGGGTAAAATTTGAACACCCCTGTTCTACAGCATCTCTCTTTTGGTCTTCTTGTGCAGTCAGTCCTGCTCTCACAGCAACTCTTGCCCAATAAGACCAGACGATAGTGGGGAGATACAGACCCTTGTCTAACAGAGGCTCCACCCCACCATAGTTCATCAGTGACTTCCACTGCTGAGCATCCATCACACACATTTTATTTTTGGCTCGGGTCAAATTCCTTTGTCACCTGGAGGGCACACATTTTCTTACAGCCGTACTAAGGATGTTTCAGTGCAAAAGAAAACACACAACTTAAAAGACTAAACCACACACACATGTACACAATTGTCAGGCATGTGAGGAATATAAATCTATATATAATGAAATTATATGGAGAAAAAAAATGAATGCAAATGATGTAGTTATTAATTTCTGTTTCATAGTTGTTATATTTGTGTAGTATGGTGAGTTCTATTCCGTTGAGCGAGGAAATATCACTCCTCTAAACCAATTTTCCTGAGTTGTTTCCCCCAATGACAAAGGTGTACGTTTGTGTATGTAGTGCCTCTGCTATTCATTCATGATTGAAATTATGATCAGCGACCCAGTTTTTCAGCGTCACAATTTCTAAGTAGATTTTTTTTTGTTACTTATAACCCTTTCAAATGATCCTTCTCGCAGATATACTATTATGTTCTCTTGCATATCTTAGAATTGTAATCGGAGATTAAAGAGACGGCTTATTGAAAAAGCTTTTATTTGACATCGAAAGATGGTATGTGTCCTACACAGTGGTCTTGTGACCCTGTTGGACTTGTATCCATCTGTATGATGCCTCAAAGCCTAGAGCCCCTTTTCCCTCTGGCGTTGTTTCATTTTCATGCCAATTGTCACTCACTCTGCATTTGCCTCGTAAACACCTTGGTGTACATTCAGTTTAACAGCTTTGCTTTACATTTTGCAGTATTTACTGTATTAATTCTAGAGTATGCTGAAATGAATGTTTTAAATACATACGTTTGGATCTTTTTATAGAGTAGATGTAACCACAGGAACATTGGGTATTGAAAATTCCGCATGGATGTGACTTCAGCTTTTGACTTGTTACGTTGGGGGAAAATAAGGAAATTATACTTTGTTTCTCAGTGTCACATCTCTCTGTGCCAACCAACAGTGATGGTTACGAGCTTGTCTGGAGTATACCTCTTATTATTCACATATCATTGTCCCAGGAGTAAATCCTGGCATTACCCCATTTGTAATACTTCTGAAATGTTCAATTTATTCTGTCAATCTGACTGTGTACTTAAAAGAAGTACCCCACAGGTAACCAATATCACATCATTTTTGTTTTACTGGCGTCACAAAATCTATACACCTTTTCCTGTGTATAATGAATATTTGGTGCAATTATGTTATATCAGCATGATTTAAGAATGCGTTCGGCTTAAATCACACACATAATTACCTGTGCTGTTGTCCTCTTGGAGTGGATGTTGTGCAATTCTACTACGAAACTGGGACAAAAGTGCAGTAGTGCACAGACTGTGCTGCTAGAAGAATGCCTGACTGACTGTCTGATAGAGAGACACTTTCTCCTCTTTGGGCCTTTTTCAAAGCTCCCAGAGGTTGTTCTATTTCCCTTTGTCGTGTCCAGTGTTGTGCCTTTGACCTGTGTTGTGCACAGTCCGTCGTCCCCCCCCCCGCGCCCTGGAATAGACCTTTACGAGTCTATTCTGTCGTCCAGACTAGGGCCTGTTTGTTCATCTGTAATGCAGATTATCAGACTTAACTCCTTTTCTTTTAATGCCAATACTTTTGAACCAAGCCTCCCGTATTGACCCCTGTAGCTCCTGAACCTTTGCCTGTGTTGGTCGCTGCATTCTTCCGGTTTTCTTTCCTGAAATGTGTGTAGACTGTAGGTGTGGTTGACTTTGTAAGTTTATCCCACAACCGAGGTAGAGAAAAGGAGACAGTAGTTGTAATCCAAGCAGTGCCCCAGTATATCTTAGTAAAAACCAGCAGTGCACTTTTCTTTTGGAAAAATGGCAAGACTGCATAAGCCACGTTTATTTGGCTTTCTCTCTTGAATTGCATGTTTAAGGCAATTTATGCTGTTTATTTTGATGCCATGATAACTATACTGCCAGTTGTTTTACTGTATTGTTTGCATTCACTTTTGAAGCACTTATTTTTACGTTCAGTGAACCCAAATGTCTCCTTTTGACATTTATTTGTTTTGTTTATACTGCAGATTGATTCATCCGATTTTGAAAGGAACTTTTTATTCGGATAAAAACGATCATTGCAAAAAAATAGTGTTCCCCCATCACTGCCCTATTCAAATATTTGTGCAATTTTAACAAATCTGCAAAAAAAATACTCGTAAAAACATGAGAGCATGCATTGTACTAGAGATTATGTTATGTACTGGAATTTGTCTGACCTCTGTGTTAGTGCAACGTGTATTTGGTGCATGGTTGGAGAGCAGAGGGAAGGCATGGCTCTGTGTTAGGTGTAGATTTATTGTGTGGAACAGTGGGTCTCTCTAATCATGCTTTGTTTTTATGTTGTTTTTGTATCCTGTCATGTCAATTTAAAAGTAGGCCTAGCTAAAAAAAAGAACTAGCTTAAAGTTAACCTCAAATGAACATACACTCTTTGTCTAATGAAAACTGAACAAAACTGCATACCCCAACCTTGGATTTAGTATCAACTAAAACTAAAACTCCACATGCAAAATGAAAAGGATCATTTGAATCCTGGCTCATTCTGCCATAGTTAATCTGTAACACCTGCATGTATTTATAAACATACACACATACACATTTAGACTTACTGAAAATGTAAACTATTAACAGTTATTTTAAGTGTATTAATTTATCAACAGTATTAATGTCAAATGTGACTATTGTCAATGGAGACTGTGGAGAATGAAACAACTTTGTCTGATGTCCTTTTGCTTTTATTCATTTTATATTTTGGAATTTTGTCTACCAATGCAGTTTCTTTAAATGTAACATTTTTAACAAAATCCAGTCTGGTTTTTAATCATAAAATGTGTCTCTGTGTTTTAAAATGTGTGTGTAACTTGTGTTTTGTACAGCTGTCTACTAGCCCCAACGGTTCCGCCAAACCCAACGGTTCGCCAAGGTTTGCATCGTCTGGCCTTGTGCAATACACTGCTAACCCCCGCGTCCGGTTCGTACATAAAACATCCTCCATTCAGGCTGCAAAGACATCGGTTTCCTCCTTAACTTGATTTAATGGGGGGGCCGGACTAAAAAACCTGGGAAAATGTGTACTGTCTTAACATCGCTCATTCAATAGCCAACCATGCTCAAAAGTAAAATAGACCTGAAAAATATAACAAATATTTTACAGTATGGGTAGGCTACAGTATTGCTGTGCAATAGGAGCCCGACATCATACCTATTTAATCTCGGAGCAGGCCTGGAAATGCAGGACAATCCACATTATTTCAAAAGAATGGACAGATTCCACAGACATCCAATGAAACAACAGCTGACATGTCTGATTGTCCATTTCACTAGCACTGCATGAAACATGATTCCGAGGAGAAAAGGAAAATGAGATTGAATAAATATGGTAGAAGCATATTTTGTAACAGGAGTGAGTAACGGTGACATCACATGAACCGCTTATGTGTATTGGGGTGAAGGGAAAGAGATGTCTGCAATGGTAAACTTGGTGATAGCTGGTTTTAATATGGCTGCTACACCAACATCTGTGAGTATACATTTGTGTTAGGCTCCGTTTTAAAAGGGAGAAATGAGAGGCTGACACTGTGGTGTTACCTTCGCCGGCAATGGCTGTCTAGTGCTGCCTTCTGTGGTAGTCAGTCTCTGTTGTTTATACGCCCTGTCTTAACTGGGGGGGACAGGAGAGAGATGAGAGGGGAAGAGTTCACAGGATGTAACAGCAGAAATTCTTTGTGTGTGTGCGTTTGGCTCCGTTTTAACTAGTTAGGAAAGGGGAGAAATGAGAGGGACAGAGGATTCAGTATATAACAGCTGAAACAGTTACCTTTGCCGGCATGGCTGTCCAGTGCTGCTGCCTGCGTCACTGTTGTTCATAGGCTCGGTCCTAACTGGGGAAAGAGATGAGAGGGGCAGAGTTCACAGGATGTAACAGCAGAAACTCTTTGTGTGTGTGTGCATGAGGAACTGTGACAAAGGAAATAGTAAGTATGACCTAATGGTTACTCGTTATCAAGAATCCAACTCAATGAAAGGGGTCAGAAACAAACTTGATCGTTGTTAACATCGTTATTAAGCCCATATATGCGGTATTACTAATAGGCTGTCAACTCAGTCACATGAGTAAGGATTAGCCTATGTAATGATGCACTATTAAACACTGAAGACAACTTCCTTTTATTAAATATTGATAATCTTTTCTCTCTATCCTGAAATGTAAAAAACGCATCTCATTGGTCCGAACCATGCAAATGGCCTCATTGAAGTGACAACACTACAAATTCCATTCCGTTCCAGATGAAAAAGTAAAAAAGCTGACCCCCCAACCCCGGAAAATGTAGGACGCGGAGTAAAGGAGGGGTTATACTATAACTGAATAGAAGGGGTCATTTGGGGTTAAGGGAAACAATGGCCATGTAAGCATTTTTTGTCTGAAAACACAGAAGAAATGTGTATATGAACACTGAAAACACACCTATACATGACAAGAAAGTATGTCAAAAGCAAAACATTTTTTGAGTTTCTTTGGGTTTTGCCACTGGAAATCACTTTCTAGTGCTGCATTAGGATCTAAATGTTTCCCATACCAACTTTCAGTTTGACTTTTCCCTCATCAAGGGCCGGCTTTGCTGAAGCCCCTTTATTGGAATTTCCAATTTTTGCAGATAATCTATGGGTAGCAATCACCTGTCTCCCAAACACAGCCACAGACAGGTCTTTAACCATGGTTGTGCTGGAGGTGCCACCTCTACCGCAGGCCTGCAGCGTGACGTTACTTATGCCCAAAGGGGTAATCTCCTCTGCCGATGGTCCTGGCTGTATAAATGTTAACATAATCATTCACTAATATCTTAGCACTGTTCAACGTTGAAAGATGACAAATACAATTTCTGAATGGCTAATTAAGCACTTACCTTTGTAAGTGTAAGTGTAAGTGTAAGTGCAGTGACCTGAGAGGGTGGAGGCTGGGGCACAGCTTCAAGTTTTAGAAGCAAGGCTATTCATGAGATTGAAAAACAGAAACAAATAAACCTGTTTTCAATTCAATAATTTGAAAGGAGTGAGAGACAGAAGAGAGAGACATTCAGATGATTCCTTAATAACAATACAAACATGCCTATAGCAATACATACCTCTCTACAGAGACATGTTCAGGGTTTTCAGTTCCTGGTTTTAGACCTTCAACTGTTTCACCTCTTTTTTTAAGAGCCTTAATATCCTCTTCCTCCTCTTCCTTAGCCTTATTTTCCCTTTCTGTGATCTTCACCATAAGGAGAAGATCCTTTGTCCCGTCAGCAACCTAATCAGTCAAAAGTTTAATGTGAGAAAATAGAAGCTCCTAGATATTGAGAGAGCAATTGAATTATTACATTTAAGTATCTGCATAAGAATAAAAACTCTTGGGCCTACCTTTCTCGTCATGGAGTAATCATTACAACGGGGGGCGGTAGGTAGCCTGGCGGGTAGGAGCATTGGGCCAGTAACCGAAAGATTGCTGGATCGAATCCCTGAACTGACCATGTAAAAATCTGTCATTCTGCCCCTGATCAAGGCAGTTAACCCATTGTTCCCCGGGTGCTGATGACGTGGATGTCAATTAAGGCAGCCCTCTGCACCTCTCTGCTTCAGCTTAACTTAACTGTATACAAGTTTCTTTTTTACATTGTATTTATTTATTGAGAGTGTATATCAATGAAGGTGTTTCTTAAACTGGCAGCATGATATATAAATGCATTATTACATTGACTGAACTGTGGGCCTACTGAAACCATTATCAATTGTGTTGGTATCTATCAAATTAAAAAAGCATATACTATATTTATTGCATGTGAACATTGTAATTTATTACATTTCTTATCTGCTGAGTTTAAATGTCTGATATTGCACTATATTTCAAAAGTCTATTTTCTCTGTTGTTACAACATACTGTATCTCAAATCCTGTAGGAATATCAAAATCCTGCAGTTTTTGGTTCTGGAAGATTGCTGCAGGAATGTACTTGGCCCTGCAGTTATTGCCATATCCTGTACGAATATCAAAATCCTGCAGGGTTCAGTCCTGCATGATACCTGCAGGAATGTTCATGTTTGTGCAGGACTTTCAACATTTTTGCATGACAAGTCATACTCCCGCAGGAGTCCTGCAGGAGCATCAGGGACTTTTCCTGCAGGATTTTGTCAATCCTACAGGATTCCTGCAGGACACCTGCACAATTCCATCACAAAAGGTTGAATTCCTGCAGGATTCCAGAAGGACTTTTTTGTAAGGGGCCAGTGTTATTGGCACTCGTTATATTTTTATGCAAATAAAAAAAAATGCGGCATGCATTTTCAGAAAAAGTTACTGCAAAATATAAAACTTTTTTGCCCACACCTCAATAGAAATGTGGTCAAATTTGCCATTTAGAGACTGATATGGCCCAGTTCCGACATTCCAAATTATACAGGAAATGAGGGTGTTTTTGTTACCAAAAAAAGTGAACTGTTTGATAATTCCCAATAATATGCTGCGCGCAAATCCTATAATCTCCCATTACATCTGAATTTAGTGAGAAATGTACACATGGTTGATAAATGAAGCCCCTAGACTCTATTTTATCACCTGAACTCTGGTGAAGTTGTGGTCCAAATTGTTGAGAACTAACAGGTTCACCTCTATGGAGGACCAAACCTGTCATAATTAGAAATAAATTCTTATGTTAATAAATCCACATACACAGTACATTTGGAAAGTATTCAGACCCCTTGACTTTTTCCACACTTTGTTACGTTACAGCCTTATTCTAAAATTGATTAAATAGTTTTTTTCACTCATCAATCTACACACAATACCCATAACGACAAAGCAAAAACATATATATATTTTTTTTTCAAATGTATTACAAATAAAAAACAGATATCAAATTTATATAAGTATTCAGACCCTTTACTCAGTACTTTGTTGAAGCACCTTTGGCAGCAATTACAGCCTCGAGTCTTCTTGGGTATGATGCTACAAGCTTGTGAAACCTGTATTCGGGGAGTTTCTCCCATTCTTCTCTGCAAATCCTCTCAAGCTCCGTCATGTTGGATGGGGAGCGTCACTGCAAAGCTATTTTCAGGTCTCTCCAGAGATGTTCAATTGGGTTCAAGTCCTGGCTCTGGCTGAGACACTCAAGGACATTCACTCCTGCGTTGTCTTGGTTGTGTGCTTAGGGTTGCTGTCATGTTGGAAAGTGAAACTTCGCCCCCAGTCTGAGGTCCTGAGTGCTCTGGAGCAGGTTTTCATTAAGGATCTCTCTGTACTTTGCTCTGTTCATCTTTCCCTCGATCCTGTCTAGACTCGCCTTCCCTGCCGCTGAAAGTCATCCCCACAGCATGATGCTGCCACCACCATGCTTCACCATACGGATGGTGCCAGGTTTCCTCCAGACGTGACTCTTGGCATTCAGGCCAAAGAGTTCAATCTTGGTTTCATCATACAAGAGAATCTTGTTTCTCATGGTCTGAGAGTCTTTTAGATGCCTTTTGGCAAATTCCAAGCAGGCTGTCATGTGCCTTTTACTGAGGAGTGTCTTCCGTCTGGCCACTCTACCATAAAGGCCTGATTGGTGGAGTGCTGCAGAGATGGTTGTCCTTCTGGAAGTTTCTCCCATCTCCACAGAGGAACTCTGGAGCTCTGTCAGAGTGACCATCGGGTTCTTGGTCACCTCCCTGACCAAGGCCCTTCTCCCCTGATTGCTCAGTTTGGCCAGGCGGCCAGGTCTAGGAAGAGTCTTGGTGGTTCCAAACTTCTTCCATTTAAGAATTATAGAGGTCACTGTTCTTGGGGCCCTTCAATGCTGCAGACATTTGTTGGTACCCTTCCCCAAATCTGTGCCTCAAAACAATCCTGTCTCAGAGCTCTACAAACAATTCCTTCGCCCTCATGGCTTGGTTTTTGCTCTGACATGTACTGTCAACTGTGGGACCTTATAGAGACAGGTGTGTGCCTTTCCAAATCATTGTAGGATGTCATTGTACATAAGAATTTGTTCTTAACTGACTTGCCTATTTAAATAAAGGTTAAAAAAATCGAATAAAAAATACATTCCAATCAATTGAATTTACCACAAGTTGACTCCAATCAAGTTGTAGAAACATCTCAAGTATGATCAATGGAAACACGATGCACCTGAGCTCAGTTTTGAGTGTCATACCAAAGGGTCTGAATACTTATGTAAATAAGGTTTTTCAGTTTTCACTTTGTCAATATGGGCTATTGTGTGTAGATTGATGAGGAAAACAATTGATTTAATCCATATTAGAATAAGGCTGTAACATTAAAAAAATGTTGAAAAAGTTAATGGGTCTGAATACTTTCCAAATGCACTGTAAATAGAAACATTTATAAATCAATAAATGCACACATAAATAAATGAAATACAAAAATAGTGACCAAAGTTCATTCGTGTTTCTCCACAAATTTGTATGTATTAAATTATTGATCTATGTATCATCTAAATATTCACACTTTCATTCATTTAAATATTTATTAATGTATTTCTTCCTCTGATTTGATAATGTGGGGGTGTCAATCAAACATCTGTGGGTGGTATCTAAGCATACACACCATTGGTTGATCAATGTCACTGCGCAACGTCTTGCTTTTGCCTGGCTCTGATGGTCCAAAAAGAGAGATATACAACCCGTAGATAGCTACATTAGTCCAGTCCAATTAGTATGGCTGCAATCAGGCGAGCAGTAGCCAGAGACTTCACAGTGCTGTCTAACACTGCTGAAACCAACGCCTCTACAGATTACCTGTTTTTCGGTGTGGAGGCATGCATCAAAAACTTGGGTCAGCTAGCTGCTACAAGGGACACAGAGGTGAACCCATACATGTTTTACAATTTGGAGGAAGTTGCCTAACAACTTCACCAGAGTTCAGGTGATAACAGAGACTCCTGGTGCAGCACAACATAGACAATTGGCCTCTGGGCCACCATAATCACAGTTTTTCAACTGGTCATTCAGTACAGTACTGTTTCAAAACTGAACGCACCCCAGGCAAATGCACCGTGGCATTGATCAACCAATGGTGTGTTAGATACCACCCACATACGTTTTTTTGACACCCCTTCATTATCATATTGGAGGAAGAAATACAGAAATAATATAAATGAATAAAATGAAAGTGGGATTAACTATTTAAATACTTATGTATCTATGTATGTTTGCATCATTTATCCATGTATTAATTAATATTTTTATTCGTGCATTTATTTATGTATCTATTTATTTAGTCATATATTTATGTGTGCATTTATTCAACTATTTCTAATTATGGCAGGTTTGATCCTTCATAGAAGCGGCTTGTACAGTAATGCCAAATCGGATAAACTGTGTTGGCCATTCCTGAGCATGTAATGTAACGTACTGGTAAATATGACTGCTAGTACAGCTCAGAGAAAATAAACCGTCCATCAACACAAGGAAGTACGCCTCACATTGCAATTTCTTTGACCACTCTATTTTTTTTTAAATGTCATAATCAAGCAGATTTTTCTACCCCTCGTGTCCAAGACAGATTGGTCTGGATTGACAGTACCAACGGACCAAAATGTGACTGTTCGTAATGCAATCTGTGATAAACATAACCGCGTCAAGGTTTACATCCTGTCTCCTCCCACCCCACCGAGAACGCGATATTGTTACCCAAGGCAGAGGCTTGGAGTTCCAGCTGGTTTGTGTATGATGTGGTAGAAAGGGTAAAAATGGTCGAAGCGAAGTAATGGCCGTCAGAAATAATACTTAACCTCAAAAGGTAAGAAACTTGCGCTATGGGTGGCTTGCCAACGTGTTTATGTGTAAGGTAAACAAGCCTTTCTAGCCGACCTGAATTTGCTGAGCAATGTGACAGTCTACTGAAAAACAATACGCTAATTGTGTTGCTTTCCTATTATGAGACTGGACATAAATTAAATTAAACTAAATGTAACCTATGTATTTTTGACGGGAAGTAGGCTATTTGAGCCAAAAAGATCATCTTCAACAATAATAACAGAGAGTAGACTATAGGGCAGTCAAACTGTTTTCTCACCGCCGTAGATCCTAGTCGACGAGTTGTGATCTCGAGCGTTGTGCTGTTGCTGTATATTGATTCAAAATAGCCGCTCTGTAATTTGGTGTTTGGATGGGTCTAGGTCTTTCTTGACCCAGATAGATTTTGATCTCCTACAGTTAAGATTCCTAATATCAAATAGATTGATATTGGCATGCCACGTGGATATGCTACTAGAGTGCCAAAGAGACCAGAAAACCAATTACTACTGAAAATTGAATTGGATGATGATGATGCCTGCACATGCCCAAATTGGACCATGGCACCATAGTTTTTGAAGATTGGCCAACTACTCACACATTTAAGTTTTAGAATGGGATAAATGACAGTTGAGTTACATGCTTCTCATCCTGTCATGAATGTGCGCCTACATGCAAATGTTTGGAAATATTTAAGG
This sequence comes from Salmo salar, assembly GCF_965601325.2. Lineage (NCBI taxonomy): Eukaryota > Metazoa > Chordata > Actinopteri > Salmoniformes > Salmonidae > Salmo > Salmo salar. Next base: position 3,024,851 of record NC_138318.1, read on the forward strand.
CTAATTATGCACAGTCGCAATGTAAATTTGTGCCACTAAACAAAGATTCCATCCATAAATCTTCACTGGAAAAGGTCTAGCACAGTAGGCCATTCATTCGAATTTGTAGACTTTCTCAAGCACATGCAAATATGTGCCATATATCCTACTCCCTTCCTCCTTCATGAACAGTCAACAATAGGGGAATTCTATGGGATTATAATCAAATCAAAATTGATTGGTTGCATACACATGGTTAGCAGATGTTAATGCGAGTGTAGCGAAATGCTTGTGCTTCTAGTTCCGACAGTGCAGTAATATCTAACAAGTAATCTAACAGTTCCCCAACAACTACCTAATGCACACAAATCTAAAGGGGTGAATGAGAATATGTTCATATACATATAAGGATGAGCGATGGCTGAGCGGCATAGGCAAGTGCAGTAGATTATATAAAATACATTATATACATAATGTAAGATATGTAAACATTATTAAAGTGGCGTTATTTAAAGTGACTAGTGATCCATTTATTAAAGTGGCCAGTGATTGGGTCTCAATCTAGGCAGCAGCCTCTGAGTTAGTGATTGCTGTTTAGCAGTTTGATGGCCTCTAGCTTTGATGCACCTGTACTGACATCACCTTTTAGATGATGGCTGTGTGAACAGGCAGTGGCTCAGGTGGTTGTTGTCCTTGATCATCTTTTTGGCCTTCCTGTGACATTGGGTGCTGTAGGTGTCATGGAGGGCAGGTAGTTTGCCCCTGTAATGCGTTGTGCAGACCGCACCACCCTCTGGAGAGCCTTGCAGTTGCCATGATACAGCCTGACAGGATGCATCTTTATTTTTTTACCGTTATTTAACTAGGCAAGTCAGTTAAGAACAAATTCTTATTTTCAATGATGGCCTAGGAACAGTGGGTTAACTGCCTTGTTCAGGGGCAGAACAACATATTTTTACCTTGGGGATTTGATCTTGCAACCTTTCGGTTACTAGTCCAATGCTCTAACCACTAGGCTACCTGCCGCCCGATCTGAAAAATTGGTCAGGGTTTTGGGTGACAAGCCAAATTTCTTTGGGGGCTGAGCACGCACCCTTGTGGGGCCCCAGTGTTGAGGGTCAGTAAAGTGGAGATGTTGTATCCTACCTTCACCACCTAGGGGTGGCCCGTCAATAAGTCCAGGACACAATTGCACAGGGCGGGGTTGAGGCCCAGGGCCTCCAGCTTGATTATGAACTTGGAGGGTACTATGGTGTTGAATGCTGAGCTAAAGTCAATGAACAGCATTCTTTCATAGGTATTCCTCTTGTCCAGATGGGATAGGGCAGTGTGATGGTGATTGCATTGTCTGTGGACCTGTTGGGGCGGTATGCAAACTGGAGTGGGTCTAGAGTGGCCGGTAAGGTGGAGGTGATATGATCCTTGACTAGTCTCTCAAAGCACTTCATGATGACAGAAGTGAGTGCTACGGGGTGGTAGTCATTTAGTTATCTTTGCCTTCTTGGGTACAGGAACAATGGTGGACATCTTAAAGCATGTGGGGACAGCAGATTGGTATAGGGAGCGATTGAATATGTCCATAAACACACCAGCCAGCTGGTCTGTGCATGCTGTGAGGATGCGGCTAGGGATGCCGTCTGGAACAGCAGCCTTGTGAGGGTTAACACGTTTAAATGTTTTACTCACGTCGGCCACGGAGAAGGGGGGGAGCAGTCCTTGTTAGCGAGCCGCGATGGTGGCCCTGTATTATCCTCAAAGCGGGCAAAGAAGGTGTTTAGTTTGTCTGGAAGTGTGACATCGGTGTCCGCGACGTGGCTGGTTTTCTTTTTGTAGTCCGTGATTTCCTACCACATACGTCTCGTGTCTGAGCCGTTGAATTGCGACTACACTTTGTCCCTTTACCGGCATTTCGCTTGTTTGATTGCCTTGCAGAGGGAATAACTACACTGTTTATATTCAGCCATGTTCCCAGACCTCTTTCCATGGTTAAAAGCGATGGTTTGCGCTTTTCAGTTTTGTGTGAATGCTGCCATCCATCCACGGTTTTAATAGTTAGTGGGTACAACTTCTCCAATGCACTTCCTTATAAACTCACTCACCGTGTCAGCGTATAGATCGATGTTGTTCTCTGAGGCTGACCAAAACATATCCCAGTTCGCGTGATCAAAACAATCTTCAAGTGTGGATTCCGATTGGTCAGACCAGCTTTAAATGGTTCTAGTCACTGGTACATCCTGTTTGAGCTTCTGTTTTATAAGATTTGCCGAAGGGAGGGTGGGGGGAGGCCTTTATATGCATCGCGGAAGTTAGAGTAGCAGTGACCGAGTGTATTACCCCCACGCGTAGTGCAATCAATATGCTGATAGAATTTAGGTAGCCTTGTTCTCAAATTTGCTTTGTTAAAATCCCCAGCTACAATAAATGCAGCCTCAGGATATATGGTTTCCAGTTTACATAGAGTCCAGTGAAGTTCCTTGAGGGCCGTCTTGGTATCTGCTTGAGGGGGAATGTACACAGCTGTGATGATAACTGACGAGATTTCTCTTGGGAGGAAATATGGCCGGCATTTGATTGTAAGGAATTCTAGGTCGGGTGAGCAGAAGGACTTGAGTTCCTGTATGTTGTTATGATTACACCATGAGCCGTTAATCATGAAGCATACACCCCCGCCCTTCCTCTTCCCAGAGAGGTGTTTATTTCTGTCAGCGCGATGCATGGAGAAGCCTGCTTGCTGAACCGATTCCGACAACATATCCTTAGAGAGCCATGTTTCTGTGAAACAGAGAATGTTACAGTCTCTCTGGAAGGCAACCGTTGCTCAAATTTTGTCTACCTTGTTATCAAGAGACTGGACATTGGCGAGTAGTATACTCGGAAGTCGGAAGAGGTGGGAGATGTGCACTCCTACGGAGCCTGACGAGGCCCCTCCGTCTGCTCCTTCTGCGGTGCTGTTGTTTTGGGTCGGCTTCTGGGATTAGATCCATTGGGTGGTGGTCCAAACAGAGGATCCGCTTTGGGAAAGTCGTATTCCTGGTCGTAATGATGGTAAGTTGATGTCGCTCTTATATCCAATAGTTCTTCCCGGCTGTATGTAATAAGACTTAAGATTTCCTGGGGTAACAATGTAAGAAATAATACATAAAAAAATAAAATAAATACGGCATAGGACTCGAAGCGAGGCGACCATCTTTGTCGGCGCCATCTTACATTTACATTTTAGTCATTTAGCAGACGCTCTTATCCAGAGCGACTTACAGTAGTGAATGCATTCATTTCATTTCATGCATTTAAAAAAACATATATATTTTTTGCACACACCATGCTGGCGTTGCAAACACCATGCTCTACCAACTAAGCCACAGGGAAGTAATGATGACAGCATTACGTGAGTTTGTATTTTAGATTTGTGGTTGCAATTACGATTTGCAAATGTGTAATTTTAATTTTGGCAGCTTGATGTGTGAATAAATGTAATAGAGGTCGACAGATTAATCGGAATGGCCGATTTAATTAGGGCCGATTTCAAGTTTTCATAACAATCGGTAATTGGTATTTTTGGCCACTGATTTGCCCAATTTTTTTATTAATTATTATTAATATATTTATATATTTTTTTAAATATTTATTTTATAAAAAATGTTTTAATTTATTTTTTCATTTAAAAAAACTTTTTTTTTTACACCTTTATTTAACTAGGCAAGTCAGATTAAGAACACATTCTTATTTTCAATGACGGCCTAGGAACGGGGGTTAACTGCCTTGTTCAGGGGGGATTCTGGGATTCGTTTTTTGCAACCTTCCGGTTACTAGTCCAACGCTCTAACCACCTGCTTTACATTGCACTCCACGAGGAGCCTGCATGGCAGGCTGACTACCTGTTACGTGAGGGCAGCATGAAGCCAAGGTAAGTTGCTAGCTAGCGTTAAACTTATCTTATAAAAAACTATCAATCTTAACATAATCACTAGTTAACTACACATGGTTGATGATATTACTAGTTTATCTAACGTGTCCTGCGTTGCATATAATCGATGCGGTGCCTGTTAATTTCTCATCGAATCACAGCCTACTTCGACAAACGGGTGATTTAACAAGCGCATTTGCGAAAAAGCACTGTCGTTGCACCAATGTACCTAACCATAAACATCAATGCCTTTCTTTAAAATCAATACACAAGTATATATTTTTAATAAGTTAATATTGCCTGTTAACATGAATTTGTCACTTCTCTTGTGTTCCGTGCAAGCAGTCGGTATATACAGCAGTTTGGGCCGCCTGGCTCATTGCGAACTGTGTGAAGTCCATTTATTCAGGAAAAAAAAAAATGTATGAAATGTATTCATTCACTACTGTAAGTCGCTCTGGATAAGAGCGTCTGCTAAATGACTAAAATGTAAAAATGTAAATGTATTCCTAACAAAGGCTGTAATTAATTTGCCAGAATTGTACATAATTATGACATAACATTGAAGGTTGTGCAATGTAACAGGAATATTTAGACTTAGGGTTGCCACCCGTTAGATAAAATACGGAACAGTTCCGTATTCCGTATTTCACTGAAATAATAAATGGTTCGTTTTCGAAATGATAGTTTCCGGATTCGACCATATTAATGACCAAAGGCTCGTATTTCTGTGTGTTATAATTAAGTCTATGATTTGATAGAGCAGTCTGACTGAGCGACGGTAGGCAGCAGCAGGCTCGTAAGCATTCATTCAAACAGCACCTTCATGCATTTTGCCAGCAGCTCTTCGCAATTCTTCAAGCATTGCGCTGTTTATGACTTCAAGCCTATTAACCCCCGAGATTAGGCTGGTGTAACCCATGTGAAATGGCTAGCTAGTTAGCGGGTGCGCGCTAATAGCGTTTCATATGTCACTCACTCTGAGACTTGGGAGTGGTTGTTCCCCTTGCTCTACATGGGTAACGCTGCTTCGAGGGTGGCTGTTGTCGATGTGTTCCTGGTTCGAGCCCAGGTAGGAGCGAGGAGAGGGATGGAAGCTATACTGTTACACTGGCAATACTAAAGTGCCTATAAGAACATCCAATAGTCAAAGGTATATGAAATACAAATCGTATAGAGTGAAATAGTCCTATAATAACTACAACCTAAAACTTCTTACCTGGGAATATTGAAGACTCGTGTTAAAAGGAACCACCAGCTTTCATATGTCCTCATGTTCTGAGCAAGGAACTTAAACGTTAGCTTTTTTACATGGCACATATTGCACTTTTACTTTCTTCTCCAACACTTTGTTTTTGCATTATTTAAACCAAATTGAACATGTTTCATTATTTATTTGAGGCTAAATTGATAGTATTTATGTATTATATTAAGTTAAAATAAGTGTTCATTCAGTATTGTTGTAATTGTCATTATTACAAATGTAAAAAAATCGTCCGATTAATCGGTATCGGCCGTTTTTGGTCCTCCAATAATCGGTATAGGCGTTGAAAAATCATATCGGTCGACCTCTAAAATGTAACAACTATCGCAAACTTGTGACTTGACACTTGAACACATTTTATAAGATTGGCAAGGATAATTTATTTTCAGAATTATAAAAATTCCATTTATGACCATGAATATTCTGCTGTGAATCAAAAACACACTTGCAGATTTGGAATCTACGCGTTCTCAGATTTCTGTCGATGCTGTTACACACCCAGAGATTCGTACATTTATAGACAGTGTTTCGCAAGGAAAAAATTGGGGGCAGGACCTTCAACACCTGACCAATCAGTTCCCTCTGTCAAAACCAATATCATTGGCTGTCTTGTTCCATCAACCAAACCGCATGCAACAACAGGAGCTGACCAGGAAGACCTGATGGAGGAAGATGGCAGGCGCTCGACTGTAGGTGAGTTCTGGAAAGTTTGCTTTCACAGTTTGTATGAAGTGATATCACCTTCGTAACTTTAGCACTATATAATGTTCATCCCTATAGTTGGATACATCCCCCAAGTTCATCCATTGGCTAGTCAGCTCCCGTTAGCTAACTAGCTAGTTATTTGTCATTAACAAGTTAGATTATCTTTAGCCAGATCCTACCCCAGTACAGTGGTAATTTACATCAGCTAAATTGTGGCTTTAGCTAGATAGCTATATGTTTTCAAAATGTCACGTATGAATAAAAGATGGCTAATTGGTGAGTCTGATTTGTCATCCTTAGATGATACCAGATCTAGCTAATCTTCATGTTTGTATGCAGTAACTTTTACAGGAGAATTATGCAAACATAGTGTTGCCCACAGTCTTCTATCTATCTCTCATTCTAGAGCATAGAACCCTGAGTTAAATGTCATTGTTCATCATTTTTATTACATTACATGTGTTCATGTTCTCTTACCTATGATCACAGCTTGTTTGAAACACAGCATATCTAATAGTAAAAGGTCTGGTCTAATTAACTAACCACCAATAATTCCTATTAGCTGAGAGATTTTACAAACTAACAGCAATTGAATTTTTTTCAAAACCAACCCCTTCCCCTTTCAGGACTGCTCTCCAATATGTGGAAAATAATTCTCAAGAGATTTCATACAACATCATGAATGTTTCTGTGGTGAAAGGTACAGCTCTTAATGACACTGAAATGTTGATCATCTGATCGGTTTCTATTTCAATTAAGCTTTTTATTACGTACACAGCATGACTGATCTGAGGTGAAATAGTTTGAAAGCAAAGGACAATGTATTTCATAAATATGGAAAACTAGGATATCATGACATGCTTTGTTTTTAATACATATTATTTGTATGTTCGAAAGATTGTCAACATCCTTTTGAAGGGGGTGCTGTGGAAGGGGGTGCCAAGGAGGGGAGTGCCTCTGAAGAGTGCGTAGCTGGGCTATCACACAGCACCAAAGCATGGTTTGGATTGAACAGTTTTGTTTCTCAGTTATGTCTTTTAAGCACTGTATGACATAACTGATGTCACTGCATCTTAACAACAAGAGAATGTAGGGGTGCATGTCTTGTCACGTTAACACAAAATTCTGCGTTTTTCACGCAGAAAAAAGAGAACGCATAAGAAATATCTTGCTGCGTTTTGTAAATGCAGATGTAAAATGTTTCTTAATGTAATTTCTGCTTGGCATCAGACACATTTTTGTGCTTCACTCGGAGGAGAATTCACGAACGGGAAGGAAAGAACTATAGTTACATGCCCCTGATCACTTTGAGGCCAAAAAAACAATTGACTTTCAATATAAAACGCAGGTGAAATGGTTGGAAATGCAGATTTCTGAACCCATAACACGACCCCTGTGTCAATGATAGTATTGCTTATTGTATTGTCATTACCATGGATAATATTTTACTACTAAAGAGTTCAGGCCGATAGTCTGTGTAGTGGTTACATCCTGTCCAAGGTAGTTACAGAGAGCAATAGAGGAAATTATATATTTGTATGTAGGCTTACGTTAAATGTACCGTGCATTCGGAAAGTATTCAGACGCCTTCCCTTTTTCCACATTTTGTTACATTTCAGCCTTATTCTAAAATGGATTAAATTGTTTTTCCCCCTCATCAATCTACATAAAATACCAAATTTTTTGCAAATGTATTAAAAATGGATATCTTAATTACATAAGTATTCAGACCCTTTGCTCTGAGACTCGAAATTGAGCTCAGGTGCATCCTGTTTCCATTGATCATCCTTGAGCTGTTTCTACAACTTGATTGGAGTCCACCTGTGGTAAATTCAATTGATTGGACATGATTTGGAAAGGCACACACCTGTCTATATAAGGTCCCACAGTTGACAGTGCATGTCAGAGCAAAAACCAAGCCATGAGGTCAAAGGAATTGTCTGTAGAGCTCTGAGACAGGTTTGTGTCGAGGCACAGATCTGGGGAAGGGTACCAAAAAAATTCTGCCGCATTGAAGGTCTCCAAGAACACTGTGGCTACCATTATTCTTCAATGGAAGAAGTTTGGAACCACTAAGACTCTTCCTAGAGCTGGCGGCATGGCAAAACAGAGCAATCGTGGGAGAAGGGCCTTGGTCAGAGAGGTGACCAAGAACCCGATGGTCACTCTGACCGAGCTCCAGAGTTCCTCTGTGGAGATGGTTGTCCTTCTGGAAGATTCTCCCATCTCTGCAGCACTCCACCAATCAGGCCTTTATGGTAGAGTGGGCAGACGGAAGCCAATCCTCAGTAAAAGGCACATGACAGCACACTTGGAGTTTGTCAAAAGGCACCTAAAGACACTCACACCATGAGAAACCAGATTCTCCTGTCTGATGAAACCAAGATTTTGGCCTGAATGCCAAGCATCACGTCTGCAGGAAACCTGGCACCATCCTTACAGTGAAGCATGGTGGTGGCAGCATCATGCTGTGGGTATGTTTATTTATTTTTTATTTTTTATTTTTATTATTTATTTTTTTTAGCGGCAGGGACTGGGAGACTAGTCAGGATCGAAGGAAAGATGAACGGAGCGAAGTACAGAGAGATCCTTGATGAAAACCTGCTCCAGAGCACTCAAGACCTCAGACTTGGACGAAGTTTCACCTTCCAACAGCACAATGCTGTCCTTGAGTGGCCGGACTTGAACCCGATCGAACATCTATAGAAAGACCTGAAAATAGCTGTGCAGAGACGCTCCCCTTCCAACCTGACAGAGCTTGAGAGGATCTGCAGAGAAGTATGTCAGAAACTCCCCAAATACAGGTGTGCCAAGCTTGTAGGCTGTAATCGCTGCTAAAGGTTCTGAATATTTATGTAAATGTGATATTTCAGTTTTTTTTGTCTGAATAAATGTGCAACTAAAAAACATTATGGGGTATTGTGTGGAGATTTGTATTTATTTAATCCATTTGAGAATAAGGCTCTAATGTAACAATGTGGGAAAAGTAAAGGGGTCTGAATACTTTCCGAATGCACTGGTTACCTGTACATGGGTCTTGCATTATCCAAGGATGATGTATTATCCGTTTCTGATGATCATTGACTATCCTGATCTCGAAGCGCTGTAATATTGCATTTATTTTACTTAACCTTGGCACTTTAGTCTCAGATTCACATTCTTCCCCTGTACCTTTTTTAAACACATGAATTATTTCCCTATGGTTTGTCTTTTTTTTTCCAGAATGGAAGACAGTAGGTCATCCTTCGAGGGCAGTTGTGCGCTTCAGGAGGATGTTACTCCAGGAGCAAGAAAAAGCTCCAAGTTTCACCATGGACATTCGTGGCAAAAAGTTGATCTGCTTTTACAAGTCCCACAAAGTCGATTGTGCACGCTCTGGTGCACGCCCTTCGCTGCGTATTAGAAGGTAGACTACAACGTGTCATTTGCATGTATTTTTTTAGAACTCGTCAGTTCTGCATTGTCTGACAAACTGAACCTATTTCAAAACCTACTTGTGTTATAGGGGACGCTGCCGTTGGAGACGGGGTCAATCAAGACTTCATAAGTTTCGCTGTGCATATGTTGCAAACAGGCTTCACATGAACTATGGTATGTTGATCAATTATATTATTTTAGGCTATAGTTCTCTTGAAAGGACAAATCCGCACACTGCTAGTTTATTTTTTATTTTTTTTAACAACATTTTACGTGTCTGCCTCTGGGACAAGCTCTGGTGCACGCCAATAGGCAGACACGTAAGCTTTAACCTCTCTAGGGTCGGCGGGACGAAATCGTCCCACCTACTCAACAGCCAGTTGAATCCCGTGGCGCGTTATTCAAATACCATAGAAATGCTATTACTTCAATTTCTCAAACATATGACTATTTTACACCATTTTAAAGACAAGACTCTCGTTAATCTAACCACACTGTCCAATTTCAAAAAGGCTTTACAACGAAAGCAAAACATTAGATTATGTCAGCAGAGTACCCAGCCAGAAATAATCAGACACCCATTTTTCAAGCTAGCATATAATGTCACAAAAACCCAGAAGACAGCTAAATGCAGCACTAACCTTTGATGATCTTCATCAGATGACAACCCTAGGACATTATGTTATACAATACATGCATGTTTTGTTCAATCAAGTTCATATTTATATCAAAAAACAGCTTTTTACATTAGCATGTGATGTTCAGAACTAGCATACTTCCGGTGAATTTACTAAATTACTCACGATAAACGTTCACAAAAAACATAACAATTATTTTAAGAATTATAGATACAGAACTCCTCTATGCACTCGCTATGTCCGATTTTAAAATAGCTTTTCGGTGAAAGCACATTTTGCAATATTCTGAGTAGATAGCCCGGCATCACAGGGCTAGCTATTTAGACACCCACCAAGTTTAGCCCTGACCAAAGTCAGATTTACTATAAGAAAAATGTTATTACCTTTGCTGTTCTTCGTCAGAATGCACTCCCAGGACTTCTACTTCAATAACAAATGTTGGTTTGGTTCAAAATAATCCATAGTTATGTTCAAATATCCTCTGTTTTGTTCGTGCGTTCAAGACACTATCCGAATGGTAAAGAAGGGTGACGCGCACGACGCATTTCGTGACAATAAATTTCTAAATATTCCATTACCGTACTTCGAAGCATGTCAACCGCTGTTTAAAATCAATTTTTATGCCATTTTTCTCGTAAAAAAGCGATAATATTCCGACCGGGAAAGCGTGTTTACGTTCAAAGAGAGAGAAAATAAAAACATGGGATCCCCTCGTGCACGAGACTCAGTCTGATGGTACTCTGACCGGCCACTATCCAAACGCGCTAATGTTTTTCAGCCAGAGGCTGGAATTACATCATTCAGCTTTTTCCCGGGTTCTGAGAGCCTATGGGAGCCGTAGGAAGTGTCACGTTACAGCAAAGATCCTCAGTTTTCAATAAACAGAGCCAAGAAGAACAAGAACTTGTCAGACAGGCCACTTCCTGTAAGGAATCTTCTCAGTTTTTTGCCTGCCATATGAGTTCTGTTATACTCACAGACACCATTCAAACAGTTTTAGAAACTTTAGGGTGTTTTCTATCCAAAGCCAATAATTATATGCATATTCTAGTTACTGGGCAGGAGTAGTAACCAGATTAAATCGGGTACGTTTTTTATCCGGCCGTGCAAATACTGCCCCCTATCCCCAACAGGTTTAATTAAGTGATACTAGCAAGATCAGTGTGTGGGTTTCTTAATTCTTTCCAGATCTCATTGTTATCTGCAACAGGATTGCTCAGGTGCGTGTGCCTTTTTTGAATTTTGAGCCTATAGTTTTCTCACATGGTGACACTGAGCTTCAAACCTATCGTTCATGTAACAATAAACACTGCATTTATCATTTGAAAAGAATGTGTTCCTGAGTGCAGGTACATCAGCATTTCTGGAGATATATGACCATGTGATATGTGACCAACACATCTGATTATCTTGATGTTGAGTCACGGAAAACAATTGAGCTTGTATGTATTACAATAAAGATGTAGTGATATCAGTAGGCTGGATGTATTAGCTCTACAAATTGAAGTGAAAAATAAGTGTTTATTTTCTGAAGCTGGGGGGTTATGCAGAGCTGTCTGATGACCAAAAGGCTGTAATCGGTGTTTGGCTGACATGTGGGACCTCCCTGGGGGTCACAGCCGAGAACAGCAAATGGCTATTCTACCGTCTACTACAGCATGCGGTAATCAACCTTTTCCAGAGATCGTTATCTGAACAATAGTGACTGTTACCCTAGCTTAGTTTTTCAATCTGGTTATGTATCCCTTATTCCTGCTTTTATTTCAGTTTTTTGACATTGGATAGTGTTTTAAATGTCTAATCGTGTGTTTGTTTTGCAGGTCCTGGGAAGAACCGTTAGACAAAATAAAACATTTGTGACGTGGATGTGGTTCCACTCATGTTCCCCCGCGTGGCAGACATTGTGTGCAGCCCTGAGGTAACAACCTAATGCCACATTATCAAAGCTTCAGTGTCCCTTTTTGATATTTCAAAACGGTTATTCATGAAGCGTACTTAAAGCATTAACTGCCTCTAAGTGGTTCTGCATTTCATGCATTGAGTGAATCTCACAAGTTGAACACAGCTCTTCATTCTCCAGTGTATTAAACTGGAACTGTGGACTATGTTTGACAACTTATTTTAATGCAGTTACCCTGTTTTATATTAATAATTTCTGAATTTAGGATAAGTCCAGGGACAAACATGTTTATCTATTCATCATTTTTTTAATGTATTTTTACTAGATCAGCTTTGATCATGTTATCTGGCCTGGGGAGACAAATTATGAAGAGGACAATGAGGCGTACCCTGTCTAAACGTGGTGTCGCATTGCGGGATATATTTGATATTTCAGTTTCTTCAAAGTAGCCACCCTTTGCCTTGATGACAGCTTTGTACACTCTTGGCATTCTCTCAACTAGCTTCATGAGGTAGTCACCTGGAATGCATTTCAATTAACAGGTGTGCCTTGTTAAAAGTTAATTTGTGGAATTTCTTTCCTTCTTAATGCGTTCAGTTATGACAACTAAAAAATAAACCTTTATTTAACTAGGCAAGCAAGTTAAGAACAAATTCTTATTTACAATGACGGCCTACACCGGCCAAACCCGGAGAACGCTGGGCCCATTGTGCGCCGCCCTATGGGACTCCCAATCACGGCCGGATTTGATACAGCCTGGATACCTCCGGCTATTTGCGGAGATGGCTTTTATCACTTCTGTCTATTATTGTCCTTTTATTTTCACATGTATTTTGCCGCTGGGCTCCAAAAGGCTAGTTCGATAGTTATTGTGCTTGCTGAAAGCAATTGACATTCAATTTCTTATTTTACTACAAACTCCACGAGTAAACATAGTGGGAAAAGTAACAAGCTGTTTTTAACTTACAAAAATGTCTACAGATGTGACCATCTCACAACATACATCTCTACTCCCTGTCGAGCTCCAGCTTGTTGATGTAAAAAATGTAACTGAACCTTCAGTTGATCTCTGATCGTTATCATAATAGAGAGCTGGTCCTCTCGCATAAGTATCATTTAGTTCTAAGGCTGAACAAGGGTTTAGATATTTATTAGAGGGAATATGTCTAAGACATGTTATGGGGGCTAGGGTATAATTATTTCAATGAACAATTTAGTTCACACAGCAAACAAGAATCACCACCATACAACTTTGTTAAAGACTGCTTTCAGCAAGCTTACCTATTTGTTTCATATCCTCAATAGTGGCCTTTCAGTAATGCACCTTTGCTGCTCACCATTATTGCCATACACATACAGAAGTCATTTTTATATTTTCTTCTCTTTTAGCGTCGCCAAAGACACTTGTGCGACTCCTTAAGTTCTGGATGGGATAGCAATTCCTCCCAGGAGATTTGGATTTGGAGTTGGTGTGTGGAGATCTCCTGAAGTCGACCACTTGTTTCCAGTCACTCAGTCTGCCAGGGAACCACTGAATCGAACCACTGTTCTCCATCACACTTGAGGCATGCATAGCCACTAGTGACACAGGTTTTGGGCTAGTCTAATGTTGACACACTCAAGCACTTCTACTTGCCATTATCCTGACTGTGTAGCTTGGTTTTGTGTTTTATAGAGACAGATCATTGGGAGACATTCCCAACAATCTATATTCAAGTTCAACTTTGATAAAATCAAGAACATAGACTTTTTTTTTCTGGCAAACCTAATAATCATGGAATGTCTTTTTTAAAAGGGGCAATCAACTGTTCTCCCTGCCCCGTTTCGGTAAAAAGATGAGGGATGGGTCTGGAGCAATATAACCTCTTTCAAATACGTAGACCGAGCTATGTATGCAAGGACTGATCATCCATATCAAAATTATAGTTTTAACCATGCTTTGAGGCAATATAGTGTGTTTACATTACTTTCTTTACAAGAATTGGAATAAAACAAGCTTATATTTTGGATTTTGACGGTGTAAGAGTTGAATTAATGAGGCATTTATAGTTAGTCTTCAAGAATCCATGGGTACAAATCATTAATTTGTAAGCCCAATGTATGTAGCAACTGCAGATTGACCATTTTAAGTCAGTAAAACAGCATGTTTACTTATCACATGTTTATGGCATTCTGTGACATTGACCTACTGAACTTTATGCTCCTTTGAATTATTTTTGTTTAATTGGCTAAATAATTTAACCGTGCACCAGGGGTACTTGTGACTGATTCCTGATATAGAGAGCCTGTTGGAGGATTTCATTGATGAACTTCATTGCTGCAGGTGTTAAACATTTTTGTATATGTCTTTTTTTACCTTTATTTAACTAGGCAAGTCTGTTAAGAACAAATTATTATTTACAAACCCAGATTCTGGGCCATTTGTGCCCCACCCTATGGGACTCCCAATCACGGCTGGTTGTACTGACGCCTCTAGCACTGAGATGCAGCGCCATAGACCGCTGCGCCACTCTGGAGCCCGAGGTGTTGCATGGCCTGGACATATAGATCACGTCCGTGTGACTCTGAAGGGGATAGGGGGTCACCCACTGACAAAAGCGATGTCATCTCTAGCATTTAAACTCGGGGACTACAAGTCCTCTGTCTGAGGCCTCATAGGTCATCAGTGCACTCTCCCAGTTGATGTCTTGAAGTTCCTAGAAAATGAAAATCTTTTTGTAGGCACTATGGGAAAATTAGTATTTTTGGATAATCACTGAAAATAAGGTCTGTGGTTAACAGGCTGAGGAGATCTTGTCTGTTTTGTTCTGAGGGACTCTATCTGCTAATGTCAAATTTGAAGCATTTATGTAATGATTTTAAAAAAGCACAAGGCTTTTTCATAATGGTCATGTTAACTGACTGATATCTCATAGAACAAAAACGTGTAAGATCTCCTAAGCCTGTATTAACCTCTGACCTTATTTTCAGTGTTTATCCACAAACCCTAATCTTTCCCCATTCATGTTGTACAATGGCTAAACAAACCAGGTAACTCATTTCCGGTTTTTATAATTACAAGCTGGTGAGCTCTATTGCTTAACACATACAAGTGTTGCTTATGGTTTGACTGTTTTCTGTGCATTGGACACAAAAGGGAGTATCATATTGAAAAGGCAGACATAAAAAATGACAACCCATTACAAAAAGCAAATCAATCACCTCAAGATTGTCTTCCTCAAATTGGGTTTTGACGTTATCCCATAAGCCAAAGCTGCTCTGGACTGTGATTTGCCTCTGTCCGTAGAGGATTATTCCAGCCTGCAACAAAGGTTTTGAGGGCTGCTTGGCGGTGTGGGAGAAACAAAGTGTAGACAGAAGAGGTGCAGTGTGTTTTGAGATGTCAAGCAGTCCATTTTATTCAAGCGTGTGAAGCACATCATAGTAGATACAGGTGACTGCAACCCAGACATCACACCATAGATGTTCAATCCTGACAAAGTACAGGATTGTTAGCATATTCAATTTACTAATGTTATCTGTAGCACACGTTTACTGCCATGTGGCACATCAAAACCTTGATGACTTCAGAAGCAGGTGTGATAGTAACAAAACAAGGGAAGGGAACATGAAGTAAACATTTCACTTGGAAACAAATGCACCGAAGGACTTTACCTCATTGTGCGCACACACAGGTGGAAGACAGCTAAATCAACAAATGATGTTGCAAGATGGCTATTAAAAACATTCTATGCACGTTTCCTTAATATTTATGTAGAAGTGGTAGGTGGAGTTTTACATTGTGATACCTACTTTTTTTTTATTACTGTCACAGCTGTATTAATAATTGATTAATGGTGATTTATGCTTCATTTGTCTGATAAAGACATGCCTTGATTGCACATCGTGGACCCTTGTGGACTGAAAAAGTTGAAAGCCGTTGATGCCCTGTTGTTGGTAGCTGCATCCAAGCACAGGATCTGTATATACCGGTAGACAGAACACTCATGGTGTTGATAAATGTAAAATCATGACAACATTGCATTGATGATCATGAAGAAAAAATAACTAACTATGCTTAGGCTACTACTCTAAACACATCAAATATATATTCTTCAAAGAGTTTTGTAAGGGCTTGCAAATTATAGTATTTGAAATCATATTTCATTGTTCACAAACAGCTTGTCTGACTAGACTAGAAGCTGCCCTGGACTGTAACTGTAGATCAGATGCATGAATGGACATGTGATTTAGCCTACTACCAGTCTGGAGCCTCTCTTTCTATCGGTTACTCTAAGAGTGCTAGAAGTCTCACCCGAGACCAGAGGGGCTAAACAATTGTCCTCTACCCCTCCTTACCCCCTTCCTCTCCCTGCTGAGCTCAGAAGACAAGGGCCTGTATTCACAAAATGTCTCAGAGTAGGAGTGCTAATCTAGGATCAGGTCCCACCTGTCCATGTTGTCTTATTCATTATGATCTCCCTACAAGGCAAACTGATCCTAGATCAGCACTTATACTCTGAGACCCTTTGTGAATACTGGCCCAGATGTGACCATTGGTGTAGTGGTGCCTGGAGAAGTGGGTATACTCAAATTTTCTCCAACATTTTTCAAACGGTCTGCCTAGCAAAGGAAAGTAAGGAAAGAAGCAAAGGAATAGGAAAGGCGCCCTGCGTGAACATTTTTACGAGTCAGAAATTCACAGGTTTCAGATGTTTTCGAAGTCACACTTTTTAAATAGAAAATCAACAAAATTGGATGCTTAAACCACATCAGGACTCTACTTTTGAGGTCTAAAAAATGTATAAAATATTTTTTTGGTGTAGTTGCCCTTTAATTATTGTGTGCAGGCACCAAGCACAGTTGTTTGGTTAGTGGTGTTTCTGTAGCACATGAAATTGAGTTTGCAAAAAAATTGCCACTGGATTGATGCAAATAATCACGATCGCATTCTGCCTGGTATGCATAGGCTACTTTGTATCTGGTTAACATTTTAATTACCAGAAGACGGTTAGGCCTGTCATTAGCGTCGCTATATTTTTCCTGTTCCTTAATTGTTTGAAACTTGTACGTTTACTTCATTATGCGGCATGCATGTCTTAGCTTGCTTGAAAGTAGCCTGTAGCCAAAATCCCATCATAGAAACATGGAGGCAATTATTTCACAATGATTTGCTCATGCGTTCTCCTGTTCTATTGGTATTCTTTAAACTTTACTCCATTGTCTAGCAGCTAAAGGCATTATCCTAGTCAAATGCAAATAGTTTGGGTAGCCATTTGATTAGCTGTTCAGGAGTCTTATGGCTTATGACTTTTTTTAGGGCCTTCCTCTGACACTGCCTGGTATAGAGGTCCTGGATGGCAGGAAGCTTGGCCCCAGTGATTTACTGGTCTGTACACACTACCCTCTGTAGTGCCTTGCTGTCTTAGACCGAGCAGTTGCCATACCAGGCAGTGATGCAACCAGTCAGGATGTTCTCGATGGTGCAGCTGTAAAACCTTTTACAGATCTGAGGACCCATGCCAAATCTTTTCAGTCTCCTGAGGGGGAATAGGCTTTGTCATGGCCTCTTCATGACTGTCTTAGTGTGTTTGGACCATGATAGTTTGTTGGTGACGTGGACACCAAGGAATTTGAAGCTCTCAACCAGCTCCACTACAACCCCATCGATGAGAATGAGTGCTCGGTCCACTTTTCCTGTAGTCCACAATCCTCTCCTTTGTCCTGATCATGTTGAGGGAGAGGTTGTTATCCTGGCACCACACGGCCAGGTCTCTGACCTCCCTATAAGTTGTCTCATCGTTGTCGGTGATCAGGCCTACCACTGTTATGTCATCAGCAAACTTAATGGTGTTGGATTCATGCCTGGCCATGCAGTTATGGGTGAACAGAGAGTACACGAGGGGACTGAGCATGCACCCCTGAGGGGCCCCCGTGTTGAGGATCAGCATGGCAGATGTGTTGTTACCTAACCTTACCACCTGGGGTCGCCCGTCAGGAAGTCTGGGATCCAGTTGCAGAGAGAGGTGTTTAGTCCCAGGGTCCTTAGCTTAGTAATAAGCTTTGAGGGCACTATGGTGTTGACCGCTGAGCTGTAGTCAATGAATAGCATTCTAACGTAGGTGTTCCTTTTGTCCAGGTGGGAAAGGGCAGTGTGGAGTGCAATAGAGATTGCATCATCTGTTGGTGGTATGCAAATTTGAGTGGGTCTAGGGTTTCTGGGATAATGGTGTTGATGTGAGCCATGCCCAGCCTTTCAAAGCATTTCATGTCTACAGATGTGAGTGCTACGGGGCGGTAGTCCTTTAGGCAGGTTACCTTAGTCCCTGTGCCCAAGAACACAATGGTGGTCTGCTTGAAACATGTTGGTATTTAAAAAGAAGTGAGTATATGCAATGCGTATGTGTTCATGTTTCAAAAGTGTTCTCAAATGCCATTGAAATGGCAGCAGCGGTATGAGACCCAGTACATTCTTGAGCATGCAATACGGCTTTCCTCAGTACGAAATCCTCATCCACCCACTGTGCTGTCAGGCTCTGCATGCTCATGGGGCTGACATCGCTGGTCCCAATGTCAGTGATGCCCATAGCAAGTAGCTCATTGATGTGCATTTCAACAATACTGTGTAACTCCGGTAGGGCAACATCTGAAGAATAGCACCTACTTGGTAGTGTGTAGCGGGGCTCAAGGTGCTCGACCAGTCGGTGAAAGCCAACATCATCCACGACCGAGAACGGTTGATTGTCAAGGGCAATGAATCTTGGCATTAATGGATTTCGCCTTTGAGTTGTCTCGTTGAAATCTTCTTACTCTTTCAAATGACTGCTCGACTTGAACTTGTTTAGTTGTTGGAAGTGTGCACTTAGTATTTTTCTGCTTTTGTTCTGTGTAGCGCTTTATTTTTCGTGGCGTCAATACGTCATCTACCTACGTTATATAGGTATGTACGTCAGCTTTGACATCGGTTTTGCACATCGGCGTTAAACTAGACATCGGGCCGACGTTGGCATTTTTAGCTAATATTGGCCGATTCCGATATGCGTCACCGATATATCGCGCATCCCTAGTATAGACGTGACTCAACAAAATTCATAACCAGAGAGTAATACAATTTGGCTACCTTTTCTTGAAAATCCATCGACTCCCCCAAACATGACGATGTTGTACCTTTCAATAAAATAAACAAGGAGAACTCGCAAAATAATTATTCAATTACAAAACACTTTAATATGCTCAATATTTTATCAAAAAAGCATGTACCAGAAAAATTAAAAAATCTGGTTACCTGATTAGTTTATGATTGGTGTCTGTGTGTACCAAGGAAAGGGGGCTTTGCACTGAATAACTTTGTCGCACCACACATCCAAGCCTGGCAAGGCGAGACAGGATCTCAGCTGCATCCACACGATGCACTGACACTCTCAATCTCCACCACTGAACATGGAAGCCCATTGACACCAACTGTGTCTTGACCATATGATAGCCAGCATTTGGCATCTGGGACTTGATGGTTGTCATAGTGTTGTCGAGCTCTTCATCACAAATAGTACTGTATAACCCCCCACAGGTAAACCATAATTCATGCCTTCTAAATATGGTACACTTGGAGACCCCCAATAACTCTGCAATGCATGGTACCAGAAGGTAAGTTTTGAGCATATTCTTCACCTCTCCTCTTTGAATGACACGTTTCGGACTGCCTGTTACCCCAACAACTGCCTCAAACTGATGTTGGGCAAGCCTCAATTTCAGTTTAGACAAGATTTGATTGAGAGATTAATGTCTCTGTGATCATTGGAGGGAAATCAACCTGATCAGCAAAGGATTCAATGAGGATATGCTCATTATTGAACAGGAATTCCAGGTAATCCAGATCCAGGGGTTGTATGATGGCTTGCTGCAACCTGGACTGCAACCTCTCCTGAAGCTGGTCTTTCAGAATGTTCTGATAATAGAAGACAAACACAATTAGCTAAGCATACAGGTCACTTATGTTTTTGGCCATCAAATATTTACCCATGTATTCTTGAATAATGTCTTAGAAATGCCTGATGTCATTACTGCCTCCTATGGACTGTTTCACTCTGTTGCTTAAGTTTTGCTGTATACAGATTGCATGGCTGTAATGTGCAGTAGGTAGTTAGCTAGCTAAAACCAAGATGCCACCATAGAAGTGTTGCTGAAATTATCACAGGCTACACTGCTCTATGGATGACACTGTGCTGTAAATTGGCTTGCTCTCTTTTCTTTAGTTAACGGTATCTGGCTAACCAATGCGTGGATGAACTTGGGGGGGTGTGTGTGTAACTTCAATTTGATGATGGATGATTTTGAAAACCAGTCACGAACGTTAGCTACTCAATGCATCTGAATTCACACATTAGTTTTAACTTACCCTCGGTACGGGAACTACTACCTAGCTAACGGTAGTTGGCTAGCCAGTACATGAATGCATGTGGGGGGTGTAATTAACGTCAAAGCGATGAACAAGATCATAACATCACTAAATACAAACTGTGAAACCAAACTTTATAGAACTTGCCTGCCGTCTTCCTCCATCACATCATGTCATGTCATCCTGGTCAGATCTTGTTGTTTGTTGGGATTTGATCGATGGAACAATCCAGCCAATATTGGTTTTGGTGTGGTTTTGGCAGATGGAACTGATTGGTCAGGATTAAATATTTTGCCCTCAATTTTCAAAACACTTTTCCTTCCTTACAAATGTACGACTCTCTGTGCGTCATGGTGACATAACTCAAGAGTGTGCGCAGATTCAATCTTTAACATCCCTGGGCTCCTAGTCAACAGCCAGTGGATTCGCGTGGCGCGAAATACAAATACCTCAAATGCTATAACTTCAATTTCTCAAACATATGACTATTTTACACCATTTTAAATACAAGACTCTCGTTAATCTAACCACATCGTCCGATTTCAAAAAGGCTTTACAACGAAAGCAAAACATTAGATTATGTCAGGAGAGTACCCTGCCAAAAATAATCACACAGCCATTTTCAAAGCAAGCAGATATGTCACAAAAACCAAAATCACAGCTAAATGCAGCACTAACCTTTAATGATCTTCATCAGATGACACTCCTAGGACATTATGTTATACAATACATGCATGTTTTGTTCAATCAAGTTCATATTTGTATCAAAAAACAGCTTTTTACATTAGCATGTGATGTTCAGAACTAGCATACCCACCGCAAACTTCCAGTGAATTTACTAAATTACTCACGATAAACATCCACAAAATACATAATTATTTTAAGAATTATAGATACAGAACTCCTTTATGTAATCGCGGTGTCAGATTTTAAAATAGCTTTTCGGCGAAAGCACATTTTGCAATATTCTGAGTACATAGCCCGGCCATCACGGCTAGCTATTTTGACACCCACCAAGTTTGGGACAACCTAAACTCAGAATTACTATTAGAAAAATTGGATTACCTTTGCTGTTCTTCGTCAGAATGCACTCCCAGGACTTCTACTTCAACAACAAATGTTGTTTTGGTTCCAAATAATCCATAGTTGTATTCAAATAGCGCTGTTTTGTTCGTGCGTTCAGGTCACTATCCGAAGGGTGACGCGCGAGCGCATTTCGTGACAAAGAAATTCAAAATATTCCATTACCGTACTTCGAAGCATGTCAAACACTGTTTTAAAATCAATTTTTATGCTATTTTTCTCGTAAAATAGCGATAATATTCCAACCGGGCGACGTTGTATTCATTCAAAGGCTGAAAGAAAAAACTTAGAATTCTCATGAACGCGCATCTCCAGTGTCACTGTCTCCAGGCTGACCACTCACAAATTCTCCTGCTGTTCTTCGCCCAGAGACAGCAGACACCCCATTACACTTTCTGGTGCCTTCTGAGAGCCAATGGAAGACTTAAATGTCACATTACAGCAGAGATGCTGTATTTTTGATAGAGATGCAACAGAAGGACAACAAATTGTCAGACAGGCCGCTTCCTGTATGGAATCTTCTCAGGTTTTGGCCTGCCATATGAGTTCTGTTATACTCAGACACCATTCAAACAGTTTTAGAAACTTTAGTGTTTTCTATCCAAATCTACCAATTATATGCATATTCGCGTTTCTGGGCAAGAGTAGTAACCAGTTTAAATCGGCTATGTTTTTTTTATCCGGCCGTGCAAATACTGCCCCCTAGCCCCAACAGGTTAAGTGTATTTTTAATTCACAGCAGAATATTAATTGTCGTAAATGGAATTGTAATAATTCTGAAAATAAATTATCCTTGCAAATCTTATGAAATGTGTTCAAGTAAAACGTTTGCGATAGTTACATTTATTGACACATCATGATTCAAGCTTGCAAAATTAAATTACACATTTGCAAATCATAATTGCAACCACAAAATGAAAATACAAACTCATAGTTCTGTCATGAATTATATTCCCCTATACCCCTCTCCCCATTCACAGGTGAGAAGGAGAGACATGGTGAGATGGAATATACTAGTGAGTGTCATCCACCCTGGCAAACTACTAGGGCATTGCCTCAGCATCTGAGAAGAGTATGAGCCGGAGGAATGGCAACAAGGTGGCAGGGGACTGTGACAGCTTCCAGATGGAGAGCAAGGCCCCGGAGCAGGCACCCAACATGGAGCAGAAGAATGACGAGATCATGGACTCTGAGGAGGTAGAGAATGGCAAATCTGAACCCATAAACCCTCTGGCTATGGATGGGGCCGTCACTGCACCTGATGGGGGTTGGGGCTGGGTGGTGCTGGTGGCCACCATCCTGGTGCTAGCCTTGACTCTGGCCTTCCCCTCCTGCATGGGCATCTTCTACATGGACCTACAAACAGAGTTCCAGGCCAGCAACCAAGAGACCTCCTGGGTGCCTTCTATAATGACATCAGTGCTTCATGCTGGAGGTATGGTAGTCGAGTCACATCTAGTTTCCATAGATTTCCATAGTTTCACCTTAAGAATTTAAGCAGGATTTTATTCCAGGGTTCTTTTTGCAGTGACACATTCATATAGGCTTGCAGGGAAATGTGCTCAAAGTAAGTTCAATGATCACTGACAGTAAGTGTAGTACAGTATAAGACTATTAATGTAGGTGTTTCAGTGGCCGAGCCAGCCTAAACATGGTACAGACTTCCTTCCATTTAAAACACTTAAAGCATAACTTCTAAACCACTCTGCAGACTAGCAGAGTGGTTTAGAGGTCTTTAAAGGTCCCAAACAGTCATTCTGATTCCCATGTAAAGTTTGCATTTGTGACTAAAATATCACCCATATTAATGCTATTTTTTTGGTTAAAATGTATTTCTCTCATGACTAACTACCAGGAAGTTTGAAAAGACAGGCTGAGTGGGCAGGGAGCTTATATTCATGAGCTCGCCTTGACTGACATTTGTTTGAAATGCCTATGTGAAGAAACTTCTATGCAGTTTTGCAGTAAAATCATCTCAAGTTAATTTCTGTCTCTTCTGATGCGGTTCCCAGCAGCACTGACGGATGTGTTGACATGCCAATTGCTTCAGAGTTTTGAACGACCCTTCCCCCATTTGTTCCATGCTGGCCGTTGACCTAGCCAGCCATTAACTAGCTGACACCAGACACAGAGGAGACATATAAGTGTCTTTGCCATAGATGAATAGTGTAAACTTTTAACTATATTTGCTGACACCCTACAGTCAAATGTTGGCACCAGTACAATTGCTTTCTAGCTATATAAACTATACCCCTCCACAATCACGCATTCTCTGATGTTGGTTACAAGACAGTACTTATTTAAATTAGGTAAGAAAATATGTAACCATTGGTGTATTGGAAGAGATGGCGAACGCACACTGTCAAAAATAAATTTAAAAAATCCAAAATTTAGGCTTAAACGCAAAATAAAGATGTTAATTAATTTAACATCGTGGTGCAAGAAACTGCATAAATGAAAGGTAAAAACAAAACACAAATGTTTCGGCTTCAGGTCATCATCAGTGTGAATGTCGGCACACACATCTGGCTTCTATTTCGAGGATAATTGCATGTCACATGATCAAGCAAGAAAACACATCATAACATCTGAATTAGTACCTAGTAGAATAGAATGCATGACATAGTATATAATCTAAAGCGGATAGAGAAATATCATCAATTATTGCTTTTACATATACTATGTGAACATTTCCTCAGAATAAATAACACAGGATTGTAAGAGTAGGGAGCTAGAGATGCCACTAGAAATATAGGTATCGAACACCAAGAAGAGGCTCTATGTATATGACATCAGAAGAGCTGCATGTGAGGAAGTGTTTATTACATTGTCAAACATCTTTATTTTGCATTTAAGCCTCAGTTTTTGATTTATTCATTTTTTTTCGACAGTGTGTGGGTCTCCCATCTTTTTCAGTAGTCTTCTTTTGACTCCTACGCACCTGGAACAGACACTATTCAGTAGTAAGGACCTTAAAAGAGCGCATAATTGGTGTACTAAGAGGCTTACCATTGGTGTACTAAAATGAGACTTAGGTTGATGTCACCCTATCCTCTTAATAATCCTGCTTGCTGAATCCAAGTGTTTGCCGTGGGGGAGGGGACCAATAACTTTATGATCAAACTTTATCAATGTAGAAGCAGTAGTCATTTTTCATACTTTGGTCATCGTACTCTGATCTGGTTTCATCAAAATATCATCACATTTCATGGAAAACATGCTTTTGATTGTTCATGACCTTTAAGACCAAGGTGGAGTGTTTGTCCATCAGGAAATATTATATCAGACCATATGGATGATGCTAGGCATAGATTTTCTTTCCAATATCTTTTATTTGCAGTATTCGTTAGAGAGATGGGGCAGCTGATCAATGTGTTTTTATGACATGTCACTGTACAGTTTGTGTATTTGTTTCACTCTTGAACTACACTAAATGCCACATGCAACAATTTCAAAGAGTTTAATGAATTACAGTTTATATAAGGAAATCAGTCAATAGAAATAAATAAATTGGCCCTAATCTATGGATTTCACATGACTGGGCAGGGGTGCAGCCATGGGTGGGCCTGGGAGGGCATAGGCCTACCCACTTGGGAGCCAGGCCCACCCATTGGGGAGCCAGGTCCCAACCAATCAGAATGAGTTTTCCCCCACAAAAGGGCTATATTAAAGACAGAAACACTCCTCAGCACCCCTCCCCCATTCAAACGATCCCGCGGGTGAAGAAGCCGGATGTGGAGGTCCCGGGCTGGCATGGTTACATATGGTCTGTGGTTGTGAGGCCGGTTGGACGTACTGCCAAATTCTCTAAAAACGACGTTGGAGGCGACTTATGGTAGAGAAATGAACATTCAAATCTCTGAGAACATCTCTGGTGGGCATTCCTGCAGTCAGCATGCCAATTGCACACTCCCTGAAAACTTGAGACATCTGTGGCATTGTGTGACAAAACTGCCCATTTTAGAATGGGCTTTTATTGTCCCCAGCACAAGGTGCACCTGTGTAATGATCATGCAGTTTAATCAGCTTCTTGATATGCCACACCTGTCAGTTGGGTGGATTATCAAGGGCAAAGGAGAAATGCTCACTAATAGAGATCTAAACAAATTTGTGCACAAAATTTGAGAGAAATAAGCTTTTTGTGCAAGGTAAATTTCTAGGATCTTTCATTTCAGCTCATGAAACATGGGACCAACACTTTACATGTTGTTTATATTTTTGTTCAGTGTATATGACACATGATGATCATTCATTGTGCAAACATTTTGATTTACAGTGAGTGCAGAGGTTTGCGGTCTCAAAGTGACTGGTCAGATCAGACACACAGTCTTATATAACTAACATTTTTACATTTACATTTTAGTCATTTAGCAGACGCTCTTATCCAGAGCGACTTACAGTAGTGAATGCATACATTTCATACAATTTCATACATTTTTTTTTTGCTGGCCCCCCGTGGGAATCGAACCCACAACCCTGGCGTTGCAAACACCATGCTCTACCAACTGAGCTACAGGGAAGGCTAATTCAGTCCCATTCAAAATCCTATTTTCCCTAACCTAACTTTAACCCTAAACTTAATTCTAATTTTAACCTAAACCCCCTAGAAAGAGCATTTGACCTTGTGGGGATGAACAAAATGTCACCAGTTGGTCAAATTTTTGTTTGTTTACTATTCTTGTGGGGACTTCTGGTCCCCACAAGTATAGTTAAACACGGCCGCACACACAAAACCCATGGAAAGTGTGTATGAGAGTCAACACAGCCCCTATTTGTTTATTTGATAAGGGAGATTTCAAGGGAATGTGTTTTACGCTTACGCACCAATGCTGTATAGCGCCACATGAGCTGCCTTCCTTTGTTCAGTCACAGGGGTCTGTTTCTGTGTGGATTTCAAGCCCTTAACATCTAGAAAAGTGTGTGTGTGTGTCAACTGCTTCAAAGCAACAACAAAGAATCACCAGCATTTCATTAAGTTGCTGAGTTAGAAGATTAACTTCTGAGCAATGTGTGGAGAAATCAGTAAGCTGGTGGGTATTTCCATCGAAAAGGACCCATGAGCACCAACATGGAGCATATCAAATTAGGTGTCCAATGAAAGTTAAGAGTCTATATTTTGGGGAATTTAAGGCATACAAGATACAGTTGAAGTCGGAAGTTTACATACACCTTAGCCAAATACATTTAAACTCAGTTTTTCACAATTCCTGACATTTAATCCTTGTAAAAATTCCCTGTCTTAGGTCAGTTAGGATCACCACTTTATTTTAAGAATGTGAAATGTCAGAATAATAGTAGAGAGAATGATTTCTCAGAGTTCAGTGTGTCAAATCGGACGGCCTGTTGTCCGGAACCTCTGGCAGTCTCTATGGGGGTGCCACGGTTCAATTCTCAGGCTGACTCTTTTCTCTGTATATATCACTGATGTCGTTCTTGCTGCTGGTGATTCTCTGATCCACCTCTACGCAGACGACACCATTCTGTATACATCTGGCCCTTCTTTGGACACTGCTAACAAACCTACAAACAAACTTACAACACTCCTTCCGTGGCCTCCAACTGCTTTTAAATGCTAGTAAAACTAAGTGCAATCTCTTCAACCGATTGCTGCCCACACCCTCCCGCCCGACTAGCATCACTACTCTGGACGGTTCTGACCTAGAATATGTGGACAACTACAAGTACCTAGGTGTCTGGTTAGACTGTAAACTCTCCTTCCAGACTCACATTAAGCATCTCCAATCCAAAATTAAATCTAGAATCGGCTTCCTATTTCGCAACAAAGCCTCCTCGACTCATGATGCCAAACACCCTCATAAAATGGATTATCCTATTGATCCTTGACTTCGGCGATGTCATTTACAAAATAGCCCCCAACACTCTACTCAGCAAATTGTATGTAGTCTATCACAGTGCCATCCGTTTTGTCACCAAAGCCCCATATACTACCCACCTCTGCGACCTGTATGCTCTCATTGGCTGGCCCTCGCTACATATTCGTCGCCAAACCAACTGGCTCCAGGTCATCTATAAGTCTTTGCTAGGTAAAGCCCCACCTTATCTCAGCTCACTGGTCACCATAGCAACACCCATCCGTAGCATGTGCTCCAGCAGGTATATTGCACTGGTCATCCCCAAAGCCAACACTTACTTTGCCCGCCTTTCCTTCCAGTTCTCTGCTGCCAATGACTGGAACGAATTGCAAAAATCTCTGAAGGACCGCCACAGGGAAGGAAGATCCAGAGTTACCTTTGCTGCAGAGGATAAGTTCATTAGTTACTATCCTCAGAAATTGCAGCTCAAATAAATGCTTCAGAGTTCAAGTAACAGACACATCTCAACATCAACTGTTCAGAGGAGACTGCGGGAATCAGGCCTTCATGGTCGAATTGCTGCAAAGAAACTACTACTAAAGGACACCAATAAGAAGAGACTTGCTTGGGCCAACAAACACGAGGAAATTTGTCCTTCGGTCTGGAGTCCAAATTTGAGATTTTTTGTTCCAACCGCCGTGTCTTTGTGAGACGCAGAGTAAGTGAACGGCTGATCTCTGCATGTGTGGTTCCCACTGTGAAGCATGGAGGAGGAGGTGTGATGGTGTTGGGGTGCTTTGCTTGTGACACTGTCAGTGAGTTATTTAGAATTCAAGGCACACTTAACCAGCATGGCTACCACAGTATTCTGCAGTGATACGCCATCCCATCTGGGTTATGCTTAGTGGGACTATCATTTGTATTTCAACAGGACAATGACCCAAAACACACCTCCAGGCTGTGTAAGGCTATTTGACCAAGAAGGAGAGTGATGGTGCTGCATCAGATGACATGGCCTCCGCAATCACATGACCTCAACCCAAATGAGATGGTTTGGGAAGAGTTGGACCGCAGAGTGAAGGAAAAGATAACAGCAAATGCTCAGCATATGTGGGAACTCCTTCAAGATTGTTGGAAAATCATTCCTCATGAAGCTGGTTGAGAGAATGCCATGAGTGAGCAAAGCTGTCATCAAGGCAAAGGGTGGCTACTTTGAAGAAAATAGCAAAAATAAAGAAAAGCCCTTGAATGAGTAGGTGTGTCCAAACTTTTGACTAGTACTGTATTTTGTCTTAAATCAAAGCATATTTAACAGAGTTTTAGGAAACCGTTTTCGCATTAAAAACTGAGGGAGATTTGACTGTAATTCAGTTAGCACAGTTCTTCCACTAAATTTGTTTTTGTACATTTTTCAGTGGACATTTTTAAAAGCTGTCCTTGTGCATAGAGTTGTATGGTTTGTAAAGGGAAAAAAAGTGTTTGTTTGGCATACATTTTAAAGTGCTGGCGCAGTGTCAGGGTGTACTTGCCATCTACCTAATCAGTTTTTACTACTTGTTGCACTTAAGTTCCCTTTGGTGCACCACATGGCTCCACTAAATACACTGCTCAAAAAAATAAAGGGAACACTTAAACAACACAATGTAACTCCAAGTCAATCACACTTCTGTGAAATCAAACTGTCCACTTAGGAAGCAACACTGATTGACAATACATTTCACATGCTGTTGTGCAAATGGAATAGACAACAGGTGGAAATTATAGGCAATTAGCAAGACACCCCCAATAAAGGAGTGGTTCTGCAGGTGGGGACCACAGACCACTTCTCAGTTCCTATGCTTCCTGGCTGATGTGTTGGTCTCTTTTGAATGCTGGCAGGGCTTTCACTCTAGTGGTAGCATGAGACGGAGTCTACAACCCACACAAGTGGCTCAGGTAGTGCAGCTCATCCAGGATGGCACATCAATGCGAGCTGTGGCAAGAAGGTTTGCTGTGTCTGTCAGCGTAGTGTCCAGAGCATGGAGGCGCTACCAGGAGACAGGCCAGTACATCAGGAGACGTGGAGGAGGCCGTAGGAGGGCAACAACCCAGCAGCAGGACCGCTACCTCTGCCTTTGTGCAAGGAGGAGCAGGAGGAGCACTGCCAGAGCCCTGCAAAAATGACCTCCAGCAGGCTGTAAATGTGCATGTGTCTGCTCAAACGGTCAGAAACAGACTCCATGAGGGTGGTATGAGGGCCCGACGTCCACAGGTGGGGGTTGTGCTTACAGCCCAACACCGTGCAGGACGTTTGGCATTTGCCAGAGAACACCAAGATTGGCAAATTCGCCACTGGCGCCCTGTGCTCTTCACAGATGAAAGCAGGTTCACACTGAGCACGTGACAGACGTGACAGAGTCTGGAGACGCCATGGAGAACGTTCTGCTGCCTGCAACATCCTCCAGCATGACCGGTTTGGCGTGGGTCAGTCATGGTGTGTGGTGGCATTTCTTTGGGGGGCCGCACAGCCCTCCATGTGCTCGCCAGAGGTAGCCTGACTGCTATTAGGTACCGAGATGAGATCCTCAGACCCCTTGTGAGACCGTATGCTGGTGCGGTTGGCCCTGGGTTCCTCCTAATGCAAGACAATGCTAGACCTCATGTGGCTGGAGTGGGTCAGCAGTTCCTGCAAGAGGAACGCATTGATGCTATGGACTGGCCCGCCCGTTCCCCAGACCTGAATCCAATTGAGCACATCTGGGACATCATGTCTCGCTCCATCCACCAACACCACGTTGCACCACAGACTGTCCAGGAGTTGGCAGATGCTTTAGTCCAGGTCTGGGAGGAGATCGCTCAGGAGACCATCCGCCACCTCATCAGGAGCATGCCCAGACGTTGTAGGGAGGTCATACAGGCACGTGGAGGCCACACACACTACTGAGCTTCATTTTGACTTGTTTTAAGGACATTACATCAAAGTTGGATCAGCCTGTAGTGTGGTTTTCCACTTTAATTTTGAGTGTGACTCCAAATCCAGACCTCCATGGGTTGATAAATTGGATTTCCATTGATTATTTTTGTGTGATTTTGTTGTCAGCACATTCAACTATGTAAAGAAAAAAGTATTTTTAATAAGATTATTTCATTCATTCAGATCTAGGATGTGTTATTTTAGTGTTCCCTTTATTTTTTTGAGCAGTGTATATCTCTACTATATCTTACTGAGAACTCCATATTGTTCATATTGCTGCAAATGCTTGTTTAAATACTAATTCCCCAAAACTGAACATAGACACAGCCGCAGGAAGCATGGGTGCTAATGGTGCTGCAGCTTCCCCTGAAAAATCGGAAATAAAAAAAATATCTGAATAATAAAAAAATAAAAACGTTTTTTTTCACAAAAGTAGTGCACTGGACCTTTACTAGTTATTTTATTAGCAGACTGATATAGCCATCTGTAGTGCAGGCAAATTCTTTTTTTTTGGTAGGTGTAAAAAAAAGAAACATGAAGCAGATGCTGAATATCCCTTTGAGCATGGTGAAGTTATTAATTAGGCTTTGGATGGTGTATCAATACACCCAGTCCCTACAAAGATACAGGCATCCTTTTGAAACAGTTAGAGTTGAATGGCCGTCCATAGGAGAACTGAGGATGGATCAACAACATTGTAGTTACTCCACAATACTAACCTAAACGATAGAGTGAAAGGAAGAAAGCCTGTACAGAATAAAATTATTCCAAAACATGCATCATACTTGGTGGTAGCTGTATCACGTTATAGGTATGCTTGTCATCGGCAGGGACTAGTGAGTTTCTTTAGGATTAAAAAGAAACAGAATACAGCAATAATCCATTCCTGGAGGAAATCCTGCTTCAGTCTGCTTTCCAACAGACACTGAGAGACAAATTCCCCTTTCAGCAGAACAATAACCTAAAACACAAGGCCAAATCTACACTGGAGTTGCTTAGCAAGAAGACATTGAATGTTTCTCAGTGGCCTAATTACAGTTTTGACTTAAATCGGCTTGAAAATCTATGGCAAGACTTGAAATGGCTTTCTAGCAATGATCAACAATCAACTTGACAGAGCTTGAAGAATTGTAAAAAGAATAATGGGCTAATATTGTACAATCCAGGTGTGCAAAGCTCTTAGAGACTTACCCAAAAAGACTCACAGCTGTAATCATGTTATCATCTATAAGTAACATAATTGAGTTACACAATACATTTTTAAAATAATTTAGGATGATTTGAACATGCGTGAAAATGCTGATATACCATTGACTTGCATTGGATTTGTGCCACAAAGTCTAGAAAGTTATCATTTCAAACAGTGGCCAATCAAACCAAAGCATGGGTTGCTGTCATAGCCTGCTTACAGTGAGGGGAAAAAAGTATATGATCCCTTGCTGATTTTGTACGTTTGCCCACTGACAGAAAAATGATCAGTCTATAATTTTAATGGTAGGTTTATTTGAACAGTGAGAGACAGAATAACAACAAAAAAATCCAGAAAAACACTTCAAAAATGTTATAAAATGATTTGCATTTTAATGAGGAAATAAGTATTTGACCCCTCTGCAAAACATGACTTAGTACTTGGTGGCAAAACCCTTGTTGGCAATCACAGAGGTCAGATGTTTCTTGTAGTTGGCCACCAGGTTTGCACACATCTCAGGAGGGATTTTGTCCCACTCCTCTTTGCAGATCTTCTCCAAGTCATTAAGGTTTCGAGGCTGACGTTTGGCAACTCAAACCTTCAGCTCCCTCCACAGATTTTCTATGGGATTAAGGTCTGGAGACTGGCTAAGCCACTCCAGGACCTTAATGTGCTTCTTCTTGAGCCACTCCTTTGTTGCCTTGGCCGTGTGTTTTGGGTCATTGTTATGCTGGAATACCCATCCACGACCCATTTTCAATGCCCTGGCTGAGGGAAGGAGGTTCTCACCCAAGATTTGACGGTACATGGCCCCGTCCATCGTCCCTTTGATGCGGTGAAGTTGTCCTGTCCCCTTAGCAGAAAAACACCCCCAAAGCATAATGTTTCCACCTCCATGTTTGACGGTGGGGATGGTGTTCTTGGCAGCATTCCTCCTCCAAACACGGCGAGTTGAGTTGATGCCAAAGAGCTCCATTTTGGTCTCATCTAACCACAACACTTTCACCCAGTTGTCCTCTGAATCATTCAGATGTTCATTTGCAAACTTCAGACGGGCATGTATATGTGCTTTCTTGAGCAGGGGGACCTTGCGGGCGCTGCAGGATTTCAGTCCTTCACGGCGTAGTGTGTTACCAATTGTTTTCTTGGTGACTATGGTCCCAGCTGCCTTGTTCCTCACCGTTCTCATGATCATTGCAACTCTACGAGGTGAGCCCCAGGCCGATGGATATTGACAGTACTTTTGTGTTTCTTCCATTTGCGAATAATCACACCAACTGTTGTCACCTTCTCACCAAGCTGCTTGGCAATGGTCTTGTAGCCCATTCCAGCCTTGTGTAGGTCTACAATCTTGTCCCTGACATCCTTGGAGAGCTCTTTGGTCTTGGCCATGGTGGAGAGTTTGGAATCTGATTGATTGCTTCTCTGGACATGTCTTTTATACAGGTAACAAACTGAGATTAGGAGCACTCCCTTTAAGAGTGTGCTCCTAATCTCAGCTCGTTACCTGTATAAAAGACACCTGGGAGCCAGAAATCTTTCTGATTGAGAGGGGGTCAAATACTTATTTCCCTCATTAAAATGCAAATTAATTTATAACATTTTTGACATGCATGTTTTTCTGGATATTTTTGTTGTTATTCTGTCTCTCACTGTTCAAATAAACCTACCATTAAAATTATAGACTGATCATTTCTTTGTCAGTGGGCAAACGTACAAAATCAGCAGGAGATCAAATACTTTTTTTCCTCACTGTACAGGGTAAGGAAACTCATGTAATTTTGTAATTTGGGTGAACTATCTCTAACATTGAGGGGGGTATTCCAACTTTTTTCACCTAATAGCAGGAACACCACCATCTAATGGTCAGAATCTGGTAATATCAGGATGTAGGATGGGACATAACTTAAGTTTTTCTCTGAACAGAGGGAAAAAAACATCACCAAATTCACTGGGAATACATTACATAGGATGAAGAAACAATATTCCTAGCTGCAGCTCCATACTACTAATGAAACACAGAGAACTGATACTATATCTTCGTTGTTGGGGTGGGATTGGCATGGGGTGTGTGGGGGTCCGTGGGTGGCTTTTGACCATTCCTTTGGATAACTCATGTCTAATTCATTGTTAGAAAAAACAGAACAAACTGATATAGTGGGTGTCAATCCTCTTTCTTGTGCTTTTTGAGGTGGAACGTCCTTCTACTTTTTTAGGTTTTTGTATGTTTAACCA
Source organism: Salmo salar (assembly GCF_965601325.2). Lineage (NCBI taxonomy): Eukaryota > Metazoa > Chordata > Actinopteri > Salmoniformes > Salmonidae > Salmo > Salmo salar. Next base: position 3,058,305 of record NC_138318.1, read on the forward strand.
ATAGCATGTCTCCTTTAGGTCCATTCTGCAGTGTATTGGTGGAGAGGTTTGGTTGCCGGGCGACGGTGATGCTGGGCGGGGTCCTGAGTGGGCTTGGAATGGTGGCCAGCTCGTTCACCCACACCATCACTGAGCTCTACGTCACAGCTGGGATTATCACAGGTCACTGCGCTCCCACCTAACACACACGGAGTCACTCCACATCAGTGGCGGTTGGAGACGTTTAAGATGAGGGAGGACGATTATTTTTTTTATGAGCATGTCCTATTACAGCATATTGGATGATTGTCATATAGTGCATTCATAAAGTATTCAGACCCCTTCCATTTTTCCACATGTTACGTTAGTCTCATTACAGTCTATATAAGGTCCCACGGTTGACAGTGCATGTCAGAGCAAAAACCAAGCCAAGAGGTTGAAGGAATTGTCCCTAGAGCTCCGAGACAGGATTGTGTCAAGGCACAGATCTAGGGAAGGGTAACTAAAAAATGTATGCAGCATTGAAGGTCCCTAAGAACAGAGTGGCCTCCATCATTCTTAAATAGAATAAGTTTTGACCCACCAAGACTCTTCCTAGAGCTGGCCGCCTGGCCAAACTGATCAATCAGGGGAGAAGGGCCTTGGTCAGAGAGGTGACCAAGAACCCGATGGTCACTCTGACAGAGCTCTAGAGTTCCTCTGTGGAGATGGGAGAACCTTCCAGAAGGACAACCATCTCTGCAGCACTCCACCAATCAGGTTGTTATGGTAGAGTAGCCAGACGGAAGCCACTTCTCAGTAAAAGGTACACGACAGCCCGCTTGGAGTTTGCCAAAAGGCACCTAAAGGACTCTGACCATAAGATACAAGATTCTCTGGTCCGATGAAACCAAGATTGAACTCTTTGGCCTGAATGCCAAGAGTCACGTCTGGAGGAAACCTGGCACCATCCCTACGGTGAAGCATCGGACTTGAACCCGATCGAACATCTCTGGAGAGACCTGAAAAATAGCTGTGCAGCGACGCTCCCCATCCAACCTGACAGAGCTTGAGAGGATCTGCAGAGAAGAAAGTGTGCCAAGATTGTAGCATCATACCCAAGAAGTCTCGAGGCTGTGATCGCTGCCAAAGGCGCTTCAACAAAGTAATGAGTAAAGGGTCTGAATACTTATGTAAATGTGATGTGTATATATATTTTGTTATACATTTGCAAAAATGTCTAAACACTTGTTTTTGCTTTAGGGGGAACTATTTAAAACATTTTAGAATAAGGCTGTAACGTAACAAAATGTAGAAAAAGTCAAGGGGTCTGAATACTTTCCGAATGCACGGTATATTCCATTCACCCAGCTCAATGTAACATTGAAAGGCTTAGGCGACTACATGATACTAGAATTTTCCCTATACCCATCATGAGGTTTCTACAACCTAGCCTATGAATGAAAGTTTACAAAGTAATTGCACAGGTCGAGAGAAAAAGGAGAGTGATCAAGGTGACAGACAGTGACACATTCAAAGCTGCTTTGCACACTCTTGCCTACCTCTAGCTGATCGAGGGTGTAATCATTAGTCAAATTCAGGTATGTTTATCCCCGTTTTGTTCCATTTGCTTCTGTTAAATAAACGTTTTTTTAAACAGAATAGCGGAATGAATACCCCCCTGATCACACGCAGTTCATGTTCATAGCAGCCACATCCAAATAGAATAAAAATGTTGCTTGTTGTATAATTCCTTCTTGCATCTACATGCTCTCCTCCTCTCACCTTTTCCCTTCGTTTGTGGACTTCAGTGCACAACACGTCAGCTGTCTGTGACCAGGCAAAAAAACCTTTTCAAACCTTCATATCATAACCGCTAACTGCTACACACAGTCTACATCGTTGTCACCATATTAGCTAAGGATGTTAGTAATGTCATAGTCAACATAGTTGTAGTAGCTAACGTGTTAGTAACCCGCTACAATCATGCAGTACAGTGTACAGTGAGCAAGCAGTTTAGTAGTTATACCAGCAGGCCCCGGTGGCAATAAATTAGCTTATTAGCTGTAGCTTATGCTTTCAGTACTAGATTAATTCTCTAATCCTTTGATTGGATGCCCAACATGTCAGTTCATGTTGCAATACCTCTGATAGGTTGGAGGACGTCCTCCGGAAATGGTCATAATTACTGTGTTAGTCTATGGAAGGGGGTGGGAACCATGAGCCTCCTATGTTATATATTGAAGTTAATGTATGCAGTGGAGGACGGAAACTATCTGTCCTCCTACACCATGGTGCTGCCCTACAGAGTGCTGTTGAGGTTACTGTAGACCTTCATTGCAAAACAGTGTGTTTTAATCAATTATTTGGTGACGTGCATATATTTAGTGTAGTTTTATCTATAAAGGATAACTTTTTTTAATATTGCACTGTTTACATTTTTTGAAATTCACTGAGGAGGATACTCCTCCCCATCCTTCTCTGAGGAGCTTCCACTACTCCACACAGCAGTTAACCCCTAACCACAGATCTAGAATCAGATAACCCTACATTCCAATCCTTCCCATTTATTAGGGCAGGTGAAAAAACCTGACCCTGTATCAGTGGATGGGGGCAACCTCCCATGCATTCAGCCATGTGCCTTACTCATTGTCTTCTTGTTTGATAGGACTTGGATTCTGCTTCAGCTTCCAGCCTGCGGTGACTATCCTCGGGCACTATTTTGTACGGCGACGGGCTTTCGCCAACGCCATGTCATCCACGGGCACGGCTCTGGGCCTGTGCACTCTACCCCTCCTAGGCAACTACCTCCACACTGAGCTGGGCTGGCGTGGGAGTTTCCTGGTGCTGGGGGCTGTCTTGCTCAACTGCTGCGTATGCGGAGCTGTGATGAGGCCCCTGGGGGGCCCCAGACACCGTGGCCAACACCTGATAAACCACAGGCCTCTTCAGCTGAAGGAGGAGAAGCTAAAGGGGAGAATGAGGGCCTCATTGGCCGGTCTGATGACTGCCCTGCGTCGTCACATGGCCTTTGACCTCTTACGTAACAACCTGCGCTACCGTATGTACGTTGTGGGCATCACCTGGATGATGCTAGGCTTCGTGGTGCCGCTGATCTACTTGGTTCCCTACGCCACGGCCCACGACATGGAGCAGAGCCAGGCCGCCCTCCTCCTCTCCATCCTGGGTATCGTTAACATCGTGGTGCGGCCTCCCATCGGCCTGCTCTTCAGCCTGCCCTGGTTCAAGGGGTGCCACACCTATGTGTTCTCTGCTGCTCTGCTGTTGAATGGGCTGAGTAATAGTATCTGCTGCATCGATGCCAGCTTCCCCGTGCTGCTGGCGTACGTGGTGACCTACGGCCTGTCCATGAGCGTGGTGGGCTCGCTGATGTTCACCGTCCTCATGGATACGTTGGACATGAGTCGCTTCCCCGCTGCCCTGGGCCTGCTCGCCATCATGGAGAGTGTCACGCTGCTGATCGGACCCCCGCTCGCAGGTACCGAACTCACTGAGGCGTGTGTGTGTACTGTGTACTGTGTACTGTGTGTGTGTCTGTCTCGCCGAGAAGATGTACTATTCAATTAATAATTACATTTTGTATTTAATGAATCAAGTAAGTGCTGTAGTGTAACTTGGAGTGCTAGACATGCCAACAAAACCCTTAGCTACAAATAACAACGCACACAATGCTGTGGTCGAAGGCAAGCAGCATACAGTGGGGGGAAAAGTATTTGATCCCCTGCTGATTTTGTACGTTTGCCCACTTACAAAGAAATGATCAGTCTATAATTTTAATGGTAGGTTTATATGAACAGTGAGAGACAGAATAACAACCAAAAAATCTAGAAAAACGCATGTCAAAAATGTTATAAAATGATTTCCATTTTAATGAGGGAAATAAGTATTTGACCCCTCTGCAAAACATGACTTAGTACTTGGTGGCAAAACCCTTGTTGGCAATCACAGAGGTCAGACGTTTCTTGTAGTTTGCCACCAGGTTTGCACACATCTCAGGAGGGATTTTGTCCCACTCCTCTTTGCAGATCTTCTCCAAGTCATTAAGGTTTCGAGGCTTACGTTTGGCAACTCAAACCTTCAGCTCCCTCCACAGATTTTCTGTGGGATTAAGGCCTGGAGACTGGCTAGGCCACTCCAGGACCTTAAAGTGCTTCTTCTTGAGCTACTCCTTTGTTGCCTTGGTCGTGTGTTCTGGGTCATTGTCATGCTGGAATACCCTTTCACGACCCATTTTCAATGCCCTGGCTGAGGGAAGGAGGTTCTCACCCAAGATTTGATAGTACATGGCCCCGTCAAATGATGCGGTGAAGTTGTCCTGTCCCCTTAGCAGAAAAGCACCCCCAAAGCATAATGTTTCTACCTCCATGTTTGACGGTGGAGATGGTGTTCTTGGGGTCATAGGCAGCATTCCTCCTCCTCCAAACACGGCGAGTTGAGTTGATGCCAAAGAGCTCCATTTTGGTCTCATCTAACCACAACACTTTCACCCAGTTGTCCTCTGAATCATTCAGATGTTCATTGGCAAACTTCAGACGGGCATATGTATGTATTCTTGAGCAGGGGGACCTTGCGGGCGCTGCAGGATTTCAGTCCTTCACGGCGTAGTGTGTTTCCAATTGTTTTCTTGGTGACAATGGTCCCAGCTGCCTTGAGATCATTGACAAGATCCTCCCGTGTAGTTCTGGGCTGATTCCTCACCGTTCTCATGATAATTGCAACCCCACGAGGTGAGATCTTGCATGGAGCCCCAGGCCGAGGGATATTGACAGTTCTTTTGTGTTTCTTCCATTTGCGAATAATCGCACCAACTGTTGTCACCTTCTCACCAAGCTGCTTGGCGATGGTCTTGTAGCCCATTCCAGCCTTGTGTAGGTCTACAATCTTGTCCCTGACATCCTTGGAGAGCTCTTTGGTCTTTGCCATGGTGGAGAGTTTGGAATCTGATTGATTGCTTCTGTGGACATGTCTTTTTTAAAGGTAACAAGCTGCGGTTAGGAGCACTCCCTTTAAGAGTGTGCTCCTAATCTCAGCTCGTTACCTGTATAAAAGACACCTGGGAGCCAGAGATCTTTCTGATTGAGAGGGGGTCAAATACTTATTTCCCTCATTAAAATGCAAATCAATTTATAACATTTTTGACATGCATTTTTCTGGATTTTTTGTTGTTGTTATTCTGTCTCTCACTGTTCAAATAAACCTACCATTAAAATTATAGACTGATCCTTTCTTTATCAGTGGGCAAATTTACAAAATCAGCAGGAGATCAAATACTTTTTTCCCCCACTGTATCCTGTTGTTTGGATCCCATGGTCATCCAACCAATCATGTGTTTCCAAGGGAAATCGTGTGTGTGTGTGTGTGTGTGTGTTTACACATCTGTACGTGCCTGTGTGTGCATGTTGCGGGGGAGGTCTTAGAATAACTAGCAGACAGACTTGAATTAGAATGTAATGTTCAGCCCACAGTGTGGGTTTGGGCTCCGTCTTTCCTTGGGGGGTGGCACTGAAATAGATTGGGTGACTCTCTTATTTCAGTGCTATTTTAGGCTGCTTACCTGACATTTGAGCTAAGTTTTACTTTTACTGCTTATGTGGTTGGCTGAGTTTGCCTGTGCCATGGTAATACTGTATGTTATATGTGTAGTTATCTCGTTATGGCATCATGATCTGTCTTTCATGCACTGCTTGGGCCCTACTAATGCTGAGATTGGCTCCTGTGTTGTTGTTGTTGTTGTTGTTGTTGAAGATGTTGTTGCCGTTGCAGGAATCCTGGTGGACAGAACGGGGGAGTATTTCTACGTCTTCTTCGCCTGCAGTGCCACTGTTTCCTCATCGGCTGTATTCCTCATGGTGTCTTTCTACTGGCTGGACAGAAGGGACAGGAGGGCGCTAAAGGGGCAGCAGGTGCCACCTCAGGTCCCCCCACAAAAGCCTGCCAGTGGTAACAATTTGATCCCCCAGTGCCAGTACCGCAGTGTGCCCACAGAGGGGGACAAAGACAAGGCCTCAGACTCTGAGACAGGGGACATCACCCGCCTGTGAACATCGTCACTGTCCAAACACACAAACCAAACTCACAATGTGTACTTCCCATGATTCTGTATATCGATTGTGTATCCTGTGTTGCTGATATTAAAGTAGAAGTGTATGATAATTGATATCCCAATCTGTTAGGATCTGACATTCCTTTTAATCATAGTATACACACTCTTGACTGTTTAGAGTATTGATTGCAAAGGGGTTGAGTATTTCATCCAATGGATGAATATTACATATAGTATAGGAGTGGATTATATGTTGCTATTACAGTCTGCACTGTTTATGCAGACTAGAAAATACTGTTACTGGTGATTGAATGCAGTACTTTTTCACACATGCCATAAACCTTAAACCTGTGCCTTTTCCCTCACACCCTGTTACACGTTCAAGAAGACATGCCACCTTAAGAATCACTCACCACCCTTCAAAAAGCAATGACTGTGCAAAAGACATGGCCTTTGTACAGACAATCAATCAAAATAAGAAAAATAAACATATTCCATTTTCTATACATACTACACCAGAAGAAACCTCAACTGAATGATAAGTACTATACCAGTTTATTTCAATATCAAAGACTGATATCATTGAGCATATCAATGTCAAACTCTTAATCTCAAGAAATCTTACATTTTTTGGCCCTAAACACATTTGTTTATGAATATTTTCATGTCTTGATAAGTTCATTGTGAAACAGAGTTAGACAACAATCAGTAACCTACTGATATGACTGAGAATGGCTTGTGTAAAAGTACAGGATCAGTCACTAGGACATGGGTGCTTTTCATTGTCAAAGACTGAAGCAAGTACTGTAGCTGTACTGTAGCTGTAGCTGAGATTTATGTTACTTCTCCACCTATGAGTATTTCAAGTATGGACTGTAATTCATCACAAGATTACTCTAAGGAACATACAGTCACATATGTGGCAACATACTTTAGGCCAGGGTTTCCCAAACTCATTTCTGGGCCCCTCCCCTGGGTGCACGTTTGTTTTTTCCCCAAGCACTACACAGCTGATTCAAATAATCAAAGCTTGATGATGAGTTGGTTATTTGAATCAGCTGTGTAGTGCTGGGGGAAAAAAACTAAACGTGGACCCAGAGGGGGCCCCAGGACCGAGTTTGGGAAACCCTGCTTTAAGCTATGGCTCCCTTGCAATAGGAATATGAATATGTATTTTTATATAAAGGGCTATTGTTTCTTGCACTGGGGCCAAATAATGAAATGTTTTTTTCATGTGATTCAATACATTATTTATATAAAATAATTATGGAAATTATAATAAATGTAATCCTAAAAAAACATGTTTTTAATTTTGTGTTTAAAAGAGTGATTAATCGGTTCTCATCAGGAAATGTAGATGGGCAAGTAGCAATGTCAAAATTGGCTATTATTTGTCACATCTGCTCCCACTCCTCCCCTCCGGCGTTCGATGTTGATGGTCTACTAACCACCGGTCCTGGCACCCCATCTTCACGCATACCTGGCAACCACAATTACGCATACCTGTGTCTCATCAGTCACACCTGGACTTCAGTACTCACTGATTACTTACCCTTCATATAGCACTCTTTTGTTGCTAGTCATCAGGTAGTATTGTTTGTGTTTCCATGTCAAACGCTGGTCTTGGTTTGTATCGGTCCATGGTTATTGTTATTAAACTCACTAACTGCACCTGCTTCCTGACGTCTACGTTACAGAATACTACCTCACCAAATGGAAGCAGCAGTTCATTTCCCAGATGGTCAGCGAATAGAGACACCTATTTCGCCAACACCACAACTGGGGACGGCTATGGAAGAGGTCCTCCGCTTCCTACTCCAGTACTTCCTATATTTCACTCATCAAATGTCAGCCCCCACCACTGAGCGGTCCAATGTTGCCATGGTTATTTCCATGCTGACCGGATGGGCGTTGGAGTGGGCTAAGGCCGTCTGGGAGAGGAGGAGCTGGGTTCCTATGAGGGATTCAGGGGGGTCTTCGACCATCCACTGGAGGGCAGAGAGGGGGTTGAGCGCCTACTCCAATTACGGCAGGATGGCCAGACCCCGGCGGAGTACGTGCTCACCTTTCAGACAGTTGCAGCATCCAGCGTATGGAATGAGCTGACGCTCTGCACTCCTTTCATAAAAGGATTGTGCGAAGAGGTCCAGACAGTGTCATCTTGGCACGCCAAATCTAACCTTGGACTCACTCATTGCGATGGCCATCCATCTGAATAACCTTCTTCAGGAGCGTCGGCACCCCCATCGACTCTCCCCCTCCTTCGTTGACCGTTCTGAATCAGAGCCTGAACCCATGGAGGTAGGGGCCACACACCTCTCCGCAGCTTCGCCAGAGATAGCTGGGGCTCTGTCCCTATTGCGGCCAGGAGGGGCACCAGCTTCAGTGGTGTCCGGTGTGCCCTAACCCGGGATCCACTAGTGCCAAACCCTTTACGGTTCCTATTTCACTGGCCGACTGTCCCTCAAGTGTTGTCTCTACAGCTCTAGTGGACTCCGGTGCTGCTGGGAACTTCATCATCCTCTCCTTTTCCTATCCAAGCTCTGGACACACGACCATTGGGATCCGGCACAGTGACACACCACTCACCCTCACCATGGGACTCATGTTCCAGGAAAGCCTTCCCTCCTTCATCACCTCCGCACCTGTACACAAGATAATCCCCGGCCTCCCATGGCGCCAAAGTCACAATCCCACCATCAAATGGTCGAGTACAAAAATTACCGCCTGGGGACCATGATGTTGGAGGACCTGCTTTCCCGTACCATGTGATTCTACACAGGTTGAGGGCCCTGTGAGTGTCCACCAGCCAATCAATTGTCCCCGTGTGTTAGGATGTGGACATCAGCCAGGTTCTGGAGTGGGAACCTGACACCTGCCCTCCAGATCGCATCTACGTTCCCACAGGGGTGAGAAAACGGCTGTTGACCTGGGTGCACACATCCCTCGCCGCTGGACACCCAGGTTTCGGCCGTACTATCCAATCAATTAGTTTCTGATAAATACTGGTGGCCCACTTTGGTGCAGGACGTAGCCCACTATGTCAATTCAAGTTCAGTTTGTACTCCAAATCCCCTGCAACACTCCAGCAGGAAAACTCCTTCCCCTTGCCTCAGCGTTCCTGGTCTCATCTGTCTATTGACTTTGTCACTGATCTCCCCTCTTCTGATGGTTTTACCACCATTTTGGTGATAGTTGACAGAATCTGACCGTGGCCCACAAATCACGTCATGGGTATGGAAAGCCTTCATGGAGAATCTGGGGGTCACGGTCAGCCTCACTTCCGGTTACCGGCCTCATTCACCACCCAAAATGTTGCTTTTTGGTCTTTAAGGTTAGGTTTAAAATCTGATTTTCAAAGGGCCAATCAGCAGTTGAAACAAAACTGCAACTCCCCGCCATTGCTTTGGCCAAAAGCTGAGAGACGGGGTTGGACTACTAACCTGGGGGTTCTACTAAGCTGACATATGGAATTGGTTTTCTAAGATGTTCATACCATGGATCATTTAGCTATTTGATTTAGAATTTTAGGACCCCTTTAGGTAAATGATTTGATAAAATATTGAATTTGGCCTTAACTACTATAGCCCATGAAACCACATTGAATAACATTCATAAATGGCAAAAAAAGGACAGTCAAATAAATCATAAGGAATAAGGTTTTGATGTGTCTGTCCTGTATCTATGAGAAAGGTCAGGAAATCATTTTTTGGGGACATATTTCACTCCTTATCCAACGAGTCCGTGGCACTCCTAGGGGTCGTAAAGCAAAATGGAGATGGTGTTCATGAGTCTCTCCTTATTAGTTTATATCCCAAACGGTTCGGACGCAACAGACAGAAGTTGACACGTCAGCGTTACTGACGACTTCAGACGAGTCCCGTGGTGGTCGTAGACCAAAACAGAGAACACCATCGTGAGAGTAGTCTTTCCATAGTGGTCATATTAGTTTGTAGGCCAAACTGTTTGGATGCTACATAGGTGGATGTGGTGGATTGAGATTTAGCCCATGCAACAAAAAAAATCTCTAGCTTTAACCAAAGTCTCTCCGCCCTAAAAATGGGAGTCGTTGTCCACGAAGCTGTCCAGCTCCTGCCTATAATTTCTTTGGATTGGTGGATAAATCTCATTATTGTAATTCATTTTTGAGTGTTCGATAAAGGTTGTTTATGTCAACCACCGGTATTCAAGTGAGAGAGATGTTATGCTACTAGCCTCATGACATGAATATGCGTAGCCATCTCGAGACAACTCCGATATAAAGTGTTTTTTCTCAAAGTAGCCGGGATGTCACGTGTCCTACTTATATCAGTACCCTCATAACTTAAGCATTACGAAACTTCTATTCAATCAAATAAACCTTATGTAGCAAATAAGCCATACATTTTTGGGGGTTTACCAAATTCGACTCTCATTGACCTCCATACAAATACTCCTTGCTTGGTGGGCCAAACAACAACAAAACGGCACCTGCTGGAGGGAGACTGATTTTCCGCCAAGTTGGGCCTTTCTCTACCTCTTCCTCTCTGCTAAAACTGACGAATTTTGATGGTGATTTTTTTATTATGCTACTTAGATTGATGCACAGGTGCAATATGCAACTTTTTGGCCGACCCGACCAAATGGATAGAAATGTGAGTTACAGGGCCTCCTGAGTGGCACAGCGGTCTAAGGCACTGCATTGCAGTGCTAGAGGCGTCACTATAAACCTGGCTTTATTACACCCTGCTGTGATTGGGTGTCCCATAGGTCTTGTGTCATCGCTGCAACTCCCGTACGGACTCGGGAGAGGCGAAGGTCGAGAGCCATGCGTCCTCCGAAACACAACCTAAAACCAAGCCACACTGCTTCTTGACACAATGCACATCCAACCCGGAAGCCAGACGCACCGTTGGAGGAAACAGCGTACACCTGGTGACCTGGTCTGCGTGCACTGCTGGTTAAGTGTGCCTTGAATTCTAAATCAATCACAGACAGTGTCACCAGCGAATAACCCCAACACCATCACACCTCCTCCATGCTTCACGGTGGGAACCACACCAAATAAAATACAATTTTCTTGGTCACATACACATGGTTAGCAGATGTTATTGCGAGTGTAGCGAAATGCTTGTGCTTCTACTTCCGAAAGTGCAGCAATATCTAACATGTCCACAACAACTACCCAATTCATCCCAAGTCTAAGTAAATGAATAAGAATATATACATACAAATATTCGGATGAGCAATGACAGAGCGGCATAGGCAAGATGCAATAGATGGTATAAAATACAGTATATACACTACCGTTCAAAAGTTTGGGGTCACTTTGAAATGCCCTTGTTTTCCACGAAAACAAACATGAAATGAGTTGCAAAATGAATAGGAAATATAGTCAAGACGTTGACAAGGAATGGAATAGTCTCAATTTCTCAGAACAAGAATAGACTGACGAGTTTCAGAAGAAAGTCCTTTGTTTCTGGCCATTTTTAGCCTGTAATCGAACCCACAAATGCTGACGCTCCAAATACTCAACTAGTCTAAAGAAGGACAGTTTTATTGCTTCTTTAATCGCACAACAGTTTTCAGCTGTGCTAACATAATTGCATAAGGGTTTTCTAATGATGAATTAGCCTTTTAAAATGATAAACTTGGATTAGCTAACACAACGTGCCATTGGAACACAGGAGTGATGGTTGCTGATAATGTGCCTCTGTACGCCTATGTAGATATTCCATGAAAAATCTGCCTTTTCCAGCTACCGTAGTCAATTACAACATTAACAATGCCTACACTGTATTTTTGATCAATTTGATGTTATTTTAATGGACAAAAAAATGTGCTTTTCTTTCAAAACAAGGAGTGAACAAAAAGTGAACCCAAACTTTTGAATGGTAGTGTACATACGAGATGAGTAATGTAAGATATGTAAACATTATTAAAGTGGCGTTATTAAAGTGACAAGTGATCCATTTATTAAAGTGGCCAATGTATTTAGGCAGCAGCCTCTCTATGTTATTGACGGCTGTTTAAAAGTCTGGTGGCCTTGAGATAGAAACTGTTTTTCAGTCTCTTGGTTCCAGCTTTGATGCACCTGTACTGACCTCGCCTTCTGGATGGAAGTGGGGTGAACAGGCAGTGGCTTGGGAGGTTGTTGTCCTTGATGATCTTTTTGGCCTTCCTCTGACATCGGGTGGTGTAGGTATCCTGGAGGGCAGGTAGTTTGCCCCCGTTGATGCGTTGTGCAGACTGTACCACCCTCTGGAGAGCCTTGTGGTTGTGGGCGGTGCAGTTGCCGTACCAGGTGGTGATACAGCCCGACAGGATGCTCTCAATTGTGCATCTGTAAAAGTGTGAGGGTTTTAGGTGACAAGCCAAAGAAGGCTGGACCATTTCAGTTTGTCCGTGATGTGTACGTCGAGGAACTTAACTTTCCACCTTCTCCACTGCTGTCCCATCTGTGGATAAGGGGGTGCTCCTTCTGCTGTTTCCTGAAGTCCACCATCATCTCCTTTGTTTTGTTGACATTGAGTGAGAGGTTGTTTTCCTGACACCACACTCCGAGTGCCCTCACCTCCTCCCTGTAGGCTGTCTCGTTGTTGTTGGTAATCAAGCCTACTACTGTTGTGACGTCTGCAAACAATATGCTGATAGAATTTAGGTAGCCATGTTCTCAAATGTGCTTTGTTAAAAACCCCAACTACATCAAATACAGTCTTGGGATATATGGTTTCCAGTATGTATAAAGTCCATTTAAGTTCCTTGAGGGCCGTCGTGGTATCAGCTTGAGGGGGGGATATACACAGTTGTGACAAAAACCAAGCAGCATTCTCTTGGGAGATAATACGGTCTGCATTTGATTGTGAGGAATTCTAGGTCAGGTGAACAAAAGAAGTTGAGTTCCTGTATGTTGTTACAATTGCACCACGTTAATCATGAAACATACACCCCGCCCTTCTTCTCGGAGAGATGTTTATTCCTGTTGACGTGATGCACAAACAATCCAGGTGGCTGTACCAACTCCGACAGCATATCCCGAGAGAACCATGTTCCGTGAATATGTATGTTACAATCCCTGATGTCTCTCTGGAAAGCAACCCTTGCCCTAATATTGTCTACCTTGTTATCTAGAGACTGGACATTAGAGAGTAATATACTCGGAAGCGGTGGGTGGTGTGCGCGCCTCCAAAGTCTGACCATGTAACGGCTGTCTTCAGAAATGAACCAAGGCGCAGCAGGTATGTGAATACTCATCTTTAATTACCCAACAAAAGGAGTAAAGCATCCACAGGAAACAATAAACACGACAGCAGCAACAGTTTGCAGGCTAAAACACGCAGTGCAAAACAACCACCCACAACCCCAAAGAAAAACACACACACCTATATAGGACTTCCAATCAAAGGCAACTCAACACACCTGCCTTCAATTGGAAGTCCCAATCAACAACACAAACATTTAACAAACACAAACCACCTGCCACATCCTGACCAAGACTAACACAATTACGCCCTCTGCTGGTCAGGACGTGACAGTACCCCCCCCTCAAGGTGCAGACCCCAGGATGCACCTAAAAAAAGAAAACACAAGAAAATCCCCAATACCTGTCACGTCCTGGCCAGTATATAAGGTTAATTGTTTTGTAGTTTGGTCAGGGCGTGGCAGGGGGTATTTGTTTTATGTGGTTCGGGGTGGTGTGTTTGTGTAAAGGGTGTTTGATTTAGTAATTCCGGGTTTTGGTTTATGTTTAGTTAATTCTATGGTTAGTCTAGGTTGTGTGTTTCTATGTTTGGTTGATTGGGGTTGGGACTCTCAGTTGAAGGCAGGTGTTGTCTATCTGCCTTTGATTGAGAGTCCCATATATTAGGGTGTGTTTGTATGTGTGATTTGTGGGGGATTATTCTGTGTATAGCCTTGTGCCTTACCAGACTGTTTATTTGTCGAGTGTTCGTTTTTTGTGTTTTGTTATTTTGTATGTTCATTTTTGAGATTAATTAAAAATCAAGATGAGCATTCACGTACCTGCCGCGTTTTGGTCCACATTTTCTGATGACGATTTCGCATTATCGTCAGAAGACGAAGATAATTGTGACAGAATCACCCACCACCAAAGGACCAAGCAGCAGAGGAAGGAGCAGACGGAGTTCGAGTTGGACTGGCGGGAGAAGTGGACTTGGGAGGAAGTTCTGGACGGGGCCGGACCCTGGCATCAGGCTGGGGATTATCGACGCCCGCAGGGGGAAATTGAGGCAGCCAAGGCAGAGAGGCGGTGGTACGAGGCCAAGTACGCGCTGAAGGAGAAGCACGAGAGGCACCCCCAAGAAAAAATTTTGGGGGGGCACACGGGTAGTTTGGCTAGGCGTAAGAAGAGCCGGAAGCCAGCTACTCGTGGTTATATGGAGGAGCGTATGGGGTGGAGAGCGCTATGTTTCGCTGAGGAGCGCACTATCTCACCCATACGCACGCACAGTCCGGTGCGCGTTATTCCAGCCCCTCGCAGGTGCCGTGCTAGAGCGGGCATCCAGCCTGGTAGGAGGATGCCTGCGCAGCGCATCTGGTCGCCGGTACGCCTCCGAGGACCAGGCTACCCAACTCCCGCTCTACGCACGGCTACCATCAGGCCCCTGCACAGCCCAGTCTGCCCTGTACGAGCACCCCGCTCGTACAGGGCTACTAGTTCCATCCAGCCAAGGCGGGTTGTGCAGGAGGTAAGATCTAGACCGGCTGTGCGCCTCCATAGCCCTGGGTTTCCAGCTCCTGTCTCTCGTGCGGACCCGGAAGTGCGTCAACCCAGTCCGACTCGTCCTGTTCCCGCTCCCCGCACTAGCCTGGAGGTGCGTGTACATAATCTGGTAAGCCCAGTACCAGCACCACGCACCAGGCTACAAGTGCGTCAACCCAGCCTCGCCAGTCAACAGTCTTCATCAGAGCTGCCCGCCAGTCAACAGTCTTCATCAGAGCTGCCCGCCAGTCAACAGTCATCATCCGAGCTGCCCGCCAGTCAACAGTCATCGTCAGAGCTGCCCGCCAGTCAACAGTCATCGTCAGAGCTGCCCGCCAGTCAACAGTCATCGTCAGAGCTGCCCGCCAGTCAACAGTCATCGTCAGAGCTGCCCGCCAGTCAACAGTCATCGTCAGAGCTGCCCGCCAGTCAACAGTCATCGTCAGAGCTGCCCGCCAGTCAACAGTCATCGTCAGAGCTGCCCGCCAGTCAACAGTCATCGTCAGAGCTGCCCGCCAGTCAACAGTCATCGTCAGAGCTGCCCGCCAGTCAACAGTCATCGTCAGAGCTGCCCGCCAGTCAACAGTCATCGTCAGAGCTGCCCGCCAGTCAACAGTCATCGTCAGAGCTGCCCGCCAGTCAACAGTCGTCGTCAGAGCTGCCCGCCAGTCAACAGTCGCCAGAGAGGTCAGACTGCGCTGAACTGCCGGAGTGGCCAGACTGCGCTGAACTGCCGGAGTGGCCAGACTGCGCTGAACTGCCGGAGTGGCCAGACTGCGCTGAACTGCCGGAGTGGCCAGACTGCCCTGAACTGCCGGAGTGGCCAGACTGCCCTGAACTGCCGGAGTGGCCAGACTGCCCTGAACTGCCGGAGTGGCCAGACTGCCCTGAACTGCCGGAGTGGCCAGACTGCCCTGAACTGCCGGAGTGGCCAGACTGCCCTGAACTGCCGGAGTGGCCAGACTGGCCAGACTGCCCAGACTGTCCCGAATTGCCAGACTGCCCAGACTGTCCCGAATTGCCAGACTGCCCAGACTGTCCCGAATTGCCAGACTGCCCAGACTGTCCCGAATTGCCAGACTGTCCCGAATTGCCAGACTGCCCAGACTGTCCCGAATTGCCAGACTGCCCAGACTGTCCCGAATTGCCAGACTGCCCAGACTGCCCCCCGGCGATGCCAGACTGGCCCGACTGCCCCTCGGCGATGCCAGAGTGGCCCGACAGCCTGGAACGGCCGGAACCAGAGCCACCTCCAGAAATAGGTGGGTTGGGGAGGGGGGGTGTAGCACAGTGCCGTCGTTGACGGCAGCCACCCTCCCTTCCCTCCCTTTAGAAAAGGGGACTTTTTGTTGGTGTTGCTTGGGGTTATTTTTTGTTAAGGTGCTTCTGGGGTAGCACCTTTAAGGGGGGGGTACTGTCACGTCCTGGCCAGTATATAAGGTTAATTGTTTTGTAGTTTGGTCAGGGCGTGGCAGGGGGTATTTGTTTTATGTGGTTCGGGGTGGTGTGTTTGTGTAAAGGGTGTTTGATTTAGTAATTCCGGGTTTTGGTTTATGTTTAGTTAATTCTATGGTTAGTCTAGGTTGTGTGTTTCTATGTTTGGTTGATTGGGGTTGGGACTCTCAGTTGAAGGCAGGTGTTGTCTATCTGCCTTTGATTGAGAGTCCCATATATTAGGGTGTGTTTGTATGTGTGATTTGTGGGGGATTATTCTGTGTATAGCCTTGTGCCTTACCAGACTGTTTATTTGTCGAGTGTTCGTTTTTTGTGTTTTGTTATTTTGTATGTTCATTTTTGAGATTAATTAAAAATCAAGATGAGCATTCACGTACCTGCCGCGTTTTGGTCCACATTTTCTGATGACGATTTCGCATTATCGTCAGAAGACGAAGACAACTGTGACAATACCCCAACAAAACCAACAAACAATAACCCCTAAACAATAAGGGAGGGAAGGGAGGGTGGCTGCCGTCACCGACGGCACTGTGCTACACCCTCCCTCCCCAACCCACCTATCCTGGAGGTGGCTCAGGTGCAGGACGTGGACCTCGCTCCACCTTCGGCGTCGCCCACTTTGGTGGCGCCGATAGCTGCGCCGGGCAGACGGGCCACTCGGGCTGACCCTGGCAGACGGACCACCCGGGCTGGGCCGGAGGGCAGGAGGGCCGCCCGGGCAGCTCCTGGCAGTCGGGCCGCTCTGGCAGCTCCTGGCAGTCGGGCAGCTCTGGCAGCTCCTGGCAGTCGAGCAGCTCTGGCGACTTACGACGGGCTGGGCCGGGGGGCAGTCGGGCCACCCGGGCTGGGCCGGGGGGCAGTCGGCCCGCTCTGGCAGCTCCTGGCAGTCGGGCCGCTCTGGCAGCTCCTGGCAGTCGGGCCGCTCTGGCAGCTCCTGGCAGTCGGGCAGCTCTGGCAGCTCCTGGCAGTCGGGCAGCTCCTGGCAGTCGGGCAGCTCCTGGCAGTCGGGCAGCTCCTGGCAGTCGGGCAGCTCTGGCGACTTACGACTGGCGGGCAGCTCTGGCGACTTACGACTGGCGGGCAGCTCTGGCGAGTGTTGACTGGCGAGGCTGGGCTGACACGCACCTCCATGCTAGTGCGTCTAGCGGGAAACACCGGACCGAAAGGGCGCACTGGCGGTCTTGAGTGCAGGGTTGGCATCACCCCTTCCGGCTCGATGCTCACCTTGCCCTGGCACCTGCGGGGCGCTGGTACTGGGCGAACTGGGCTGTGCGTCCGTATAGGCGAGATGGTGCGTACCTCAGCGTAACATGGCGCCCTCCACCTCATACGCACCTCCCTGTAGTCACAGGTAGCTGGCTTACGGCTCTTCCCTGGCCTGGCCAAGCTACCCGTGTGCCCCCCCCCAAAAAATGATTGGGGGTGCCTCTCGGGTTTTCTAGCAACCGTGTTCCAGCATAACGTTCCCGTTGGTTCCTCTGTCCAGCTGCCTCCACTCTCCTGAGTGCCTCCACCTGTTCCCATGGGAGGCGATCCCTTCCGGCCAGGATCTCTTCCCAGGTGTAGGCTCCCTTACCGTCCAGGACGTCCTCCCATGTCCATTCCTCCCTTTTCTTCTCCTGTGGCTTCCTCCTCTTCTGCTGCTTGGTCCTGGTTTGGTGGGTGGTTCTGTAACGGCTGTCTTCAGAAATGAACCAAGGCGCAGCAGGTATGTGAATACTCATCTTTAATTACCCAACAAAAGGAGTAAAGCATCCACAGGAAACAATAAAGACGACAGCAGCAACAGTTTGCAGGCTAAAACACGCAGTGCAAAACAAC
Organism: Salmo salar; assembly: GCF_965601325.2. Lineage (NCBI taxonomy): Eukaryota > Metazoa > Chordata > Actinopteri > Salmoniformes > Salmonidae > Salmo > Salmo salar. The sequence goes on from NC_138318.1 coordinate 3,076,304, forward strand.
CACCCACAACCCCAAAGAAAAACACACACACCTATATAGGACTTCCAATCAAAGGCAACTCAACACACCTGCCTTCAATTGGAAGTCCCAATCAACAACACAAACATTTAACAAACACAAACCACCTACCACATCCTGACCAAGACTAACACAATTACGCCCTCTGCTGGTCAGGACGTGACAGACCAGAAGACCACTCCATCTACCTCTTCTCCGGCGGTGTTGTTTTGGGTCAGCCTCTGGAATCAGTTCAAATACCCTGGGTGAAAGTCGTATTCCTGGTCGTAGTACTGGTAAATTGACTTCGCTCTGATATCCAATAGTTCTTCCCAGCTGTATATAATGATCCCATAGTCTCCTCTGAACAGTTGATGTTGAGATGTGTATGTTACTTGGACTCTGTGAAGAATTTATTTGGGCTGCAATTTCTGAGGCTGGTAACTCTAATGAACTTATCTTCTGCAGTAACTGGGTTTTCCTTTCCTGAGGCAGTGTCACGACTTCCGCCGAGGTCGGTCCCTCTCCTTGATCGGGCGGCGTTCGACATCACCGGTCTTCTAGCCATCGCCGATCCACCTTTCATTTTCCATTTGTTTTGTCTTGTTTTCCCACACATTTACATTTTAGTCATTTAGCAGACGCTCTTATCCAGAGCGACTTACAGTAGTGAGTGCATACATTTCATTTCATGCATTTTTATTTTTTTGTACTGGCCCCCCGTGGGAATCGAACCCACAACCCTGGCGTTGCACACACCATGCTGGCGTTGCTCTACCAACTGAGCCACAGGGAAGACCCCACACCTGGTTTGCATTCCCTCATTACTTGTCTTGTATATAACCCTCTGTTTTCCCCCCATGTCTGTGTGTGGAATTGTTATGTGTAAATGTATGTGTACTCCAGGCTGGTTTGCGCCGGTTTATTGTAACCCATGTGTGTTTAGTTTTCTGAGTGCCGTGTTTTTGTTTGCCTCAATAAAGGGCTCCGTTTGCTACCCATTTCTGCTCTCCTGCGCCTGACTTCCCTGCAGCCAGTTACACACTCTACAGGCAGTCCTCATGAGAGCCAGCTTCATCATAGCGCTTGATGTTTTTTGCAACTGCACTTGAAGAAACTTAAAAGTTCTTGAAATTTTCCACATTGACTGACCTTCATGTCTTAAGTTAACGATGGACTGTCGTTTCTCTTTGCTTATTTGACCTGTTCTTGCCATAATATGGACGGTATTTTACCAAATAGGGCCATCTTCTGTATATCACCCCTACCTTGTCACAACACAACTGATTGGCTCAAACACAGTAAGAAGGAAAGAAACAGGCACACCTGTTAATTGAAATGCATTCCAGGTGACTACCTCATGAAGCTGGTTGAGAGAATGACAAGATTGTGCAAGATGTCATTAAGGCAAAGGGTGGCTACTTTTTTTGGTTACTACATGATTCCATATGTGTTATTTCATAGTTTTGTTGTCTTTACTATTATTCTACAATGTAGAAGATAGTTAAAATAAAAACCCTTTTGACTGGTACTGTATATTTATTTTTTATTGGTCTGCGAGCCTACAAAAGGGGGGCCGGCCTGCAGCCCACCAGTTGCCCATCCCTGCTTTATAAGTACTATTTCACTCAACTGTCTCTTTCCATGCCTCTGTCTCTTTCATCAATGCTGCTGTGAATCTATGAATCACTTTCTAGTGTCCAGTTATGCATTGACTGTGCTCCCTTATGGCTCAGGTGGACCAGGCTACTGCCGGCATCCTGGCCCTGGGACTGAAGAGGGGGGACAGACTGGGCATGTGGGGACCCAACACATGAGTGGGTCCTGTTCTAGTTTGCCACAGCCAAGGCTGGCATCATACTAGTGTGCACTGACACTGATGGCACGTAGAAGGAGGAATCTTAAAAGGGGAAAAACATGCTAGTTTTTGCACCCTCTTTGTGGGTACATTAAAGAAGATGTTTTCAGTGGTTATGTTTTGTTCTCTCTGACAGGCGTCTGTTAACCCAACCTATCAGGTGCAGGAGTTTCAGTTTGCTTTGAGGAAGGTGGGTCCTTTGAGTTGGCAGTCATTTCATGTCATATATTTTGTTCAATGAGAACAGCACTGGGTGTGGCGCTCTTAAGTAGGATGGGCCGCTGATTGCTTTCGAAACATTTTATGATGATAATGATGTTGATGTTCATTGGTGGTAATAAGTGTTATGCAGGTGTAACGCAAGCAGGTGAATGTAATATTCTCTTCTTTGCTGGTCTTGACCCAGGTGGGATGCAATGCCATTATGTGCCCGACCCAGTTTAAGACCCAGAAGTACTGTGGCATTCTCAGATAGAGCTGTCCAGAGATGGACACTGCTATCCCAGGATCTGTCAAGAGTGCCAGGTATGACCACACTGCTTTCTTCTTTTGATGAATTCTCAACTATCAGTTACATTGAGTGATGGTCAAAGCACAATCCCCACAAAAAAACTGCATCAGGTTCTGGAGGGTACAACGCTTTGAACATTGCAGATAGACACATGATTCCCTATGCTACATGGTTGAGGCCACTGAGCGTGCCACTGAGCATGACCCTTCCTCCTCAGACTCCCAGACCTCCACACAGTAATAGTGACAGACGGCCAGTAGCTGGAGACGTACCATCCGGAGGACGTGACGCAGGCAGGGAGTAGCCAACACGTGCAGCAGCTGGATGAGCTGCAGAAGAAGTTGTCCTTTGACGACCCCATCAACATTCAGTTCACATCGGTACTTTAACTAACTGCATACTCTCTCTCTCTCTTCATTCTTCCTATTGGATCCTGCACTCACAGTTAATATTTTCTTGGTCATGGTATTCAACACATCTACACTGTGAGTGTTAAATTGTTTGTTGACATTGATCTGAATAACTCACAGTATTGAGTAATGATGCATGTCCCCTGTGCATGCCCCAGTTGACGTATTCAAATTAATTTGTATATGCATTGCTCTGTTTTTGCTATTTCTCTGACATACTTTTTTGTCTGTTGTCAGGGCACGAAGGGAAACCCCAAAGGTACCACCCTCTCCTACCACAACATCGTCAACAATGACAACTTTTTTGGCATGTGAGTGGGCTATGACTGGAGGTTGATGATTCCAGACAACGGGTTAGTTAGTCACTGGGGTAGATGTGCCAACCTGGCAGCTATGGAGAGTGAAAGGTATGGCAGAAATATCTACAGTGGGGGGAAAAAAGTATTTGATCCCCTGCTGATTTTGTACGTTTGCCCACTTACGTTTGCCCACTTAATGGTCAGTCTATAATTTTAATGGTAGGTTTATATGAACAGTGAGAGACAGAATAACAACCAAAAAATCCAGAAAAACGCATGTCAAAAATGTTATAAAATGATTTCCATTTTAATGAGGGAAATAAGTATTTGACCCCTCTGCAAAACATGACTTAGTACTTGGTGGCAAAACCCTTGTTGGCAATCACAGAGGTCAGACGTTTATTGTAGTTTGCCACCAGGTTTGCACACATCTCAGGAGGGATTTTGTCCCACTCCTCTTTGCAGATCTTCTCCAAGTCATTAAGGTTTCGAGGCTTACGTTTGGCAACTCAAACCTTCAGGGTCATTGTCATGCTGGAATACCCTTTCACGACCCATTTTCAATGCCCTGGCTGAGGGAAGGAGGTTCTCACCCAAGATTTGATAGTACATGGCCCCGTCAAATGATGCGGTGAAGTTGTCCTGTCCCCTTAGCAGAAAAGCACCCCCAAAGCATAATGTATCCACCTCCATGTTTGACGGTGGAGATGGTGTTCTTGGGGTCATAGGCAGCATTTCTCCTCCTCCAAACACGGCGAGTTGAGTTGATGCCAAAGAGCTCCATTTTGGTCTCATCTAACCACAACACTTTCACCAGTTGTCCTCTGAATCATTCAGATGTTCATTGGCAAACTTCAGACGGGCATGTGTATGTATTCTTGAGCAGGGGGACCTTGCGGGCGCTGCAGGATTTCAGTCCTTCACGGCGTAGTGTGTTTCCAATTGTTTTCTTGGTGACAATGGTCCCAGCTGCCTTGAGATCATTGACAAGATCCTCCCGTGTAGTTCTGGGCTGATTCCTCACCGTTCTCATGATCATTGCAACCCCACGAGGTGAGATCTTGCATGGAGCCCCAGGCCGAGGGATATTGACAGTTCTTTTGTGTTTCTTCCATTTGCGAATAATCGCACCAAATGTTGTCACCTTCTCACCAAGCTGCTTGGCGATGGTCTTGTAGCCCATTCCAGCGTTGTGTAGGTCTACAATCTTGTCCCTGACATCCTTGGAGAGCTCTTTGGTCTTGGCCATGGTGGAGAGTTTGGAATCTGATTGATTGATTGCTTCTGTGGACATGTGTCTTTTTTACAGGTAACAAGCTGCGGTTAGAAGCACTCCCTTTAAGAGTGTGCTCCTAATCTCAGCTCGTTACCTGTATAAAAGACACCTGGGAGCCAGAAATCTTTCTGATTGAGAGGGGGTCAAATACTTATTTCCCTCATTAAAATGCAAATCAATTTATAACATTTTTACATACGTTTTTCTGGATATTTTTGTTGTTATTCTGTCTCTCACTGTTCAAATAAACCTACCATTAAAATTATAGACTGATCCTTTCTTTATCAGTGGGCAAACGTACAAAATCAGCAGGGGATCAAACACTTTTTTCCCCCACTGTAAGTCCTGGTGGAAAACATGCATTCATTGTTATTGAGAAGTTTTCTGGGACAGTAAACCGTGGTGTAGGTTGTGTTTTGTGCCTCAATCAAGTTTTTCCACTCTTCCACCCCCCAGCTGTACCTTTGTCTACGGCAATCCTACTACGTACATCGACATGCTGGGCCAGCCTGACTTGGCCAAGTTCGACTTGTCGTCAGTGGAGGGAGGTAAGAGATCATGTTTAACTCCGGTCATTGTTTTCTGTTCTAATCATATTCGTGAAATCAGATGTATTGAACATTAGTTAGGATGGTGATTGGTTGGGATGAAATCCTGCATACTCGGTTGTCCTAGAGGACCGGTTTTGGAATCTTGGAATTGATGATAGCAAATGTATGTCTTAGATGACATATATGTGTTTGTTTCTGCATTTTAGGCATCATGGCTGGTTCCCTGTGTCCACCTGAAATAGTGAAAGTAATTTCTACCATGGGTTTTAAGGAACTCTTAGTGAGTAATGTTTTTCTTAAGTTAATTGATTACTTTAAGTTAATTGATTATTGGATATAAGTGATTGTCCAGAGAGTTTACTCACATGGTTTCCCTGGCCTGAGTCAGTCCCTGGTTAGCAAGGAAGGCTCAAAACGAGCTGTGAGCTGGCCCTTCAGGACCGTCACTGCAGGGCGCAGTTAATATATTTTTTCGTTAGAGGGAGACATTTTAATGCCAACTCTACTGCATGTGTTTGTTTTAGCCCAGCACTAACGCACATGCTTCTACTAATAAGCTACAGATTAAGATTTTGATTAGCTGAATCGGGTGTATTAGTGTTACGCTGGGACAAAAGCCTGCAAACCCTGTAGCTCCCCAGGAGTAAGGTTGGCTATCCCTATGATATTGTCTCTCTGTTAATGTCTTAATCTGTTAACGCACAGTAGTTGTAAATGGAATCAAGACAGACAAGGTTACATCTTTATTTCTTAGATGTTTATTGGATGTGAGTTGTTCACCTCCAAAAGTCGAAAAAATACATTTATGATGTTCAATATACATAAAAAAAGAAGAGTCAAATCTTAAGAGTTATGATACTCGCAGAGTTTGGTAAGTGTTTGATGCTTATAGACAATCCATTGACTTAGCAGTAAAAAGTATATTTTTTCAATGTCAATCAATTACTTTAAATGAAATGTAACACAGTGTGTCTGGATGTGTCCGCTAACAAATGAAGCATTGCCACAGCAGGGGGGATGGAAAAGGCAAAATATTTAGTATATTACTTATTTAGTCAAAGACATGACACCTCTCTCATATCCATTTTGAACTGTACACCATTTCCCCCTGTGATAACAGATTTAAATGCATTGTAACCCTTTTAAACTTAATTCATGTAAGAATGAAGTATCTTTGTATCTCTAGGGAGATTGTCCTTTGTATGTATTCAGTCTTTAAACGAAAGATACTGCTGGTGAACTGGAGTCCTTTCTTTGTTCATGTCGTCTCTGACTGTTCCTTCTCAACTTTGACCTGCCATCGCTCTGTTGTCTCATAAACCCTTTCAGAAAAAGTCCTCAGCCGCCTGCGCTGTGATGTGTCGTTTACCTTTGGTCAGAGTTTGAGAGGGGTCACGCTACGTCGACGTCCGTTTTACGGAGAATTTCTCACAGGAGAAGCGAGACAGCGAGACATGACCAACCGAGTGACCCATAGAAAATAAAGGGAGATCTGGCCTGGAGCATTCCATTTAGGTATTTTTTGGGGTGGGGGGGGGGCTTGGGGAATTATGCAGGCCATTGCTGTGGCAGTAGGCGGCAGGGTCCTGAAAGGTGAAGGTGTAAAGCTGGCGTCAGGGAGAGCGAGACGAGGAGAGTCAACATGGCTGTTTGTCTGAGTGTTGGTTGTAGGATGCTTGACAAATTCCTCAGCCGTTGAAAAGAGAGTGGGATGAAAGAAAGGTGTGTGTTTGTATTGATAAAGGTTGTGTGTATGTTGTGTGTGTGGGTTGTGTGAATTCTTCCCCTTGTGTACTTGTGTTTTCTTGAGTCTCTGCTTCATGTAAGCCTTTTGGTTTTCTGTTTGTGTTTTTTGTGTGCATGTGTTTGTGTCATGTATCACTCCCTGTGTGTACATGTGAAATTGAGATTTGGCAGATAGTGAGATGGACAGTCTTGAAGTAGCAGTTAGAGTTGCTTTCTTTCTTTCTCTGCAGACGTACCGAGCCCGTCACCTGGACAGGCCTTTACCCTCAGGCAGCGTCTCCTGTAGAAAGACATAAACATCAGGAGCCAAGTCAAACAGTCTGCCCTCCTACGGGTCAACGCCATGACCGGGACACGCTGTTCTGGACAGGACACCAAGGCCAAGATGGAAAAAGAACAGCCAGGGGACAGACTCTGACGAGCAGACAGAGAGTTCTGAGGGAAGGAAGAGGGAAAGGGATGAAGAACGTCAAGCTAGGCAGGTCCCAAACCATCCCCCAACATTAAGTGCTACTGTATCAAGCCAAAGTCATGTTGTGTCCTACACACACAAATTCCCTCCTGCATATGAATACAAGCTGTGAGGAAAGCATTGAAGCCTGATAGGGACCAGCAAAAATGTGAAATGTGTATCACAATCAAAACCCTTTGTCAAGATGTACTTCGGTAAATTCATGACTTTAAACTCTCTCAAGTCTGATACTGAGAAACTCATAACCCGCTGGGCACACCACGTCATTTCAGTATGGATAATTGGGTAATATTTGGTTGAAACATTGATCAATAAGATTTCAACTTAGTGCATTCGGATAGTATTCAGACCCCTTCCCTTTTTCCACATTGTGTTACGTTACAGCCTTATTTTAAAATGTATTAAATAAAAAAATCCTCATCAATATACACACATTACCCCATAATGACAAAGCAAAAACAGTCCACCTGCGGTAAATTCAATTGATTAGACATGATTTGGAAAGGCACACACCTGTCTATATAAGAGCAAAAACCAAGCCATGAAGTCGAAGGAATTGTCCGAAGAGCTCCGAGACAGGATTGTGTAGAGGCACAGATCTTGGGAAGGGTACCAAAACATTTCCGCAGCATTGAAGGTCCACAAGAACACAATGGCATCCATCATTCTTAAATGGAAGAAGTTTGGAACCACCAAGAAGTTTGGAACCTCTTCCTAGTACTGCCTGCCTGGTGAAACTGATCAATTGGGGAGAAGGGCCTTGGTCAGGGAGGTGACAGAATCCGTGGTGCGAGAATCTGTCTCCGCACCACGTGCTCTCACCACTGGTGTCCCCCAGGGCTCAGTTCTAGGCCCTCTCCTATTCTCGCTTTACACCAAGTCATTTGGCTCTGTCATATCCTCACATGGTCTCTCCTATCATTGCTATGCAGACGACACACAATTAATCTTCTCCGGTTGACAACTCTACGGTTGACAACTCCATTGTGTCCTCCTCCCAGAGTGCTAAGAGCCTTGGCGTGACCCTGGACAACACCCTGTCGTTCTCCGCTAACATCAAGGCGGTGACCCGATCCTGTAGGTTGATGCTCTACAACATTTGCAGAGTACGACCCTGCCTCACACAGGAAGCGGCACAGGTCCTAATCCAGGCACTTGTCATCTCCCGTCTGGATTACTGCAACTCGCTGTTGGCGGGGCTCCATGCCTGTGCCATTAAACCCCTACAACTCATCTAGAACGCCGCAGCCCGTCTGGTGTTCAACCTTCCCAAGTTCTCTCACGCCACCCCGCTCCTCCGCACACTCCACTGGCTTCCAGTTGAAGCTCGCATCTGCTACAAGACCATGGTGCTTGCCTACGGAGCTGAGAGGGGAACGGCACCTCTGTACCTTCAGGCTCTGATCAGTCCCTACACCCAAAGAAGGGCACTGCGTTCATCCACCTCTGGCCTGCTCGCCTCCCTACCTCTGCGGAAGCACAGTTCCCGCTCAGCCCAGTCAAAACTGTTCGCTGCTCTGGCACCCCAATGGTGGAACAAGCTCCCTCACGACGCCAGGACAGCAGAGTCAATCACCACCTTCCGGAGACACCTGAAACCCCACCTCTTTAAGGAATACCTGGGATAGGATAAAGTAATCCTTCTACCCCCCCCCCCCCGCCCCAAAAGATAAAGATGTACTATTGTAAAGTGGTTGTTCCACTGGATATCATAAGGTGAATGCACCAATTTGTAAGTCGCTCTGGATAAGAGCGTCTGCTAAATGACGTAAATGTAAATGTAAATGTGACCAAAAACCCGATGGTCACTCTGACAGAGCTCCAGAGTTCCTCTTTGAAGATGGAATAACCTTCCAAAAGGACAACCATCTCTGCAGCACTAAACCAATCAGACCTTTATGGTAGAGTAGCCAGGTGGAAGCCACTCCTCAGTAAAAGGCACACGGCAGCATGCTTGGAGTTTGCCAGAAGAAACAAGATTCTCTGGTCTGATGAAACCAATGTTGAACTCTTTGGCCTGAATGCCAAGGGTCATGTCTGGAGGAAACATGGTGGTGGCAGCAACATGCTGTGGGGATGTTTTTCAACGGCAGGGAATGGGAGACTTTTCAGGATCAAGGGAAAGATGAACAGCGCAAAGTATGGACAGATCCTTGAGGAAAACCTGCTCCAGAGCGCTCCGACTGGGGCAAATGATTACCTTCCAACAGGACAACAACCCTAAGCACACAGCCAAGACAACGCAGGAGTGGCTTCGGGACGAGTCTCTAAATGTCCTTGAATGGCCCAGCCAGAGCCCGGACCTGAACCCAATCGAACATCTCTGGAGAGACCTGAAAATAGCTGTGCAGCGACGCTCCCCATCCAACCTGACAGAGCTTGAGAGGATCTGCAGAGAAGAATGGGAGAAACTCCCCAAATACAGGTGTGCCAAGCTTGTAGCGTTATACCCAAGAAGACTCGAGGCTGTAATCGCTGCCAAAGGTGCTTCAACAAAGTAGTGAGTAAAGGGTCTGAATACTTATATATAATGTGATATTTCAGTTACATATACATTTGCAAAAATGTCTAAACCTGTTTTTGCTTTGTCATTATGGGGTATTGTGTATAGGTTGATGAGGGAAAAAAATGATTTAATAAATTTTAGAACAAGGGGTCTGACTCACTCAAAAAAGGCAGCCAAATGTAAGTTGAATTTCTAAAAGCACAACCAAATTCCAAAGGAAAAACAATGTCTTATTTTTGGTTTAGTTGTCAATTCAAATGTCTATCACTGCGCTTTCAACCCATTAAAAGCACAGCAAAGTTCAAATGGTAATACAATGTCAGATATTAGGTTTATTTATACAACAGATTAATTTGTTATCATTGTGCTTAATTTTATAGCAGAACCAAATGACCTGGATTGCAGTTGAGATTACATTAAAAGTGCATATTGCAAGTGATCAATGGCAGTCAAGATTCTGAGCAGGTTATTACAGTAATTGTGAAGATTTCCACAGACCTGTGACGACCTACTGTACGCATGCTATCTTGAACATACATGCTTTATATGATTACATAAGAAGAAATGTATAGTTACAGTAACCTCAAATGTGGCCATGGATGTGTGACTCATTTTAAGGTTAAATTTTACATTAGTTTGTAAGATACTATTTACTGTATTACAAAAAGTAAAATTGAATTGTGTTTGGTTGACAACACAACCAAATATTAACATTTAAAGGTGATGTATCTACTGCTTGGAAAGTTCCATCTAAGCCACTGGCTTAATCCTATTCTTTAACTTTAATTTTTGGTTGCGTTGGAGACGTGAATCCAACATATCATTTGTTACCTTGTTGACAAGTTAATAGGTTATTTATTGTATTTCAAAAGTGTTATTGAATTGTACTGGTTGTCAACGCAACCAAACAACATTTGAAAGAGATTTATCTTCTGCTTGGATAGTTCCATCTGTGCCACTGATTTAGTATGGCTTTAATTCCAGTTTGTTGACAAATTAATAATTGATATGTTGGATTCAAACTTTCCAAGCATCTTTCCGATGCATCTCCTGCAAATGTTCATATTTGGTTGCGTTGACAACTAAATAAAATTCAGCATCACACAATTTTAAATCAGCAAGTGCCTGAAATCGTAAGTCTATTGTATTGTCTTTTTTTGGTTGAATTCGGGGTTGAATTTAAACAATAGCTGTTAGGGTTAGGGATGACTTTGCAAATGATATATATACCTAAATAGCATGATTGATGATATACAGTGCCTTCAGAAAGTATTCACACCTCTTGACTTTTCCACATTGTGTTGTCTTAGTGCCTGAATTTAAAATGTATTAAATAGCGATTTTTTGTCACTGGCCTAAACACAATACCCCCATAATTTCCAAGTGGAATTATGTTTTTCAAAGTATTCAACCCGTTTGTTATGGCAAGCCTAAATAAGTTCAGGAGTGAACATTTGCTTAATAAGTTGCATGCACTCTGTGTGCAATAATAGTGTTTAACATGATTTGTGGATGACTACCTCATCTCTGTACCCCACATATACAATTATCTGTTATGTCCCTTAGTCAAGCAGTGAATTTCAAACACAGATTCAACCACCAAGAACAGGGAGGTTTGCCAATGACTCGCAAAGAAGGGCACCTATTGGTAGATGGGTAAAAATGAAGAAAAAAAACAGATATTGCATATCCCTTAGTGAAGTTATTAATTACACTTTAGATGGTGTGTCAATACACACAGTCACTACAAAGACACAGGTGTCTTTCCTAACTCCGTTGCCGGAGAGGAAGGAAACCGCTCAGGGATTTCAACAATGGTGACTTTAAAACAGTTACAGAGTTTAATGGCTGTGAGAGGAGAAAACTGAGGATGGCTCAACAACATTGTAGTTACTCTACAATACTAACCTAATTGACAGATTTAAAATAAGGAAGCTTGTACAGAATAAAACATTCCAAAACATGAATCCTGTTTGCAATAAGTAAAGTACAGTAATACTGCAAAAAATGTGGCAAAACAATATATTTATGTCCTGAATACAAAGTGTTATGTTTGGGGCAAACCCAACACAACACATTACTGAGTACCACTCTCCATATTTTCAAGAATAGTGGTGGCTGCATCATGTTATGGGTAATGCTTGTAATTGTTAAGGACTGGGGAGTTTTTCAGGATAAAAATAAACAGAATGGAGCTAAGCACAGGCATCCTAGAGAAAAACTCAGTCTGCCTTCCACCAGGCACTGGGAGATTAATTCACCTTTTAGCAGGACAATAACCTAAAACCTAAGGCCCACTCTGGAGTTGCTTACCAAGAAGACAGTGAATGTTCCTGAGTGGCCGAGATACAGTTTTGACTTAAATCTACTTGAATAATCTATGGCAAGACCTGAAAATGGTTGTCTAGCAATGATCAACAACTAATTTGACAGAGCTTGATTTTTTTTAAACATAATGGGCAAATGTTGCACAATCCAGGTGTGGAAAGCTCTTAGAGACTTACCCAGAAAGACTCAGCTGTAATTGCTGCCAAAGATGCTTCTACAAAGTATTGACTCGGGGGTGTGAATACTTGTATAAATAAGATATTTCTGCGTTTCATATTCAATAAATTAGCAAACATTTTCTACAAACATGTTTTCACTTTGTTATTATGGGGTATTACGTATAGATGTCTGAGAAAAAAAATGTGATTTAATCCATTTTGAATTCAGGCTGTAACACAACAAAATCAAGGGTTATACTTTCTCAAGGCACTGAGGTATGATCACATTTCATTTGCTCTGTTAAACCTACCCTTTGGAATGGCTTTTTCTCCCCAATTTCGTGATACGATCTTGTCTCATCGCTGCAAGGACTAGGGAGAGGCAAAGGTCGAGAGTCATACGTCCTCTGAAACATGACCTGCCAAGCCGCGCTGCTTCTTCACACACTGCTCTCTTAACCCCGGAAGCCAGCTGCACCAATGTGTCGGCGAAAACACCATCCAACTGACAACCAAGTTCAGCTTGCAGGCACCCGGCCGCCACAAGGAGTCGCTAGAGCACGATGAGCCAAGGAAATCCCCCCGGCAAGCACAACCTTGCCAATTGTGCACCGCCCTATGGGGCTTCCGGTCACGGCCGGCTGTGACACAGCCTGGGATCAAACCCGAGGCTGTAGTGGCACATCAGCACTGTGATGCAGTGCCTTAGACCGCTGCTCCACTCGGGGCTGGTCAAATACATTTTATTTTTAAGTGGAGCTCTCAACTATCATTCTCACAATAGCACATTGGTAATAGTCAGTGAAAATATCATAGCTGGGCTGTGCTTGGTTAAAACCCTGGATGGGAGACCATAGGGTAGCTGTAGATAAATCAATTATCCAGGAGGTGCTGCCCAGCCCATAGTTTTTTTCTGATAGTGGATATAACGTTGAAGATCTGACATGGTTTTACAGGTACAAATTCAACATATTTTATAGGGTTTTCTATGTTGAAATTTGGTTAACATGATGACAATCCTGTGCTTGAAATTTCACCCTCAAAACAACAGTTTAGGTTGAAGACCTTTTTCAAATCCAATGTATTTTCCACATGAATTCCACTACACAATAGGATGACAAATGACATTGAAACAACGTTGATTCAACCAGTTTGTGTCCAGTGGGAAGCATGCTAGCTTCAGCTCATAAATTCACTTAACTGAGGTTTAACTTGCCTATTTGTGGACTAGTTTTGTAATTTGTCGAGTCATCGCCAGTCAGATTACCTGTTTTAATGGCGCGTGCCCTTCTTGGCTCTCTTTGTCTTGACTTTGCAGCTGCTGAAGGCAGAGCTGTCTCTTATCTGCTTTCCTCTCTGTGAGGATGGAGATGCACAGAGCGCATCAGGGCGCTGGCGGCTAGAGTCCATCCACCTAGTGGGGGTAAACAGAGAGAATTAGACACAGGGTCTTGGAAAAGGAGGGGACATTGTGTGGTACAATATGGCTACCACGTTTGGCTTGTTAGCCAGGTTAAATATGAGCTCCTTACTTGCGCAGAGGGGCAAGCGTGCAGGTGCAGCTCCAGGGGTTGTTGGAGAGCGTGAGGTTGGTGATAGTGGTGAACTCCAGGCTGTTGGGGAGGGACTTGAGCTTGTTGTTGTCCAGGTGCAGAGACTTGATGGCCGTCACTCCGTTGAATGCAGCGTCAGAGAACTAGAGGCAGAGATACAGACACAGTATAAGAGGCTTTTTAGTTTCATTAGAAGAGATAGACTTTGACAAGATATTCAAAACATAACCAAGAACAGTCTTGTCCTTCAAATCCAAAAGTAATTCATTGCATGTATAATAGCTTCCCGCAGCTCATTTGACATTCCTGAATTCAACTATTGAAGTCCCTAAAATCAACCAATATATCAGGTAATCTCCCCTTTCATTTAGCAGATGCTTTTCTCCAAAGCGGCTTACAGTAGTGAGTGCATACATTTTCGTACTGGCCCCCATGGGAATCGAACCCACAACACCTGTCTTGTAAACGCCATGCTCTACCAACTGAGACACTCTCACAGGGCATTGAGGTCACACCAGGCCTGCTGATAGATGAATGTAGAATTTGTTCTACCCTTGCAATTAGACCTCATCTTTAATATCTGTCAGAGGGCAGACCGAGATGTTTGGTAGAGGGAATCCTTTTAATTTTTTTTACAGCAGAGTCACTCTGTCATGAAAGCCTCCACTTATAACTGGTTCCTGCAGCGTTGCTTATGTAAACTTGACTGTCTCACCCCTCTCTTCTCCTAAACTTCATATGCGTTTGTGAGGCCGCTAAAAACTTCACAGAGGTGCAAGATGAACTGATGCTCACCATGTCAAGTTTGGCTCTTAGCCTTCTAGCAGGAGGAGAGAGGGAAGGAAGGAGGTCCGGGGGCAGCTGTGAGAGGAGGGTGGGCTTTGCTTTGAGGGGGATGAGTTATGTATGTCTATAAGAGATGAAGCTATTGATTGAGGCGTCTTTTTGGAAATTTCCACTGCGGAGGTTCGCGAGCACCGAGGTGGATGTTTGTGGTAATTTGAGGCAATGGAAGATGGATGACTTCCAGCATGGCCAGGTTGCTCTCTCTCTCTCTCTCTCTCTCTCTCTCTCTCTCTCTCTCTCTCTCTCTCTCTCTCTCTCTCTCTCTTTCTCTCTCTCTCTCTCTCTCTCTTGCTCTCTCTCTCTCTCTCTCTCTTTCTCTCTCTCTTTCTCTCTCTCTCTCTTTCTCTCTCTCTCTCGCTCTCGCTCTCCCACTCTCTCTCTCTCTCTCTTTCTCTCTCGCTCTCGCTCTCACTCTCACTCTCACTCTCACTCTCTCAGCCACTCCTCTGCCAGGAAGGCTTGCAAAGGGCCCAATTGTCCATTCAACTGAGGGGCGATGTACAAGCTAAAAATTCCTGTCCTTCATGGGCCACGGAACACCCTGCCTCTATTTACCTCTCTCCTAAACCTTACTGACCTGTCTGCAGGATCCTCGTGCTGAGGGCAAAAAATGCACAAAGCTGAAAAAAACACGTGTGTAAGAATTAGGCTGGGACATGCTTGGATATGGCCAAGCAAAAACAAAACACCTTAAAAATAACCATGTTCTCCGCCACCCCGAAACCTCGACATCTCCCGCTGCTTTCCCCTCACTCTAACTCACAGGTATACAGTCTGCCAGAGAGATGTCTTCATACTGTAGCATGGATACTGTACACTGAAATATTAGATTCCCTTCTAGTATTGAATAAACTTTGAGTTTGGAATGTATGCAGCAAGGTAGTCCCTCCATCAGTATATGGAGTTATAACGGGCAGTGTGTTCATTGGGAATTAGGCAGAAAAGCTCTTATCTGAGTCTCTCTCGAGGCTTTCTCATCTCTCCACTCAGGCCTTGATTGGGGTCGGTCAGCCGAGGGAGATAGCGATCCTGCAACCTTGTTACATTTTACATTGTTACGCTATGAGTTACTAGGTGAAGGGTTGGCTGTGTTATCTCTAGATAGGAAACACTTTTTCAGTGCTACCTGGACTGTGCCTGCTGTTGTTCCATGAACTCTTTAACTTTGGGGTGTCTGTATGATAGTTCAAACCTCTCTGCCATAGACTGGAGCGATTATAGGGGACATCTATGCATCACTCTATTTGTACATAATGACTCCCCAAAGGATGGAAACTAGCCAGAGCTTAAAAGCCTCTTCAGACTGCACCATTTAAGTGTAATGAGGCAGTCCCCCACCTCAAACACCAACGTGAACCTCAGGAATGATCAAACACTGCGTCAACACCGCCCCCTCACTGTATGGTCAATGATGTCTTGGGCTATCCGTATGCGCCTTGGGGAACCCCTGTGTGACGGTGTGTTTGGGTTAACAGTACATGCTGAATAGTGTGGTCCATACCAGCGGTTTGTTATGATGCTACTAGGTGATTGTTTGGAATCTCCCAGTTGGGAAGATGTATGTGCTGCCCATATCATTCCCATGTATTTCCTTAATGTAAAGAGCAGGGACCTCAGCCCTCCAACTCCACTTCCTGTCCTCACTAAGCTAGATTGGACATGAATCCAATTTTCAACACCAACTGTCCACCAACTAACTACATATGGGAATGGAGCTACACAATAGTAAAACACCAATGCTCTCTACCACTGTGCAAAACTCCAGACCCACACAATCTCAGATGCAGAGTAAACTAAAATGAAAACTAATTAAGAAAAATATATTTTGTAAACTGATAGAAAATAATTAACCCATTTGAAAAATGAACACTATACTGAAACTGTTTGCCTCCAAAAAAAAAAGTTAAATAAAACCATCATGAATTATGTTACATTTGAGTTTTTTTTGTAGATCTAATGGGGTTTTCAAGCTACTGAATCTAGCGGGTAAACATGGCTAGGAGATGGTGATGTTACAAATAGGCCTAGCTTGTGCATCACTATCCCTAGCTAACCGGGAAAAAAATCTGCTAGGTAGTTAACTTGATTGTTCTTACATGTACTACAAAAGTTAAAAAGCATTCGATTGGTGTAAATATGGGTGAGAGAGTTCCCTTTCACCATATTTTTTGCACCAGTCTCAGCGCTATTCCTTTTAAATCTAGGGCTCTATTCAACGCTTCAGCGTTAGAGATTCTGCGATTGAAATTTTAAGGTAATTTCCGATTGAGCTGACATATGCAGAGTTTACCATGAATGGTGTCTCCGCTAAAGTGGAAACATTGCCTTTAAATTTTAATCACGCTGTAAAGCTGATCTTATGTAATGTGGATTTAACAGAACCCCTAATCTATGACCTGACCCATCACCTTACGTATTACTGCCCCCCCAGTTGCAAGATGTGACCCCGCCCCCAAATACAAAAATACAAAAATAAACTATACAAATGTAGCCTCCCAGGCAATGCTTTCTGTCCAACACGGCAACTAAATAATATAAAAACTATATAGAAATATTTTTACTAAATAAAAACTAACAAATCAGGTCTGAAAACTAACTGAAACTAAACTGGTTTCAAATAAAAATCGAAAAATGAAATAAATAACACAAAACTATAATAACCTTGACTTTTGAAAGATGCTCTCTTTTCACCACACCATACCCCGAGCGGAGCAATCAGGATCAAAGAACACAATCAACCGTTTTTTTTTTGTGTTTTTATTTTCCAACCGGGAGTCATGCTGAGACCAAGTCTCTTTCTGAGATGAGCCCTGCATACACATCAATACACATCAAAAACATCAATATACACATTAATAATACACATCAATATACACATCAATACACTAAAAGCAAAACACAACCATAGAAAATAAACACATTGTTCAGTAAAAAGGTCTTCAATCAGCCTTTTGAATTGCCCTAGAGGCACCAATTCATCCAATTTTAGAGATCCTTGGAGAGCAAGGTGCAAAGAAACTTAAAGCAGATCGACCTAACTCAGCGGAGATCAAAGGGATCTCCGGGTCTGGTATCTCGTACCAGATAACAATGAAGTAAGGTACGGCGGAAGTTTATGCAGGAGGCTTTATAAAGAAAGAGTGCAATGCATCGATCTACAAGATTTTAAAGAGGGCCAGCCTACTTTCTGATACAGAGTATAGTGATGTGTACGGAACCTATTGCCTGTAATGAAGTGTAGTGTGCTATGATAAACTGCGCCCAATGGCTTCAATACAGTAGCAGCTACATTCATATAGACAATATCCCCATAGTTTATAACCAGTATGAATGTTGACTGAATTATTTGTTTTGTGCTATTTAATGAAAAGCATGACCTATTCGTATAAAATAAGCCCATTTTAATTCTTAACTACTGTAACCCATCAACATGCTTTTTGAAAGATAGCTTTTCATCAATCCAGATGCCCAGATATTTATAAGCAGGGACATGATCAATGAGGGCACCATCCAATGTACATATGCAAACATTTTATTTCACTTTTTTTTATTTCACCTTTATTTAAGCAGGTAGGCAAGTTGAGAACAAGTTCTCATTTACAATTGCGACCTGGCCAAGATAAAGCAAAGCAGTTCGACACATACAACAACAGAGTTACACATGAAGTAAAACAAACTTACAGTCAATAATACAGTAGAAAAGCCTATATACAATGTGAGCAAATGAGGTGAGATAAGGCAGGTAAAGGCAAAAAAGGCCATGGTGGCAAAGTAAATACAATATAGCAAGTAAAACACTGGAATGGTAGATTTGTAGTGGAAGAAAGTGCAAAGTAGAAACAGAAATAATGGGGTGCAAAGGAGCACAATAAATAAATAAATAAATACAGTAGGGGAAGAGGTAGTTGTTTGGGCTAAATTATAGATGGGCTATGTAGGTGCAGTGATCTGTGAGCTGCTCTGACAGATGGTGCTTAAAGCTAGTGAGGGAGATAAGTGTTTCGAGTTTCAGAGATTTTTGTAGTTCGTTCCAGTCATTGGCAGCAGAGAACTGGAAGGAGAGACGGCCAAATGAGGAATTGGCTTTGGGGGTGACCAGAGAGATATACCTGCTGGAGCGCGTGCTACAGGTGGGTGCTGCTATGGTGACCAGTGAGCTGAGATAAGGGGGACTTTACCTAGCAGGGTCTTGTAGATGACCTGGAACCAGTGGGTTTGGCGATGAGTATGAAGCGAGGGACAGCCAACGAGAGCGTACAGGTCACAGTGGTGGGTAGTATATGGGGCTTTGGTGACAAAACGGATGGCACTGTGATAGACTGCATCCAGTTTATTGAGTAGGGTATTGGAGGTTATTTTGTAAATGACATCGCCGTAGTCGAGGATCAGTAGGATGGTCAGTTTTACGAGGGTATGTTTGGCAGCATGAGTGAAGGATGCTTTGTTGCGAAATAGGAACCCAATTCTAGATTTGACTTTGGATTGGAGATGTTTGATGTGAGTCTGGAAGGAGAGCTTACAGTCTAACCAGACACCTAGGTATTTGTAGTTGTCCACATATTCTAAGTCAGAACCGTCCAGAGTAGTGATGCTGGACGGGCAGGCAGGTGCAGGCAGCGATCGGTTGAAGAGCATGCATTTAGTTTTACTTGTATTTAAGAGCAGTTGGAGGCCACGGAAGGAGAGTTGTATGGCATTGAAGCTCGTCTGGAGGGTTGTTAACACCGTGTCCAAAGAAGGGCCAGAAGTATACAGAATGGTGTCGTCTGCGTAGAGATGGATCAGAGACTCACCAGCAGCAAGAGCGACATCATTGATGTATACAGAGAAAAGAGTTGGCCCAAGAATTGAACCCTGTGGCACCCCCATAGAGACTACCAGAGGCCCGGACAACAGGCCATCCGATTTGACACATTGAACTCTATCAGATAAGTAGTTAGTGAACCAGGCGAGGCAATCGTTTGAGAAACCAAGGCTATTGAGTCTGCCGATGAGGATGTGGTGATTGACAGAGTCGAAAGCCTTGGCCAGGTCAATGAATACGGCAGCACAGTATTGTTTCTTATCGATGGTGGTTACGATATCGTTTAGGACCTTGAGCGTGGCTGAGGTGCACCCATGACCAGCTCTGAAACCAGATTGCATAGCGGAGAAGGTGCGGTGGGATTCGAAATGGTGTAATGCCCTGGCCATAGAGAGAGTTTTTTGTTCTCTATTTTTGGTTAGGCCAGGGTGTGACATGGGTGGGCGTTCTAGGTTTCTTTTTCTATGTTGGTAGTTTTTTTTGTTTCGGCCGTGTATGGCTCTCTATCAGGAACAGGTGTAGATCGTTGTTGCTGATTGAGAGTCATACATAGGCAGCCTGTTTTTTCTTTGGGGTTTGTGGGTGAATATTTTCTGTTTAGAGTTTGATCCTGACAGAACTGTTGCTGGTCGTTCTTTTGGTTTCTTTTTTGTATAGTGTTCATTCGGTCATTAAAACCTTTCAAGATGTACACATCCTCCGCTGCACCTTGGTCTCATTTCAACGACAGCCGTTACAGATTCACCCACCAACAATGGACCAAGCAGCGTGAGAGGAAGGAGCAGAAGGTTTAGGATTATTGGCAGTGGGAGGAATTACTGGACGGAAAGGGACCATGGGCTCAAGCTGGGGAGTATCGCCGCCCGCAGTGGGAGATCGAGGCAGCGAAAGCTGAGAGGCGGTGGTATGAGGCAAGGGAGCGCAACAGGCACGAGAGGCAGCCCCCCCCAAAAAAAATTGGGGGGGGGGGCACACGGGGAGTGTGGCAGAGCCAGGATCGAATTCTGGGCCAACTCCCCGTGCTTACCGGAAGCGTCGTGGTACTGGTCAGGCACCGTGTTATGCGGTAGAGCGCACGGTGTCTCCAGTGCGCGCTCATAGCCCGGTGCTCTACATCCCAGCCCCCCGCAAGTGCCATGCTAGAGTGGGCATCGAGCCAGGACGGGTTGTGCAGGCCGTGCGCTCTAGACCTCCAGTGCGTCTTCAGGACCCGGTCTATCCTGTGCCTGCGCCCAGAGCCAGGCCTCTTGCATGTCTCCCCAGCCTGGTGAGTAATGTGCCTACGCCCAGAGCCAGGCCTCCTGCATGTCTCCCCAGCCGGGGGAATCCTGTGCCTGCGCCCAGAGCCAGGCCTCCTGCATGTCTCCCCAGCCTGGTGAGTCCTGTGTCTACGCCCAGAGCCAGGCCTCCTGCATGTCTCCCCAGCCGGGGGAATCCTGTGCCTGCGCCCAGAACCAGGCCTCCTGCATGTCTTCCCAGCCTGGTGAGTCCTGTGCCTGCGCCCAGAGCCAGGCCTCCTGCATGTCTCCCCAGCCGGGGGAATCCTGTGCCTGCGCTCAGAACCAGGCCTCCTGCATGTCTTCCCAGCCTGGTGAGTCCTGTGCCTGCGCCCAGAGCCAGGCCTCCTGCAGGTCTTCCCAGCCTGGTAAGTCCTGTGCCTGCGCCCAGAGCCAGGCCTCCTGCATGTCTCCCCAGCCGGGGGAATCCTGTGCCTGCGCCCAGAGCCAGGCCTCCTGCATGTCTCCCCAGCCTGGTGAGTCCTGTGTCTACGCCCAGAGCCAGGCCTCCTGCATGTCTCCCCAGCCGGGGGAATCCTGTGCCTGCGCTCAGAACCAGGCCTCCTGCATGTCTTCCCAGCCTGGTGAGTCCTGTGCCTGCGCCCAGAGCCAGGCCTCCTGCAGGTCTTCCCAGCCTGGTAAGTCCTGTGCCTGCGCCCAGAGCCAGGCCTCCTGCATGTCTCCCCAGCCGGGGTAATCCTGTGCCTGCGCCCAGAGCCAGGCCTCCTGCATGTCTCCCCAGCCTGGTGAGTCCTGTGTCTACGCCCAGAGCCAGGCCTCCTGCATGTCTCCCCAGCCGGGGGAATCCTGTGCCTGCGCCCAGAGCCAGGCCTCCTGCATGTCTCCCCAGCCTGGTGAGTCCTGTGTCTACGCCCAGAGCCAGGCCTCCTGCATGTCTCCCCAGCCGGGGGAATCCTGTGCCTGCGCTCAGAACCAGGCCTCCTGCATGTCTTCCCAGCCTGGTGAGTCCTGTGCCTGCGCCCAGAGCCAGGCCTCCTGCAGGTCTTCCCAGCCTGGTAAGTCCTGTGCCTGCGCCCAGAGCCAGGCCTCCTGCATGTCTCCCCAGCCGGGGTAATCCTGTGCCTGCGCCCAGAGCCAGGCCTCCTGCATGTCTCCCCAGCCTGGTGAGTCCTGTGTCTACGCCCAGAGCCAGGCCTCCTGCATGTCTCCCCAGCCGGGGGAATCCTGTGCCTGCGCCCAGAACCAGGCCTCCTGCATGTCTTCCCAGCCTGGTGAGTCCTGTGCCTGCGCCCAGAGCCAGGCCTCCTGCATGTCTCCCCAGCCGGGGGAATCCTGTGCCTGCGCTCAGAACCAGGCCTCCTGCATGTCTTCCCAGCCTGGTGAGTCCTGTGCCTGCGCCCAGAGCCAGGCCTCCTGCAGGTCTTCCCAGCCTGGTAAGTCCTGTGCCTGCGCCCAGAGCCAGGCCTCCTGCATGTCTCCCCAGCCTGGTGAGTCCTGTGCTTACGCCCAGAGCCAGGCCTCCTGCATGTCTCCCCAGCCGGGGGAATCCTGTGCCTGCGCCCAGAACCAGGCCCCCTGCATGTCTTCCCAGCCTGGTGAGTCCTGTGCCTGCGCCCAGAGCCAGGCCTCCTGCATGTCTCCCCAGCCTGGTGAATCCTTGGCCAGAGCCGCCAGAGCCGCCTGCCAGTCCGGAGCCGCCAGAGCCGCCCGCCAGTCCGGAGCCACCAGAGCCGCCCGCCTGTCCGGAGCCACCAGAGCCGCCTGCCTGTCCGGAGCCGCCAGAGCTGCCCGCCTGTCCGGAGCCGCCAGGGCCGCCCGCCTGTCCGGAGCCGCTATGGTCGCCCGCCTGTCCGGAGCCGCCAGGGTTGCCCGCCAGCCGGGCACAGCCAGGGTCGGCCGCCAGTCCTCCGGCGCAGCCATGGACGCCACCTAAGTGGGCTAAGCCAAGGGTGGAGCGGGGTCCACGTCCCGCACCAGAGCCGCCACCGTAGGAAGGCCCATCCGGACCCTCCCCTTTAGAGTCACGTTTTGCGGCCGGAGTCCGCACCTTTGGGGGGCCATAGAGAGGGTTTTTTTGTTCTCTATTTTTGGTTAGGCCAGGGTGTGACATAGGTGGGCATTCTAGGTTTCTTTTTCTATGTTGGTGGTTTTCTTTGTTTCGGCCGTGTATGGCTCTCAATCAGGAACAGGTGTAGATCGTTGTTGCTGATTGAGAGTCATACATAGGCAGCCTGTTTTTTCTTTGGGGTTTGTGGGTGAATGTTTTCTGTTTAGAGTTTGTTCCTGACAGAACTGTTGCTGGTCGTTCTTTTGGTTTCTTTTTTGTATAGTGTTCATTCGGTCATTAAACCTTTCACGATGAACACACCCTCCGCTGCACCTTGGTCTCATTTCAACGACAACCGTTACAAATGGTTGGTAATCTGTTTGTTGACTTGGCTTTCGAAGATCTTAGAAAGGCAGGGTAGGATAGATATAGGTCTGTAGCAGTTTTGGTCAAGAGTGTCCCCTCCTTTGAAGAGGGGGATGACAGCAGCTGCTTTCCAATCTTTTGGAATCTCAGACGACATGAAAGAGAGGTTGAACAGGCTAGTAATAGGGGTTGCAACAATTTCGGCAGATAATTTTAGAAAGAAAGGGTCCAGATTGTCTAGCCCGGCTGATTTGTAGGGGTCCAGATTTTGCAGCTCTTTCAGAACATCAGCTGACTGGATTTGGGAGAAGGAGAAATGGGGAAGGCTTGGGCGAATATCTGTGGGGGTGCAGTGCTGTTGACCGCGGTAGGGGTAGCCAGGTGGAAAGCATGGCCAGCCGTAGAAAAATGCTTATTGAAATTCTCAATTATAGTGGATTTATCGGAGGTGACAGAGTTTCCTATCCTCAGTGCAGTGGGCAGCTGGGAGGAGGTGTTCTTATTCTCCATGGACTTTACAGTGTCCCAGAACTTTTTTGAGTTTGTGTTGCAGGAAGCAAATTTCAGCTTGAAAAAGATAGCCTTGGCTTTTCTAACTGCCTGTGTATATTGGTTTCTAACTTCCCTGAAAGTTGTATATCACGTGGGCTATTCGATGCTAATGCAGAACGCCACAGGATGTTTTTGTGTTGGTTAAGGGCAGTCAGGTCTGGAGAGAACCAAGGGCTATATCTGTTCCTGGTTCTAAATTTCTTGAATGGGGCATGCTTATTTAAGATGGTGAGGAAGGCATTTAATAAAAATAACCAGGTCAGATACATTTTTATGTGGTTTGGAGAATAACATATATACTTGGTTTACCTGCATTAAGTACCAATTTCAGTTCAACAAAGGCTTTCTACAAAGCAATGAAGGCAGATTGAAGCTCCGAAAAAAGAGGCTGGTCAACCGTGGATGCAATAGCACACACATCAATGTCATCTGTATACAGGTTTATGTTAATTGTTTTTGCAGATATACCAACATTGTTTATATAGACAGTAAGAATACAAGACCTAAAATTGATCCCTCTGGGATACCTTTTGTAATATCAAGGAAACCTGACTTGACATCATCAGAAAAAACACAGGACCAGGACGTGTGCTCTGGGCATGTGCTGACCAACTGGCAGGTGTCTTCACTGACATTTTCAACATGTCCCTGATTGAGTCTGTAATACCAACATGTTTCAAGCAGACCACCATAGTCCCTGTGCCCAAGAACACAAAGGCAACCTGCCTAAAGGACTACAGACCCGTAGCACTCACGTCCATAGCCATGAAGTGCTTTGAAAGATTGGTAATGGTTCACATCAACACCATTATCCCAGAAACCCTAGACCCACTCCAATTTGCATACCGCCCAAACAGATCCACAGATGATGCAATCTCTATTGCACTCCACACTGCCCTTTCCCACCTGGACAAAAAGAACACTTATGTAAGAATGCTATTCATTGACTACAGCTCAGCATTCAACACCATAGTACCCTCGAAGCTCATCACTAAGCTAAGGATCCTGGGACTAAACACCTCCCTCTGCAGCTGGATCCTGGACTTCCTGACGGGCTGCCCCCAAGTGGTGAGGGTAGGTAGCAACACATCTGCCTCGCTGATCCTCAACACTGGCGCTCCACATGGGTGCGTGCTCAGTCCCCTCCTGTACTCCCTGTTCACCCATGACTGCATGGCCAGGCACAACTCCAACACCATCATTAAGTTTGCAGATGACACAACAGTGGTAGGCCTGATCACCGACAACGACGAGACAGCCTATAGGGAGGAGGTCAGAGACCTGGCCGGGTGCTGCCAGAATAACAACCTATCCCTCAACGTAACCAAGACTAAGGAGATGATTATGGACTACAGGAAAAGGAGGACCGAGCACGCCCCCATTCTCATCAATGGGGCTGTAGTGGAGCAGGTTGAGAGCTTCAAGTTCCTTGGTGTCCACATCAACAACAAACTAGAATGGTCCAAGCACACCAAGACAGTCGTGAAGAGAGCACGACAAAGCCTATTCCCCCTCAGGAAACTTAAAAGATTTGGCAAGAGTCCTGAGATCCTCAAAAGGTTCTACAGCTGCAAAATCGAGAGCATCCTGACTGGTTGCATCACTGCCTGGTACGGCAATTGCTCGGCCTCTGACCACAAGGCACTACAGAGGGTAGTGCGTATGGCCCAGTACATCACTGGGGCTAAGCTGCCTGCCATCCAGGACCTCTCCACCAGGCGATGTCAGAGGAAGGCCCTAAAAATTGTCAAAGACCCCAGCTACCCCAGTCATAGACTGTTCTCTCTAATACCGCATGGCAAGCGGCACCAGAGTGCCAAGTCTAGGACAAAAAGGCTTCTCAACAGTTTTTACCCCCAAGCCACAAGACTCCTGAACAGGTAATCAAATGGCTACCCGGACTATTTGCATTGTATGCCCCCCCCAACCCCACCCAAACCCTCTTTTTACGCTGCTGCTACTCTCTGTTTATCATATATGCATAGTCACTTTAACTATACATTCATGTACATACTACCTCAATTGGGCCGACCAACCAGTGCTCCCGCACATTGGCTAACCGGGCTATCTGCATTGTGTCTTGCCACCCCCCACCCACCAACCCCTCTTTTACACTACTGCTACTCTCTGTTCATCATATATGCATAGTCACTTTAACCATATCTACATGTACATACTACCTCAATCAGCCTGACTAACCGGTGTCTGTATGTAGCCTAGCTACTTTTATAGCCTCACTACTGTATATAGCCTGTCTTTTTACTGTTGTTTTATTTCTTTACTTGCCCATTGTTCACTTAACACCTTTTTTGCGCTATTGGTTAGAGCCTGTAAGTAAGCATTTCACTGTATTCGGCGCACGTGACAAATAAACTTTGATTTGATTAATGATTCAAAAAAGTTTGCTAGACAAGACAATTTTGAGATGGGGCAATAATTATTTTGGTCGGAGGGGTCACCACCTTTGTGCAGAGGGAGCACATGGGCCGCCTTCCAAACCCTCGGGAAAGCACCCACGATAATCGTCAGTTTAAAAATATGTCAGTAGCTAGGTTTCCATCCAATTTGCGACCGATTTTCATGCGAATATTCAAAAATGTGCATAAAACAATATGCACATTTTCCCACCTTAAATTCCCATGTACCGAATGAAAAATGGGGTTCCATCACATTTTCAAC